>NC_059081.1:27949209-28584764 GCF_020497125.1 Mauremys mutica | reverse complement strand
CCCCTCAACTTTGCACCTGGTAAATCCTATATGCCAGGGTTTGCTAGGGGTTCCTCAGAGGACAGCCTGTGGCTGATTTCCTATTTTGTGCCTGATGAATTCTCTCCTTGCTGGATCCAGGACTTTTAGCACCCCTTTGCCTGAGGGGTGATGAGCATCTCACCCATGGAGAAAAGAGTCTTCCTGTGTGACCTGGGCAAACCTATGGCAGAACACTGAACTGAACCCAGGTCTCTTGAATCCCAGTGCCTGAATCAGAAGACTGTCCTTCAAGAAATTCTTTTTTTCTTTTGGTTGGTGGTAGGGGCATTTGCCAGGCAATTGAGGAAAAATGGACTAAACTGGACCTGAAAAAGAGGCAGGAAGTAGTGGCTCAGGAGTTTATATATATTTATTTAAACAGAAGATTCAGGGAGCTTATTCAAAAGATAGAAAAGATACTGTAGGTCTGATGCTGATCTGACACCAGGTCCACACTAGTGTAATTCTATAGACGTCAGCAGAATTATTCCAGTGTAAATGATAGTGGAATCTGGCTCTTTATGTACTAACACTAGGTCCTGTGATAAGGCTGATAAAACCAAGAACAAATCTAAGATAAAGACTAAAAAATAGTGTTTGATTCACACCTCCCTTCGGCCTCAAAACATTAGATGGTTAAATCTCTGAGCTTAGAATAGACATAGGATCTAAGGATACAGGAGGATTCATTAAAGCTGGTTAACTGGGTGCATCATCCAAGTACCTACTGCAGTCCTGGTGCTTGGGTGTGTATAGTATGCTGGATGGTACAGAACTCCCAAGTGCCCGTTGATTTCTATGAGAATTTCTGTACATACATGGACAGGCTGAAGTCTTGTGTCTTGGTTAACTGAAAAGGCAAAGAATGCAATTAAAAACAGAAATAAGGACAGGAATTATAGCCAAGCTTCAGAAGGTTATGAGTGACACTTTGCCCATGTTGCTTCTATCTGTGCTTATATAATTAATTCCTTTAAATCAACTCTATTCAAAATTATTTCTAGCCCCACTTTGCAAAATATTCCCTTGAACAAACGTAGTGAGGACAGCAATGACTTAAGCACTAAGAGCTGAATCTTAATGCCTAAGGCATTATTTACAGCATGGTTTTGTTTAGTGGGTTATAGGCGTCGCCCAGTTATAGTGCATGAAGCAAAATAAAAAAGGGCATATTTTCAAAGCAATGTGCAGGGTTTGTGCAGTGCATCTCCCACTGCTCCTGTCCTGTGCAGTGCTTGGAAAAATTACACTCCTCATGGACTCCAATGATGAACATACACTAGCTTCAAGAACCCAGCAAAAGCTGTCAGTGCTTATCAAAAGCATTTTATCAACATGGCAGTAGCTTTTAAAAAGAAAATTTAAAAAATACAGTTGAATTAAATTGAAAGCTGTTTAATGTTTCTAGATTCTCTTTTCTTCATACAGAAAAGCTAATGTCATGAGTGAGTCAATAGTGAACAATGCAGTTTCTTTAGTAAACCAATATTTAAAGATGGGCAAATATGTACAAAACTAGAATCTTTTAAAAGAACCAGGTGCCAGGCCATTTGCTCTGAGGCACTACAAGGAGCCACCTAGCATATAGGTGGGCCAGTACACACCAATGGCCTGAGTGGCTGGCTAGTCTGAGCTGAAAGCTTAGGCCCCTGGCCTATGTACCCAGCAGAAATAAGAGGGCAATCTATGCATAGTGTGAAAATTGGTAACATTTATGATGGTGGCAGACAAGTCTGAAATCCGGACTGGGTCCTGTTATCTCTTGAGAATCCAATAAAAGACCCGGTGAAGCAGAAAGCAGCTTCACCTTCACCACCCTATTCCACCAACTGGTTAGCCCACTTGCCCGTTGGTGGGTATTTGGGATGTGGAAGAACCATAGATGGGTGAATACCTATAGTAATTTATTGTGCATTGCATATAGTAAAGGATGCACTTACTTATAGAATTGTTGTGCAGCTGGTTTATGTGGAGCTTAACCCATCCCCCTGTTGCATTTCCAGAGCACAGCCAGTCATCCTGGGGAAGAACAGGAAAGTTAAGCAGCGTGGAAGAAGTTCTAAGTTACCCCCAACACTTCATATGCACTTGCCTGGTCTACAGTAGAATGACAATTGGGGTAAGGGCTGACAGGGTTGCAGGAGAGCTCGTGTACCTGCAGGCTGCCACATTTTAGACCTTAGGTGACAGACCCAGATCCTAGGAGCCTATAGCGCAGTGCCTTTGCCCTATAGCAAGGGAGTCGTAGGCTGGGAGGTGACATAAACCCATGGAAGCCTATGGTGGCCAACACCCATGAAATTCAGAGCCCTGTGCTGAATCTTCAATTCAAGATTTCCCAAAACAGGAGCCCACTTTTGAAAGTCAGGCCACTTATCTAGATTCCTAACCCAGTATTTAGGAGACTAAGGGTACGTCTACAATACGAAATTAAATCAATTTTATAGAAGTCGATTTTTAGAAATTGATTTTATACAGTCGATTGTGTATGTCCCCTGTAAGCCAACAACCCTCCCCTCTTCGAAATAAAGTAACTATTGTTTTGAAACCATGCATTCTTTATTAATTAAAAAAATGAGATAACAGACAAGGTAGCCTGGGTGAGGTATGGGAGGAAGGAAGGACATGGCCACATTGCTTATTGTAGCCACACTAAAAATCAAACTGTTTGAATGACAGCCTTCTGTTGCTTGGGCCATCCTCTGGAGTGGAGTGGAGTGCCTGAAGCCTTCTCCCCACGTTCTTGGGCGTCTGGGTGAGGAGGCTCTGGAACATGGGGAGGAGGGTAGGTGGTTATACAGTGGGGGGTCTGTGCTCTTTCTGGCTTTCCTGCAGATCCAACAGACATTTCATCATGTCCGTTTGTTCCCCCATTAGCTTCAGCATCGCGTCCTGCCTCCACTCTTCATGCTCACTTAATTCTTTCCTGGCCTCTGCCACTGAATGCCTCCATGCATTAAGCTGTGCCCTATCAGTGCGGGAGGACTGCATGAGCTCAGAAAACATGTAATTGCGAGTGTGGTTTTTTTCGCCTTCTAATCTGCAATAACCTCAGGGACGGAGATGATAGGGGGAGCTTAGAAACATTCTAGACTCTATGATACCGGGGGGACTGCATGGTCACCTGTGCTGCTGAGTTCGCCACACTGACCAAACAGGAAATTCAATTCAAAAGTTCCCAGAGCTTTTCCTGTGTACCTAGCTAGTGCATTGGAGTTCAAAGTTCTGTCCAGGGCAGTCACATTGGAGCACTCTGGGATAGCTCCCAGAGGCCAGTATTGTCAATTTGCGTCTGCACTACCCCAAATTCGACCCAGCAAGGTCGATTTTAGCGCTACTCCCCTCGCCAGGGAGGAGTACAGAAGTCGATTTTAAGAGCCCTTTAAGTTGACGGAATGGGGTTGGTTGTGTGGATGCATTCATTTTAAAATCAACCTAACACAGCTAAATTCGACCTAACCCTGTAGCGTAGACCAGACCTAATTTTAGTTTCCTATTTTTGAAAATCTTGGGCTCCGTTCTTAACCACAGACTACTGTATCCTTCCCTCTCAAAGATATTTGTATTGTTAGTTTCAAACATTTTTCTCATGTCACAGATTAGGTATAACATTTGTTCATTTCCCAGATCATAGGAGATAACTTTTTATACCAAATCAAAATGTGAGTCCAAGTTTGATGTTTTGGGTGTCAGAATGAGGAAAATATCTGGCTCCACCCAGAATTATGTCACTTATAAAAAAGAGCCTAGACTGGTACAACTATTAGTAGCTTTCATTAAGCCCTGCATCCTTGATAACTAAAGGCTATCCTTTTTCAGAAACATGATTTATGAGTTTTCAAATGACTTTAAGTCTCCACTTATAACCTTTAGAATCCCTTATTGACCTCTGGGACTGGAAAAATCAGTCATAAAAATACTGCTGTCATTATTCCTCCCTTAAAAGGCTACATGCTAATACAAGGTAGGCAGACTACATTCAAGTTAAAAAGACAGTGTTACCTGCTTTATTACAATACAGCAAACTATTCTGACCCCCCGACTACAGAACTGAATAAGAAGAGATTACTTATTAGTAATGTTTGTCACAGTCCTACCTTCTCCTATCCTACCTGATACCCATTACACTCACTATGTCTCCATCCGTCAGGAAGGAGGAGGTAAGGAATAACTGGCAATCTATGTGTCGACTTCTGCCTGCTTACTTTCTACTAGCTAGGCACTTCCAGTGTGAAATAATATGTTAGAATAAGAAAAAATTACCGTATGTTAAGAGATACTTATGGTACTGATACTGTCTAGGGACATCAGGGAGGATGTAGGCTAGGAGAAAAGAGGACTATGACAAGTAATTTTCTTCACTGTACAGCCCTGTCTTCACATATCCTGCATGATAATTATTTTACAGTAACCGAACACAGAGAACAGTGTTGGAATACTTACCTAGGGTGGCACTCAGATCATTGACTGGCTTAACTCTGATTCTTCTGTAGACGAGAGGTCCAGTTGATAATGTCAGGTGAACATAAGTGGAGATGACCAGGGGCTGCCTAAGAGATTGAGGGGACAGATACTTTAGCCTTCCAAGCCTGTGAGATGGCCACAGTGTAGTGCAATTTGCGAAACTGCAGATTGATTTTATTAGCTTGGTCCTAAGCAAGGAAGATATAGTCCTTAATCTACCGTGCTAGGTCCAGGAATTCTAGTTTTAGCTGAAGCCCCATGTTCACTTGCAGAACAATTAGTACTGGGAACAAAATCCCCAGTTCTTCTGTCAGGAGTGGTGGGATGAGGCAGAGGGATATTTTGGTAAGAAGAGTTCCAGTAGCTGCCTCCTGAGATTGGGTTTATTCCTGATCAGACAGTCAGGCAATTGGCTGGGAATCCGAGGACAGGGTCTGGCAAAGAAACTGCCAGCATGCAGAGCTCGCTACTGTTTTTCAAATCTAGAAAAATTAATGAAATTTCAAATTTTGAAAAAAAGAGGGTGTTTTTTTCAGAATATCCCCATTCCTTCCCTGTTTAACCATCTTTACTAGCACACTTTAAATTGATCGTCTTTGGCATCCAGTTATTGGAAGAGGCATTGACCCAGATCCCTGCCCTGAGATGGCTAGAAGAAGGAAGGTACAGTGCTTTCTTTATGTTCCCCTGTGCTTTACCGATGTAGAAAGCAAAAAAGTGGACTGGGGTATATCGAGCTGATTGACATTTCTTGCTTCCTGATACAAGAGATGGAGCTGTAATACTGAACATAATGGCTACTGGTTAGGATAAGAAAACAGAAGACAAATAATGAAATTCTTTATGTCCAAACCATCCTACAGAATGTAAGAGATAATATCCTTGCTGTCAGTTAATTTAATAATTCTACTGGAAAAAACAGCACTCTACAAAATTCTGTTGGACTTTTTCATATGGGCAATAACAGGCTTTTAAAAATAATTTAAAAAGTTCAGAACACTATACTTTCACTACAGAAACCATAAAGACTGAAAACATGTTGCATATCCTGTTACACAATGCTTGTTTCATCTGTCTCTGAAAGTATAGATGTAATTAAGCTTTCTTCTACATTTGTTATACTCAAGTAGACACTGACTATAATCATAATCAAAGGATTGAGAGTTGATCCTGCTCTCGATGAATCAAAACTAGAAGTTTTACTGTCAACTATAATGAGGTTGGGATTGGGCATTTAATTTACAATTATGATGACAACAAAAATGATTAGGGGTATGAAATGGCTGCTGTACAAGGAGAAATTAATAAGACTAGGACTTTTCAGCTTGGAAAAGACAACTAAGTGGGGATATGATAGAGGTCTATAAAATCATGACTGGTGTGGAGAAAGTAAATAAGGAAGTGTTATTTACTCCTTCTCATAACACACGAACTAGGAGCCACCAAATGAAATTAATAGGCAGCAGGTTTAAAACTAACAAAAGGAAGTATTTTTTCACACAACACATAGTCAACTTGTGGAACTCCTTGTCAGAGGATGTTGTGAAGGCCAAGACTATAACACGGTTCAAAAAAGAACTAGCTAAATTCATGGAGGATAGGTCCATCAATAGCTATTAGCCAGGATGGGCAGGGATGGTGTTCCTAGCCTTTGTTTGCCAAAAGCTGGGAATGGGTGATAGGGTAGGGATCACTTGATGATTACCTGTTCTGTTCATTCCCTCTGGGGCACCTGGCATTGGCCACTGTCGGAAGACAGGATACTGGGCTAAATGGACCTTTGGTCTAAGCCAGTATGGCTATTCTTATGTTCTTATATTACAATGCTTTGATCACCTTTTGCTTGACACTGAGGTCCAGAGGGATTCAATCAGTACTCTGACCTGTGCTTTTTCATCTGGGGATAGTGTGCATGTACAGAATTTGCACAGGAAACAAGCTGAAGAAGGATAATATGGTGCGTACCCTCAGCATCAAATACAAGACATCATTGCCTGCTGGAAAGCTACCTTAGTCTACATTAAGATCCTGATTCAGCAAGGTACTGAAGCATATCAGTTCAATGGAACTACTCAGATGCTTAAAGATGGATGTGCTTAAGCCCTTGGTTGAAATGGGGCTAAAACAGGTGTGTTGATACAAGATAATTGGAGCAGATCAAACTACATATTGACTCCAACTCTTTAGCTTTAAAATGAGTGCCAGCATCTATAGTAGTTAAATGGAAGGTTTAATTAGAACTATCTCAGCACACTAGTGCAATAGCAATGTGGTAAACACTGATGATTTAGGCAACCTAAGAGATCAGAAAAATGCTTAGTACACAGGCTGGTAAAATATCTTAAATTGCTTTTAGAACTTTTTATACCCCCAGAGGATGTCTCTTTATATAAAATAAATGGAAAATTGTGTACTATTGCCCTCCTGGGCTGATACTTATGCTGTGTGGCTGTTTCTACTGAAGTCAATCACTTGCAACAATGAGGCAAAAATGGTCAAGGAAACATTGAGAAAGAACCATCCCCATATCCTGTGTGTTGATTGCAAATGTAAAATTGGTTCCTGGATCGGCAAAGCGGCTATATCCCTGTGGGATTAGAGGGCTCAGTCATTTCAGAGAATACATGCTACAAACTACATTTTTTAAAGAATAATGTATGTGAAACCACATTTCCAAAATCACAGTAGTGTGATGGTATTTGGCAAATTAGAGTATGTAATTATGAATTTGTGACTCATGTAAACATGTTTGCAAATTTCATAAAAAGGAGGAAATATGCTTAATTTGCACAATTTCTTTAAGGCTGACATGTTCTCCTTATTCCTTAGCATTTCTCTTATGGCAGCCATAGAGTATCTCAGTTTTCCCATCTCAGGGCTCTGAGGAACTGCATTGTGGCTAATATCCCAGCTTGGGTATGATTTATTACCATAAACTCTCAAACAGTTCTTGAAGTCTCAATATACCATCCATTAACACAGCACATATTAAGCTCCAGAGACTTCTGCCAGTCTCAGGGCTGTTCCTCAGTTCCAGCCTGGTGGTGGTGGTGGTTGTTTTTTGCCAAATAGCCACCCTGGCCCCTTCTAGCTGGAATGCTTCCCTACTTTTCCCGGCAGGAACTACCTGGTCTTCCTACCTGGCGTTCTTTCATTCCCTAGGAGAAAGTTCAACACTCTCCTGGTTCTGTCTGTTCTTTGGCTTGGACAGGTCAGCGGGCAAACCCTCTGCCATGTCCCTGGCTCTCAGCTTTCTCCAGCCTCAGAGGCAGCCCTACCCATGTTGCCGGTCAGGGCAGAAAATGTTTTTGTGCCCCCACCCACCGCCCAGCAAGTGGCTGAGCAAAAAAAAGCCAAATGGTGCAGCAGTAGGGCTGGTGCCTCCTGGAAGTTATATCCCTGGGCCACCACCCTGCTCACCACCTAGAACCAGTCCTGTCCAGCCCCAAGTCTCTGGCTCTGCTAACTTGGGAATCTCTCTCTCTCACTCTCATTTCTGTCTCCCTTAAATTGCCCCAGATGCCACCTACCTTCCTAATCAGGTCCAGCTAGGGAATATCTCTTCTAGCGCAGGAGAACTGGGTCAGATATTTGAACAGGGCTGGCTGGCTCCTCAGCCATAAAGGGGCAAATCACCCTGTTACAAGGTCACATGACATTAGTCTTAGGTGAGACTTCCTCACATTCTATCAGTTGCAGGATTGGAGCTCAGTGGCCTGATACTGCACCTTGGAGCGAATGGGAGATCTGCCATTGGCTACAATGAGTGCAAGATCAAGCTCTAAGCCAGTAGAACTGTTTGTGTGAATGAGGTAAGATTTGGCCCTCCGATGTTTAATTGACACATTAACATGACCATATATGAACTATCTGGTACCGTGTGTAGTGCAGCTGGAGTGATCTAGAGAACAGGTAAACAGTATAAATAACTAACATTTTTAGTAATAAAAAAAATTTTGCAACTTGAGTTTATCTTTGTTGGTTCTAGTAAATCTGTATTAAAAAATAGGAACTGATACCTTGTGACTGTTAGGACTAAACATCAAATGCAAGACCTTACTGCAAATCTAATTAAATTTATGGTATAATCACTCTTGAGCCTATTTTATGGCTGCTTGCCTGCATATTACCTGTATGGAGAATCTTACACATCACATTACAATGAGGACAAATTGTAAGTCAGATTCAAGAGCATATTGAAAATCTAGGGAAAATTACCAACATATGGCTTTTCTAATTGTAGGCCAGGAGAAGTTCAAGGCTGATTGTTTGCACATTAATCATGCATTTTAATTCAAGCAATGCTGCTTGGGACGTTTAAAACAATATTGGACAAAAACTAGTAAATAATCAGTATGTAGCCGTCCTGCGGGGGCAGGACTGACTGAATGAAGTAATGGGTCCTTCCACCTCTAATTGATATGGTTCTGAGAATGGCCAAATGATATTTCCAATACACCATGTTAGTTATCACACTAAAGGTCCCTCCAAGGGTATTTTCAGTGAGTAGTCTCTTTGCAGCAATTATATTTTGGGGGGGCGGGAGAGAGATGGTGTGGATGGTTTGTGAAGGATAGTTGGGAAGCGCTGAACCATTACTGGCATGGATTGTCAATGCCCACTTGAGGGAGGGCAAGATGCCAGCTTCTCTTAAAGAAGGTATTTTTATACCTTCCTCAATAAACTGACAAACTCTCCAGTTCTCACTGTCTTAAATGTTCCTTTTCTGGGGGAAGATTTTCAAAGCAGTTGTGGTGAGAACATCCATCAGAATTAGGATTCCTTGGTCTTCTGGATCTCAATCAGTTTAGCTTTAGGTCTGAGCCATAGATTCTATTGGTCATACTAGTTGATGAACTCCTACTAGTGATGTATGAAGATTAGGAGGTGAATGTCTAGCTCTGTCAGCTGCATTCGGTATTGTTTACCAGAGGTGTAAATGCACTGGCAGGCCCCAGCAGGAGTATATGAAGTCAATCTGGATTTTTCCATTACTTTTTTGCTGAAAAATCTGAGGTTGTTAGCACTGGGTAGTTGCTTACCTGCATCTACCTTCTCCTCATGCAGGGTTCCACATTCAGTCACATCTCCTCTTTGATGTGTATAAAGGACAGAAAAGAAGGGTGGTGAGGAAGTACAATGTGGGTTGGCAGCGTCTTCAGCATGTGGAATACTCTCCGCATTCTATTTCCATTTCATCCACTCTTGTTGATGTAATTGATGGATTAGCACTCCCAGGAAGCTTAAATTATGTCCTTACAGAGTAGAAGCATCAGTGGGAAAGAGAGTATAACACATTAAGTAAATTCAGGAGAGAATTCCTGCACCTGCTGCCTTGCTCACGTCATCGTAGATCCTGGATCAGGCTCAACATGCTACTCACTCTCTGGCTTCATCAGAGTTGCCACAACCATGCTCCAGGTTGGCTTGGTTTCCTCCCCACACTGTGACTGTGGGGCAGCATCCCAGATAATAAAATTGATGTGGTTGAAGAGTACCCAACCCAACATGTGGAGGGAGGTATACAATACCTACCCTTCCCTTGATACAGTGGTTATGGAACCTGGATATTGAGCTCTGATGTCTGCTTATGAGAGATGGACTAACCGAGTCCAGACTGAGGTATGGATAGGGTTTACTTGACTGAAATTCAGTTCATCTAATTCTGAAGTAATGATAGGAGGGTGGGGGGAAGCTACTGGGAGAATTGGTAAATGTTATTTTGGTTCCCTTATTCTTGTGATGAGAAGTGTGGACCAACCACTTAAGGCCACCATTTGTAACACAGATATGCAATGTGCTGGATATCAAGTTGCTTTTGGACACTCAGATAGCAGCGTTCCATCTGTTTGTCTCCATCTAAGCTTGTTCAGATGTTTGTCCTCTCTTTAGCTGTGATTCTTGCTACAGATACCTGACAATTTGTGTCCTTGGGACTATTTTACTTCAACATACTCTTCCTGGTGTTTCAAGCAATACCGTTTGCAAACTTTGGCTGGTACAGAATATAATATGGTACCCTGCTTGCTGAGTGTTGCATCTTGGCTGGAGCATGACATATTTGTGCCCCATGATCTGCAAAGGCCTCTGCTTACTGGGTGCAATTGAAGGTGCTCGTTCAAACCTATGAACCTCATAGTTTGTGACCTATGAGAGTGCGCCTATCTTTGCATGATACTGCAGCAGTTGAAATGAGCTGACGTGTGAGAGTTGGTTAAAACTGGAGGGGGCGGCTGGCAAGGTGTTAAAAATGAATCATAGAATATCAGGGTTGGCAGGGACCTCAGCAGGTCCAACCCCCTGATCAAAGCAGGACCAATCCCCAACTCAATCATCCCAGCCAGGGCTTTGTCAAGCCAGGACTTTAAGGAAGGAGATTCCACCACCTCCCTAGGTAACCCATTCCAGTGCTTCACCACCCTCCTAGTGAAAAAGTTTTTCCTAATATCCAACCTAAATCTCCCCCACTGCAACGTGAGACCATTACTCCTTGTTCTGTCATCAGATACTATTGAGAACAGTCTAGGTCCATCCTCTTTGGAACCCCCTTTCAGGTAGAGGAAAGCAGCTATTTAATCCCCCTCATTCTTCTCTTCTGCAGACTAAATAATCCTAGTTCCCTCAGCCTCTCCTCATAAATCATGTGCTCCAGCCCCCTAATAATTTTTGTTGCCCTCCGCTGGACTCTTTCCAATTTTTCCACATCCTTCTTGTAGTGTGGGGCCCAAAACTGGACACAGTACTCCAGATGAGGCCTCACCAATGCTGAATAGAGGGGAATGATCACGCCCCGTGATGTGCTGGCAATGCTCCTACTTATACAGAAATAAATACATCTGGAATGCAGTTCCACCCTTGATCTGACAGAACTGGAGACTGTGTTCACCTTAATGGAACACTGCAAGGTCTCTCTATTCTCTCAGCAATCTGGCTTTTGAGAAGATGGTGAGCTAAGATGATTTAAAGGGAAGTACTGGGGTGGGGGGATGAGTGAATGCTTATTTGTGTTTAATCTTTAATAGTTGAATGAATGGGAGATACTCCATTTATTTGAAAAGAGTTGTAAATGTTTTTAGGTGGCTCCATCTTAAATCATAGAAATGTAGGCCTGGAAGTGACTCCTAGAGGTCATGCACACCAGCCCCCAGCACTGAGGCAGGACCACATATACCTAGACCATCCTTGACAGGTTTTTGTCTAACCTGTTCTTAAAGATGTGTATTCAAAAATAAAATCTATATAAGTAAATTATAAAATGCATATAAGTAAATAATTAATTCTGTTCCATACTTACAAACTGAGACCCTAATCCTGCATGTATATTTTTATTACGTTCCATAGACTATTCACATGCATAAAAGTATACATGGGATCAGAGCATTAGGGTGAAATGTTTCAGACCTTACTCAACAAAACTCCTATTAAAATAAGTTTTGGGACTGAATTCTGAGACCTGGAGAGTGTCTGTGGAATAGGGACCTGATCATGTGAGTTATTGAGTGCCCTCACCTCCATTGATCCCTCAGGGATTTTCCCCCAGAGGAGTTTTGCCAGCATAAGGACTTCAGAATTTGGCCCATTGTGCCGGGACAAGAGAAAATATATTTTTTATTAAGGAAAACAAATTGTGGACTGTTGTTCCTTCTCTAATTTTAGTATTAACTTATTAACTTTTTGAGTGCAGAGCAGAAAAGAAACATACCTCAATTTCTGCATTCATTACTCACAAATAGATTATCTGGTGAATCATCTATCAATTCACATACTGTAATTAGCACGAGCCCTACAGTTAATTGCATCTTTACAAAATAGTTTCATAATCACTGTAGTGGTTTCAAAATCATCTTTTAATCTCATAGATGTGCTGAATGTTGTATATAAACAAGCATTCATCAGAAATATTTACTCATCTATTTATTTCTGAGGCAGTCTAGATAATTTTAGAATGAGAAAATACTGATGGTGGTGAATTCTGACAAAGAGTTGTTTAAAAGATATTTCTGCCTCTATATTTTCATAAACAAGGGTGCCAGCATTAAGGGAGATATCTTGGATGATAAACTAAGAAGAAATCAGTACAGTTTATAATGTCTGCATATTACACTACAAAGGGAGAGTCAGAAAGAAGGATGTTTTTGTTAAATCCATTTCTGAAATTGCTCCTATTAAAAAATCTTCAGCAGTTTTGTATAAATTACTCAAATTATTGGTGATCAAAGCTAAATAAATAAAAAAAAAGTATCACTTTCCCTTGATATTTCATGAAATTAATTCAGGGAGATTTGGGTTAATCAAGCAATTAGAATTCACAATAGAATTTAAAATAATCTAATAATGGTTTGCCATTATTCCTCCTGAAATTTATTATGAATCACTTTCTCTACAGAAGTAGGAGAATATTAACTGGATTAATATTCTTCCTCTCTTGGTCTCCTGAGATGGATTTAATTTTGATTTTATTCACCAATTCTTTATTTTTTTTTCTGATAGCCTCTCTCTTTGCCTCTTACTAGAAATTACCCTGTCAATGCACCATTCAAAATGTTGATTTTTTACCTCTGGTCATTAACATAGACTATACTGAATATCTGTTACTTTAAGTATAAAAAGATTCCAGATTTCCCTTATTTCTCTGTAATCAGAGAGTATTGTTATGAGCTATGGATGAAAAGCATCATGAATCCGCAATCATGATTGTGGTATAAGATTGTCCAGCTTGGTCCCTTCAGTCCTTTGCCAGAAGAAATGAGAAATAACACATGCATTTGGATGAAAACTATTTCCTTCCCATTGACAGAATTTTTGAAAATTGTACATTTGATTAAATATATGAACAGGATGTGTCATGCAATTTGGATTTAGGAAACCTGATCTATTAAGAATTGGTCGGTCTGACCCACACTTTTATATATTCCTTTATTTTGGTGCTACTGTAATTTTAATCATGGACCATGTAGTGGAGAGTTCACTGTGCTTTGATGGTGCAAGCTGAACCTGGAGCTGAGCTCTACCAATGACAGTGGAGCTCCATGTCAGAGTGAGGTTCCAGAGAGTGGGGTCTTGGATAGTATAACATGTACAGTGCTGGCCATTTTTGACTGAGACAGTTCCTATGCACTTCTTTATTGTACACCCAGATAGCAATAACCGTTCTGGATATTTCTGTGCAAATTTAGGATGTGGATAAAGGAGCTCAAAGTAAATTGTATGTATTTGAAAATAGTCTAGTTCATAATATAGATCAACAATTGAACACGAAAGACATAACTGCACAGCTATCAAAAGACAATATACACCAGAAGAAAACTAAACTGGTATTTTTTATTCTACAAAAATGTATAAATATTTAAATTTACAGCAAAGAGTACCAGACCATTAAATAACTGTTACAACATTTAAAATGTGTAATTCTTTATCCACAATCTACCTTTGTAAATTTAATTTGAGTTTGTGTCTCAAGCACTTCTTCAGGATGCTTTATAAGTGAGTCCTCTAAATAAACTGACATCCCAACCTCTTCTAGTTCACAGAGAACAGAAATTACACGAGTCCATACTTTATAGATAACTTCCTTTTTAAATAGAGATAGATTTTGTATACTTAAAATCATAATGGCTTTTTTTGAAAAGAAACACACTTATCAAGCTCTCCTGAACACATGCTATTTGAGAATGAAATGGGGGCTTCAATATATATATGAACAAGACTTGATTTAAGAAGTTATTGAATGTAAGAAAAACACTGACACTAAAATTCACATAACCTAGTTAAAACACATTGCTGGTGTTCATTCAACACCTTAAGATCATTCAATAGCTTATATTTAGTAGCAGTTTAAACATGGTGTAATCTTACCAGATGTGTTCAGATATTGTACAGTATAGCAGCTAACTTTATCTATTCCCTATATTGCAATACAGGAAACAGAACCATGGTTAGTGGTACACAAAGAGAACTCTGAAGTGATAGCTGTCACAATAGCTAATTAAATCTTTGATGTCCTGCTGAATTATGGGCATTAAAGATTTTCAAATGATGGACATAATGCATAAGGATTTATGGATTCTGACATTTACCAACACTTAAGTTCTTTTTATTTCCCCACACTGTTCATACCAGTGAAAACAATACAATCTAGTTAATAGCTCTAAGCTTAAGCATCTGAAAAAGAATTGCCTCATGTGAGGACTGTATTCAGCATCTACAAATCAGATGCAACTAAAATGTATGTGATCAGATATGATCTTTGCTTTCAAGTGCAAAATTCAGAATACATAGGTTAGCAGTACATACAGTACTTGTCCTTTCTTAGATATGTTATTCATACTAGTTTGTAGTAGAACAAAAATCAAAGAAACTAACAAAAAATTATTCCAAGGAATAAGACATTCCATCAGTCCAGAACGACCCTTCCAGTCAAAACTAACGCAATCTGTCTTATAATTTAACTTGTTCTCATATTTTACAACAGTCCCCTCCTCCCCAAGTAACTCCTGAAGATATGGGGTAATGAGAAACTGCAGCACTTTTGCCCTATTTACAGTAATAACCTGCCCTTCAAAATGCCTTCATTCAATGCTTTTAACGTGTTGCTCTAGCCTCGTGTCCGGCTTTCATTCCCTGAAAGCAACTTTTGGAAAATATGAGGACTGGAATTACTGTTCCGCTAATAGTAATAATAATAATAATCAGCATTTATAAAGCTCTTTACATTTGAACACACTGTACAAACATTATTTGTTAATCCTCACAAGACCCTGGGAAGTAGGGAAGAATTAGTTCCATTTTACAGATGGGGAGACAGATTCAGAGGTTAAGGCCTATTTTTTTCAAAAATGTCCTTTAATTGTGGGTGCCTCAATCTGTGGGTATTCCCTTTGGACACCACAAATTTATGCAACCAAAATTAACCACCACTTTTGAATAATTTTGGCCTAAATGACTTGCCAAGGACACACAGGAATTCAATAATAGGATTTGGAATTAGAACCCAGAATGTTCCTAGTCTTATGCTCATTATACTAGCCTCAGTACTAAGGACATGAAATAGCATTGCTAAGCTGAGAAACCACCACTCAGATTGCATGAGAATTTAAGATGGCCCTGGAGTCTCTCAAGACCAACACAATAGTCACTTGGTGAGTGGCAGGACATCTCTCCTCATGCTTATATTAGATTTCTTTTTGGTGGCTTATTTGGTTCCTATACTCCTTACGTAGGAAGTAAATTTAGTGCTCAATCCCACTGAAGTCAAATGGCATACTCACAGCGAGTAAAGTTAAGCACATGTGTATGTGTTTGCAGCATGAGGCCTAAGTTCTAGCTGTAATGCAATTCTGACAAGCCTTTGAACAACATTTCTGCTCTAAACATGCTACTCAGTGTCATTATCCATCAATAAGTATAAAATAAAACAAACATTTTTTTAAGTCAAGCAGCTCGTATATAATATAGCAGTGCAGTTGTTGATATAATAAAGGTGCATCAACTGTAATCAAGGAGTATAACAGTCCAAATTCATTGCCACAATCCACTTTATACAGATAAAAAGGTATTAAACACTGTAGTACTGCATGCCTAGCAAAGAAAGGTCGAACAGTTTCATGATCTGTATTTGAGACTCTACTCTTGAAATCAATTTAGATATTGTACCATTCTCTCATTACTCTCCAATCAGAAATATGCAGTGCAACTGCACTTAGCAACCATTACAAGTTGCAATTAGATAAGTGAGATATTATTTAATAAGAATATTAGAGATTAAAAAAAGATGGCAGGAACTACCATATGCACTCCTCTAACATTGATAAACGGTGTCAGACATGATAGTAGTTCCCACCAGCACCACTATTGTTACAGGGGCACTATCAAGGTAAGTAGCCAAATAAGTGATCTATCAGCATGAATTTCGAAATAAGGGTGTGCAGGGGCCAACAAACCTTTGAAAGGCGATGATTGAAAAATGCAATAATTTGTTCTGCATTAAGCTTGGAATTTAAATGGTTTTGTTTGTGATTTTGTAATGTTCCTTTCATGTAGTAAAATTATAGCCCTGTTCAGTTTTGATAGCTGTTAAGCTATAATGTGAACAATTTGTGTGTGTCTTAAAAAAAGACAAGATATAAGGGCTTGAAAAGCAGCTACTGTGTATGTATAGTAATGATTTTTCAAATTTAATATGCATTTGGTATTCATTTAATGATCCATATCAAGAAAATGCGCATGAAATATCAATCCATAGTATGCAAATACATGGTACTGGTAATATACATTCGCCAAAGGAGCCAGTACACAGAAAATGAAGTCAGTTTCATCTTCCCGCTCCCAACACAATGCAACAGCCGGTGTTTGGGGAAGTGTGGGTGGTTGGTTGGGATAGAATCTATCTCCTATTCCTGGGTAGGATGCTGCCATATTGCTCAGCAGCCCTTCTGTGGCTGCTGCTCTGTTCCTGGTTCTGCTATGCTGGGACCTCCCATGACCCTTATGCCCCTGGGCAAATGACATACATTAAGCCTATTGCACAGAATGCAAGCATTTTTATAGCAGATCCATTATGTGGTGATACGCACTAGAAGGATTAGCTTAAATGTCTGTGTTATGAACATGTATTAAAACAACACAAACCACTCTCGCAAACTCTTACTGTGTGTGTTGATATGGTATTGGTTCCTATGACGCCTTTGATACTACTGCTCATCAGCAGCACATTTCTAATATCCATGTTAAGAAAAGAGAAAAGAAATTAAGAGACAAACTATTATTTTAAAATATAAATAAGCATCTATCATAAACCTATTAAAGCAAGGAAGTTCAGAGTTAGAGCTCAAACTCCATCCATAGCCTGTCCCTTTGTACATAGTTATTGTGGGGATCTCCAAACTTGGGACGGCCTTGTATACATTAGGCAGTCTGCTGAGATATTTATGCTCAAAGCCAGAGGCTACAGATTGAGCTTCAGCCTAACTTTTGACTCAGATGGCAAAATTTTGCTACCAGTTCCATTCTCTGACCATGCAACCATTTGGGGTTAATGGAGGTGCACACAGGTAAATGAGGCCCATAGTGATTTGTCTTCCTATTGTAGAGGATACATGGGCAATTTCAATTTGCATTAATCTGGGTTACTCATGTATGTTGCCCACTCTCTTTAATATCATTCAAACTTTTTTGCTGAAGTTTCATTTATTATATAGTATCAGTTTCTTTCTGTATTCTTTGTTCAGTTTTGCTGCGTTTATAAAGAACTGTTATGTATAGCGATTTCATTGTTCCTGGCACAAAACATGAAACATTCGTTATGTACAGTAAATTTACTGCTCAGTAACCCTTTCAGTTTAATACTTCACTGAGTATCAAATGACACTAGGGAGCAACTAATATCCTTGTCATGTTGCTATGGAGGGCCAGAACAAATACATTAAATTTATAAAGGAACTGATATAATCTTTCACAACATAAGTTAGAGTCATAAGGCATTTTACATCAGGTCACTTTCAAGCAAGATTATATGACATAACCAGAAAACAAAACCCCCAAACCTTTTGAGATTAGGCTCAAAGGTCCTTCTGGAAATACTTTTCCAAGTGCATCTGGTATTGATAGTAGCATATATTATGCTATTTATAGCTTCCAATGTGCTTCTTTTGAATGGACACAACTTTCAAAGGGGCATGTGCAAACATGCCATAACAAGCAAAAAACCAAATGACTTTGCTCTGACAGTTGACTTCTAAGAGGGCTTCAAAGCCTTTCATTTCACCAAGAACAAAGGAAAAGGAATATCCTTTCTTCTGATTCAAATAAGTGAAGAATGAAAGCCTAGACATGTTGCAAGGTCTGAGGGAACATGGGAAGTCTCTTTAGCTTTAGGCACCCAAGGTCATGTTACGTAGCAGCCACTGCTGGGAACGACTTTCACTGCAGTCTTTCATGGTTGGAACCATTTTGTCCTCCTCAGATGGCTCATCGAGACACTGGTTGCTGTTGACATGCCGCAATGTGAGCCGCTGTAACAACAAACAAACAAAAAAATTAATGAAATAATTGTCGAAAGAGAATTAATGTTGTGAATTGAATATTTAATAATTTTAATCTTAACCTACTTTAGCAGTCACAAGAAAAGAGTGTTTCATCCTAAAGCAAATGTCCCTGTTCAAACTGTGCGTCAACCACCAAGTAACCACTACCACATGTACAGCTCTATGACACAGTGAACACCAACACCCTGGATCATGCCACTTTTCACATTTCTGATTAAAATAATGGGCTCACCTTTCTTAGATGTATGTCAAGGCCATGCCATTTAAGGAGTGAGGAACTGTGATGTATGTGTAAAAAAAAGTTCAAATTAAGTGCAAGTGAATATTATTACAAAGCAATTATGTTTAGGTTCAAGGAATCAAAGGTCCAAATGTCCAGTCCAAAGTCCTGCCCCGCCCCCCTTTCCATATTCCTCACCTTTACATTTGTGGGGATTATAGCGTGTGCAACTGAGGGTGGATTTTACACACATCAACAGTCAACCATTGTTTCCAAAAAATTAATCCTTAAAATATTTTTTAGTTCTTGTCTCAAAAAATTTGATAATACAATCACAGTGCACTAAAATGATTAGCACTAATATAATACTGAGCAGAACCCCAGAGTCAGCAGAGTTCCTCAACAGGCCACGGTAAAATGTCTCTGGATTGCGGTGCTGTCCAAATTGAATTGCCCCAAGATTTGACTTGGTGTGATTGTGGTAGGTCTTTGGTTATGGGGCGGTTAGTCAAGGTAATGGCAGGGAACTAGATTTCTTTATTTCACACACTGTTGATCTGGACCTAACATAGACATGACAGCAGTCACAGGGAAGTGCAGTATAGCTTCAAGCCTATTCTGTCCAGGAAATGTTCCCCTCACAACCCCATTCACAGGAAGGTGCCAATGGAGAACTCTGAGTGAGATGGAAATTATTTGGGGAGGCACCCATATCTGTATTTGATTTCTGTCTTACTACATAGCATATCAAATCAACACCATGTGTACAATGTTGCTTATACACATACATACACGTGAGCAAGAGAAAAAGTAGGTACACTTCAAGTGTGTTACATGAGTGAGCATACCACGTGCTGGAGGCGCTGTGTTAAAGTACCTCCTAAGGAAAACAGGTAGCCTTTCCCTTCAAATCTGTACACATTCTTTTAAAAATATGCAGCATCTTCCTATCCAAAGATCATATATTTCCTTTGTTGGGGGAACTAAAGGAGACTAAAACAAAGCATTAGGAAACTCTTGTATTTACTAAAGAACTTGGTACCAGTTCTGAAACACCTAGTACTCTATCCACAGATTTCAGAAGTAAACCTTTATCTCAAGCATACACATAAAGACATCCTAAATTTCTCATCTGCAGAAGAATTATATAATCCATATTTTAAAATGTACAGTAGCAACCCCTGACCGTAATGTTGTAGAACAGCAGTGTCAAACATATGACCCAAGGTGAAATTTAATCTGTCCTTCCAAGAGATTAAACATAAACTCAGCTGTCCCCCACAGCAATGGCACATTCAAAATGTAAATTTTATTCAAGTGCCTTGCTCCAGAGCTTATTGGAACACTGGATTATTGGATAGAATCCTATCCCTCCTCCTCCCCCAGAAATCAGCATGGAGATGGGAGAAGGATTTTACTGAAGAGAAGCTTGAGTTCTCTAGCTTAGACCAATCATTATATTGTGTATTGTTAATTATCAAGGGCCTTTCAAGGTTAGTGTTTATTATGAACTCAATACTTCCCCAATAAAAGACCCCCTGTTTGCTGAAGTGCCTGACAGAGAAGTTCTCTTCAGTTTATGAAAATAAATGTAAAGGCTTCCTCCACCTCTTTGCTCCATGGGATTGTATAGAGCATTCTGAAATGCTTATGTGATGTGATCAAACAAGGCTAGAGCCATTCAAGCATGTACCAGCTAAGGGATAGATTGTGACTAGCCCTAATGAGGCCACACATGGAAACAGGGGCTAGGGATTCTTTCCTTATATCACCATGTTAAGGTTAGCAAGATCTTGGCATTGGAGAGTGCAGGAGTCATGTGCCATATGCTCCCCACAGGAGCAAGTGAGAATGGATTTGGTTAGCAGAGTTATCTGGCCCAATGGGTGGGAGGGAGGGAATAAACTGCAGCTTGATAAGATCTGTAGCAAATTACATCCCTCCCTACACACAGTCAGGAATCAGGGCCTGCAGTGCACCCAGTCTGCAACACAAAGTTTCTGGGCAATCTATGGAGCACAGCTGACCTGGAGTAGGCAGCCTGATTGGCTGCACCACCTGATTGGTTGGAAGAGTCAGCAGACTGGCTCTTAAGCCCAGCAGCAGCAGTTCAGTGGCTGCTCAAAACATCTGCCTGTGGCTGTGATAGTCCTTGCTTGTTCTCTGTCATCCCACTCCAGGTAACCCAGTTCTTATCCTCAACTCTGTCATCTGGCCTCAGATGCCAGCTCTAACCCATAGGCGTAATGCTGGGTCTAGCCGTTAGGCTGCACCACCCACATCCCAGTCATTGACATACAGCACAACCAAGGTGCCCAGGAGGAATTTTTCCTCTGAGATATGATGCCTCCAGAGCTGATGCTGCTATGTAATGGCCCTTGCTCAAAGTGCACAAAATGCACAATCTAGCCCCAAATTCTTCCTGTTAAATGTAACTTTAGAAGGTGGCCAACACATCAAAAAACACACAGTAGCTGTGAATCAAATGGGGAATTTGCTCTGTGTTTTGGCCATGCAAAACTCTTTCCCTAAGAATAAAATCAGCCCTACTGTGACCAGGGCCGACTCCAGGGGTTTTGCCGCCCCAAGCAGCCAAACAAAAAAAGGGGCGATCGCGATCTGCAACAATTCAGCGGGTGGTCCTTTGCTCCAAGCGGGAGTGAGGGACCCTCTGCCGAATTGCCGCCGAATACCTGAAAGTGCCTCCCCGCTCCGGAGTTGCCGCCCCAAGCACCTGCTTTATAAGCTGGTGCCTGGAGCTGGCCCTGACTGTGACTCTGACTTGTGGACAATCCCAAATGAGAGAATAATGTGAGGATATGTACTCACTCTCCCTTTCCTCCCCCCAAAAGTTAGCTAACAAGTTAAAACAGCAGTGAAGACTCAGCAATTCGGCTCCGAACTTAGTTTAGTAGCTTGAGTTCAACCTCCACCTTCCCTACAGGCTTCAATTCAAGTTGCTAACATAAGTTAAAAGTTGAATTGCTGTTTCTTCACTGCTATTTTAACCTGAGTTAGTTTATGCAAGTTAGCCAACAAGTTAAGAACACACCTTTTTTTTTTGCCATGAAAACTTATCCTGGGAAACAAATGACCCTGCTCAACCATTTCTTCCCAGAAAAGGACACACGAAGCTTTGAATAAGTTGTTATGTCTTATTTTAAATGAGAGGGTGGATAAATCATCCAAAGCTACATCTAAATTGCGGTCTGGAAGTTTGCATATTGTATGCTGTCTTATGCAGTAATCAGTGTACAAGAGCTCTTACAACGGTAACCAATGTATCTCATAGATGCCTGCAGCACCTCAGAAAAAGCTGCTTAATAAAAATCCAACAGCCGATAATATTTTACATTCTCAAAGGGCTTTTCAACCTTAATGTTCCCAAAGTGCTTTACAAAACACAGCATTTTCATACACCAACACTGGGTCACAGAGGGGAGACTACCAACCAACTGGAGCAATGAAACAGTGTGTGTTGAGGGGCAGGGATGGGAAATTTTGGCCAACCACCCAGGGGAGAGCCCTTAGTCATACAAGAAATACAATGGGAGCTTATGTGTCCATATGAAGCAGTTAAAACCTGTTTTTAAAGTCTTATCTAAAAGACCTTCACACATTAAACTGCATTTTCAGTGTATTTGCCTCAGAAATATGATGGGCTGAGTCAGCCCTGCTGAAATCCGAGCCTAGTTCTAGGGACCCTCGATATTTCCAAGGCCAAAGGCAATCCTCACAACTCAGGTTCAATGTGTTAAGGTCCAGGTGAGCTGACACAGCATCAGGAGAATGTTGTGGGACAGCATCCAGCTTTGTATTGGGACACAAAGTGCTGGAAAATTGGTGGCAATTTATGGACCCTATTATTGGGTACAGGAATGAATACCAGCTATGTAATTCTCCTCATAGGACAAAACTGTAAAAAGAGACACTTCTGGTATGGAGTAGGATATCTCTGGAAGCTGGGCCACTGAGTTGCTCGTAGGCATGTTGGGCCACATTGATTAAGGGACCTCATGGATTTAAGCTGCAAGTTAATAATAAATAATGGATTATTTACTGGTTAATCACAGTAATGAAGTTGTAGCCAATGGTCTTTAACCCAGAGACTTGTATCATATTCTGCACCTTCCTTAGGTGGCCTTCAGGAACCACAGAGTGACATGCTGTCAATTACAGTACCTTGACAATGGATATAAATTTCAGTATATCCTTGCCAATTCTGTTTGTTAAAACTTTTTTTTTAAGATGCTATTTTCTCTTAAAACTTGAGCAATAGCTGTAATTATATTACCCAAACATCTCTCCACAATATTGCAGAAGATAATATTACTTTACAGTTCATGCTGGATTGACGTATGTCACATTTCAACATTTTATGCAGTGCGTAATTTCTCCTGGGTCTATTCTTTAAGTAAAGCTTCCCCAGAGGCCTGCTCCTCAGTTCAAAACAAACTGTTATACAATTCCCAAAGAAAAGCCTACATCTGTTTTACTAAATCATTCAGGGCCATTTAATACTCATTCAGTGCTGGGAGATAAGCCATCTTTCACTAATCACAAGGGGAAAGAATTAGTAATGTTAACAGAAGTAGCTTGTTTATTAAATAACCCTCTTCAAAGCATTAAAAATATTTCACTTATATGTTTTTAAGATCCATTAAGCTTCGATCGTTCTCGAATATAACCAGAAATGAAAACAAGCCTAGAAATGATACTGCTGCCTTCATCAGCTGTTCCTTTTTATTCAATGTATAATTTCATATAAGGCTAGCATATCATTGAGCTTTTCAATTGTCTCCTAAAAGCATTTTTCTCCATTCTATCATTATTAATGCTATTACAGAAAAAGCTCCTTTGTTTGGAAAACAATCAATTACAGTGGGTAATATACCACATACACAAACCAGTCTGGATTTTCCTTTTAATGTCCAGAATCAGAATAAATATACTGAAGTTGCTTTAGTTATATAAACACTCACAAGCTTAAGAGCAAGCCTCTGTATTTTCTTACTCATCAAGTATATGTAAATAAATATGTTCTGATGAGCATACAATTCACATGCATTATGGCAAACATAATAAAAATTGAAGATCTCTTTACCCTAGCAGTTCTAGCATGTAATTATAAACATCAAAGTGATGGAAAAATAGTTAAGCATTATCAAACCGCTTAGAGGAAATTATTATTATGAATCATTTTATTTGAAAAGATACCAACGAAATGTCATTTAAATGAAAGGTGAATTAACATTTAGACATTTTTTAAAAATACAATACTGAGAAAAACAATCTTAGCATTTTTTTTTGCTACCTAGCTGTTATACAGTATACTGAGAAAAAACATATTTCAGTATACTACTGCGAAACCATTACATAGCAAAACATTTTTTTGCAATGAACCATTTATTTTGTTAATGGACATATACCGGAGTCTGCCTTCTGCTCACTCACAAACACTGTATACTATAAAATCTTCATTTTTTACAATAATGAAAATTAACCTTCTCCAGAGACTAAATCTCAGGAACGAGATTCTGACAAAATAATATTTTAAAACAAGATACTTAAGCATAAATGGATAAAATTCTGGAATCTATAGTCAGGGAACACTCCAATATATTTTAATGGGAGTGTTGTTGGAGTGAATAAATACTACAGCCCTGGTTCCGCAAACTCCAAGGTACATAACTTTAAACACATGAGTAGTGTGATAGGGTGAAATCCTGTCTCCATGGAAGTCAATGGGAATTTTGCCAGAACTTCACCCAGAGATTTCAAAGATACTACTCCTATGTTTAAAGGCAAGCGTATGCATGTTTGTAGGATTGGGGAGGCATGTAAGAAATTACGGCCACATCCTGCTCCTGTTAATGAACATAAGTGGCCCTGCTACTTCCAATAGGGCCTCTTGGTGAGTAAGGCAAGGAGCATTTAGCAGGTTTGCTATGACTCAGTCAATGGCAAATGGATACTTAAATTATCCATTTTGATAACGGAAACACATTTTGCTCACATTTTGATAAACAAATTTAAAAATAAATATGAGTTTTTGAACATATTTGTCTGTAACAGACTTTTTTTTTGTAATCAGTAGTACCTGTGTATGTTGGACTATACATCTATAAAAAGATACAGATCCTTAGCTGGTGTAAATCATCAAAGCTCCATTAAAATCAGTGGAACTACCATCTGGTCCCAGATATTTTAACGCATCTAGAATTGTATTTAACTAATAATAATCAACTTTGTCTCTCTATAATATTAGAATATTTATGAATATAAAACCAAAAAAGGAAGTGAGATGAGTTAACAAGTAGAAAATGAAAGACAGCATTATTCAGGGAAAATCTTAACTGAAATACATTTCTTTCACTCTTTTTTAATACCAACCTCAAATAATTTGCTAAAGGAAATAATCAGTGGGGCTGTAAAAAATATTCCTAAAAACTTCCAGCCTTGTGAAGTTTCTTAGCATCCACATTTGCAAAGGGCTACCATTACAAGTCTCCACAGTGGGACCACGGGTGCCATCCTCTATTTTGCTTATTGTCAGACACGACTGGGTGATTATATGAAGAAAGGTGTGGGTCTGCATGACAGAAAAATTGTAAAAGCAAATATGAAGACAGCAAAAACAAATAAAAGAAAATTAGTAAACTGTTCTATAACAGTACATCAGGGAAATTATGATTAGGTAATACTCTCAAGTCTAGCTGCATCTGTGAGCACTGTTCTATTGTTGGAGGATATTCTTAAAACTCGGATAGTTTTAACCCACACACAAAAGTGCACAATCACAAGTTTAGGATCTGATCTTTCATGAAGCTCTGGGTCAGTAGACCCTTCCAATGGGACTTTTCTTGACCTCAGAAACCTGTCCACACAGAGCTCCATGCAGGAGCAAGGACTTGGTGCAAGTGAACTGGGAGCAATTACCATGAGGCGCAAATAATAGAACAAATAATAGACCTTGACAATGCTGGACAAGTGGCATGCTGAGACCACTGCTCACTACACTTATTTCACTTGTTCTCTCAACCCCAACCCACATCTGTTTGTTTTATCCACCTGTTGTCTCATCATATGCCAAGACTGGGATAAAGATTTTTTTTTAATTGCACGTGTGTCCAGTGCCTAGCACAGTGGGTCCTTAATGAATAATATGTGCATATGTTTCAAATAAAAATAAAAATGTTAGATGAGGAGAATTTGACTACCAGACATAATTTCAATTCCTGGCCCCTATATTTCCATACAGAATCATAGTAAATTGAGATGGGAAGGAGCTATTATGGCATCAAGTCCATCCCCTGATCAAATTGCAGGAGGCAGCATATTATGGAACACTTGCTGGACATAGTACAAAGCTCTGGTACTTTGTATTAAATTACTGTAAATGTTGGCATTGATCCTCCATCATGATATTATGAAAAATATACATTTTCCCATACTCTACCATTTCAGTGGTGCTCAACAAGGAGCTTGATAGAGATGCTATTCTATTTAATGAATGCACTGAATATTTATTTCCTTCTGCCTCATGCTAGCATTTGTTGTCTCTCTATAACAAACTCATGAGGCTGTCTTCCAGCAGAGTTCATACTTCAGGGATTTGCTAATCAACATAACAGTGACCCCACACAAACTGAGTCCAGGTTTGATGTGATTGCAAAGCTGGAGGTAGGATGTTCACACACTGGAGAATTCAGAGAACCCTGCCTCCTCCTCAGGCAGCTAACTGGCTTTGATGCTTTCAGCTACCAACCTAATGTCTGCTAGACTGCTCCCAGCTCCTGTCATCCTGGTGTGGGGAAAGGAGCAATCCTTTCCTCCACAGACTCACAATAGCCTCTGGGGAGGTAGATTCTCTGTTCTGACTACAATCAGGCAAAGCGCAGTGGATTTTACAATATTTCACTTCTATTTCTTGTGCTGTGTTAATCTAAAATTTAAAACTCAAGTGGTATGAGGGGAACCACGTGAGGGAACATCCTGCGATCCTAAACTTATGAGTTGCAGATTGTTGGATGGATGAACAACAAGTTTGTGCAGCTCATATAGAAGACAGGTATCCTTTTTTGGAACAAACAAGAGAATTTAACTTTTACTGGGAGGAAAATGTTCATGAATAGTTCCTATAAATACATAAAAGTTGCACCTTAAATCTAGAGAACAATAGCCTTTTGGAAACCTGTATAGAGTTTTGTGTATGAAGAGTTTAAACAGCTGCTTTACATTTTTTGTCACTTGAAATAAAACTGAGTAGAATACAGTAAAGCAACTTTTTAATGTCTTGAATATACATTGCATACATCTGTACAGTATGTTGGGAGAGTCAATATATAGACTTTATATAGGCTCTGGAATGTAATTGCAGGTTATTTTTTAAAATTAGTTTAATATTAATAGAAAGTACTAGCATTAAAAACAGAAAGCGCAGTACTCACAGAAATTACAGCTAGTCCTGATTGAGACCTTTCTTTGAAGTTATATTTCATATAACCTCTACAACAAAATGTTACTTAGTATTTTATGTATAACTCATTGCAGCCATCCCGATTTTTGTTCCAAAGTAAAAAATAAAACACGTGGAGGCCACAAAGAAAATTTAAGAACAAATGTCCTTATAATGTCACTTTGAGTAACCAGAATGATCAATTTTTGTTTCATTATGTATCACTGCTTCATGTTCATATCCCTCTCATCTGTCTACTTTTCTATTAAAGGAAAAGCAATGTTATATAGACAAATCAATGAAAAGATTTAATAATTTCAATGTATTGCATGTTTATATGTACATACTATATATTTAGCAGATTCAACAGGAAATATATTAAAAGTGATGCATTATTTTAATGGACAGACCAATGTATTTGATTTTCTCAGACAAGCAGGGTCAGAGCTGGCAGCTGGTGTAAATCAGCATAGCTCAATTGTCTTCAAAAGAGCTATGTTAACTTACGGCAGATGAGTGTCTCCCCCTATTGTTTTCCTTTCAGTTAAATGTGTACTTTTAAAAATATAAGAAAGAAGTGCAAAATCTGGGTTTTCTTTCCTTTCAAAAAATGCATGGGTC
This sequence comes from Mauremys mutica, assembly GCF_020497125.1. Taxonomy (NCBI): domain Eukaryota; kingdom Metazoa; phylum Chordata; order Testudines; family Geoemydidae; genus Mauremys; species Mauremys mutica. The sequence continues at coordinate 28,556,938 of NC_059081.1, read as the reverse complement.
CTTTTAGATCAATTGTAATCAGATTGCAATTTACCAAAGGTCTGATTTATGGGTCAGATCCTCAAGCTGGTATAAGGTAGTATGGCTTCATTGACTTCAGTTTATGGGCCCCATAAGTTTACAAAGTATCAGTTCAGCAAAAGCTATAGTTTTTTTTTAATGATGCACACTGGTAAATGTGAAGTTAATGACACATCACTGCATGTTAAGTCAGTCATGACGGCAAAGGTTTATCAGACTATTCAGTCAATATAAGAATAGTTGCTCAAATTAATTGGAAATATATGCTTCTATATTTCTCCACTATCACTCTTTATGTTGTATTGTGGGGAAAATGTATTTTTTTTTAGAACAGCCTGTGCTTGCTCTTGCATCACTGAAATCAATGCAAGCTTTGCTACCGGCTTCTATAGGCATCAAGCCCTAAATAGGGTTTTGTTTAGCGAAGTCAGTTTTGGTTTCCAAAGGACATAATTACTGCATTTGATTGGAGAGAAGCAGACTTGATATATAAATCTACTCTTCATGTTCAAATAATCAGCCAAATTCTGTTCTCCGACACATGCATAGGGAACAATTTGAGGGACCAATTTGACACAGTATACAGGAACTTGTGTGTACATCTTCCACCAACAACAGATTTTGAAGATGTACCCGAGTTATCAGTCTCTCTAAAAACTAATGCATTCCACATAAAATATTTACACATATAGGTACTGCACACTGAGTAACTGAAAAGTTAAGATCTATCATCTTGAAATACAGTCTACTGAAAGATACTAAGTTAAGGTCACTTTTGTACCACACTACTACAAGGAGAGGGAGATACTAAACTAGAATTTATCACAGGAATTGCAAGCGTTAGTATACTTACCTCAAAACTATATTCCCATTTACCTACATACTGACGGAAGCACAGAAATATGAAAGAAACAATGACTCAGGAAAAACAAGTCTTTGTAAATCCCTCATCTTTCCACTAGGTTTATACAATGCTTATCCAATAGGTTTATACCAGGGGTCGGCAACCTTTCAGAAGTGGTGTGCCGAGTCTTCATTTATTCACTCTAATTTAAGGTTTCGTGTGCCAGTCATACATTTTAACGTTTTTAGAAGGTCTGTTTCTATAAGTCTATAATATATAACTAAGCTATTGTTGTACGTAAAGTAAATAAATTTTTTAAAATGTTTAAGAAGCTTCATTTAAAATTAAATTAAAATGCAGAGCCCCCCCGGACTGGTGGCCAGGACCCGAGCAGTGTGAGTGCCACTGAAAAAGAGCTTGTGTGCTGCCTTCGGCACGCGTGCCATAGGTTGCCTATCTCTGGTTTATACTATACTAATGTTAGGTGATGCAAATTTACCACAAAAATCTTGAAATCTTTATTCATGTGCTATATATAAATGATAATTATATATATAGTTATTTTCAGAAAGTATGACAGGTTTATAATAGATAAAGGTTTACAATTTTTTTCTTGTACATATTTCCATATATTATAAGAGATACCATACACATTAGAGCCACCGGGATTTTTGGGTAGAAATGCCATTGTGTTTGCCAGTTATATGAGCACAGCACAGATGTCTTTCGTGTGTTTTTTCATATGTATTTCATGGGCCTGAATGCTACTGTAATATAAATATTATATAATAATTCAAACCAGGAATGCCGGGAGCTCTTGGAGATTGTGAGAAGTTCAGATACTACACTAATTTGGGAAAGAGAGAGGGAGAGAGAAGTTATGGGGTTTGGCTTGACTCCACAAGCCACAGTATAAGGTGAAGTATCGGAGCTGGCTTCAAATACAGAATGATAAAACAAAGCAAGAGAGATATCTATTTAAATCTATCACCATTTTAACATTTATTAGATTGTGTATTTTAGCCTAAATTTTATAGGATAGCCCAAAGGAAAGCTAGGAAATTCTATTTTGTCTCAACCTATGCATATAGCAGGTTGGTGATGTTGCCCTTGTAATTAAATAGTCCGATTTCATAGGGGAAGGAGTACAAGAATCTTAATGTGCTATTTGAGAAGTGGGAAATAACAGCACTAAGAAACAATGAGGAAAAATAATGGATTAAAAAAAATCAAATAAAATGAGTTTCCTGCCAAGCTTGAATTCGCAGAACAAATAAACAAAAGTATACTTCATGAAGAAATTAGAAATTAAGTAGATTGCCCAGCCCAGCATAGCCTTCTTGGAGAATAAGTTTTTCGAGAGGTGGTCTGCAAGCTTCAGGTTTACTGCCATTATTGTTTTCAGTGGTCTCAAACTCCCCTAATTTGGAATGTTGCTCTCTTAAAATTGAACTGCATCCGACGAAGTGGGTATTCACCCACGAAAGCTCATGCTCCAAAACTTCTGTTAGTCTATAAGGTGCCACAGGGCTCTTTGCTGCTTTTAAAATTGAACTGTGTCCCTATGATCAATTATGCAGGTAAAGATTTTTTTTAACCTCCAAAGAAAAGATTTAATGTTGGACTTTTGTTTGGTTTTTATAGGAAACATTTCTATATGAGCTGCTTTTGCCGATAAAGATGACAACCGCGATAAGCCAAAGTGATGATGCTCTGTGAGGATGACTTTCTGGGAAACAGCATGCAGCCTGAACAAAAAGGTTGTGTTCATACGCATGTGCATGCGGGTGTCAGAATTCCCAGTCCCAACCTGTAGCAGCCTGCATGTTATGGCCAGTAGTAGTGTCCATAGACTGATATTTCCATGCATATATTTTTATGGGCAGTACATGCATGCGATTCATGGCCCCCCTGGCTATAACCCCATTCTGACCCACCGCACTGTCTCCCTCTTCATTCTTCCAATGAATGGACCATGATGGCGCTTGTCCCTAGCCCAGACAGTGTCTAGTCTACACTCTCACTGGAACCAGGCCAGTTCTGAAGTGAGGTTTTTTACTCATGAAAACTTATGCCCAAATAAATCTGTTAGTCTCTAAGGTGCCACCGGATTCCTTGTTGTTTTTGTGGATACAGACTAACACGGCTACCCCCTGATACTTGATGCCAGTTCTGTGTTTTTCATGGCCATGAGGATTTCATTTCAAGCATAAGAGGGTTATAATAAACATTACAATTGTTTCACAATAGGGGATGGAAACAGCTTCGGACAAACAAAATGCCACCTGGGGTGGATGGTCTGTGAGTGAAATCACTCACTCAGTCTTCCAGTAGGTTATTTGTTTCTTTTGATCCTGTCTGGAAGCTGCTCTGTTTCTTTTTTCCTTTCAGTGAATGTAAAGAAAAAACAAGATGACTCTCCATTTTTTTGAGGGTAGAGATAAGAAAGGGCCTGTTTCAATCACCTCTGCCTGTTCACTTAATTATATGACGTGAAAATAATCTCTATAACTGCAGATGTAACCCCAAATGTTAGCGTTACAATGACCACTGGGATACTGGTACTACAGCATGCTTCCAGACTACAGCATTTAGGGATCACTTTTCAGTTTTTAACTAATGGTCTTTTTGCTGTGATGACAGTTCTCAGGGGAAAAACCCCCTGTCCACCGGCTAATGTTTGATGGATCTTCAGTCATGATTACCTTTGGTCTGCTTTGTAAGGCAGTATTTAAACTCCGATTTATTTGTCTTTTCTCCTCAAAAGGTGTGCATACCAGGTCAAGTACTGCCACCTATGTATGAGATGCTATGACACTTCCGCTGATTAAGCATCCATTATTATTGATCACTTTAAGCTACTGCATTTTGCTAGGCTCAAATACATGCTATAAAACATTGTAATTGACCCCACTCAATGGCTTGGCTGAAGTGATGTGATAAACCAACCTCTAGCAGTTACTTGGTAGCCTGCCAGTTGAATCATAACCTCAAAGACAGACTTGTTAGCTGCTAAAGCTTATAGGGCCAGATTTTTAAAGGAATTGGGAAGCTTTTAAAATTCCCAATAGGCACCTATCTGCATCTTAGATGCCTATATGCCTTTAAAACTCTGGCCCATAAGGACGAGATCTTCAGCTGGTGCAAGTCAGTCTGGGCTCATTGCAGTCTATGGAGCGAGGCTGATTTACACTAGCTGAGGATCAGTCTCAAGGGCTCTAGCACCTTCTGGGTCACCTCTAAACACACAGATGCATGACTCAGACAAAAGGATTATTCCCTAGGTCTAGCAGAAAAGAAAGGGTGGAAGTGCCTTGGTAGACTGGCTTAGTCAGTTACAATAAAAGATAAATACTGTAATTCCTAATTCAGGGCAATCCAACAGATGGTGATTTTACCTGGTCTGACTCTTCTAATCCATCCCTCTTTTAAAGGGCAATTGAGTATTGGCTTGTAGGTCCCACAGGCCAGGGTTCAGTCCCATCTCTTGTCTGTGGTCAGATTTGGCAAACCATCAAGTTCAGGCTGGTGTCATTCAGTTAAAAAAACAATCCTAGTTTTGGCTCATCTCTAGAAGTCCAGTGGCCTACGGTATGATAAGGGTAATACATGGTGTGTGTGTGTGTGTGTGTGTCCATCTGATATGCACCCAATAAGCAGGTCACATAAATAGAGGCAGAAGGAAGGTTTCTTAGGTTCTGGTCTTCAGAGAAGGACTTAAGTGATCAGAGGAAAGAAAATGTACAGAATTTGAGACATGACCATGAAACACATGAAACTGCATGCCAGTGATCAGAGTAGCGTAAAGAATAACTTTGCAAATGTCCAGGAGAGGTACTTCTTGAAGAGACACCATTGATGTTGCTTGTGCTCTTGTAGAATGATCCCTCACTCCAGGAGGAGGAGGAAGATGTGACAACAGATAGAGTATGATACAGTGCAAGAGCCATTTAGAAATCCTCTGTGAAGATGTAGCTTGATCTTGGACTCATTCAGCTACAGTCTGAATGACTTTCTGATTAGCTTTGTCCTTTCCAGATGAAAAGCTAAGGGTCATCGCACGTTGAGGTAATAAAGTCTCCTTTCTTCTTCAGATGTGTGTAGTTTCAGAAAAGAAAAAAAAACACAGGTAAGTGGTTTGACTAGTTCAGCTGAAACTCCAAAACAACTTTGTGGGTGAACTCAGGATGTAAATGTAATGAGACTTTGGCTTTATGGAATATGGTGCAAGTTGGATCTGCCATCAGTGCTCTGAGCTCACCTACCCCTCTGGCTGAAGTGACAGCCACAAGCCATGAAACCTTACTGATGGAAAAGATCTGATTAGTCCTCTCCAGAATCTACTACTTAGGGGCTGAGTGAAAATTGAATACCCACAAGAAAATGGGTGGTATGCACTGACTGCTGCCAGGTGAACCTGTAAAGAGCTAATGGAGACATAAGTCATTCTGAGGCACAGAAGATAGTCTAAAATAAGATGCTGATATCTGCTGACTCTAAGGATACACGTTTTTGTTGCACCCAGATGGAAAAATGTTTCCATGTGGTCAAATAGCATTTCCTGGTGAAATCTTTTCTTCTACTAGTAAGGAACATGAAGATTCGAACACTGGAGGTTCCAACTCAGGACGTGAGATGGTAAGAAGGAAGTGGAGAGAGATGATCTGTCCTGTCCACCCTTTATCCGTTGGTTTGAAGGCACAAGGAGAGTGAGGGAGAAAGCATGGACCAGCGGATACGGCTTTCAAAAATTATCTGACTCTAGACACATGGAGTGCATCTGTACACCCAAAGTGGAACACACATGGGGACCAGCACTCAAAGAAGAAAGTATTTTATAAATAAATATATCATAAATTAATTCCTGCTTTATCCGCCCCGATCCTGAAAGGTCATGAGTGTCCAACCTTTTCAGCCCTAGGGCCAAACATTATTTCAGAAAGGTCAAGGGGCCACAATCAGTACTTTAAAACAGATTCTCAACCCTGTTGTGCTTCCTTTGCTCCCCGCAGGTGCAGATGGTGTATGGTTTTTATGGGTCTGTCTCCAGCTTCCCATAAACTTCTCTAACTTGGGCTGGGGTAGAGAAATAGGGAGCCATAATTTGTTGTTAGTCTCAGCTTCTCTTCCTTTTCCCCTCCTTTGGGTTGCCCTGGGTATATACGTGGGAGAGGGCAGCCACTGTTCACTATGTAGTCCCCTAGGATCAGCTTCTATCTGCTCTTCCTAGGGTTCCCACAGCCCAGCAGGTAGGGCAGCAACAGAGAGGCCCAGTAAGAGAGCTGCTAAGGGGCTGCGATAGGAACGACAGCTCATGACACTTACAGCTAACAACAAAGCTGTCCCTGGAGCTGCGCCCTGGAGATGGTGCCCACTATTACTTCCCACAGGAATGGGGAAGATTCAAACACTTCCGTCTAACAGCCACTGGGTGGGGCTAAGGGAACACATTTTCAGTTCATATAATCAAATTCACATTTCCTTGTTAACACACTTGCCCTCGGGGTGACAATTTAAAACCTTGAGGGCAACGAGTGGCCCCTAAACACAGGCTGGTCATCACTGTGGTAGATGCTGAGTACCATGGCTCCAACCTTGCCAGAGCCTGAAGTCCTGCTCACTTCTTACTCAGACACAAGTGAGCAGGGAAGGTTCCTGAGTAAGGACTAAAACAGGACTTCAATATATGTCCTGCTGACTTCAATGTGAGTTGCAGGTGCTTAGTGCCTTTCCCAATCAGGCCTTTTTAAACAAAATTCTGCTTTAATCCCTTTAGGAGCTATCACCTCCTATCTTTAGTTCATGTTGCCTATTGCACTTTAAAGAGTTTGGGAGTGAATTTAGGGCTCATGAAAGTGATGGTCTCGTAGTGCTGAAGTGACGGTCAGTGCTGTGCAAGATAGCTCATACAGCTTAGCCAATGCACCTCACACCTGACCTGCAACACCCATGCTATGCCTTGTCCTCTGTCTCTCTTAAGCAAAGACTGTCTATTGTGTCACACTGTGTGGGGTGTCTTTGATTGTCACCTTGCTCCACTTTTTCATGTACACTCAGTGTAAAGTGGTCTTACTAAGGAGAGGCAATGCATATGACAGTGGTAGGACTGAAAAGATGAAACAATTAGAAGTGCTGTGGAGCTGTATTTCAAAATATCAAGAGATGATATTGACACATGTAAGAAAAGCAATTTCTCTGTAACTTATTTTAATAATGTTATAATCCCCAAAACTAATTGTCTCTGGGGCTAAATTAAAAATGTTTAACAATGTATTTAATAGTGATTCAAGCACCCACTCAAGCTATTCTCTCATTTTTAATTTTGGGCAAAGTAGTCTGTTTCAAGCTAATTTAAATCTTTGCCTCTCAATTATGGTGTGAAAAATAATGCTTCTTCTGCATTATTGTGGATAATTCTACCATTTCCATCTAGTCAGGGGCGGCTGCAGGCCCCAGCACGCCAAGCCACGTGCTTGGGGCAGCAAGCCGCTGGGGGCGCTCTGCCGTGCTTGGGGCGGCAAAATGTCTAGAGCCGCCTCTGCATCTAGTAATGGACCAATATCATTGTCCTGATTCTTTTTGTTCCTAATATATTTTTAAAAAACACTCTCTTGTTGCCGTTGGCTCTGCTGCCTACAGATTTCTCCATTATCAATTTTCTACAATTCCTAACTTTTGATTTATATTCATTACTATCAGCTTCCCCTTTCTTTCAGTATAGTCAACCTCAAGCAGTGTAGTCAACCACAAACACCCAAAAATCATGAGTCAGGACCCAAAAAACCATGAATGCCATAAAAACCATGAGATGTATAGTTCTTTTTATTTCTGAGTCTTTAGAGTGCCCTCATTTCAGAATTTCATGCTTTTCTTGGCATCCATAATGGCTAGAAACTTACTTTTGAAAAAAACAAAATCTGACATTCTCATGCAAACTCTTGATTCCAGCAGCTTGGGTTTTAACAACCACAACCACTAACTAACTAACTACCCATCTATAATCTGTTAAATGAATGCAACCAATGGATCTGAAAGGGCCATGACCTCAAGGAGCAGTGCGATTCCTGCTCTGGAGTCTTTCACAATCTCTAACTTAAAAAGTCTTAGGTGTCACCAGAAATGACAAACAGATCTTCTAGGAGTTAGTCAGGAGCTTTGTCTTCAGAGAGGCCAGTGTAAGGCTTTTGACAGGAATCAGAGGAATCCTCCAGCACTGTCTGATAACAGTCACTTGGTGAATCTGATTCTCTCTCACCTGCCTTCAAACCCAGGTAAAGCTGCAGAGTGATTTAGGGAGGCGGATGCAGGGGTGGCTCTAGACCCCAGCGCGCCAAGCAGGCGCGTGGGGCGGCCCTTTCCCGGGGGGGCGGCATTTGGCTCCGGTGGACCTGCCGCAGGCATGTCTGCGGCAGGTCCGCTCGTCCCGGGCTCCGGTGGACCTGCCGCCGGCATGCCGGCGGGAGCTCAACCGGAGCCGCGGGAAGAGGGGACCCGCCGCGGGACCGGGGAAGGGCGGCGCAGCGCACCGCACTGCTTGGGGCAGCCTACTTTCTAGAGCCGCCCCTGGGCGGATGATTTAGACCGGTGGTTCTCAAACTTTTGTACTGGTGACCCCTTTCACATAGCAAGCCTCTGAGTGCAACCCCCCTTATAAATTAAAAACACTATTTTATAGATTTAACACCATTATAAATGCAGGCTGCAAAGTGGGGTTTGGGGTGGAGGCTGACAGCTCGCGACCCCCCCCATGTAATAACCTTGCGATCCCCTGAAGGGTCCCGACCCCCAGTTTGAGAATCCCTGATTCAGACATTGTGGGCTTTAGAGAAGACATTTTAATGAGCTAAGCAGTGGTTTAGTGTTGATGGTGCCAAAAATTGGGATTTAGACACAGGCAGATAGAGAATCCACAGTGCTGAACTCCAAGTGAGCTCTGTGCTCCCATTCTGTGAATGACTGATTATCAGTGCAAATCTTCCCACAGACATGGAGGTGCCCATTGTAGCTGAATCTGCACTGATCTGCTAGTCAAAGTGGGGATAGGGGAAGGGTAGGATTCTAGGAGTGATGTGTGGGGCTTGCATGGCATAGAGCTCACCTCTCCTTAGGACCTCTTTGCACAGACAGGGAGACTGAGGGGAAGATCCACTGTTACCTGGGACACGAAAAGCTACTGAAGCAGCATGGGTGCAGCAACAACCCAAGAAGACTCTGCAGCTGCCCTGTGACCTAGGAGAAGGCTTCTCTTCACCACCATGGAAAAGAGCAGTGGGCAGCCCAGTACTCACACTAGGTGCTGCTGCCTAGAATTTGGACTACAACCCACTCATCACTGGCCTACGGTGGGACGAGGCATAGCAATATTGATTTACTAGTACAATTTAGCAGTATTTTGGATGAGAAAGTCTGACCTAGTGGTGGGTTATGGTGAGTTGAGATTTCAAGAAGTTTGATAGAAGCATCCAAGGCATATAATCAGTCATTGCTGCAGGCTTTTGATCTGTTCTTCAGTAGACGATCTGCTGGGTTCAAGGTGTTGAGCACCACAAAAGTTCATGATGAGACACCAGTGTCTCACAAGACTTGGCTCAGCCTCTTGGCTCTGGCATGTGGGTTGGCCAATCATTTCGAAGTATTTATCAAAGACCTATACAGAATAGAACAGCTATATGGTCTACTGAGTGAGACCAACACAAAAATGGGCAGCTCTGATATTCGCTGTCTGGGAATATTGTTCAACTCTCCAACCTTTTAAGGCTTCTTCAAGCCTTAAAACCTTTTACATCATCTTCAAGGACTAGGACGCTGCCCACTCTAGGTATGAAACACTCTGCCCAGAAGCTGACACCAAAGCATGGATCACATCTATGTTTGCCTTCAGTCTAAGACCTTGCAAAGATTTATTGTTCTTCTCTCTGAGGGATGTCTTGCAGTCACATTCTGGAGCTGCTTAATACAAACATGCAGAAAGAAAAATATATAGAGAAATCCAGACAGCAAGCTGACAGTTACCCACAAGGAAATTTTATTGGGGTAAGGTTACACTGAGAAAAACAAAAATGAAGAATTAGAACAGTGATTTACAATGTTCCCCCAAAATGTGGAAACTGTGCCCCAGAGAGGAAGGGGAAGAGGAAGAGTTGAATAAAAAAACGTTTCTGCACATGCAGACCAAGACAGTTTCTCAGCTATCTGTGGATAAAATGGTGCAGATGAGCGAAGTAGTAGCTGACTGTTATTCTTCTTTAGCAAGCAGTCAAACTCTTGAGCTAGGAGCCTTTCAGATCCCAATCACACATAGTACATGTACATCCAAGAATTGGGGCGTAATATGTACTACTTCCCTGAAGTATTTGTTTTGATGTTCTACAGGAGACAGAGAGACATATGTTCTCCACCGAGCTATGTTTAGATAGCAATTTTATCCTCAACGATTTATATGTTAAGCCTAAAGGGCCATACCCTTTTCTTGCAGCATTACGCACAAACAAATAATAGATACTGCATACAGTCATACATGTAAATTTTTGGCTACAGTTTTTATCCAATATTCTAATATTGGGATTTGGAAAATGCGTAGTAAGGAAGTTTCTCAAAGCATCAAAGTACTCACTATGATGATATAAATGTAACTCCCAGTGCTCATGAAATAATTGACCTTTGGCTCAGGACATAATGCCCATCATAGTTACCTTTTTCCAGCTTGTAGCACAAAATCATGCACTATGGCTTAATAATATTTCTTTACTAAACACATGGAATGCAACATGTAGTACTAGGGGGCCCAATCCTCCCCACAGATATCTAGGCTGGGGAGAGAATATTCAATTTAAAATGTACCAAAACCCGCTCCCATAAGGCATAAAGGAGATTGAGAAGAGAACTATGTCCAGAATTGCAAAGAATCACATAACCTGACAGATATTGCAATGTCTTCTATAAATTAGAGTCCATGTAACGAATTATATAAAAAAAATCTATTTCTCTATTTAATGTAACGGATTGTGTTTTACATGTAAAAACAGATGGCAAAACAAAGCAGTTTTCACAGAGTTCTCATATAAAACTGATCATGAAGCATGGTGAATATTTCTTTTTTATTAGCGCCACCTAATGGTTGATTTTGTTTTTATAAGTAGTTTATAAATTCTTCCATTATGGACCTTTTATGTTAAATCCCTTTAAACAGAAAAAGATAGCATTTTTAAAAGCAAGTGATGGTATTTTCTGTAGCATGAAAGATATAGATAGAGAATGAGCTAGAGAATTTATATATATAATCATTAATAGAATCAAAATAGTTTTCCAAAGAATTGTATAGGGTGTTATAAATCCAATATTTTTCTAGCCTTACTCCAAAATAAATAAATAAATAAATAAATAATCCAATTTGGCACTTGTTAAAGCTGAGAAGAAAGTCACAGGCAATGCTCCCTTGACTGTAGCTAATCAGATTAAGAACCAGATTCTGATCTCAGAACTGCAGAAATGTATCATTCAGTAACCTGTTCAATCAGCTACTGCTAGCTATTCATATACTAGTAGGGTGATCAGGATTAGAGCCATTGTCTTTGTGGAAGCTTATTTTAGGCCAAAATATTTGGGAGCGGAGTTTCCATATTTATTAGCAAAAAATACCTCTCTGAGATTGATTTGGGGAATAAAATATTTTCTGTGAAATAAAATCTATTTACAAAAGAGGTGACGTTAGGTGACGGAGGATAGATTTAGAAACTTCCATGGCACACTGGATTATCAATATTAATGCTAGGCACTATAGGTACCTCACCGAAATCAGTGGGAGTTTTGCCATTGACTTCAATAGGGTCAAGATTTTATAATATGGGTAATATGCTCTCAGTCGATGTTGTTCAGATATTAATGAGAAATTCTGAGAATGAGAACATACTAAAAGCAAGTTCCAGGAAATACACAAGTGCCTAGCTACTAAATAAGGGATATGGTCCACTCTTATTCTTTTACATCAAACTGGTACTTATCTGGATCTGAGATGCATGCTGGCCTACTGGCTTCACCCTCATTCTCCTTTCTAGGGTGCTTCTGTTTATTGCATAGCATGCACAAGAGTCCAGAGTCCCCTGACACACATTCTCTGCTGCTTCAGACTCCATTACACGCAGCTCACACCCAGCAGTGAGGTTTTGGACCTTGCACACCCATATAAAGGACCTGAAGTTTGGATCCAATTAATACACATTCGTTAGCTTCTGGCCTTGGATAATTTAAATTGCCTTCAAGAATTCACTAAAGATCCAGCCAGGTTGGAGTTAAAATATATGCACAGATTGCAAACACATTTTTTCAATACACCAGTTGGCTTGGATTAACTAGGTCTGACTGCTTATGCACAGGAAAAAGAAAACACATAAAATGATAAAATAGGTCACTGTGAGCATCAGGAAGTTATATCAGAAAATTCCCCAGAGATTTTGCTTTTCCTAGCTTCAGATTCATTAATGGACAGAGAGCTCCTTTTTAAAAATAACACAATTAAAGTTAATGACAGAAAGTCTGTTTTACCATCTGAGTTGTGTCTCAGATGAGCCTGAAATACCTCAATCCAAAAGCCTGAAAAACTGACATTTAAAGTAAAGTGATTAATGTCACTGTACTTTAAGAACCATGCACATCAGTGGACACTGGTTAATACTGATGTGATTTGAATAATACTGATACAAACTGCTTGCTATAAGAACGACAACACTGGCCAGATCTGATAAAATCGACATCAATGATGAAAGAGCATCAGCACAGCACCAACCTTTAATTGGTGGGCCTAACCATGAATGCTTGTCTAGCATCTTATTCTGTTTTTTCCCCCTGCTAATAATTCTCTTTTGTCAGTGAAGGAGTGAACATCTAGTTATATCCCTACTCACTCGTCTCCTGCAGAGGCACTGAATACAGTAAAAAGGGACCCTGATACCAAGTGGAAGACAGCAGGACATAGCTCTAACCAAAACCTAGCAAAGATAATAAAAGCATCATCCAGAGGGAATCATTGTAGAACAATCTGAGGCTGAGCATACTTTCTCTACAGTGCTTTTATGCCTATCCTCCTAGGACATTTAGGACAAGAATCACCATAAATCACTTAAATACTGAGGCCACAGGCTAGCACCAGGCTGCTCTCTTGAGTTTGTTACCCAATTTATAAATAGCTGTAAAGGAAATCATCATCCATTTGGATATATCAATTAATATAACTAAGGTGGAGTTACTTTGTGTCATCACATCTTGAGTCTCAGATATTATCCATGTCACCTCAGTGCGTGAACAGCCTCCAAAATGTAGCTAAATAGTGATCTGATTAGAGATCTTTAAATCTTGCTTATATGAACAAAATGATTCCCTCCTAATGAGGGGACAGCGGGTTTACATTCTGCTGTTATACTACAGAGTATATTTATGACATCAAAAGCCTACGTAAGTTAGACCTCAGCCAAGATCAGTTCTATATTAATTTTTCTTGTTACTGCTTTAATTATATGCATTGGATGGCCTATATATTCTTTACATGCTGCCTTCTATGGTCATGGATTAGAAATTTGTTTTGTAGAAGAAAATTAAGTTCACACTTTCGGGTGAATTTCACTCTGCAAAATTGAGATTTGCTATTACATTTTTAAGAACCTTCCCCTGGAAAGATCTTTAGTAAATTTGTGTACTGACCCTCCAAGATTCTCTGCACAGGCAGACGTCTAGATCTGTGTGAAGCAGGCTTACCACCTGGCTTTTTTTTATGGATTTGCCTGAAAAATAATTTTATCTGCCTTTTTTTAACATGGGTAAATTGTTAAAAGTTTCTGTGTCCACCTAAAGATGCTAACATGTTGCCATTAAAAATAAATTGCTGGAAATATCAAAAGCAAACAGCAAATACAAATTCAAGAAATAGACTCATTGGGTTTTCTTTACGTATAAAGTTCCAAAACGTTCACATTCAAGTATATAATTAAAAGACAGAATCAATGCAGTTTGGGGAAAAAATAATCTCTGTGACAGATATAAACAGAGCATCTTGGAGAAACATGACCAAGGTAAGAAAATGATGTTACCAATCTTATCTATGTGTGTTTCTGTATAGATACTATAAGTGTCTGCTCAAGGGGCGGGAGGGGAGGGGAGGGCTAGGGGTTGCAGAGCTGCCCTGTGGTTGAGGTTGTAGTGGGCTTGCCTTGTGGGGGGAGGATGCCAGTTATTTTGCATTTGAAAGATGGTAACCGTAATGTGAAGCCTCATTTACTTCAATGGAGCTCCACAGAGACTCAGTGTTCTGCACATGGGAATAGCTGCAGGACTGGAGCCTTTATTCGCTATTAGAGTTAGTCACAATTTGTCCAATTGCAACATTTCAAAATTGAAAAAGAAAGGGAGAAATGTTAATGAAGTTTTCATGATCCCCTTCATTTTTTGACGAATTATAAAGCTGATCCACACTTTCCAAATTTGATAATATTTCTACCATGAATCAGGGCCTGCCGCTGAGCCTGGCACATGCCGCTGAACATCCTGATCAGCCAGACTCTCCGATTGGCTGGAGGGGCATCACCAGGACTGCTCTTAAGCCCAGCAGCAGCACTAGGCCAGTGGTCTCCAACAGTGATTGCTCCTGTGCCTGCCTTGCTTCCCACCTTCTTGCAGGCCTGCTCCTGCCTTCTTCCTGGCCTGCTCCAGCTCTACTCCCTTGGATGGGGCTCTGACGCTTGGTTCTGACTCTTGCTCCCTGACTCTGAACCACTAGGCTTGACCACCTAGTTCATGCCAATTTCAAATTTCAAAACAAAACAAAACTCCCCCTTCAGGAAAATTAAACCAAGTGAGTCTCGCTCCACTACATCCTCACAATGTTTTAAAGACCTAGTCATCTTAATTTTGCTTCCCCACAGCTAGTGCTTCACACTCCCCCAAAGCGGACATGTCCCACGCTCTGGGAAGGTGTTAAATATTGCAAGTAGAGCACCGCAGATGAGGGGGAGCAATATGATTTCAGAAGAGTTCTTCTGGGTACGGTTAGAGTTTTAGCAAGGAAATAGCATTAAACACAGGTACTTCTAGCTTGCTGTGAAAGATTTAATAAGTTTATACGTAGAATAGTTCCAAATTTTTGCATTCATTTCAAAGCAATAAACTTTACCCATTTTCAAGTTTTACAAGTGTATGCTCTATGTCTTGCATATAATTTATAACAATTTCAGAGATGAGACTAGATTTTTAGTAAAATCTAAGACATTTTCTAATCTCAGTTACTTTATTAATGCAGTTCTCTATATACTGGTATAACTAATAGCAGAATCTAGCTATAAGACTTTATTGTATTGCATATCTTCTGCTACATGAGAGTTAAAGCATTCTTGAAATATGGAACAAAAACTCATAGCTTAACAGTTTTGGGAATGAGATGACATTGGAAACTATAAATTGCTTGAAGCACTGTGTACATCTATTGCCTAACAGAGCAACTGATCCAAATATAAATGACCATTTACAATTTGAAGTCCCTTAAATTACACAGATGAGTGTTAGATTAACTCTTACAGCAAGCAGCCGACGTTTACAAAAGGTACGCCAAACAGTAGACTACGCTTGAAAAAATTAACACTAAGGACCTGATTGTGCAAGATATAGAGCAGGGGTCGGCAACCTTTCAGAAGCGCTGTGCCCAGTCTTCATTTATTCATTCTAATTTAAGGTTTCGCGTGCCAGTAATACATTTTAACATTTTTAGAAGGTCTCTTTCTATAAGTCTATACTATATAACTAAACTATTGTTGTATGTAAAGTAAATAAGGTTTTTAAAATGTTTAAGAAACTTCATTTAAAATTCAATTAAAATGCAGAGCCCCCAGGACTGGTGGCCAGGACCCGGGCAGTGTGAGTGCCACTGAAAATCAGCTTGCGTGCCGCCTTCGGCACGCGTGCCATAGGTTGCCTTCTCCTGATATAGAGCTTCCTCAGCTCCCACTGCTTTGAAGGTGCTCAGGACTTCGCAGAACTGAGCCCTTCACGTGTTTCATCCACATGATGGGACTGATCCTGTGAGACGCTCAGCACCTTTTCAACTCCAGCTGACTTCAGTATGAATTGAAGATGCCCAGAATCTCTCAATCTGTTGCCTACAATGGGACTATTCAGAGTGTGTAAAGTTAAAGGTGTCTCATTTTTTTTCAAGATCAGAGTCTTGTAAAGAAATCTGCATATCACAGTGTTTCTGTCATTAAAATACATATCCAAGCATTTTCCATTTAAGAGCTGGTAGAAAAACCTGTAAAAATTTCAAAATTTTACTGTGTTTTTAAATATTTAACATTTCAATGAAATTTTTTGAAAATCAAAAATTGCATCGTGCTCAATAACCACATAAAAATTAAAGTCAATTTTCATCTTTTTTTTTGTGGTTTGGGATGAAAAATTGAAAATTGAAAACTTTTCAACCAGCTGTATTCCTTTAGCACTTTGCATCCCTGACCTGGCAGGACACCATCACATCATGATATAAATCTGATAAAGTAGCTCCACCATCAGCTATCACACTCACAAATTATCTTCTGTCACAAACAACTGACAAAAATATACTTATTGCATCCCTGTGTCAAGCAATCCAACTGAAATTAAAATGAGTAATAGTGGATATGAACCACTGGACCTGTATTTTTCTGCTCTAATTATTAAATAATTATATACCTCAGCATCATACTCCCAGAGCTGATTTCCTCTCATATGATGGCACTTCAACATGATCACAGGACCATTGAGTCTAGAAACATCCAAGCATAAATCATCTGTGCGGATCTCTTTATCAGCAGTAAAAGAAAATACCTGAAAACATAAAATGATTAAAGTTATAGGGGATTAAAGACACATACCTATTTAAATGATTACTGACTTGTAACATCCCTCATTTTGATTTAAGTTAGTGACCTGACAGCCGTTCCTTCTGCTACATTGAGAAGGACTGAAAAATGTTGTACTGTGTTTCACATAAGTTTACATAAGCTTCACACTATGACTGTAAATGAATGTTTTATAACAGAAAATGACTATAAAGCCCTTATCCAACAAAGACTTTCACATGTGTTTAACTTTACACATTTTGAATCAAAGGGACAATTCAGTGAATACAGTTAAACAAGTGTGTAAGTCTTTAAAGTCTTTACATTGAGAATACTACAAAAGGACAAAGTAACAATACATCATCCTATATATGGATATTTCAGAAAGCATTTCACAGGATGGTTTTTTTTTTTTTAACAACGGGGTTTGGATATGGACCCTATCATTTGAAGAATCAGGGTGTTCTTAGCCAAAACACTCAACTTCCCAATTTTCTGTACCAAGGATTATCATGTATGGTGTAGAGCAGTGCTTCTCAAAGTTGGGCCACCGCTTGTTCAGGGAAAGCCCCTGGCGGTCCGGGCTGGTTTGTTTACCTGCTGCTTCCGGAGGTTTGGCCGATCGCGGCTCCCACTGGCTGTGGTTCGCCACTCCAGGCCAATGGAGGCTGCAGGAAGGGCGGCCAGCACATCCCTCGGCCCGCACCACTTCCCACAGCCCCCATTGGCCTGGGACAGCGAATTGCGGCCAGTGGGAGCCGCGATTGGCCGAACCTGTGGAGGCGGCAGGTAAACAAACCTGCCTGGACCGCCAGGGGCTTTCCCTGAACAAGCGGTGGACCGGCTTTGAGAAGCACTGGTGTAGATGGCTATATCTTGGAATAAAGAATATTGGGGTAATTTGATAAAATTATGGTTGAAGAACAGGAAAACAATGGGTCACCATCAACAAAACTATTTCAAGCTAGTTTTCAGTACCTGCATTAGAGGAAGTGCGGTTTTACAACATCTTGAATAAATAATAGCAAAATCAATATATACAACTTTTTAGCATAATACAACAGTAGAAGCAGTAACTGAATAAAACTATTACTCTATAAAATCTTACTCAGCATATCTCTACTTTTTTGTTCATTTAACTGTGGACATCTTCAGGTAGGAACAAACAAAAGGCTCAATGTTTTGACATTATGATTATTAACTCTTGGGCCTGAGCAAATATGTAAAACAAACCATGCCTATACTGGCCACATTTACTATAATTATTTTCACAGTCACATTTTAATACACAAGTAATGATCTTTAGCAGTGCACTTCAGTAGTTAAGATATGGGGTGAGATTCTGTTGCTGCACCTCTAAGGGATTGTATACATGCTGACTTAGTGCATGGCAAGCCAGGGTGTGAATCTACGATGCTCTAGCCTGCTCTGCACTAACTGGCCATGCAGACCCTGATATCATATGCAGGAGTTCTGTAGTGTGCTTTGAGGTACTGCTGTTTCAAGCAAAATATTGTGAATACCACGTTGAGTAGTACAGTAACTCCTCACTTAATGTTGTAGTTATGTTCCTGAAAAATGGACTTTAAGCAAAACGAGGTTAAGCGAATCCAATTTCCCCATAAGAATTAATGTAAATGAGGGGGTTAGGGTCCAGGGAAATTTTTTTCACCAGACAAGAGACTACACACACACACACACACTAAGTTTTAAACAAACAATTTAATACTGGTACACAGTGATGATTATGAAGCTTGGTTGAGGTGGAGGAGTCAGAGGGTGGGATATTTCCAAGGAATGTCTTACTGCTAAATAATGAACTAGCAATTGGCTGAGCCCTCAAGGGTTAACTCTCACACTCTACTGTACAAGGCAGCAGGAAAGGTGGGAGGGCATTTCCCCTTTAAGTATGAAGAGTGGGGTCTTGTTAATTAGATCAGCAAGCTGAGACCGGACCACAGCTGCTGCTGCCTGGAAGCTCCCTCTGTTGTGTGTCCCCCCTGCTCTATGGAAGATAGGGTAAGCAGGGTGCAGGAGCAGGGGGGAGGGGGACATCCTGATATTAGCCCCTCCTCTTCTTCCCCCAAATACAGCAAGCAGGAGTCTCGGGGAGCAGCTCCAAGGCAGAGGGCAGGAGCAGCACATGGCAGTTGGGGGAGGGACAGGTGCAATTGCTAGCCTGCTGGGCAGCTGCTGCACAGGGAACTTAGGGGAGCGGGGAGCTGATGGGGGGGCTGTCGGTCCACCCTGATTCCAATCACCCACCAACTAGCTGCAACGGGCTGCTCTTCCTGCAAGCAGTGGACAAAGCAGGCGGCTGCCAAATGACGTTAGAAGGGAGCATTGCACAACTTTAAATGAGCATGTTCCCTAATTGATCAGCAACCTAACAACGTTAACCAGGACGACTTTAAGTGAGGAGTTACTGTAGAATGATTTGGTCACATCAATGTCTATACAGAAAAATAATATTTTAGTAATTATATTGGATAACATTTAATCACGCAGTCAAAATCGTATAGCATTAAATGTTTCACTTGAAAAGGGCAAATATAACTTAACAGAAATCAATACAAATGATTAACGCGTATGCAAAAATATTAAATTTTCATGAAACAAAGAGGTATAATACATAGCTACTAAAAATGTTTTCATAGTTACTGTAGGACAATTCCTATGGGATTAAACCCAATATGTTAAAGTAGGATAAAAGTTAAACAAGATACTGTCATGCATTGCTAGAGGAATATAATCCAAATCAAAAAGTTGGGATTGGTTTAAAAACCCCGGATAACTCACCTAGTACAATGCTGTGTCTATTGAGAAGGCAAGTGTACTTCCTAAATGATGAAATTGCCCTTGATATATCTGGCATCATACATCAGAATGAAACCATTTTTCAGTGAATTATGAGAAAGATTGAAAAAGCTGGCCAGATTATATTAGAAAACCATGAGACTTTGCTGTGACTCAATTGAAGATTTTAAAACTAGGACAGGCAATTTCATCTAACTAAGTTTTTGCACTTAAGCACACTACACCAAGTGCCCAAGAGAATAGGGCTCAAACTTGGGAAATTGAAATTTAGGCAAATTTATTTTATGCAGATGGTAGTAAATCTCACAGTATTAAACAAACAGCCAAAGGGGACACTGAAGCAGCCGAATGAAGAGACAACTAAATGAGTTTTTAAGTAAAGAGGAGCGAGAAGCAGGTTCAGAAATAGGCAAAGGGAAATGAGGAAAGCTAAGAAGGACCAGGCATGATACGGATCAGTGACCTTTTTTCTTTTTCAAATTTCGTATTCTCAGACACATGTAATAGAGAGTGTTCTTAGTATGTTGTGTACTGGCCAACCTCAAACCACTGATGAACACCATATTTACTGAAGGACAAGTTATGCCCTGCAGAAGATCATGGCTCACACATATGCATAATCAAAGGCAGAATTTGCCCCCCCTTTACAATATAAACATGTTAAACATGTTCTGCATTTTGGCTGAGAATTTGTTCTTTCAACTAGGACTATGCAAACTCTGCAGGCTTCGGTTTATGCATGTCACGTGAATTGAGAACTGCACGTTGTCTTTACTTCGAGAAGACAGTAGACCAACCCTTGCAGGTTCATTTTGGAGGTTTGCTCAGGGAGTCTGTGGCAAGGACAGAAGCAAAACACCTCTATTATTTGCTCCTTATTTATACCTTCAGCAATAGACCATATGAAACCAGATACTATAATGTGGTTAATTAGGAAATATGTGTGTGTGTGTGTGGGGGGGTTGTTTTTGTTTTTTCCTTTTGCAGGCCAAGACACTAGATTACCCCTTAATCATTTGGAAAAGTACCATGAACTGTTGACCTTTCACCCAGAGTCAGGTAGAAATGGTTTAACATCACCTGTGTAGAATTGCATCTTAGTGTATGCAGCATCCCCCAGACTTTATTTTCAGAATCTAGAGAGGCCGTCCTGCCACAGAGAACGTCAATTTACAACTTTCTGAGTTTTGGTTTAGCAGTCAAATTATATCAACTGGATTGTTTCGTGACCCATTACAATCGGAGATACTGAATCATGGTTCAGTGACAAGGAATTAATTATGCCTCAGGCACTTAAGTGGATTAAGAGCTTCCAGGATCCTGCAGGTGTTACAAAATTCCAGCCACTATTTGGGAGTTGCTCTTTGACACACAAATACCCTAAGCCACCTTTGGAGTGTTAATAGTCTTATTTTCACTTGAAAACATATACAAGCACAGGCCAATGTTTAAATATGCCTTTTCAAGTGAAAAGGAAACTTTTAAAACATTCAGTTGCAAGCACTATGGGGGGATTGTCTCACAGGATGCGCTGTTCTTTTGCAGTTATGGCCCAGATCCTCAAAGATAATTAGGTCCCTAACTTTCATGAAAATTAATGAGAGTTAGACACTTAAATATCTTTGAGGGTCTGGGCCTGTGAGCCCACTTCACTTTTAAAATGCCATCACAACATATTATCATGCATTTATTTCTTTGGCTTTCAGTCCCAGAGCCTTGAAAATACCACACCACATCATCTTTTCTATTTGATAAACACTGAATTTGCCACTGTTTCTAATGGAGCTGGAAACTGAAGGAGCCAGGTTTGTGCATTGCCCCATTCATTAAAACAGTTCAGTTATCTTGTGTCTTGCTCCTTTGCTTCCTGGGACACTCTGCCCTGTCTGTTTTTGTTTAGAGCAGATAGTAGGGTGGGAAGGAAGAGAAAGGAGAACATCACATTACTCTATGGAAGACCAAAAGAACACTGGATGCCAGCTTAGCATTTGTTGTAAAACTTCATAAAATTTCAATTCCTTCCCTGTCTAGGTTGCCATAGGAAGCCATTTGCTGTAGCTCTTTTTTTGCAATGTAACTTACTTGTCAGTGCATTGCATGCCAAGGTAGGGTTGTCACCTGTCCAGGTTTTCCCGGGATTGTCCCTTTTTTTGAGGTAGCTCTCCCAGGAAATCCAGAAGGGTGCTCAGAACACAAAGCCGGCTGTCCAGTTTTATTGACTAAGGATCAACCTGGAATGTCCTGGTTTTTTGTACCTGTGAGGTGGCAACCGTAGGCCAGAGCATGACTCTAAGACTCCTTCTATTCCTCATCTATATGCTCTGTGTATGTAAGTGGGGAGATGAGGGGAAGGGTACTGGGCACCAGGAGGGGCAAGCAAGGGCACTCCCCCCAATAATAGCCAGGGGCACAGAACTTCTCCTGGCCTCAGAGCTGCAGTAGGGAGGAGGGGGAGGAAGAGTGTGAGCTCCTCCTTCCAAAAGGGATCCAGTTTAAATACCTGCACACACCCCCTCTACGCTCACCCTCGCCTGAAGCTTCTGAAGTGGAGAGCACTAATGTGACTGCACATGGGGGTGGGGAAATCTTACTCTCCCTCACTCACTACACAGCTGAGCAAGTCTGAGTCACAATCCAGCCCTTACTTTCTAGGAATTCATTTCAATGTACTGAACATATAAACAGGGCCAGATTCTGCCAGCCTCACTCTCATTAAGTATTAACTTACAGACAAGGAGTCCCACTGAGTAGTCTGCCTGAGGTCAGCAGAATCTTACCCATAATTAGGCAAATTTTAAACCCCCCAATGAATAGTTTGTTTCTGTGGCTACCAAATATGCTAGAGATATAGTATGCAGTAGTCTGCGGAAGAGAATTAAATATTGTAATTGATAAATACTTAGCAAAAGCACAGACATAACAAATGTTATTTTGTTTGTTTTCTCAGGCATCTTTTTACCTGGATAAAATATTTACCTAAATTAATGGCCTGCTGCAATATCTACAAAGATGATTTTAAATGTGTTGGTATTATTGATGCTCAAGTGCTTCATCTATTGATCATAAAGCTGTCTTGTCTTCCAGCAGATGGGTAGATTAAATCATGCACATGTCTATAGAGGACATACTTCTTGTAGTATCAAATGTCTTACAATTTCTAATCCAGTAACCATCTTTACTGCTTAATAGTAACCAAACTACTAGAAATTACTACTATACCAAAACAAAAAACATGTGTCAAATAATAAACAATAGCAAGTAATTACTTAGCAAAGAAATTAAAGGAACTCAAGTCTGAAAACTTGTATCTCAGAAACTTTCCATAAACTTTTATTTTATTTTGTTTTGTTGCTATGGAAGGGGTCATTTGATGGTGCTTTTACACATGGTGCCCCAAGTTCTTTTCTTTAGCATGGGAGCCAGCTTTTAGTCTTGAAAGATAATGCCGTGATGTTGCTGATTTTCTGATGCAGTTTATTTGCAGGAGCTGGCAAGAGCAAAAGAGTTTGGCCTCTACCTCAATCTCTCTAACTAGAGTTGCTCCCTGGGAACATATATTTGAACAGAGTTACTTTTTAATGGTTTATTTCTAAGAGGTTTTCCAGGATATTTTAAGATGAAAAGGTTTTCCCACATCGAAATGTTTGGGTTACTAGAGACTCATGCCTATTTTGCTGTAGCGCTGAAGTGCTGTGATTCCGAATGCAATGACTGTCATCATCTTGTTTTGGTAGAATTCTTCTTTGTTCCTCAGATGCTAATCACAACCAGTGGAATGGAACTGAACCAAATGAAACATAATGGAACAGAACAAGATTATCTGGAAAGGAATCACAGCATTCATTTCCCAGTCCTGGTTCTAGTGATTGTATGTGCTGGTTTGTTGCCCAAGAAGCCTCACAATCTGTTACACGCTATAATAATATGATATGGTAGGAGTTATATAAGGTGATATAATAATGATTTACATCTAAATCACTCATGCTGAATGATTCCAAAGTGGCAAGTGACAGAATTCCTCCAAAGATAGTTCCAAAAAATAAGATATTATTCTGATATCGCTAGTGATATTACATACCTGTGTGGCCAGTCATATCACTCATCCCCCACAAAGGCCATTTATCAATTTATAATTTTATTTCCACCTTCGAAAACTGTTCAGTTTTTGAACTTGTCTATGAAAATTTTTTTGGCCAGAGACCAATGTTGCATGATGGGTGCAGATAATAACTGACTGGGTACCTGGATCTATAGAATCCATGCCCAATCCATCTGTAAGTCAGCAGACCATAAGAAAGAAGCTGTTGCTATTGGCCCTCGCCCCCAAAACCCATGTTTTTCCTGGAAACACCTCCTGTCTCCCCCCAAATTCCCCCACGAAACAGCAAAAAATCCCCATGTTACATATTGGTACAAATTCAATGAGGAGTCCAGTAGCATTTTAAAGACTAACAGATTTATTTAGGCATAAGCTTTAGTGGGTAAAATGATGATGCATTTGAAGAAGTGGGGGGTTTTACCCACAAAAGTTTATGCCAAAATAAATCTGTTAGTCTTTAAGATGCCACCAGACTCCTTGTTGTTTTTGTGGATAGAAACTAACATGGCTACCCCTCTGATATCTGTACAATAATTGTTCTTCAAGATGTGGATGCAGATGTGTATTCAATTCAGGGGTTGTCCAGCTTTGGCTTGCTGGGCATGTGCACACCTAGGTGAAATACACATCTGCAATCACTTGGAGAAGAACAAAAATAATGTTTCATTGCTCTCCTAACAGCTCATAAAGGAATAGAGCTGACACAAACACCAGAAAGGAGGAGGTATGGTCAAAATGCAGAGTTGATTCCTAGAGTCAAGGTTTTACACAAGCATCTTAGTTCTCAGATGAAAAAAAAGAGTACGTTTCTAGCCCACACAGTGGTGAAGAAAAGCTTGAAAATGAAGTATACAGTTTCCAATATCAGAAGGCAAATAAAAAGAACCCAACATTTATTATTTGTAAAACCTCATGATTTTTAAGCCCATGTCATGATTTTGAGGGGCCTGATCCATGATTTTTAATTATTGGAGCTGGCAATATTGAAAACATACAAATGCGAAAAAAACTGTAAAATGTTATTTGATGATGTTGACTGGGGAGAATATACAGCAAGGTGGGGGAGAATCTGCATTTGAGGGTGGATACAGGATGGAGTAGGATTTGAGAGAACGTGACGGTCAAGACCCGTGTGTTGGGCGAATGATAGAGGAAACACCTTGAAGTTTTTGCAGGCTCACAATATTTTGGTAGAGCTGGATCCTATTTAGGTTTAATCGTTGTCTGGACAGCAAAGGAAAACATGAGAAGGCAACGGCACAGAACATTCAAACTCTTGTGAGGCTGGAACAACATTCTTGTTTTCTCTTTTTGGTGTGTGTTAAATCTTGCTTTTTTTTTCTAATCAGTGCCCCTGCAAGAATGTCCATGAAGGATCCACCCCCGCTGAATAAAAATAAACCCTTTTCATTCTTTGTATAAATTAAAAGAACTACTCTAAACTAATAACTAACAGGCCCCACAACTGAGGATAATCAGGAACATTTTGAGTGGGGTTGAGCGGCACCTCTCTTCAGCAAGTCTAACTGCCAGGGCTCCAAACGGATGTTTACCATCTGAGATACTGAGATCATAAAACATCATGGCATTTTTACACCCTCTTGATGTTACACGGCCACACTGATAATACAGGTCATGACTGATATATTGTCTCAAAGGTGAGGCCTGCGGGAGTCATATGTGATAAAGGGATAAATTAAAGGTGTTACCCACACAATGAGGGAAATCTGACAGTGTACTTTACTTTACTTTACTTTAAAGCCCATCACTCCAGTGTAATGAGTGCACTACAATAACTTTAAGCATCACTCCATTACCACATTTGAATCAAAACCGCAAAATGCTTTAGCTGATTTAATCCTAGTAGGTAGAGTCCTGTGCAGATACAAAATGTATATCCGTAGATATAAAGTAGATATCTGAGGAGCTGCAGGATTCTACCAGGAACCACAGCAGCAAAAGCAGCAGCACGTCGGGCCACCGCTCAGAGGAGCCAGGGCCCTGCGTGGGCAGCTACTGTCGCATGGCTGTACTGCTCCCAGCCCTGCCGACTGGGGTGGGCATCAGGCTCACCGGCAGCTGTCCCTGGTCATGCTAGTGTGTGCAAGCGGCTCACATGCTCCCGGACAGAAGTCCCTTCCACGCAGCGGATTGCGTCTCCTATCCAGGAGCATGTGAGTTGCTTGAACACACTAGTGCAAATAGGCACAGCTGCTGGTGAGCCTGTTGCCCATTCCAGTGGGCAGGGCTGGGCAGGGGGTGGTACAGCCATGCCAGAGGAGCTGCTCACATGGGGTGCTGGCTCCTGAGAGTGGCGGCCCTATATGGTGTTGCTTTCACTGCTGCGGTTCCTGGTAGAGTCCTGCAGCTCCTCAGATATCCGCTTTATATCTGTGGATATAAAGTGTGTGTCCATGCAGGGCTCTACTAGTAGGCTCTAATTCTACTGATTTCAAACTGCAATGGAAGGACATTTCTTGATGGGACCGTCTTATTGAGTTTTGAAAACAGGTGGTGTTTTTAGGCAACAATTGTCAATGATAAGTAATAGTCATATCTAATTACTGAAAGAAACGGACACAATTGTGGACTCTGCATTAATCTGCAAAGACAAATTTTGTTGATGAGAACATGAGTCACTTGAGTCACAGTTGTGCTAACAGATGTTATAATACTCAAATGGCCAGAGAGAAGACTAGACTCCATGCATCTCTCTCACAACTACACACACATTTCATTTGAAAGACTTGACTATGAAAGGTTCAGTCTGGATCATAAACCTAATGGTTTTTTTCCACTCAATACAGCACAGTGGGAATGGCCCTGGCTTGTAAATTGAAATGCTTCCTTAATACATATTTAAGAGAAGCTCAAGTCATGGAGCATATTTGAACTAATACGCCAGTGTTCCATAATACTGGAGAATTTTTTGAACTTTCTTCACAGCACTCCTTTATGAACATCTGACATTTAAAATTAATACTCCAATTGTTCTTGTTTATAGTAATTAAATAACTATTTCCCCATCTTACTTAAGCTATCCAAAATGAAGCTATAAGCTAAAAACACGAAAAAGTATGTAATTTTTAAAGACGACAGCTAGAAGAAGCCATTTTCAGGGGTACGGGGCAAATCATCAATATTTTCGTAGATTCCAAGGGCAGAAAGAACCATTGTCATCATCTAGTCTGACCTCCTGCACATCACAGGCCACAGAGCCTCACCCACCCTCCTAGACCCATAACCTGCGTCTCAGTTACCAAAGACCTCAAATCACGTTTTAAAGACTTCAAGTTACAGAGAATCCACAATTTACTCTGGTTCAAACCAGCAACCCCCGCACCCCCGGGTCCCTGCCAATCTGACTAAGGGAAAATTCCTTCCTGACCCCAAATATGGCCATCAGTTAGACTCTGAGCATGTTGTCGAGACCCACTAGCTAGACACCTGGGAAATAATTCACTGTAGTAACTCAGAGCCCTCCCTATCTAGTGTCCCATCTCCAACCACTGGAGATATTTGCTACAACAGTCATTGTAGGCAATCATACCATCCCTTCCACAAACTTATCTAGCTCAGTCTTGAAACCAGTTAGGTTTTTTGCCCCCACCTTTCCCCTTAAATGGTTGTTTCAGAATTTCAGTCCTCTGATGGTTCGAAACCGGTGTCTAATTTCAAGCCTAAACATGTTGATGGCCAGTTTAGATCCATTTGTTCTTTTGTCAACATTGGCACTTAACTTAAATAACTCCTCTTCCTCCCTGGTATTTATCCCTGTGATGTATTTATAGAGAGCAACTGTATCTCCCCTCAGCCATCATTTGGTTAGGCTAAACAAGCCAATCACCTTAAGTCTCCTCTGATAAGGTTGGTTCATTCCTCTGATCATCCTAGTAGCCCTTCTCTACACCTGTTCCAGTTTGAATTAATCTTTCTTAAACATGGGAGACCACAATTTCACACAGTATTCCAGATGAGATCTCACCAGTGCCTCTGCTACTTTGAACCCAGATGTTCCCACCTTATAGCAAAAAATCCTGTTATTAGTCCCTAGGTACATGACCTTGCACTATTAAATTTCATCCCATTTCTATTACTCCAGTTTTTAAGATCATCCGAAACTTCATGTATGATATTCCGATCCTCCTCTGTTGCGGCAATACCTCCCAACTTTGTGTTATCTGCATATTTTATCAGTGCACGCCTACTTTTTGTGCCAAGGTCGTTAATGAAAATGTTAAATAAGATTGGCCCTGTAGTGGTCCCTCACTCTCAAGTGGGGAGGGAGGTCACTCCACCTTCTTGTCTGAGGCAACAGTGCTTGGGCTCAGGATGCGCTGGCGGGGCCAAGTCAAAAGCAGTCTATAGGTCTGTGGCTGCCCAGTAGAGGTGCACAAGTAGCAACAGTCTAAGGCTCTCGCTCTCCTTCAGATCAGCTGGGCACTGAGCAGTCTTTAGCCTGCAGCCTGGCAGTAATTAACAATCTAATGCTCTGGCCCTGTGGGCGGGGCAGAGCAGGGGGCAGGCTTTAACCTAAGCTGTCTGGCTGAGCAGCCAACAAACATTCAGTTCAGGCTTTGGGTAGGGATGAACACCCACACAGTCTAGGGGCTCCAGAAGAGGGGGCACCAACTGAGTCAAGTGTCCTACTTCGATGAACGGTAGGTTCACACAGGCTTCCTGGCCTATGGTGGGGAGTCGGCCACCCCAGGGGTGGGGTGGTAGGGGTAGGGGGATGTGGGCCGGCATGACTCCACCGCGTCCCAGCCCAGGGCCCTAACAGTGGCGGAGTGGTCCTCCACTGAGTTAAGCTGGGATCCAGCTGTAACACACTGACCTCAAGTCAGTCAGCAACATAGCTGGACAGTCATCGGCTGCCCCTGGGCTACTTCCTACCTCCCAGGGATTTGGTACCTTTGTAATCCACAGGTCCTCTGGCTCCTCCGGGTACACAGCGGACATTAAAAATCCTTGCTATTGGGCTTGTAATTTCATATGCCAGTTCCTTTAATATTCTTGTATGGAGATTATTGTGTCTCCCTGAGTTGGTCCCATTAAGCTCTTGGAGTTTGGTTTCCACTTCGGATGTGGTAATTTCTACTTCCATATTCTTGTTTTCATTAGCCACAATGCCACTATCCCTCAATTCCTCAATACCCTCATTAAAAACCAAGGCAAAGTACTTGTTTAGGTGTTGGGTCATGCCTAGATTATCTTTAATTTCCACCCCATCCTATTTCTTTCCTTATTTTATTTGTATGGTTAAATAACCTTTTACTATTGTTTTTAATTTCCTTTGCAAGGTCTGACTCTGCTTGACTTTTGGCAGTTCTCACTTTTTCCCTACACTTTCTAACCTCCAAGAGGTAAACTTTCCTTGCTGATCCATCCCTTCTTCCATTTGTTATAGGCTCTCTTTTAATAACTTGTTTCAGATGCTTGCTCATCCAGTATGGTCTGCAACTCACCCTACAATTGCTTGGGATGCAGGCTTCAGACAGTTTCTGTAACTTTGACTTAACATAATTCCTAGCTTCCTCCACATTCAGATACTTGAGTTCTTCAGTGCAGTACACTCTCCTACTTCTCTTAATTTTTTTAAAGTTTGCCTTATTGAAATCAAGAAGACAAGCTGCAGACCTATTTTTGTTTATCCTTCCATTTAGCTCACGATCACTTGAACCAAGATTGTCTTCCACAACCAGTTCTTCTAGGATGGTCCTCACTACTTATCAATACTAAATCTAAAACGGCATCACCTCTTGTTGGTTCAATGATTATTTGGTGAAGAAATCTGTCAGCTATCACATCCAGGAATATCTGGGTCCTCCAATATATATCTGGAAAATTAAAGTCTCCCATAATCACATAATTCCCAGTAGGATTTATTTCATCAAAATACTAAGGAGGTCTCTATCCATATCCAAATTGGATCCTGGAAGGTCCATAGAATATCCCAAACACTGTGTTAGTGGAGGGATTATATATATATAGTTGCCTTCACCTCCTTTCTAAACCAGGTCAGTTTTTTAACCAGTACAGCTCTCTTACTCAATTGTAGCTTTTTTGGGAATCTAATAAGGTGTTCTTACAAGATTCCCATCATTCACATTTTTTTGATTAAATTCTTCCTCCCAGCTGACTTGGTTCATAATTGGTTTTCAGCTTTTCATCAAAATTTCTTAGACTGTAAGCTCTTCAGGGAATGGACGGTTTCATCCTCTGTGTGCTCAGTGCATAGTTCACTGTGGACACCATCAGAATACAATAATAAATAACATTCATATTTCATCTTATTATTTTAAGAAGAAAGAATGACACTGCTTTATAAAAGGTTATCTCATGTACCCAGAAAATAAAATCCATCAATTAAGTCATGCACCAAGCAGAAAGTGAAGAATCTTCTGAGTGCTTAGGTATTATTCTCTGAAGACCTAAGGAATAGTAGGTATTTCCTCTTATTTAATAATAATTCTAATCCAGCTCTATAAATTGCAGAGTATTATTAGTAATTTTTATATACTGAATTAGGGTTAGTTTAGCTAATTAATACTTTTTGGTAAATTAAGAAGGCCTAATTCTATTCCCTGATACTACAGATACCATATCTGAAAAACGATGTAGATGAGAGCTGCCAATATCCATTGATCCTGTCCTCCACATTTGTGAAGACAAATCACTGAAAAGGCAGCCTGCTTAACAAAAGAAGCTAGTTTTAACAAAACCCATAAATGCTGTTTTGATGTATGAAAATCACAGTTTTGAAAGCAGTTAGTAACATAAATTAAAACTTTGCCTCTGGACTCTTCACTGATCTGTAGCTAATAAGGAGCTCTCTAAATACCTGAAAGTTTACATATAAATTCAGCAAAAGCAGAGATCCAAATGTAAAACTGAGCATTTGTGGATTTGGTTAGTGATGAACCACCCTCCAAAGGTTTGATTCTGATGTGCAAGTTTAGATGATAAATTTAAATACTTTGGTCTAGAAATTTCACAGGATCACCGCCTCGCAAGATGTTGCAGGTAGACAGACTAGGCACAAATAATGCTCTTTCATAGTATTCCAACTTTGCATTTTGTGTTGCAGTAGCAATACAGAACTGGGGATAAGATCAATGATGTTAGATAATGGGATTTAAACACACAAATAGATTGTGGCACAACAATTTCCCAGCATTAGTTCTCCCTTTAGAAAGGTGTTTATTAACTTCCTGGGTCTTTACCTTGCAAACTTTGCTTCTTGTGAATATTTCTCTAATTCCTTTTTGAATATGTTTACCCTTTCAGCTTTTGCTAATGCCTTTGACAGTTACACATACATGACCCTCTGTAAAGACATTTTTGTTAATATCCATTGTTGCCCAGGCCTTTCATGACTTCAGTTCATGTTCTCTTGTTTTTAGCCTGTGAAATAGACAGTTTGAAGAGCAGCTGGCTAAATCTGAACCCAGGCAAGACTGACTGAATACTAGTAGGAAGATGGAAGACCTTTGAAGAACTTGCTGCCTCTATACCTTTCTATTGAGGACATCTGCCCACTGATTGTTAAGCCAGGCTGCTGCAACATTGGGCTCCTTTTGGACACCCGAGCATTTTTAGATGCTCAAATAACAATGTCAGCACAGAACATCCACTTACATCTGTCAGTGGACAGAAGAATACCATTTCCTAACAGACTCAGATCTGGCTACAGTGATCCATACATTTGTGACTTTCGGGCTGGGTTATTACAATTGATTATATCTGGGATGACATCACAGACCCTGAAAAATCACCAAATAGCACAAAACAGCAGCTCATTGTTTAGCAACACAGGTAACTGTGAACAGATCACCTAGTTGCTCTTTTCTACACAGTGACTGCCACTGAAAATAAATTCTAATCCCTGGTCTCTGTCCTCATATTTAAAGCCCTCAATAGGAATGGGCCTATATTTCTAAAAGGTTGTCTCTCTATGCAACATGACTTCCCATGATAGTTAGGCTCTGCATGAAAATATCAACAAATAGAGACAGGCTTGTGAGCACAGGAGACAAAACTTTCACAGCTGAACCTCAACTAAGGAACTCACTCCCAGATAAGAATGATTTGGGGCTTTCTTTGTTCAGGACTACCTGCAAAACCTTTTCCTTTCTTTCTTTTAATAAGGGCTTCACAAGCACATAGACCCACTCCTTAAAACACACACACACAACTAAGCTATTTTTCCTATAGGCTGGGAAAAAAGAAAGAGAAAGATATTTTTTATTTCTTTTATTTTTAAAACAGAGCGTATCAGATAAATGGAAAAAAACTATTAACATTTTTAACCAGCTCTAAATTTTAAGTATTTGGGAGATGCCTAGATTCTACAGTGTTGTGGGGAGGGGCATATAAGTACGTTGATAACATACAATAAGATAACTATTATTCTGTGAAATGGCTTTTACCTTTTCTACCGCTATCTGAATAGCTGATAGCTTTTTCTAATTAATGCAATTCTGACCCAGACAGTAGCTATGCAAACATACCCAGTGGCTGTAATCCCTGGGAGTTTCTGTGATCAAGGTGATTATCTTCCTATGTACCTTTTTCAATGTTTAAATATTACCCCTGTAATGTGATACCTAGAACTGTCCACCGAACAGCAACTACATAATCAGGAATGACTGCTATGAAACCACAAGCATGTCAAAGCCTATGCTTACTGCTCACATACCAGCATTACTATGAAATGACAGAGTCATATTGTGTATTACTGACGTACAAAGGAGCAGACCAAGTATTCCACTCTGCTTGAAGCAAAAGACTGAGAAATTAACCTGATTGATCAACACTGGTTAAGTTCAAAACAACGCAATTAACTCTTTATCAAGTCAAGTGTTGGTACAAATTTGTACCAATTTCCTTATATTGGGATTTCAAGCAATATTTAAAATTCTATTATTCTTTTATGTTTGGACTATGCAACCTGGTGTTTATTATCTTCTGCATCGAACATCCACATCAATAGCACATTTATCTCTGCAGACAATCTTTGGTGGGTGCAATCTCTGCGGGGAAAAGAATATCAATTTAAATGTTCTAGAGTTCCTTAATGCACAGTAAAACAAAGTTAAAAATAAATAATAATTGGAGATATACCAATCTCCTAGAACTGGAAGGGACCTTGAAAAGTCATTGAGTCCAGCCCCCTGTCTTCACTAGCAGGACCAAGTACTGATTTTTGCCCCAGATTCCTAAGTGGCCCCCTCAAGCACTGAACTCACAACCCTGGGTTTAGCAGGCCAATGCTCAAACCACTGAGCTATCCCTCCCCAATTAATGCAATTAAATTGATTATGCCTTGATCTGCATGCTATTATGTTCTACAGATTGCAACAGTAAGTTTATTCTATCTAATCACTCCTGCAGAAATATATACAGTTTCTGAACTTGGTAACATGGATAAGTACAAATGGTTTGTACAATCACTGGATCAGATTTAAGATTAGCATATACTTGTAATTCTTTTTTGCCGCAGGATGGACAAACCAAAAGATAAAGGGAATGTGCTTCCCACAACTGAACACAGTGGGTCTTTGTCTGGGCAGATGAAAAGGAGAGATGGCCCCACGAAAAGTCCCCACTGCCCTGGGTTATGAGGGGAAGGAAAAGGAGGCAACACCTGAGGTGAGCAAGATAGAACCAGAACCCAGCTCAGATGGGGTAGCACTGACCTACCAGGGGAAGGATATTTATATCTTATGCCCTCCAGGTGGAATCCTTGCCACCTACCTGCCGACTAGTAAGAAGGAGGTAGGACACATGCTGATGGCATGATGCAGTGCCAAATAGGCATGTAGCTTCAGTCATCTATGAACAAAACTCTCGTCTCAGATCCACGAGACATTATTGGATGGATCTGAGGGGAGATTTCTGGCAAGTATATTTTATTGGTTGTCCGAGGATTCAAGCCCAGGATATTAAATATACTTTTTTAATACTATGTAGACTCAAATAGTGAAGAAATGTTCTCGTCAAAAAAAAAAAGCCTCAAAATCAAGGAGCAGGTAAGGGCATTCACTAACGGGACACGTCTCAGATAGAAACATTGCATATGGGCCTAAATCACATTTATTCTGGCTGCCATATTAACTATCTCAAGCCTCCCAATTATTTTGAATTCACCTTTCTTAATTGATTTAAAGCATTCTAATAAAAGCTACAGGAAAAGTGCTTTCTCTTCCCTCTCACATTATGTTGATGCACAAAGACATTAATTGATGAAAGCCACCTTAGGCAAAGCATTCAAACTGAAGTTGATTATACTACCAATTAAAGAATAAACGCAAATGTTACCAAGTTTCCAATTAGGACATTTTAGGGGGCAAAATATTACAGCAGATTTATGCACACTCTGCTTACTCATTTTCAAACTTGATAGTTAATTATGAAAATCTTGTAGTTCACCGAGGTATTTTAGTATATGGACAGATCCAAAATATAAATGTAAATATTTGTGACTGAATAGAAGAGACAAAGCATAATCAGATATTTGGCTTCATTTTACAATAATATCTTAGTATGTTTAGTAACCACGACTTTTACAACACTATGTTGTTCAATGGACAAATCAGTCAAGTGCCCTGTTGAACCAGGAAATATGGCTGGATGTTTAATTGCATGAAATTAACTCATATCTCATCTAGCAGATTTTTGTACCAATAGCAGTGATCTCAAACTTGATCAAATCAAAGTTCATTTTGCAAAAAATACTAATGGAAAATTTACTCCACTGTTCTCTCAGCTCTAATAATGATAATGAATATTTGTTTGTTTATTTAGTTATTTTTGGTGTTCATACCCAGATGCTTCTAAGCATATTAAAAACCTAAAACCAATTATTACTGTAAGGTAACGTGGCCCAATATTCAGAGGCAGTATAAAGTATACAAATATTAAACCAATAACATTAAAATAAAAATATACAGTTTACATTTTTTGTGAGGTAATTATTATCAGTTGATGACTTTGGAAATGTCTCTTGTACATATATACAGTAACAATTATAGAACATATTCAGGAAAGGACATTTTAGTTTTACAGGGATTCTCAAATAAGTATTGCTAGGGAACTAGTTTTCATCATGTGCAGAAGGATGGTATTGTAAATACAGATGAAATAACGACTACTGTGCTGATGACAACCATTTTCTTGATTTTCAAACATTTATTTTCCACACCAGTATCTTCTATCAATTTCTGAACTGCTGCTATCAAATCAGGACCACATAGGGTGACCAGATGTCTCGATTTTATTGGGACAGTCCCGATATTTGGGGCTTTTTCTTATACAGGTGCCTATTACGCCCCATCCCCTGTCCTGATTTTTCACACTTTCTATCCAGTCACCCTAGGACCACAGTACATATAATGTCTTTCATAGAAATTGCAATAAAAATGGACTTTTTGGTTCTGGGGTTTCATCAAGGGTTTGTTAAGACAACTTTCAGTTCAGAATGGATGGCCCTCTAAAGAAGCTATAATAAAAGTCTGGCTTTGCTCCCAGGATCTTAGCACATTAACTATATAAACAAGATTCTTTCCTTTACTATCTGAAACGGACACGATGCCTAAAGACCAACCAAGAACAGAGCCCCTTTGTGCTAGGAGCTATACAAACACAAAGTATTAGGCAGGCCCTGCCTTGAAGAGCTCACAACATAAATAGGTCAGACAGCCACAGGGTGTGGAAAGGGGTGTACCGCACAAGTGGAGTGAACAATGTAATAGCAGCAAACATCATGTTAGTTTTTGAAGGGAAAAGGATTAGTTGGGAGGTAAAGTTAAATGGGAAGAAAATGGATGGGAAAGGGGACATTGCAGGGCAGGGGGAGAGGAGGACAGGGCAGCAGAGAAGTAAGAGGGGCAGGTGTAGAGTGAAGTGGAGTAATGCTGAGTTGCTTCCTAGACAGTTACTTAGTATTGTCTTTATGACATTTTAAAATTATGGAAATGAAATCTAACAAATCCTAAAATACACTCATACAAAGATTGATAAACCAGACACTTCAGGTGAAGCACAATTAAGCCATATTTGTTTGCCCAATTGCACTGGCACTTGACTCTCCAAGTGGGAAAGTTTGAGATCGTTCTGTTAGTTTCATTTCTGTGATACTTTCTCTTATGTAAATTCTGCAAAAACACCAGCATGCCTTTCTTTGAGACATGACAAATTTCTTATCTTAATGTCCAATTATGATTAAATAAACTATTCTGCCCTTTTGAATTAATGTGTTTAAAATGCATTTAGATGATTGTATAAAATGTTAGAATCATTGCTACATTATAATTAAAATAAAATATATAAAGTTTGACTAATTACACTTATAAAGCCATATTGTGATTTTTCAGCAGAACTCTCTATTGAAATTAATGGCAAGTTCTCTTGTGCTTAAAATCAGTGGCCCAATATGGCTCTTAGTCTTTATGATTTGGCAGGGTATTTACTGAGTAAAAAATTACTCCACATAATATAACTATAATTGAGAATTTCTATTGTAGAAAATTCTCTAGAGCAAGATAAAACATACATTTATAGTTATAGTCAAAATTGAGTAGATTCTAAAAGTCAAGCACATACCTAAGAACATATCTTCCAAGCATCAAGACGTTTTTTACATGTCATTGTGTAGAAACCCCTCATACTCACTAGCATGTTACAAATACCTATCCTGTCGTTAAGTATGCATAGAATGAGAATTCCACAGATGGAAAACAACCCCTAAAGATTTGTTACTTAGAATTCTACCTTGAGAAAGGGCTCTGCATCACTTCCTTCATTAAACTATATGCTTTTTGTCATTCAGTTTCTAATCTGTTCTAAGCGGTCAATATAAGACTTAGGGGGAAATGGTTACCTCATATATATGTTTGCTAAAACAAATACATAATACGCCTGTTCTAATGTCACTCTACAACAACTGTTACCGTGTGAGGTTTTATTACTAAAAATAAAACTAGGGAAAAATCTGGCTGGTTTCATTCTGGATTCACTAAGAGCCCAATCCTGCACCACTCAGGAAGTACTCAGCATCTTGTAGGATTGGGTTCTAACTGCCAATGAACCAACAATGTCCATGGTCTCAGTCCTGCTAGGTTGTGAGTACCCTCAACAGGAGTGCAGGGCACTCAATATCTCGCCTGCATGGAGAGTACTCAGCATTGTGCGGGATGCAGCCCTAAGTGACTGAACCTCTCTTAGCTGTGTCTTGCTTTTCTATTATTATTCATATAATATTCTTCTTGGGGAGGGTGGGAATCATTTTGAAATTGGAGAATGTGGTTTTGATATAGGCTATACCTATGTAATGTTACCTCTGCCAAGTGGCAACAGATCTCCAGGCCGAGGCCATGCAGGTCAACTTCCCAGTGGAGGAGAAATCAGTCTACTATATATGTAACTTGCTATATAAGAACTAGATATGGAACAGAGGTGGTCAAATGGCAGGTAGGTAGTCTCTTCTTTTAGGAATCTCAGTACAACAACCAATGCCCGATTTCCAGGGAGCAACTGTTCCTCAGAGACTCTGCCTCTGACTTTGATCAGAGACCAAGACAGAAAGCAAACTCCCCTGCTGCTCTCACAGATCCCTCTCCAAGGCCCACCACCTCGGAACAGAACTGTGCATAACCAAACTTATCAACACCACAGTATGTCTTGGAAAAACTGAACATTTTCTCACATAC
The DNA here is from genome assembly GCF_020497125.1 of Mauremys mutica. Classification (NCBI taxonomy): domain Eukaryota; kingdom Metazoa; phylum Chordata; order Testudines; family Geoemydidae; genus Mauremys; species Mauremys mutica. The sequence goes on along the minus strand of NC_059081.1, from coordinate 28,519,591 downwards.
TAAGAAGAACATGAAAGACCATAAACTCCACCTGATACTAGCCAAAACACTATGCTCTTGTGTTCATTATTTCACCTGAACATCCTAATTAAAAATGAATTGCAAAAGGCTAAATGCTAAGAAAAGGGTGCTAACAAATCAAACATACAACATATTTTATGGTCATCCTTTAAGATTATATGTAGAATATAAGTGGAAAAAGGCAATGGGGACATTTGCAGGTTATTTTTTTATTCTAGGGCTCTGTTCAGCCTTTAATTGTCTGCACAGCTCACGGAAGATGTTTGAGAGTCCTTGCTTTCATAGCCATCAATAACAACGAAGAATCCTTGTGGCACCTTAGAGACTAACAAATTTATTTGGGCATAAGCTTTTGTGAGCTATAACCCACTTCATCAGATGCATGGAGTGAAAACTGCAATAGGCAGGTATGTGCTGTATATTTATATCTGCCTACTGTATTTTTCACCCCATGCATTTGATGAAGTGGGTTATAGCCCACAAAAGCTTATGTCCAAATACATTTGTTAGTCTCTAAGGCAGGGGGTTCAGACTTTTGTACTGGTGACCCCTTTCACACACCAAGCCTCTGAGTGCCACCTCCCTTATACATTAAAAACACTTTTTTATAGATTTAACACCATTATAAATGCTGGAGGCAAAGCAGGGTTTGGGGTGGAGGCTGACAGCTCGCGACCCCCCATGTAATAACCTCACAACCCCCTGAGGGGTCCCGACCCCCAGTTTGAGAACCCCTGCTCTAAGATGCCACAAGGACTCCTTGTTGATTTTGCTGATACAGATTAACAAAGCTACAGCTCTGAAGCCTATAGCCATCAATGTTGCCCTTTATTCTAAAGGTTACCTCACTCTCAGAAGCAGCTGCATATAGCTGAATCCAGTCTTACATTGCTCCTTAATTCTAACTTTTCCTGTACAGGGCAGTGGAGCTCATGGAAGGAGCAGCTGACAGTCAGTTCTGAAAATGGAAGTTCTAAAATGGAGCTAGAGCTGCCAGCCACCAGCAAGGGGCTCACAAGGCTGTGTTCTTCCTCTGCAAATGGTGATCACCAAGGAGGGAGCCCCATATAACAGTAAATGGAGGGAAAGAAGGCAAGATTTCCCTTACCTTGTCTCCATAGCCAGTGAAAGGTGGAATAAGCCCCAAACCTCTGCAGACAGTAACTTTACTGGGGGAAAGAGATCCCAGCCTCAACATGTATGGTCAATTTTTATTTTTTTAAATACAAAAGAGGTCCTGAATAGAACCAGGTTTCTCTAGCCCCACTTCTCTGGTCACACAACTGGGTTGACTACAGCTCCCCCCACTTCTCTTCCATAGCCAGCACTGTTTACTGACCTGGTGGGTAACTTTGCTTTCTGCATGGTTAACCTGGAGCATAAGAGGCATATGAGACCTTTTAGAGCTTCTGAGCACTATACTGTAACTTTTAGTTAGAATAAAAAAACAACAACTTTATTTTTTCATATTTCACTTAAAGAAAATATCCAGCTCAACCTAGACAGTCCTTGGGATCTAACTTACAGCAGGTTCTGGGGCTACTCTATGGACTGCAGCATGGCCCAAAGTCTCCACAATATTGCATACTGTGACCTCACCCTCATATTGTCCCTTCTTCCCCACCTATAAACCTGGCAGGTCCCTACATCAGTGCTGGTGCAGGAGTCCTCAAAATGCAGACTTTCTACAGCTCCTGCACCGGGGAAACCTCCCTAGGCTGGACATGGGGCTTTTAGGGCCCCTTTATGTCTCACTGGCTCATTTACCTGAAGTAAAAAGGCTAGAGCAGGAGTGAGGATCTCACTCGCAGTCTCCAAACACATAATATTTTTTTTAGTTTCTTACAGCCTGACTCTACAAGGGGCTGCACATTTCCAGAGATGAGCTGAATGCTGTTCACAGCACCATAGAGGAAGATCTCAGCACCTTGTAGAACTCACTCCAAATCATCAACTGTAACATATAATTTAGGTTGACTATGCAATTATTATTCTTAGAAGAAGAAAAGAAAACCCCAACTGATGAACAGAAATAATTAAAAAATTGAATAGGGCAATTGCTGAGGAGTGGCTCAGCTTACCATACTTATTCCCTCATTTGGATAGCTCTGAAATTTTTATCTGGATGCAACAACAAAAAGGATTTTTATCTAACGCTTATATCCCAGCTGTTAATAGTCGTTTTCTGCTTTTGCTTTTACTAGTCTCAGATTTACAGTCAGCTATCACATAAAATATCCTTCTTTTTCATGACATTTAGAAAGAGTACTTTGCAAGGTAAAAAGATTTGGTAAAAGCATTAATCTCTAATGTTGCATTAAAATAAAGCATAACATCTCCCCGAATAAGCCAGCATCTTTAAAAGAAAGCAGCTTTCAGAATTACCATGCAACACTCTCTTGTGATGTTCCATTACAGCAGGACAGGATAGATCTGAGCAACCATGACTAAAGACTCCCAGAATAACTTCCTAGAATATGGTGGAATGAATGCCAAATAGGAAAGGATTACAGAATTGTGATGTTAAAATGGAGAAACAGGGATTGCAAAAGTGACCACAAACATCACTGAATAATACCTTTGAGGACTTTACAAACACTGGGTCAAATTCACACTGACTTACAACACACAGAAGGCCTTTGACAGCATTTTGCAAGGACATTCACCTCCTTTCACCATCAGCAATTTCCATGGAGTTTCATGTTGTGAGGTGAGTTATGTGCGTATTATCATCTGCATTTTTCTGGTGGGGAAGCTGAGGCAGACAGGTTAAGCGGCTTGCCCAAGGAGAGAGAGGGGTTCAGTGTTAGAAATGGAATTAGGACTCATTAATTCCTGGGGTGTGAGCCTCACCTCTGCTCCAGACTCTTTAAACTGGGTAAAAGGACCAGAGTGGGGTAAAGGGACCCTAAATGTGCCATATACAGCTGGGGAAGATGACCCCAGTGCCAATACTAAAGAGATAGCTGTAAGGCTCCAAGGACCTCACTGCAAACCACCGCATAGGGGGAATGTTGAGGGAGGGCTGGGGGGCAGGAGGCAGTGCTTAATTTGTGCCAGAGCTGAGTCCCGGCACCTATAGGCTTAGCAGTTCATAGCCCCTGGGCTTTCCACATCAGTTATGAATGCAAAAAAATTACTTGCGCCCTGACACCTCTTCCATTACAAGTTAAGCACTGGCAGGGTGTGTGTGTGTGGGGGGGGGAGCGGTCTTTAGCACTCAGCAGAATTGAGATTCTGGACAGCCATATGGCAGCCCAAGGAAACTGCTGTAATTTAGACAGTTCCCCAACGCTGTCTAAATTATGTGCAGCCTCTTGCACCTAGAGCAGTCCAGGATTAGGAGGATACAAAGGTGGCTTAAAGCTACTTTAGCCACTACCCCTGGGCTGTGAGTTCTGTGCTGTGCTTCTTAGGCTATGTCTACACTTTGAGTGGCTTAGTGGGTGTGATTCCCAGCTCGAGGTGACATACTGGTGCTAGCTCTAATCTCGAGAGGTTATCTAGTCCAGTCCCCTGCACTCATGGCAGAACTAAATATTATCTAGGCCATTCCCAATAGGTGTTTGTCTAATCGAGCTAGCATGCTAAAAATAGAGAGTAGCCACAGCAGTGTCCTGAGTATGTGCCTAGGGTCTTGGAAGGGCAAGTACTCAGGGGCTCGTTTATCCTGCAGCTCATGCTGCTGCAGCTACTCTCTATTTTTAGCAAGCTAGCTCAAGCATGCCTCCTTGAGCCAGGGGCGGGGCTCTATGTATTTTGCCGCCCCAAGCACGGCAGTCAGGTGGCTTTCGGTGGCGCGCCTGCGGGAGGTCCGCCGGTCCCGTGCCTTCGGCGTACCCGCCGTCAAATTGATGCCGAAGCCGCGGGACCAGTGGACCTCCCACAGGCATGCCGCCAAAGGCAGCCTGACTGCTTCCCTCAAGGCGACCGGCAGGCCGCCCCAGGCACGCGCTTGGTGCGCTGGTGCCTGGAGACGCCCCTGTCTCTAGCTGAGAGGCACGCCCCCACTTTGCCACCTACACAGCTGAGTTGCAAGCGTAGACGAGGACAACGAGACAGCACAGTTTCAGAAAGCCATCGTTTAAACCAGCTCCAGCATAAAATTATAAATAATTAAATATGTAGCAAAATAAAAAAGAACTATACTCATAGACTCATAGACTTTAAGGTCAGAAGGGACCATTATGATCATCTAGTCTGAACTCCTGCACAACGCAGGCCACAAAATCTCACCCATCCACTTCAATAACAAACCCCTAACCTATGTCTGAGTTATTGAAGTCCTCAAATTGTGGTTTGAAGACCTCAAGCTGCAGAGAATCCTCCAGCAAGTGACCTGTGCCCCATGCTGCAGAGGATCTACTACTATATACATTTCATAGCTCACTTGGATTTTTCACTGTTTGTTCTCCCATTGCATTTGCCGTCATTGTTCTTCCTGTCAAGCCGACACCAATCCGTGTTTATATTTTGAAAATATAAAATCTCACTCCTTAATTTTAACCTGCTGCTAAAAAGCAGAAGACTGGGGGGAAAAGCCACTGCACAAGGTCTCTTCTAATCTAGGCTTCTCAAAAGGTGAGCTCTTTTGTTCATTTAGTTCTGAAGATTTAGTGACTAAACAAATGGTATTACAACAAATGTCTGTTGATAGTTTTAAATTTCTTTTTATTAAAACACACCTCACTAGGAGAAAGGCTATTGTACTGAATTGTCAAACACAATACAACCACTGGATCTAAAGAAAGGAATGCAAAATAAGTGAAACGAATGAATGATGAACCTTGAAATTCGAGCTTTTTTGTTTATTTGACTTATCTTTATAAGAGAAAAAGAGTGATTGATTATATATTCTTGCTCTTCCTACAAATGTGTGTGGCTAAGGAAGACATTTCTCATCTATTACCATAGAGAGCCAATATTACTAAATCGTAATGTTTAAAAAAGAAAGCTTCTTTTGGTAAAACTAACATATAGGAGTAGCAATTGTAAACTTGCATTAATCTCCAGTTCAGACTTCTTTTATTTCTTTTTCTTGTGTGTGAATGAGGGTACGATTAGATTATTGTTATGAGCAGAGGCTCTATTTCTGAATATCCACAGTAACAGAAGCCATTCCCATGGTAACATAATAAAAGAGTAGCCATGATGCCTATGGAGATGATTCCAGGCAGACAAACCACATGGCTGAGTCATTCTCTACCTGACCAGCAAAATCAACGGATTTCAACTAAAATAACAAAAATCCTAGAAGTCAGCTATTGCAAAAGTGGAATGAAACAATGAAGGGGCTTTACCTAGTGTCTGATTTTGATAAGCATTAATAATGCATCTTCCTGTGTGACTCACTCATTGCCAATGTTCCATTTAATCAAAAATCTATCTGCAGGTACAGGTTTAATTGCCATCCCTCCCACCACCATCAAATGGTGTGGAAACTTGAGGAGGCCGGCAGTGAAAGGGAAACGGTCCCAGCAGTAAGGAAGAGACACATTTGCCAAGGGATAATAGGTAGCTCCTCCCACGGGAGTCTCTGGCACCCACTGGCCAGCCGAGGGAGATGGGTGCTGATTGGCCAGCATTCTCCAGGTTCCAGGATTTAGTCAAGCACAGGGGCCATATGGTGCCCCTTTCAGCTCCGTTCCAGAAGCCGACCCTACCTGTCTGAACTAGGAATGGGAACCCAGCCTGACAGATGCTGCAGGGTCTAGCCGATCGCCTGTTTAGGGAGTCAGGAAGGAATTTTTTTCTCCTTTGGGCCAATTGGTGGAGGACCGGGAAGCTTTTTGCCTTCCTTGCAGCACCTTCAAGCACAGTGGGTTAAGTAGGAACATGCTTAGTACCCAGCTGAGTTACGAGGGTGGAGTTGTTTATTCATCATGGCATGCAGCCGGTTTCCAGTGCAGCTAAGAGAATAAAATGAATGGTTTCCAAAGGTAAATAATGTAGGATTTTGATGATGGGCCTTGGGCTCAATGTGACAGGGTGAGACCTTTTGGCCCTCGCAACCTGAGGTCCCCACCCTGCTGTATAATTTGTCTCCTTCACATGGGAGGAGGGTGCTAGGATTCAGAGAACTGAGTCTCAGGGAATAGTCTGGGGAGATCCTACCCTGTGTTATGGGTTATATGGTACAGAGCCCCGTAACTCCTGCACTGGAACCAATTAAATACCTGATATAAAAGAGGATGGGTGATGGGGAGGTAGCGCCCCTCCTCTGTTTTAAAGTTTAATACAAATTGTGGCCTGCCACTTAATTTCATGGATGTGTCTGTCCTCATTTTGCTGCTGTGTCCATGTCAAGGCGTATATGCTCTTTCCACTCAGACATCAGTACACAAAATCTACTGACTTTATTTAGAACCATTTCCCCATAGCGGAGGGCAGTATTTGGCTCCTTGATCCTTTAAAGTTTTTCCCTTGCACAGGGACCAGTTTTAAAGTTGCAGTAAGTTGTACTGTACAATTTGTAGCTTTTTAAAAAGGGGTTAGTAGTTAACTCATCAATGCCCAGGGTTGTGAGTTCAATCCTTGAGGGGGCCACTTAGGGATCTGGGGCAAAATCAGTACTTGGTCCTGCTAGTGAAGGCAGGGGGCTGCCTTCACAATGACCTTTCAAGGTCCCTTCCAGTTCTAGGAGATAGGATATCTCCATTAATTTAATGCACCATAATTGGTGGTTAGCAGTTATCAAATGCACAGGTCTGCATGGCCATGAAGCCTATCAAAGTATGATATCCTGGCAACATTTCTAAAATGTAGGATAGTGATTTCTTCACCCATAATACATCAAATAAATCAAACATATAGTACTATACATGGCTTCATAATCAACACAGTTCGTTTTCTTAAGACTATAAATGCAACATTTTCTGTAAAAGAAATGTTAAAATATATGGTCTTTTCTAATATTTTAGCCTTAAAGTCCCTTGAAATGCTTTTGAGATGTTACAGTTACAAAATATTTTTAGCAAGATTTGTGAGCCATGAGTTATTTGCCTCAAGCTGGGAAAGCTTGCATACTTTTTGTTCAGAAATCCTAATGAGACTGGTATTATTTTCGACATCCTTTTCAATCTGAAATAGTTCTATTTCATAGCTATATTTTGTTAGCTATACAGTCCATCTAGCACTTGCATTCTGTCCTATTTTTCTCTTTCATTATGAACTCTCATTAATGATTATAGGAGTTATGTATGAGTACTGATGGATAATGGACCCCTATATTTAGGTCAAATATGAATGGCTCATGCTGAGTCAGCAAAAATAATGCCAGAAATATAACATAACTCATTTGCATAAGCAAATATAAGGATTTGAAGGTGCAATAGGTAAATTCACACTCTGCATGTGCATCCATTGTGCTTACTTGGAAATGTGACCCCTAGTGTGCATGTATGAGGGACAAAAATAATCTGGAGATTTAAGAATCCTTCAGTGGATTGTAACACCAGCCCAAGGAAGCTCAGAATCTGCCATTGCCATTAAAGAAAAATATTAGAGCCCAATCCAGCACACACAACTACCAGGCAAAGCTTTGAGTGCCCTGAGCAGCCCCATGAATGCCAGTGGGGCCACTCAGAGTAGTAAGCACTGTCGGGATAATTGGGCTTACGGATTTACCCTAATCGGGAGTTCAACCGTAAAAAGTCAGCAAACAACAAACATAGATGGGAAAAGGTATGAAATAGTCCAAACAAAAAGACTTACTGATATAACTCAAGGACTGTGTTAAGATCATGCTTAGTAAACCAGAAAAGTGTAGAACCAGAAATCAGTGAACCAAAATTGGTGTGTTAGACACTAGACCTAATTGGTGGACAAAATAATAGGGGATGGGCTATTCTCTTTGTGGGTTCTTAAAGAAAGGCTTTGGGAGAAAAATTGGCTACTGGAGCAAGCTTCATCATTATGACTATTACCCCCTCACCTCCCCGCACATCTCCTGGGACCCCAGGCCCTCATCATCCTAGTCATGGGAGATGTCCAGGCCAGACCAGGCCGGAGAGAGGGACGCAGATGACATGATCACCTCTACCAGCTCCAGCTGAAACCCAAACTCCCAGGTGGGATGAAATGGGATTTGATTTTAACAGCAGCAGCAGCAACAGCTCCAGCCCATCTCAGCTAACTTGTCTTTTCCCAAAAGGGACAGTTACTACCGTCTGATCCATCTCAGAGACTGTCAGACAAGGGTTTTTTTCTTTTTAAAAGCTCTCTCCAGCTAAAGGGAAAGGGAACAAGGGATGTTATTAAAGTAAAAGCTTATTTAATACTTTACATTTCAAATGCTATAACTGTTTTCCTTCCTCAAGAGTTTGGCCAGAGCTGCAAATGGGGGTCTGTGTGTACAACATATATGTATTCAAAGTTTGTAGCCACTATCTGAAAATTAGGCCTTTTGAGTATTGTTAAAATTCATAAGTGGCAGGAAGTTAAGTAGTAAGTTTTGCTCAATAATTGTAACTATAGCTTTTGTTTTATTACCTCTGAATACAAAGGTGATTCTACACACCTACATTTCTGCTGCAATACCAAAGCACAATTAGGTAAGTAAACTGTTTCAATGCTGCCAAAAGTAAAAGGTACATGGGACAATACATGTGTGTTGCCCTGTGAATATTTAATATTTAAATACCAACACTTAAAAATACCATCCCATCATTCTTCATCAGTAAAGGAGCAGCAGTGAAGTGTTGAAGGGAGACATTTTAGCTTTGACTCTTTTTTAGCCTCAGCACTACCTTCAGTGAATTTAAATCAGGCTGTTTATATATATTATTTAGATGGTTGTTGTGCCTTAGTTTCCACACCCGCAGATTAAAGATACGGTGTAACTAATTTTTTTTTTACCTGATTTCCTCCCATGCCATGGCAGTTGAATATACCCACTTTTTCATTTTCTTTGCGGCCCATGTTATCCAAACATTGGTTGGTTTCAACATTTCTGATCTGAAGAAACAAAGGTGAAAACACATGCAGGTAGTTAAAAGGAAGAGAAAAAGAAAAGAAAAGAAACCAGAAGACACTGCAAAAAACATTAGGATTAAATTTGTAGACCTAGGCACTACAGATGCCCTTTGAAAAATATAATTCCAAACCTCACATTTATGTGTGAAAATAAGATAACTGCATGAGCAACTACCCATCTGAATGTTCAGTTACATGATCCAAATGCACCAATGTTTTAACCTGCAACATGTATGTACGTTCCCAGCTTTGAACAAAAAACATCTTCAAGCACATGAAAAATATCACAAAGCAGCACATTGTGATTTAAATGATACCTTAATTGTATGTATTAAAAATTCACCTCTTCCTCCATGTCAATGGACTGTTTTGCCTTAATTATCTAATAAAATATGACCTTTCCTGAAGAAAGTGATATAGGACAAAATTATTTGTCTTCAAAATTCATCGTTGTTTTTTAAGTGCAGCAGGGCTGATTCAACTCTCCATCTTTCCCAGGTGGAGCCACTGAGTAACACACAGTTCCTGTGTGTGCTCCTTTCAGATAAGACCTTAAAGACTGAGGCCCCATCTGCTCTGCACAGACTTTAACAATCTTATGGCACTTTCATAAGTGTAATGGTTTGCCCTGATGCCCTTTGACTAAAAGTGGTTCTCTCTCCTCCACTGTAATACAGTATACTGTGCAGTTGGCTATCACCAGCACGTATTGCCCATATTTTAACACAAGGCTCCAAGTAAACATTTCCCCTTACTCTGTGACAACCCTTCCATCCTCCTGGGTGCACACAATTACAAAGGAGTGAGAAATTTGGAAATCTCTTTATTTTTCTCCATTTCAACAAAACCATTTGCTCAGAGCAATAAACATGGAATAATGCATTAGATGGGAAACTTTTCTTCAATGCACTTTAATAGCATATTTTATAGTTTGCTTCTGAAAACACAATGATGGCTTGACTTTCAGTAGTGCTGAGCATAGAGTTCCCACTAAAGTCAGTGGGAACTTAACGTGCTCAAACCTCTGAAAATCAGACCATGAATATATTGATAGTTTATCACAATGTCTAACAAATGCAATTGTGTGTGTGCACGTGCACGAGTGTAATAAAGCAAACGTTGTAGATAGATTTTATATGGGGTATCACCCCCCCAGGGAATACTTTTTAAAATATAGTTGGCACAATCTGGTGTATTCCCAAGGCAAAATATTTGCTCTTCGAGAGTTCTGGTAAGACCTCCCTAGAAAAGATGATTTTGTAGTATCTGGGTATCTGTCTAGGTCCTTATATTGTGTCCATCAACATGGTGCCTGTGTGCCAGAAGTGGTGGGTGAATTCAGAAACAGCCTCCTCAACCCTTTCCTTCACTTTGCAGACAGAACTGAAACACGTGACACTACAATCCCTTTTGAGGCCCCATCAGCACACCAAGTGATACTGTCTGGCACCCCAAAGTTTCAGTGAAGCTGCATGTACAAAGTGTGTAAAGTGCTCATCATGCACATAACTTATTCTTTTATTTATTACCCTTTTTCAGAAGAAAGGGGCTTAGACCCTAAAGAATGTGTCTAACAAATAAAAATTTTCCCCCTGTCAGTAGGAGAGGGGGAATTTCCAACAGCAATACACAAAGTAAAAATGCATCTTTAGCTCTCATGCATCCTTTATGAAAAACCATTGTGATACTGCATAATTCCAAAATACTTCAATTCTTGATTAAACATTTATATTAAATACAATTATCCATCAGCTGCAATTACAAATACCACTTACTGAAGCCTAACTGGTACTGTATGTATGGGATAAATCAAGCTGGAATGTAATTAATCAGAATTAAATCAGCAAATCAAGTAAAATCAGATTATTTTAATATATTGCACAATGCCAAGGAGGACTGGAAGGGGACTGTCTTTAGAATGTTGTTCTTAATCAACTAAAGGAGGTCACTATTCACAAACACAAGGCTCTCATTCAGATGCTCAGTGGTGTTATTTTACAGACCTCTCAGGCCTTACTGGTCCAGGGAAAAAGAGACTCTGACAGGAAATTCAACTAGGGAGTCTTATATGGCGACTTATCACTAAGAAATTTGGGATGATAAAGATATCTGTTTTTAAATTGCTTTCCCTCCCTCAAAGGAAACCATCAGGGTGTTTGCTCTTAAACAGTTTATTTATTTTAACTCAGGCTTGTTTAAAACTCTGCTGTGCAAGCTAGATGTGTGGCTGTCTGGGGTATCTGAGGTCCATAAGGCTGGGTAGTATGCCCACACATCAGACTGATCTCTTTAGAGACAGGTTGGTCTGGTGATGGAAATGAGCCATCTGTTCTGCACACAGCAGCCATGGAGCTGCTTGGGGGATTGAGTTCATTTATAAGTGAGTAGTGCTACTCCCAGTTCTAGCCCTATCCTTCTTCATTGCCTTCTCTTCTGCAGTCTACAGTCTGTAGCAGGCTTCATGTATGACTCAAATGAGGGGAAAGAGAAGGTTCCAGGACTAGGTTGTTCTATTATTAAAAAGCAGAAGCAGCTTCAGCTGCTGGGGACTACTCCTATCCTGAGCCAGGGGCAGTTGGACAAGCTGCTCTCCATATGTGGTGGGGGAGAACCCTATCTCACATGGTTGTTGAAGGAGGCTCCCTGTCCAAGCTTTATTTGCCTTTTCACAACGGCATCTCATTATTCACTCATATTAAATGTGTGATCCACTAGAACGGCTAGATCCCTTTATGCAGTACTGCTGCCTAGACAATTATTCCCATTCTATATTTGATTTTTCCTTCCTAAACATAGTACTTTGCATTGTCATTACTGAATTTCACTTTTTATTTCAGACCAATTCTTCAGTTCATCAAGCCCATTTGAATTCTAATCCTGTCCTCCAAAGTGCTTGCAACACCTCCCAGCTTGATATCATCAGTAAATTCTATAAGTATGTTCTTGTAACACACTGCTGGGAATACTGACAGCTGTGTGCCACTGTTACCTCTCTGCCTGAGCAAGAGTGAGTTTTGCTGGTGATTAGACTGTGTGTCAGCTCCCTGCCACACCAGAATCCCTTACCAGCAAACTCCCCAAGGGCTCTCCTGGCCCAAGCCTTGCCTAGCAAGTAACAGTCTGTGAACTCCAGCCACCAAACTCCTCAGATATGTTTCTCTGCAGTGCATAGCCCCTGCCATTGTGCAATCACAGAAGATGTTGAGTTCACTGTTCAGTACATCACCACTTATTAATTTAACTGGGGTAAATATAGCCTTACCTTCAAACACAGCACTGAACTGGTTTATAGTAAAAGTATACAAAAGAGCCTTGATTAAGTGATACCAAGTAAAAGGGATTAAGGTAGAGATTTCACAAGCAAATTAAAGTGAAAACATGCATCCAAAAGTCTAAAACTTAATCTAGCAAGATACGGTTTTGTTCAAGATGGTTTCTCTCACCCCCAGTCTCCTTTTCCGCTTTTTACTGGCCAGCCTGGCCAGGACCTATCACAGAGATCAAATTGCTTGGTTTCCTTGTCTCCTAAGAAGGAGGATAAAGATAGTCTCTCTCGCTCCCCACCCTCTTTATATCTCCACAGGGATGTTTTTGTCTTATAAGTCATGAAGGCCCCCAGGGGATTCAGTCTCCTGTGCATCTCTTTGGAGTGAAGAAGCCCAGTTAATTCTCTGCATCTCAAGTTCAGGATCAGGATAGGCCTTGCTGGTTTAGCTCGATGGCTTTGTTTACTGCTAATTGAGGTAAAACCATATTCCTTTCTGTAGGACAGACCTGCTTATCGCTTTTACCTAGGCTAGGTTGTCTGGCCTTAAACATGTTAGTAACATCATACAAAGGCCTGGTCTACACTAGGACTTTAATTCGAATTTAGCAGCGTTAATTCGAACTAACCGCTCAACCGTCCACACCAGGAAGCCATTTAATTCGAACTAGAGGGCTCTTTAGTTCGAATTCGGTACTCCACCCCGACAGGTGGAGTAACGCTAAATTCGACATGGCTAGCTCGAATTAGGCTAGGTGTGGATGCAAATCGAACTTAGTAGCTACGGGAGGTATCCCACAGTGCACCACTCTGTTGACGCTCTGGACAGCAGTCGGAGCTTGGATTCTCTGACCAGCCACACAGGAAATGACCCGGGAAAATTTGAATTCCTTTTCCTGTCTGGGCACTTTGAATCTGACGTCCTGGCTGGACATCGGGGCGAGCTCCGCAGCACCTGCAACGATGCAGAGCTCTCCAGCAGAGGAGTCCGGCCAATCCAAGAATAGAAAGAGGTCCCCAGCATGGACAGACAGGGAAGTCCTGGATCTGATCGCTGTGTGGGGCGAGGAGTCTGTGCTGTCGGAGCTGCGCTCCAGCAAGCAGAATGCAAAGACCTTCGAGAAGGTCTCCAAAGCAATGATAGAGAAAGGATACAGCCGGGATGCAATGCAGTGCCGCGTGAAAATCAAGGACCTGAGATAAGGCTACCAAAAAGTCAGAGCGGCAAACGGACGCTCCGGAGCCCTTCCCCAGACATGCCGCTTCTACGAGGCACTGCATGCCATTCTAGGTGGGTCTGCCACCACTGCCCCACCAGTGACCGTGGACTCAGTGGATGGCATAGTGAACCTGGACAGTTCCTCCTCGATGTTCGCCGATGGGGAAGATGAGGAAGGGTCTGTGGAGGACGGCGCAGGCGACAGCGAACACAATACCGCTTTCCCTGACAGCCAGGATCTCTTCATCACCCTCACAGAGATCCCCTACCAACCCTCCCCGGCCGTTAACCCGGACTCTGAATCAGGGGAAGGATCAGGCGGTAAGTGCTATAAACATGTAAACATTTATTTTTTATAAAACAGGTATAAAAAAATAGAAATACTATATATAAAATTTTCAAAGAAAAACTATATGAAAAGTAGGTCCACACATATAGGGATTGAACAATAATCCTCCAGGGACAATTCAAGAAAGGTCTCATTTAGGTCCTCGAAAAGCCTCCGCAGGAGGTTCCTCGGGAGAGGTGCCTTGTTGGGTGCTCCGGGAAGCACACTCTTCCGCGCCAGGACATCCTTATGTAGATGGGAATCATCGCCTCCACAAGCATGGCCGCATATGGTCCTGGACTCTGCAGGGCTTCCCTTAGCATCCGCTCTTTGTGACTCCGAGGGACCCGCATCAGGGTGATCTCATTCATGAAATGCTGCATCTAATTAGGGCAATTAGTGTATTGTTACTGTTGTGAATGGTTGACTTTTACTTTGCATAACAATGACCCTCGCTTAACAGCCACGTGTTGTAGGCCACATAGGAAAAGCATACATTGATCTTTCCCGTGCACTGGCGGGAGTGGCTGGAAAAGGGTCAGAGTATATGATTTCCAGATTGCCTTTAGCGGGAGGGCACAGCTATCCATTAACTGATAAGCAGAATGTACTGTAAGGCTTACCAGGACTGTCTGCTAGACGGATTCAGCTGTCTCTCCCCACTTGTCCGCTCTCCTGTGCAATGCCGCAGCCAATGAGAGCGTATTCCGAAATCTCGAACTTGTCCTGAGATCTCGTGAGACTTGTTGCCCTGTATGGTCTTGTTCAGAGAAACTGACTAGACTGTGTTCACTGTTCGCAAACATGTATCTGTTCAAGGAAATCACTTACTTTTCCCATCACACAGCTTCGGCTCTTTCCCGGACTGCCCCGGCATCCCCCTCGCAGAGGTTGGCGCAGATTAGGCGGCGAAAGAAAAAGACTAGGGACGAGATGTTCGCGGAACTGATGGCCTGCTCCAGAGCCGAGGCGGCAGAGCAGAGACAGTGGAGGGAGACCCTATGTCAACAGCATCGCACACACATCAAACGGGAGGACAGGTGGTGGCAGGAAGACCAGCAGGCGACTCAAACGCTGCTTGGGCTAATGAGGGAGCAAACGGACACGCTCCGGCGCCTTGTTGATGTTCTGCAGGACCGCAGGCAGGAGGACCGAGCCCCCCTGCAGTGTATCTGCAACCGCCCTCCCCCGCCAAGAAGTCCTGCCCCCCCCTCACCCAAAAGTACAAGACGGAGGGGCGGTAGGGGCCGTGAGAACTGTCACTGCACCACTGGATAGCGCTAATGTACCACACACCTCTCACACTATAAATTTGTAGAAGTGCTTCCCTTACAGGCTCACCCAGTCCCAAATCCAAGTTTCATCCCCCCACTGTGTATTAGATTATTAAAAGCTGTTTGCTGTTGTTCACTGTTTCGGTCACGTCTTTCGTGTCAGAGGATTTTTTTGTGTATGGGGGGGAGGGGATTTATAATTGCACGGTATAGCCTACATTACCAGGGTACAGACTTGGGGCCATGATCAACTGCAGGGCACACACACACTGCAGTCAGTAGGCACCAGGGTCACTCTGTGTGGTGTATGCTGCCCCGGGTCATTCTGTGATGTGTATGCTTGTCCAGGGTCCTAGCGCCTGCCACCCCCTTAATGTTAAGGCACGCTGCCCTTACCATGCACTTCCACCGTAGCAACGAGCCTCTCCGCTGCCCTGAGCCCCAACAAGAGCCCTCATCCACGGACAGATACTCACCCTTCCCCCACACCCCTTACCCCTTCCTACGCCCAAACCCGCAGCCCACTGCCGTCATCCAAACCCCTATCCAAAGAAGGCACCACTCGCCCCTTCCTGCAAACCCACCCCTTCCTGCAATCCCTCCCCTTCATGCACAACCACTTGCAACCGTCCCCCACCCCAGAGACCTATGTAGGAGCAGGAGGATGTCATTCCTCTATGGAACAAGCGGTCTGTACATCAGTGTACACCGTGCCCAGCACAGTATGCGTCCACGTTTCAACACCTGAACAGAAATGCAAAGTAAAACAAAGATTTATTAATAATGAGTGTAACAATTAATTTGCTTTAAAACGTGCTTTGGAAGTGGGGGAAACTTGGAGAACGGGGTATGTAACCGCAGATCGAAATCGACACATACAGACACAGGCCCAGGGTCAGTTTCTCTTGAAAGCAAGTGGAGAGTCATAGGTTACCCTGCTCTCCGAGGAAACTTGCTTTCAAAGCCTCCCGGATACACAGCGCTTCCCGCTGGGATATTCTCTCGGCACGGGTGTCTGGCTGAGCGTAAACTGCAGCCAGGCGATTTGCCTCAACCTCCCATCCGGACAAAAAAGTCTCGCCCTTGCTCTCACAGAGATTGTGTAGCACACAGCAAGCAGCAATAACTACGGGGATATTCTTTTCGCTGATGTCCGAGCGAGTCAGTAAGCTCCGCCATCTCCCCTTGAGACGTCCGAAAGCACACTCCACCACCATTCTGCACTTGCTCAGCCGGTAGTTGAAGAGTTCCTTCTCTCTGTCCAAGGCGCCTGTATAGGGCTTCATGAGCCAGGGCATTAGCGGGTAGGCTGGATCCCCGAGGATCACTGTAGGCATCTGCACATCCCCAACCGTTATTTTGTGGTCCAGGAAGAAAGTACCTGCCTGGAGGCATTTAAACAGACCAGAGTTCCTGAACACACGCGCGTCATGAACCTTGCCCGCCCACCCAACGAAGATGTTGGTAAAACGTCCCCTATGGTCTACCAGTGCTTGCAGCACCATTGAAAAGTAGCCCTTTCGGTTAATGTACTCGCTGGCCTGGTGGGCTGGTGCCAGGATAGGGATGTGAGTCCCATCTATAGCCCCACCACAGTTTGGGAATCCCATCGCGGCGAAGCCATCTATGATGTCCTGGATGTTTCCGAGAGTCACTACCTTTGAGAGAAGTTGCTCAACGATTGCGTGGGCTACTTCAATCACAGCAACCCCCACGGTAGATTTGCCCACGCCAAAGTGGTTCGCTACTGACCGGTAGCTGTCTGGCGTTGCAAGTTTCCAGAGGGCTATGGCCACTCGCTTCTGCACACTCAGGGCTGCTCGCATCCGGGTGTCCTGGCGCTTCAGGGCAGGGGACAGCAAGTCACAGAGTTCAAGGAAAGTGCCCTTACGCATCCTGAAGTTTCGCAGCCACTGTGATTCATCCCAGACCTGCAGCACTATGCGGTCCCACCAGTCCGTGCTTGTTTCCCGGGCCCAGAATCGCCGTTCCACACCATGAACTTGACCCATTGCCACCATGATCTCCATGGCGCGGCGTACCCTGCTTTGTGAGAGGTCTGCGCCACTCTGTGAATTCCTGTCCTCACCGCGCTGCCGGAGCCTCCTCGCCCGATTTCTCAGCAGCTGACTGTGGAAGAGGTGGACGATAAGGTGCGAGGAGTTGACAACGGCCATAAGTGCAGCGATGATCGCAGCGGGCTCCATGCTCGCAGTGCTGTGGCGTACGTGCTGTAACTGACAAGAGAAGGGCGCGAACAGATTTCCCGCCGGAGCTTTCAGGGAGGGAGGGCGTGATTGATGGTTCAATGACAACAGTTACCCAAAAGCACCCTCGACACATTTTTCCCCCAGGAGGCATTGGGAGCTCTACCCAGCATTCCAATGGGCAGCGGGGACTGCGAGAACTGTGGGATAGCTTCCCACAGTGCACCGCTTCCAAAGTTGACGCCAGCCCTACACAAATTCGACTTCATAAGGTCGAATCCACAAATTCAACTTAAGTAGATTCGAAATAGTCTTGTAGTGTAGACAAGGCCAAAGGGAGTTCATAACTCACATATAATGTTATGCGTTAACATATATATATATATATATATACATATATATATACATATATATAACACATAACAATGTTATAATGTTAACGTTCATCTAAATAGCCTTTAACCTGTTCTTTCTGTGTTTTGGCCTGAGATTTTTCCCCCTTGTTGTTATAATTGTGTTAAGCATCTGATCTCCATTAACATTTTTAGTGAAGACTGAAACCAAAAAGGCATTCAACACATCAGCTTTCTCTGTTTCATCCATTATTTGCTCTCCTTCCCCATTAAGTAATAGACATATACTGTCCTGTGTCTCTCTTACTTCTGCTCTTTTCGAATTTCCAGTATTATTATCTATAGGTGAAAAAATCCACCTTTGCTGCTCGGCTGGCAGCCAACAGCTGAAATTGACAAGCAAGAGTTTTAGTTCACAGATGCTGCCTGAGTTTTTGTTCTTGTTTCCATAGAAACCAAGGCCATATTGATGAAAATAAGGTGTTTTTAATGACTATTTTATAATTTTCACATTTGCCATTCTGACATTCTCTTCCAAAACCCTATTATTTCATGCTTATTAAGTACATTCTCTCTAACACCATGTTTGACTTACTTTTTAAATAGTTAGACTAAAAACCCTACTGTGGATTTTACTTTGCATAGCAATTCCAAATTCTTATAATGTTGAGGTTACTTTGCTGAATGTAAGAAAAACACAAGCCCTTTTGATTGCTGTTCTACCAGTAGTTATATTTTTGCACAAGTATTTAGAGCTTTTAAAAGTCAGCTCAGATAAAACATAAAATAATATTTTAAATAGTAAGTTATCTGACATTTAAAGAGGTCTCTGCACTTTGTTGCATTAAAATCTGTTGTTTGTTAGGAATGTTTGTGATTCTCAGCTGTAAGCTACACCACCAATTGACAGAGCATAAATGAACAAACCAATTTGGCAAAAATGACCTCAGTTATATTGCTCTATCCATAATCACATAAATGCTACTGGAAAGCATTTTCTCCAACTAATGCACATTATTTTCATTTAAAAAGTATTAGTCACAAGCATTATTTTTCCCAACATGATATGCAGTTAAAAAGAGAAACCTTTAGGTATGAATGTTTATGAAGAGACATCCCCTTATGAAGCACGCAAAAGAAAAGCAGTATGTTTAAAATAAAAAGATCTGATATGGGGAACATTTCAAAGCATTTAATTGAGAACACTACAGAAACTCTAGCTCATTAGCAATGCCCCCATATGCACAATATTTTTTTTTACTTAACCAAAAGAAATAATTCATACCTCACCAAGTGAATAATAGCGTCTTGGAATCTGGGAATCTGGATAGACGTTTTCCAGGTACCATGAAAAGGGTTTACACTTCAGATTTTCTCTTAGTGCTTTTCTGACTGACACATCACCATAATCCACTTTGACAACGCCTGGAATTTTTCAGAGAAATACATAATCAATGTAGAGTATTCTTTACAGATACACAAAAATTTCACCGATCATTTTATCATTTTCTAATTCCTATAATTATAGCTCGACAAGATACAATTGCATGTAGCAGCTGTTACCACACTGATATTTTTGCTGCCATCCACTTTAGGAAATTAAAGGCTAATAAAAACAATATCTGTACTGTTTATAATTTTCTAATATGTAAAAGTATAGCCATACTAATGTCTTGGCTCCCATCTTGGATAGTTAATGACATATGGTATAAAATATTATTTATTTAGTAGCTCAGAATCAAAGTTAAATTTGAACTAACCTAAATAATTGAGATCCATATCAATTTATCCAGCTTCATTTTATATATAGAGATTTCAAAACAGATAATTTTAAGTTCTATCATTCACACTGTTTTCTTTTGCTTTAGTTTACCAGTGTTTCTATGTGCTTTGATTTTCTAAGAAAGAAAGAAAAAATAGCCATCTAATATTTAAGTACAGTTTTAAAAGGCATCTTGCTGGTGTGTTCAAATTTAACAAATTGTTTTGAGAAAAATAACTTGAGAGGAAGATGGATTATTTTATCTAAACCCTCAAAAATTGGTTCATTGTCTTTAAAAAGTTGACCAACTGTCATAAAGAACCCACTGTCTTATTGCAAGTATGGAAGTAACAGTGCTGCCTTTTTCAATCAATCTTGTTATTTCTACGGGAGAAAATCCTGCCTTTCTTTCCCTCTACTCTCTGGGTTCATGCTGCCCATGAGGCACTGAGAACTAATGCTCCACACCTGCAACATAACTACCAGCACAAGCTGATGCAGATAGTCTCATAATTTGCTGTTGTTATAAACCAACAGCAAATTACTACCCCTTGGAAGAAGAGAAACAAGGAGGAGATTGTACCTTAAAGAGGTGTCCCAGAGGCACAATGCCTCCTGGTGCTACTGTGGTCTGGTGCAGTCTACACATTGCCCCTTACTCACGGATGAGCCTAAAGGCACAGTCAAGTGCTAATATCTGTTCATTAAAATAAATACAATCACTATACAATCTGCTTTTCTACAGTCAATATATGCTCAGAAAGTCATGTTCTCAGCAATCTAATTTGCATCTTATTTTCATTTTTCTGGTTATGGGATTGGACATTGCTCTTGTCATTCCCAGAAGTTATAACACAATTTATCCCATAACCATTGAAATTACTTCCTTGACATTCCTACTTCTTAAATTTTACACTTATGTTTGCAATCTAAATCTGGTTGTCATTATTCACTCTCCCCTCTCTGTTTGAATTTAACTGTTTCTAAAGGACTTCTCTGGAAAGAAAAGAATGGACCGATATACTGACATGTTCTCTGGAGAATTTCTTCTCTCTGTTACATCTATGTAAATCCAAAGTAATTCAATTGATTCAATTACTACAGAATAAGGTGAAATCAATAAGATGAAATTCAATAAAGATAAGTGCAATGTACTACACTTAGGAAGGAAAAAATCAAATGCACAAACACAAAATGGGGAATAACTGGCTAGGCAGCGGTACTGCAGAGAAACATCTAGGGCTTATAATGAATCACAAATTGAATATGAGCCAATATTGTGATGCTATTGCAAAAAAGGCAAATGTCAATAAAGAGTAGTATTAACAGGTGTGTCATATGTAAGAGACGGGAGATAATTGTTCCACTCTATTTGGCACTGGTGAGACCTCAGCCAGAGAACTGTGTCCAGTTTTGGGTGGCACAGTTTAAGAAAGATGTGGACAAACAGAGTACAAGAGGACAGCAACAAAAATAAGAGGTTAGAAAATATGACCTATGAGGAAAGGCCAAAAAAAATTCATATTTAGTCTAGAGAACAGGAGACTGAGGGGAAACATGATACAGTCTTCAAATATGTAAAAAGTTCTTATAAAGAGGATTGTGATCAATTGGCCTCTATGTCCACAGAGGGGAGAAGTAGTAGAAATTGGCTTAGTTGGCAGTAGGGAGATTTAGGTAGATATTAGGACAAAAAACCTCTCTCCATAAGGATAGGTAATCTCTGGAACATGTTATGTAGGGCGGTTGTGGAGTCCCCATCATTGGATTTTTTTTAAGACCGGTTAGACAAACAACGGTCAGGGATGGTCTAGGTATACTTAATCTTGTCTCAGCATTGGGAGATGGACAAGATAACTTCTTGAGGTCCCTTCTAGCTCTGCATTTTTATGACTCTAAGATCAATGTAATTATTCAATGCAACTGACAGCAGAATTTGTTCCACTGCCGCTAAAGAGCTATATTGTTTCCTGAGGCTCCCAGCTTTAGAATGGTTGATAGCAATTTTTTTTTCAGGTCTAGAGTTTCATGAGATAATGGACTTTAAACTCACAACATTCTAATTACCTTTGTATCTCCCCTTTGATTTTGACATGTCTTTAGTGCTTGTTATCTTGAGAACTGTTAAACACAGAATCAATGGTGTAGACCATATAAAAGCCCGCAACCCCAGCTTTCAAATGGTATAAAGCATTGCTCTCTATTTCTGGCAGTTAATTTAACTGCTAGAAATAAAGAGCAATGGCTGCCAAAAGCATGCTGTAATCATGCACGAACTACCTTTCCACTTGCCAAAAACTATGTAGGGTGCCTTTCTGTGCAGGAGCTTTAGTTCCAAACTTGATAAAGCACAAGGAGATGGGGTTGACAGGCAAGTCTCTTTGTATTTGGAAAAAGAGAATGGGTCCTTGGTCTGGGGATAATTAGCAGAAGATAAATAAGGTTATAATCCACCACAAGATACATTTGCCTCTCAGTCACATTCTAGATCAGGTTTTCCTAAGATAGAGATGTCTTGAGGCTGCAGTGGAAAATATTTGCAATAGAGCTCTGGCTTAAAAGAGTTTAGTTGTTCAAAAAACGTTTTGGATAATTCTTAAAATTAAGACAAATTGTATAAACCCAGAAAAATGAACTCTGACAATATATTAGCCATCTCAGTTTTTTATCTTTTGAGTTTGACTAATGAAAGTGTGTTTCACAGCTCTGAAAAATTTCTTGACAGTTATCTAATCATATTAATGATACACACCAATGGTAATTTTCAGTTTATATAAAAATAAGCTTGCTGATTTTGTATTTCATCAGCATTCCTATTTGTTAATACAAAGAGAAAGTCTAATCATGTTAGTGAACTTTATACTGAATGAATTAAAAAAAACCTAATGTGACAGTGGAAAATTACTACTACTCTGTCTCATCTTGTCTGAGAAATAACATTTTAACTGACTTTATGGCTCACCTTTATTTGGAATAAAAAGATAAGAGATTTTGTGGGGTTCAGACTTGAATGAATAAATATTTCTATTTGTTATTTTATTTACTGTCAAAATGTAACAGCTGTTTGAAGTGATAATTGCCTCCCTCCTGCATGTACCATATATACTTGTTCATAATCTGAATTTTTTTCATAAGAAAGGGATGCACCAGAGAAGGGGGTCGGCTTATGAACGGGTATAGAGTGGTAGAGGCGGGACACAGCCCCTCCCCCCAATAGAGGGAGCAAGGAGAGGCAGCACAGCCAGCACAGCCAGAAGGGCAGAGGTGGGGCCAGAGTCTCTCTGCTTCTGGCCATGCTGCTCACCCCGCCGCCTCTGAAGCAGCTGCAGCTCCGGGGCTGGCAGGCTGCAGCTGTGCTGCTTGGCTCCGCCCCCCCCCCCGAGCAGGCTGTGGCCACGCCGCCTGGCCCGCCGGAGCACGCTGGAACACGCTGCCACCATGCCGCCCGGCCCAGCCGGCTGGAACATGCTGCGACCGTGCCACCAGGTCTGGACCATCAGAGCAGGCTGCGGCCACACTGCCCAGCCTGCCGGAGCAGCTCCAGCCAGGCCAAAGACATCCTCCCCTGGCCCTGGGATCCTGGGCTAGGGGTGGGGTCATGTGGGGGATGGTAACAGGGGTTACTCCCCTGATCCCCAGCTTCTACCCCCACAAAACATTTCCCAAGCAGTTGCTGTCCTGGCCCATCAGGGTAAGCAGCTGGTGCACTGGGACACTTTGTTTACTTAAGTTTACCTCCATGCCTGCGGACGCTCGAGGTAAACAAACCATCTTGGCCCACCAGCGGCTTATCCTGATGGTCCGGGAGCCAAAGTTTGCCGATCCCTGAATTATAGGGTTGGCTTATGAACAGGTCATAAAAAGTTTCCATTTTTACTTATCCATCTTGGGGGGGGGTCGGCTTATAAAGGAACTGCCTTATAATCAAGTATGTATGGTATATTTGGAAGTTAAATAAATTAGTTTTGCATTTTGTTCTGAAAGTATTAAGGCTTGTTTTCATTCTTGACTTATCTGTCATGTGAGTAAGTTCTATAGTCCAGGGCCAGCTCCTGTATCTTCCACTAATGAGCCTCTCTCTACTGGTCAATACTTTCATGGTTGCAATGGAATCTACCTGGTGTGAGCAGACGTAACTGAGGAGGGAGAGGCATTCCCTCAGATACCTAGGGCCAGTTCCATGGATGACTTTGAATGTTAGGACTGAGACCTTCCACAGACCTTTCTATGCAGAGAGCATAGCTTGGTGGAGATGTGTTCATAGTGACCCATGTTGCTAAGCTGAGTTACTGAATTCTGTACTAGTTGGTGCTTTTCAGGGCATGCTGCTTCATTCCTAGAGAAAATGGGTTGCAATACTCAAACGTGTAGCCAAATCTATGTCCCATAGAATGGGACAATCTCTGGCCACTTGTACATGGATATAGGTAATTTTTTTTGCCACCCTGGCTATATGGACTTCAAGAGGGTTGTGCATGGTCATAGGGGTCCTCCCATGCAGATCAGATTGTATGATTGGGACCTAAACCAGAGGTTCTCAAACTTCTTTACACAATGTGGGACACAACTCAATAGGGAGACTGCCTCATGGATACCTCTCTTCCTATTTATCATCAGATAGCATCCATCTGGCAATGACAGTAATTCATTATATGTAAGGGCATTAACAGATAAGAACTCAAAGCATTTCAAATGAGTTATAATGAGCACCATGTGAGCATGCAATACTCTGCAGACCTTCAACAAGGAATCCACAGTTCAGTTTGAGAACTGATGCGCTCAAAACACAAAACAGATGAAGGGAGAGGGGAAATCCAAACAAGTAAGGTGGCCAGATGGTGGCTGGCTACATCCTAATAGTAGATTCCCATTCAAATTAAAGGAATATATAGACTGTCTCCAACTATCTCACAACTTCGCAATATTTAGTCTATTGATTTCTTGTGGATATCATGGTAGATGAAAATGTACAGGAAGGATTTGAATGAGAAGGTGGTAGTCTTGTGAACCAGATACAGGAGAGTGTTCCATATGTAGGAAACAGCATGGAAGAAACCACATAAATGTCAGCAGTCAAAGCAAACAAATATATATATATATGGGCCAAATTCTGCCCTTGATAGCGTGCACATGAAGGTCAGTGAGAGAAAAGTCCTCATCTCAGAACAAAATATGGCCCCAAATCTGAGTTATCACTTCACAAAAGGAATTTCAAGGCTTGCAAGTGTTTCTACAGCCTGTGATTTTTCTGTGATTAGCGCTCCCTTATTTCATTAAACTGTTTTATTTCAGTTAGTTTACCACATTGCAGCCTAACATTGAAAAATGAGGCATTAGCCACTTGAACTGATTATTTTGTTTGCAACACACAACAATCTGAATCTTCATTTTTAAATAGCTGCACAACTAGGATGACCAGATGTCCTGATTTTATGTATTGCCCAGTTGCATTTAATTTCCTAACTATAATGCATCTGCAGAAGTGATACTACCCAGAGCAGACTGGTAATTACTATAGCCTTTACACATTCTCACATGGTTACTAGAAAGAAAGGGACAATATGCCGTCCATCAGGATATCCTAATAACTGCTGATTCTACTGTATTTGAAAAAAAGACTACTGAAGAAGTTTAGCGTTCAGGTTGTTATTTAATATTTTGTTTTAGGAAACAGCAGGCAGGCAGTCCACAAGTCAGAGTTGCCACCTAGGAAATTTTCAAACAAAATAGTACAAAAAGTTAAACACGTCTGCCCTAGTTATACTACTTTAAGCTCTATTTTAACCTGTGTTAGTTAAAACACATTAGCTAATGTTAAGATGTGTTAGCTATCTTTCTAGTCTATAAATGTCTGGATTGTAGGTACATGGTATTAAGATTCACACTTGGGCCCCACTCACTGCCTAAATCAGAATGGGAAAAACTCTAAAACAAGCTACTGAACAACTAGGATTTAGACCAATTCATCCTGGGACATGTTCGGTAGAAGTACCAGGATAATGTTTAGAGCAACTAAAGAGTAGGCCTGTTTGAATTTTTTCCATGAAAAGTTCTTTTATTGAAAAATACCCTTTATTTCAAAATCAAAAGTTGCACAAAATATTGTCAATATATTTCATGCCATGAAAAAATGTGCTTTCCCTCCTGATATTTTGTTTTCCATTATCTTTTTTATTAAAAGCATTATTGAGAATATTATCAAGAAATTTTGTTTATTAAAACTGTTTTTTGTAAATAAAAAATTTCAATAACCATTTTAATAAGTATTTTGGATAGTATTTTTGATCATTTGGGGAAAATATTAAAGAAAAAACAGGGACAGTTTTTGAACATGTCAAAACAAAAACAACCTAGAACATTTTTGTGAAAATATGTTTTGATTTTTGGCCCCTAACTAGCAATGGTGCAATCACCAAAGCTAAATTCACCTCTCTATGGAAAGCTGAGGTAACACCCTCCACACCTGAAGTGTGGCTGTGCAGGGAAGCTACCTAAGAATGGCCCATCAGTGTGACCTCTCCCCCTGCAGAGTACTGAATAAGGGCTACATCAAGGGTAGGCAACCCATGGCACGCGTGCCAAAGGCGGCACGAGAGCTGATTTTCAGTGGCACTCACACTGCCTGGGTCCTGGCCACTGGTCCGGGGAGCTCTGCATTTTAATTTAATTTTAAATGAAGCTTCTTAAACATTTTAACCTTATTTACTTTACATACAACAATAGTTTAGTTATATATTATAGACTTATAGAAAGAGACCTTCTAAAAACATTAAAATGTATTAGTGGCACGCGAAACCTTAAATTAGAGTGAATAAATGAAGACTCGGCACACCACTTCTGAAAGGTTGCTAACCACTGGGCTACACACTGATCCTATATATAGGCCTCAATAGAGGGAGGCATTGGGGACAAGTCAGCATATTTTATGGTTTCCATCCTATCAGGCAGGATCAGTGACCCTAACATCAGCCAGCAGAATGGAATAGTAGCTGAGATGATTGACCGGGGGTGGGAAGGTGGCTACCCTGTGACCTCCTGGCTCTGGATCCACACATTGCACACCTCACCTGCATAAAAGCTCCGTTTCTGAGCATGCATGCGGGTAAAGTGAATTTTACCCTGATAGCGGGTAATAAAAATAAAACCTGTACAAAAAAAAATCTTAAATAACATTGTGCTTCCCTTATAGCATTTAAAATATGCATTATGCTTTGATTATTTTTGTTTGCTTATTCGTTAGTTAAATCTCTCAAATAAATATAGCCTAGATAGGTCAGCATTTAGAAAACAGAAAAAACACTAGACTACGTAGCAGTTCTACACTACATGTACAGTGCTTACCGTACTTAAAAACATAAAGGCAGGGAATTGTACACCGTTCTTTACACACAACATCCAGCAGATGGAACTGTTTTCCCATTAAAAACTGGAGCCTGGTAGTCAAAAGTCATTAGAGATGGATGGAGATGAAATATGTGCTACTGGTAGGTACTGCTACTATATGCACAAATCTGCAGGTCTTACTCAGGCAAAGCCATTGGAGTCAATAGGATGAATACTGCAGTCTATTGAGTCAAAAATTTGACATGAATTCTCAGCGAGAATTGTTGGATTAGATCTTATGCGTTGGATTAGTCTCTGCTTAAGCGTCCAGCTATTTTATATCTAACCCATATAGTAGCAATGCCAACTCTCCCAAACTGTAATACAAGCCTCTCAATATTTGATGACTTTCTTAAACTCCCAAGTCCTGGAATCATGTTATTATCTGATATTCCTTCCTTTCTACCATCCTTCCTTTAAAGTACATTTCTAGCCATCAGAGTTGTGGAGAAAAGCTCAGGCAAACAAAAAGAATTCAATTAAAAAACCCTCATGATTGCTTGTGGTTGACTAATAATATCTGAGTACCTAAGGGCTGGAAATACTGTTGTGATGTTCCTGAAACACAAGAGTGTAGCTTTTCATTTCAATTAGATTTTGTTTGTTGGGAGGTGGGTGGGGTTGGGGGAGAGCGAGAGAGAGCATGAGATAGCATGCGCTCATGCACAGGAAGTCATGGTGAAAAAAATCTAACATCTTTGAGTTAATAATATAATGCTCACTGAATTCTCCTGTCTGAGAAAGCCCCATCACCTTGTAGCATATTAGCTTTTTATGTGAGAAAAAGGACTATGTCCACTTGCATTTTTATTTTATTTTATTTTTAAGTTTGCTACTCTTTGTGCATCTTTGTTCTCTATGGGCCAGACTCCTAGGTCTGTAAATGGAGGACACAGCTATATGAGAAAGGAGGTTCAGCAAAGCAGCATATTCCCCCCCCCCCCCCGGACTTGCAGAGAGATTACTGCAGTAATCAAAGTGTGGGGGAAATTAATGGGGCCGGCGCTGAAAGGGGACCAGTCCTAGCAGCAAGGAAGGGAGACACTTGCCAAGGGAAAATAGGTTGCTACTCCCCCCCCCCGGGAGTGTCTGGCACCCATTGGCCAGCTGAGGGAAAGAGGTGCTGATTGGCCAGCATTCTCCAGATCCCAGGACTAAGCCCAGCACAGGGGCCATGTAGAGCCCCTTTTGGCGCCGTTCCAGCAGCCCACCCTACCCACCGGAACCAGGAATGGGAACCCAGCCTGACAGATGCTGCAAGGTCTAGCTCATCTCCTGTTTAGAGGGTCAGGAAGGAATTTTTTTCTCCCATGGGCCAATGGCGTAGGACCAGATAATTTTTAGCCTTCCTCACAGCACCTGCAAGACACAGTGGGTTAAGTAGGAACATACTTAGTACCCAGCTGATTTACTGGGGTGGAGCTGTTTACTTATCACAACTTGGGGCCAATTTCCCATGCAGTTAAGAGAATAAAATGAACAGTTCCCAGAGGTAAGAGACCTGGTATTTTGATGATGGACCTTAGGCTCATGTGGTAGGGTGAGACCTTGTGGCCGTTGCAGGCCAAGGTCCCCACCCTTCTGAACCCTCTGTCCCCTTCATATGGAGAGAGCTGAGTCTGGGGTGGGGGGTAGGCTGAGGAGAACCTACCCTGTGATATGGGTTATATGGTAAGGAGCCCTGTAACCCCAGCACTGGAACCAATTAAATCCCTGGTGTAGGACAGTATGGGTGATGGGGGGGAGGAGTAGCGCCTCTCCCTTGTGTTAAAGTTTAATAAAAGTTACCACCTGCTGCTTAATTCCATGCATGTGTCTGTGCTCATTTTGTCACTGTCCACATCAATGCCAGTTAGGGTCCATTCTGAGGATCATATTATGATGTGGAAACTTTTCCAGAAGATATGTTTTAAAACTCCGATTTATGAGCAGTTCCATGAGGTAAAGGGGTGCATAAGGACACTTTCCCTCATTAGTCTCTGATGAGTTTAATGTATCCTAGGATAACTTTTCTTTTGCAGCACACTGAGAGCCTTCTCTTTCACCTCAGAGTGCTTAACCCTGTGATTCAGTTAATTAGCATCTGGTTAGTGTGTATTTCTTTTGCTGAAGTTCTAATTACACATGTTGAAACGCCCTTGTGAGGAAGCCTAGTAATATAACTACAATTATGGTTTTTCACCTCCAAGACCATGCAGTTATTTTTGACAACCGTAAAGGTCTTCAGAATGAAAGTGGAATCAAATTTAAGAAGAATGTCATGTTCAAATGTCTGAGCTGTTGCTTGTGATCTGAAATGTTCTCTTCTGTAATTTTCCATGCTAGATCAGAGTAGTGTATTCAAATATGACAAAAACATCCAGTCTAATGGTAACATGAGGAGCTATCACATTAGAGATGTGAAGCTTATCTTGGAGATTGTTTCCTCACTGTCAGACTGATATGGGAACAGAAAATGCTCATATTAGCAGCAGTACCAGTATAGCTCTCAGACAGCCTCTGGGAAATGGAGACACAGCTAAAATATAGATTAACTTTGCTTTAATTTAAAAAAACATCTGTTGACTGACATACTGACCGCTCTGCACCTTTAAGCAGGAGGTTTTTTGGCTAGTCTGGCCGAGTGAAGGGAACACTGCTTTAAGGCTGGGGGTGGGGAGATGAAAACTCCTGCAAAAGGGGCAGAGTGGTCGCTGACTCATCCCCTGGGAATGCAGAGTTTGGACTGGGGCAGCACAGTGCCGCCAGGAGCCTTCCTTTTACACAGACCAAGGCTGAGGCAGGACCCACCCTCCTTCCCTTTTAGGTGGCAAAATATCGGTTTGGTCAACACCTCCTGTAGGCATTACACTAGCGGTCTCTTTTTTAAGGGGGCTGGGAAGGAATTTTTCCCTTACCACCAAATCGGCTTGGGTGCAGCTGGGGTTTTTTCGCCTTCCCCACAGTGGGTTTCAGGAAGGGCTCTGTTCATGCATGGCATGATGGGAGGTAGGCCATATGTCACAACTCATTATTTAAGTGTAGGACGGTTGCCCAGTGCAGGTACTCCATAGAAAAGGTATACAGTGACCGGAAAAATGGCTTGGAAAAGGACTTAAAAAGAGGTGTTCATTAAAGAAAGGAATGGGGAGTGGTTTGGGACTCCTATGGTTGGTATGGCAGGGAGCCAACCCCCCATTCTTATAGCCCACCTTAACCCTCCTACGAGCGGGGGTGGATGGTAAGGTCCTGGCAATGGATTTGATGGAGGAACATGGATGGAAAAAGAGTGGGAGCTGGTAAAAGCTCCCCGGGTAATTATGGAATAAACATGGGGGTTACCTGCATTGTACACTGTTATCTGCTAGGTAGTCCCAGACATCTAACAATAAAGTTGTGGCCTGATTAAACCAATGTCAAATGTCTCATGTCCTCCTTTCGGCATAGCCAGACAATTAATATTCAACAACAAATGAAAAAATATTTATGATTTAAGATGCAATATTCTGTGATGCAGTGGGTGAGGGAAACTGTATAAATACATAGGGAACAATAAACTTTTCCAAGCATTGTTCTTGGGTCAATGATCAAAAAGAAAATGCATTAGTAACTTAGTATCAGAAACACCACATGCCAGCATGCTTACTTATCTGCACCCAGAAACTACAATCCCTAAGAATTATCTTTCCTGCACCCACTAACACCTACCAATCCCACCTGCCAGATGAAAGGCCACCACTTAAAATGTAGTATTGCTCTGAAAAGGAACTCTGCAGAACAAGTCATACCTTGTGACTTTACTGACTAAAATAAGTTTATCATTTTTACTCCTTTTACCACTAAAGAGGCAAAAGAGTTGAGTGTGTATGGATTGGTTTCTACTCTGGCTCATGCATAATCAAACAAATGGTTAACTAAGTTCTATTTGCAAAATCTTTGTTGTTGATAATTATTGGTGATGCATGAATCAAAGAAAACCCATCTTGATTTTCAGAGCTCTGGTGGAATTTGTAGGGGTGGCAGTTTGAGAAGCCTCTTGTTAATTGTAAACTGTGCACATTTGATCTGGAAACCATCATTTTCACTTTCAACGTCAAACAACATTTTAAGGAAAGTATCTGATTGTAGTGGGGTTGGGTAGTGAAGGAGAATGGTTATCTGACTACTCCAGGGAGAAGGCACGCTTGTAGTTTTTTTTTCTTGTGGCTTAGAATTCTGTCTGTGACCTAGCCAGCCCACTTTTGGGCAGAGGCGTCAATTTTAGGGAATTAAAAGCAAAATACAAATATTGTTTTTTTCTCAGTGTTTTAATATTTGCAGATAATACATTAAAGCTGAACACCCAGGAACTCAAGATGTTAAAATGATGATAACATTTTAGATCACAAGCAATACAAGAGAATAAACGTTGATGTTCTTTTTATGATCTAAATCAGAAATACTGCCTCTCAACTCGAACACCATGTGACTTACAGGAACAGCATCTAGTTTTTGTTTCACTGGATGTTTCATGCTGTGCCTTGTTTCACTGTGATCTGCTAATCTCCCATTAACTACATTCTCAGTGTGATCTCACTCACAAATTGAAAATTCTACCACAGTATATACAATCGGGAGATTTTGATAGCTTCTCCTTTGTATTGTATTAAAAAAAAACCACCTCAGAACAAACCCAGCTATAAATACTTTTCATTTCAGGCTAACAGACTGGCTTATCCAGATCTCCATCACCTTATACACATGCATGCTAGCACGCACATATATTATTTTTACTTTGAGCAAGAAACTAATTTGTATTGATTTTGAGTAATCCTTTATATTCCCCTCTGCTCAATTTAAAACCAAGCTATTATGAATCAATACATTATGTCACTGTGCACCAAATAATCAATTCTTGGAGGAGTTAAGGGAAAATAAGAAAATAATTCGAGTTCAGTAAATGTTTAAATGTAAATAAGAAAATGTGAGTAAAATGTGCTTGATGGCAGTAGAGTGAAAGCATCGCGTGATCTGAATATAATATTTAAGGCTATAGAAAAAGTATAGTTTGTAAAAGAATGGATTTAAATATTTCGGGAAACAGAGCTGATTAGATGAAAAAGCCAATGATTTTCAAGTGGTAACAAACTAGATGATATGGGCATTGCATTACACCTACTTTTGGCTAACTGGAATATACTGCAAATGGTTGGAAGGAGGATATCGTTTCAAAATTGGCTAAATGTACTGTTTTTGTGAGACAAGATGGCATGAACTAATTCATAATGATAAAGATAGACGTGATATGCATTGGAACAAAGTACATGGTGATGAAGCTGGGGATTTTACTATTTATTACCATAGTGCTTCGAGAATTAGGGCTCTGTTGTGCTATAATTTGTACAAAGAGTAAAAGACGGGCATTGTCCCAAATAGCTTATTTTACGAGTCTCAAATGGAGAGCAAAGAGAGGAAGGGGACACATCAGGGATGGAATCTTGGGGTAATTTTGCAACTAATTTAAAGGCATCTGCAGAATACTTCACAGCATTTATTATTTTTAGTGAAATCTGTCCCTATACTAAGCAGCCTCCTGTCTTAAGAGATGTGTGTGTGTGTGTGTGTGGTGGGGGAGGAGAATGGTATGGGATGTATCAACGTTTTGATGGCACAATTTTAGGGCAGTTGCAATTCCTCATGAGTGGCTATGGTGATCCAGGTCATTATTCAAGTTGTTCCCAAAAAATCATTTCCACTATCCCACACCATCATGTCTGTGTATGTCACATATTTTGCAGAAAATATTACAGTATTTAGAAATCTACTGGAGAGTTTTAAAACTTGATTGACACTGATTTTCATATCCCTGTGTCTGCAAACCTGGATTCAAAAGAAGAGGAAAGTTGGCTGAAATGATCTTTCGAAACTAAAAAATTCTTTACACTAGCTCTTTGATTCATAATAAGTATACTCATTTGAAGCTGTGAGACATTAGAACCCACCAGAAAAAGAATTGTTGTATCCCACTGGAAACATTTGAAAGCTAGAGTAAAGTTCTGCAGTAGAGTAATCAACAACCACCACCCTTTTTTGTTCATGAATATTTGTCAAGAGATTTTGATATTTATCAATTGTTTGTTATTCAGTAACATTTAATAGTGTTTTATGCACTGTGATAGACTCAGGCCAGTTGGGTACAGCAGAATAGCTGAAGGCAGATATACTGGCCACTGGATTAACAGTTTTCTGTTCCCTGACTGACCAGAGCAGGGGCTGCTCCAGGCTAATGAGAACACCTGACTCTAATTAACCTGTAAAGAGTCAGGTGAGGCCATTCAGTTAATGTGACCACCTGACTCTAATTAAGGCCCTGCTGTTACTATAAAAAGGGCTCACTCCAGTCAGGCAGAGGAGCCAGGGAGCCAGAGGAGAGGAAGTGCGGCTGAAGGGCTGGTTACTGAAGACACCCTAAAACATCGTTAAAGGAGCCCTAAGGTAAGGGTGAAGAAGGGAGAAGCAGGAGAGCTGTGGGGAAGTGGCCCAGGGAAATGTAGCAACTCTGGCAGTGAAAGGTTGGCTGCCAACAACTGCTACCATTAGGGTCCCTGGGCTGGAACCCAGAGTAGAGGGCGGGCCCGGGTTCCCCCCAACCCCCCACTACAGGAACAGCTCCTGGAAGGGGAAGTCAGGTCCCTGTCAGGACAGGAGGCTGAACAGAGGCTGGGGGAGTTCTCTCACCAACCTCCTTGCAGCCTATGATGAAAAGGGCTCAGTAGACTGTAACCCTGGCCCTAGAGAGAGAAGGGCTATGTGGAGGGTCACAGTGAGCCACTGAGGCTAAGCATAAACCGCCTAGAAGCGCAGGACCCACAGGAGCAAGGTCAAAGCTCTGCCACAACTGGTGTCAGGGGTGGGATAGTGATTGTTCACAGCGTGGCGGAACAAAGAGGTGGTTACTAAAAAAAAAAAAACCAACCAAAAACAAACAAAAAAAAAACAAAGAAAAAAAAACAAAAAAGAATACAAACAAACAAACAAAAAAAGGGTGCACTTGGGGTTTTGGTTGTGGGTTGTTTTTTTGTTGTTGTTGCTGTTTGTACCACCATGGAGGAGGTGGTGAGAGCACTGGTGCAAGCCACAGCAGCCCAGCAGGAGGCAACCCGGGCTCAGGCGATGGCACAACAGGAGTCCATGAGGTTACAGCAGGAAACCAACCAATTGTTAATGAGCCAGGCGACCCAAGATCGAGCCCTCCTGTGCGAGGTTGTGGACCAGCTGAAGATCCTCACCACCCAGGCCCAGGGGTCCAATGGGACGCGAACCCTGAGGGCCACCAGTTGTCTGCCAAAGATGACGGCAGACGATGACATAGAGGCGTATCTCCTCTCATTTGAAAGGACTGCACAGCGTGAGGCATGGCCCCTGGAGCAGTGGACCAGCATTCTCGCCCCTTATTTGTATGGAGAGGCCCAGAAGGCCTACTTTGATCTGCCCACTCAGGATGCCGCTGACTATTCCCGGCTGAGGGCAGAGATCCTAGCACGATCCGGGGTGACAGCAGCAGTACGGGCCCAGAGGTTCCAGGAGTGGAAATACAGGGAGAACAAACCTCCAAGGTCCCAACTATTCGACCTCATACACCTTGCTCGGAAGTGGTTACGGCCTGAGGCATGCAGCCCGGAGGACATATTAGAGACTTTGGTCATGGACCATTACATGCGGGGGCTGCCACCAGATCTCCGAAAATGGGTCTGCCAGAATGATCCGTCCACCTATGACGAAATGATCACATTGGTGGAAAGACGGATAACAGCCAGGGTATTAACCCAACTACCCAAGGAAGGCCCCTCACGAAACAAACATTTGACCCCGACCATGGAGGGTCGGGCGGCCAATCCCCCAGGAAGTCCTAGGTGGAAGAAGAGGGAGGTCGAAAACCGGTCAGGAACCCAGAAGGAAGGGGAAGGGCTGAGTGGGGGGAACCCTGGGACTAAATCTCCTAACCCACGTGATAGGGGAATGACTAGAAGCAATTATAGGTGTTATGGGTGCGGGGAGTTGGGGAACGGGGCAGACCCATGCAGCCTACTCAATATTGTAGGGGTCACAGTCACCCCACATAAATATACAAGGCAGGTAAAGTTGAATGCGGTAGAAACCATGACACTCAGACTCGGGGAGTGCTATCACCCTGATTTTGGGTAAATTAGTGAAGCGCAGCCAGTTAATGCAGGCCAAGCGTACAGGGGTAACCTGTGTCCATGGGACTGTTAGTTACTACCCCACCATACCAGTAAAAATTGAAATTCAGGGAAATGTCACCGGTATGAAAGCAGGGGTAGTCCCAAACCTCCCATACCCCATGCTCATAGGTAGAGATTTCCCTGGGTTTGGAAACTTGCTCCCACCGGAGTAATTAGAGGGAGAGGAGCTCCCCGAAATTCAGGGGGTTTCCGCAGCAGAATGTCACCTCCCATTTTTCGCAGAAATGTCCCAGGAGCTATTCCCTGTCCCGGGGAAAGGCAGGAAGACCAAAAGAGAAAGAAGGGCAGCCAAGGCCTTGGGTACCCGAATCCTGACACAAGGACAGAGGGTTGCCTGTGTAGGCAGACGTACACGGGCAACTGAAGGGGAGGGCAGTGCTTGGGGCTGGGGCAGCACACAGAGCCCCGTGGCCTCCCCGCCTAGGAGCCAGACCTGCTGCTGGCCACTTCCGGGGTGCAGCGCGATGTCAGAACAGGTAGGGACTAGCCTGCCTTAGCCTTAGCTGGGCAGCACCATCGATGGGACTTTTAATGGCCCAGTTGGCAGTGCTGACCAGAGCAGCCGCGACCCAGTGCCTTCCATTCCACGACCCACTACTTCGTCATGACCCACTGTTTGAAAACCATTGTACTAGATAATGCATGATTAGTCTCTACGTGAAATTTTTTCTTTTTTTCTCCTTGTTCACTCTAATTTTAAACTACATTAAAAAACCTACATTAAAAGAATATTCTTTAAGTGGCAAAGTCAAGTACACCTCTACCCCAATATAATGCTGTTCTCGGGAGCCAAAAAATCTTACCATGTTATAGGTGAAACTGTGTTATATCAAACTTGCTTTGATCTGCCGGAGCACGCAGCCCCCCTCCCCCCGAGTGCTGCTTTACCGTGTTATATCCGAATTCATGTTATATCGGGTCGCGTTACATCGGAGTAGAGGTATACTTGAATGTTAGGTAATGACAGATTTCTGCTTGCCCATGCAATCTTATTCTGCCCTCTTGTGCAGCCATCATAAGTAATAAATGAAGCAGAGGTCTCGTGGAAAAAGCGCATGATCATGTAATTAAAGACTATGAGACTGCATACACAGAAGAGGGCAGAATGAGAGTTGCATAGGCAACTGTAAAGCTGGCATTTCCTAACATTTTTAGTACTTGACTTTTCAGAGTTATTTTAAAGTAGTTTTTATAAGTATGTAATATTCTAACTGATTATTATGCACAACTAACAACCTCCTGTCATGCATCATCAGTAAGGCTAAGCTTTTATCACTGATATTTTTAGTAAAAGTCACGGACAGGTCAGGGGCAATAATAAAAATTCACAGAATCCTGTGACCTGTCCGTGACTTTTACTAAAAATACCCATGACAAAATACCCAGCCTGGGCAGCTGGGTGTGTGTGTGTGTGTCTGGGACCCCCCTCCGCTGTCGGCTCCAAGGTGCAGGGTGGGAGTCCCCTCTGATTCCCGCAGTGGCCAGGATCTCCGGGGATCCCCCTTGCCACCTGCAGCGGCTGAGAGCTGCCAGGACCCCCCCTGCCGCCAGCAGCAACCGGAAGCTCCGAGGGTCCCTATTTCCACCCACGGTGTCAGGGAATCCCGCTGCTGCTCATAGCAGCTGGGAGCAGCAGATCCCTCCGCTGCCCATGGTGGCGGGGAGCAGCAGGGATTCCCACTGCTGCCCATCGTTGCGGGGGTACCCCCTGCTGCCTGGGGCAGCAGAGGGTGGGAGGGGGGTCCCCCCTGTCACCCGTGGTGGCTGGAAGCAATGATGGGGAGCTGTGGGACTCCCCCCTGCCGTCCACGGTGGCCATGAACTGCGCGGGCACCCTGCAGCTCCCTGCTGCTCCTAACTGGTGCTGTCTGAAGTCACGGATTCCATGACTTCCATGACCAAATCACAGCTTTAATCATCATGATAAACAGTGATGTTTAAGTCCTTCCCAGCACTGCAATACTATCTGCTACCACTTAAGCTCCAAGACTCAAACAGGACTAACTACATTAGCTGGCAGCAGCAGAAGACTATAGAGGGATACACTGTTGGGTCCAGATGCTGAGTCTGAAGGGTGGTCAAGGTGAGAGGATGGAACCCAGCCCAGCTCTCTTCTTCCCCCAGTCCCTTCTGCTACAGCTGTTCTAGCAGCTCCACTGTGTTCCCAGCACATTGGGTATTGCTGCTGCTAGTACAGCAACCCAGCTTGATAAAAAGTTTGTGTGATCTGTTGTTATTCCAGTATGCTGCCAAAAATTTCCTGAGGAACAAAAGCCAGAAAAAGGAAATGGCATTTTGTCTTAACAGAATTTCATGGAACAAAAAATACATTACGGTAGCCTGAGGGCCTCCTGCCAAAAAACGCAGGCTGGCTGCAAACAAGGAGGTCTGAAACCTCCTCAAAGAAGAAGTCACAAAAATCTTTTTATAATGGAAAGTGGGAGGCAATGTAAACATAAGGGACTAGGATGACCAGACAGCAAATGTGAAAAATCAGGACAGGGAGTGGGGGTAATATGCACCTATATAAGAAAAAGCCCTGAATATCAGGACCGTCCCTATAAAATCAGGACATCTGGTCACTCTATAAGGGACACTACTTTCCTTGGTAGCCAGTCGACTGCCTAAGTGAACACACTGGCAGGAACTTTTTTCTTTTATCTATATTTTTCCTGTATTATCTCTCTGATATTCTTGTGGTTTGGCATTATAAATAGCTAGAGTAATGGGATTGATATAATCCATTTTAGGCCTGTCCTGCAATTCACTTCAGCTATGCAGAGGACTATAGAAATCAATGTGCCTCCCTCGAGGTGGAGCAGAATTTCCCATGTGCAGTGTACTGCAAGATGTCGTTCCTAATTATGTTACTAAAGACAGAGAAAGGCAATATCGGGGGAGTGCCTTCCCTCCCCCAGCTCCTTTCTTTGTGACGTATGAAGTTTTTGCTTTAAAATTTTACTTACTCTTTAGAAATTCAAGACTTGTGTACCCTACAGTCTTTGTGATGTCTGGAGATTTAGTGAAATTATGACATCACATGATGTGAGACTGAAAGCTGAGTGTTTTAATCAGAATGTTTTAAATTCTTAGGGTGAAATTTTCCAAAGTGTCTTAGACCTTAGTCCACAAAGGGACTTAGATGCTGCAACACTGAACCTCACAACGCCTCACTTTTAGGCACTCAGAAAATCACAGGAACAACAACATGATCCACAAAGCCTCAGTTAGGTGCCTATACAATGCTTGGAGAGATATAGGCACCTGAGGATGAGATCCACAAAAGCTAGCACGCTAGACAGGGAGATGCCTAAGATACCCAAGGACAGATGCTGATGTGAAGTGTATACCTTAAGTCCCACCACTCTCATGGAGTTCGGCACCTAAGTCCAGACTGAAGGAAGGTGCTGATCCCTGCTAGCAACTCACAACCAGGAATTTCTCTCCTAGACTCAGGCACCTTAGGTGCCTAAGGTATTTCTTGAGGGAATTAGTTAGGTGCCTGTCTTGCCACACAAAATGCCCGGTGGCAGTATCTATCTTACAGCTTTTAGTCCAGTGGCTGGAGCACTCACCTA
Organism: Mauremys mutica; assembly: GCF_020497125.1. NCBI lineage: Eukaryota > Metazoa > Chordata > Testudines > Geoemydidae > Mauremys > Mauremys mutica. The sequence goes on along the minus strand of NC_059081.1, from coordinate 28,481,006 downwards.
GAATGCAGGAATAAGCCCACAGTCTACAAAATTGTACTCACTTTTCTCACCCTTTCTATCTATATCTGCTATGCTTTTGTCCTTGTGCTCATATTTACCTTCCCCTTAACTTATAGCAACACCTGATTGTGACAGTTTGGGTTTCATTGCAAGGTTTCACTGAGCAGCCCTGGCTGTGAAGACTGTGGCATACACTGGGTTGATTATGCAAAGTTTCTCTTAATTTTTTTCGCTCCAGTTTATCTGTTCACTTCATTGGTACTACCTGCATAAGGATTACTCATGTGAATACAAGTTTAAGATCAGGCATTAAGACACTGATTATATTTTTCGATAGTATAAGTGGAAAATCAGAAAAGTTTCTGTCGCAGGCATATGTCATTAAGAAACAGCCAGAAGTACATAGATGGTTCAGGAGAACAACTATTCAAAACAGTTTATGGTAAGGGATGATCATGGCCCATGAGATGTTTTAGGTCTGATGCAAAGGATAAGCAAACTGAAGGGTAATTTGGAAGCAGCTGCTTTAAGTAAATCTGTTCAAAACTCCTCACTCTCAGTCACAGAAGTAAAACTTCCTGCAAATCGAAGGCCTGACAACTGGGTCTGGTTAATGAAGACTAAATAAACATTTAGTGGCCAAGTGGAGAAGACAACCACCCTATGGGGGGGGAAGAGGTCAAGGAATAACAAAGCTGTTCCTCTTCTTGCTGAAAGGGTAATGAAAAGGGAAACAGAGAGAAGAAAGGAACAAATTACATTGGAAAAAGGAACCAAGTCAGGGCTCTTCTACACTAGAAAGCTTTGCCACTTTAATTATACTGGTACAGTTACAGCAGCAAAACACCTTTAGCGTAAACACAGTTATACTAGTGTAAAAGTGCTTATACTGGTTTAGCTTATTTCACTTCAAAACCAAGAGTAAGCTATAAATCAGTAAAAGGCATCTTTATACCACTCATAGCTGCATCCACACAAGGCCTTATAATAGTATAAAACTATATGGGTATAAAAAAATAATCACACCACTAGCTGACATAGTTTTATACCAGTATAGCTCTTCTAGTATAGACCAGGCCTTAGAGTTAAAAAAGGAACCCAAGAAGCCATGATTATAATGACTAACTAACTGTTAACGCCCAAAGTTGTTACTCCCTACTTTAAGCCCCAAAATAAATAAATAGATAAAATCTTGCTGAAGTTTTATTACTCTGAAATGTATATAGATGCTCCATGAAAAATTTCAAGCCATTTTTTAAATCTAAAAATATTACAGAAACACGTCAGTGCATCTGTGTTTACTACTAAGCTCTGTTAAATTTGAAATCGCAGCTAATCTTGCATTTAATTTTCCAGTATGAAAAAAAAATTTTATCAGGAGACCACTCATAGCTTCAGAGAATGTACGTTGACATCCATCATTCTTGTACAAACTACATTTTATGCCAAAATTGTACAAAGATATGCACAGAACCCCATCTTTGGGAAAAATGAAAATAAAACATACAAATTATACTGTATTTCCTATATTTGTGAAATGAAAGTTATTAAATATCATTAGATGCAAATAATGTCCACATAAAAATCCAGTGCATTATAGAGCAAGTGTGGCTCAACGCTATTGCTTCTAATCCCTCATATGCAGTACCAGGTTTTACTTAGGTGGCATCTTACCTAAGAGAGGCTAGACTGGCTTAATTTTCAAAAGTGACAAGTCATTTGGAGTGCCTCGGGTTTGGGGCAAGCAACTCCCAGGACCTTAAAGGGGCTTGATTTTCAGAGGATGTTTACTCAGCATTTTCTAAAAATCAGAAATCCTTTAAGGTTTTGCCCCAAAACAGAGGCATCCAAAGTCACCGGTCACTTCTGGTCCCTGTACTGTACTTATATCAGGAAAGGATGTACACAATCTGTCACATTAGAGCACATTACTTTAATGATGTTGGATATTTTGCCAGAATCTGGGAATGGGTGACGGGGGATGGATCAGTTGATGATTATCTGTTCTGTTCATTCCCTCTGGGGCACCTGGCATTGCCCACTATCAGAAGACAGGATACTGGGACAGAAGGGCCTTTGTTATGACCCCTATGGCCGTTCTTACATTCTTATTTCAAACTTTGGGTGACAAATACAATATTAATGATAATCTTCTGTATGAGAAGACAGTATTAAATGTCATGTCTGAAACTTGTTTTGTTTGTAATGTAGTCTCAGTGAGGGTCATGTGAATCTTGCCTTAATGGAACGCTGGGCTTTTTCCACAAAAATCCATGTGAATCTTTGGTAATATTACACCATTTTCTACCTAACTGCACATACTATAATAAAAAGTAGTAGTTAATTAAGTGACTTAATCTTTGCAACCAGATGTATTTTAATTAGAAAATGGAAATTACCTGCATCCCAGCAGAACAGAAAACAGAATTAGGTCTGACATATTGCAGAAATTCAAAAGATGACCCTAGAACTCAAAAATAATCACCATACATTGCATGATACATGATCTAACTCACTGGAATCATCTGCAGAGCACAATGATTTATTGCAATATATCTTTTGTGCTTCTCTGAAACTTCTTATGAGGTGGCTCAGTAAAGAATACATATAAAGTAAATTACACACACTTCTGAAATCCAGTGACCTTTATTTCACACCTGTATCAGAAGCAGACATGTTAAGTGGCAGCTCATAAACATTCCAATCAGGCAAAATACTAATGAACTTGGCTGTGGAATTCTCAGTCGTGCTTCGTTTTCACTGCGCAAAAAATACGCACAACTGACAAAAGAGTCCAAAACCTGTCTGAGTGGTTCTTAGCGCACACCGTGAACAAAAAAATATAAATTATCACAGTTTAACTAATGTGAAATGTAGTGACTTAGGCAGATTCTAAATACATGAGAAAATATATATATGACGCTATACAATTTAGAAACTTTTAAAATTCTTTTAATTCTAAACTACTATTACTCAAGAAAGTAAATGGAAAATGTCAGTACTTCTTTCTACAAATAAAGCATCATCATCATCCTTTATATTGATATAGTGACTTCTATCCACGCTTCTGAAAGCACTTTAAAACATTCATTAACCTTCCTAGTAGGTGTGTTGCAAGGATTAATATCATATTCCTTTTACATGTAGGTAAACAGAGGCTCGGAGAGGTGAACTGATTTGCACACAGTAGAAACTTTGGCTCAGATCCTGCAGACACTGATGTACTTAATTTTAATCACTTGAGTAATCTCTTTGAGGTCAATGGATTATTCATGTCACTAAAATTAAGCAGGTGTGTTAATAAGCGTCTGCAGAACCAGGACTACAAGGCTCCAATTCAGGTACATACTTAAGATACGCTAAAGTTCCCTATTTAGAAGAGCACTAAAATGTGCATTTAACTTTAAATATGTGCTTAAGTACAATTACAAGATTTAAGGATGTCTCAGGTAGGCCCATGGTAATTAAGTGGCAGAATAGAAAAAGAACCCAGGAAGCCTGCTTCCCTGTCAGTCCTGTAGCCCTTACTCATGTGAGCATTGTTAGTGACATGAGTCATGGTTGCAGGTCTGACACTAGATTAGGGGTGTGATGGAGGGCTGATTTACTTCAAACAACATAACAATCAAGATGGAAAAAGAGTACCAAAAAAATCTATTTGATCACTATATGCACATTTATTTTCCACTGCTGTTCACTGTAGGGTAAAACATCTTATTGCCAGTTGTGTTATTGATCCATGTGTTTAGAAAGACAATATTTTCATGTTACAAAGACACACAAAGCTATTCAATTTTGCAAGAGATTTATTGTATACTTTTTTTAACACTCGTTTAAATTAGATCCAATTTTTAGCTAGGTTCTTTGGTATTTCTCTCAGGCTCATCCACAAATGACTATATTTATATACCTAAAATAGCCTTATAATATCTAAAGATCAGCATACACATACTCCCCAAAACTACAATACAGGGAAACCTGTGGCTGTAAGAAGCTTTACTTTAGCCTAAGAAAGTGACTAACTTTCAAATCAACAACATACTATACATAGACTGCAGTTATTTAAGAGAACTTTCTGTCTCTACTGCCCTCCTTTTCAGCTACTTTCTTTCTGCCTCTTCAGCCCCATCCTTTTTCTTATCTCAGCCACTGCACTGCAAACTTTCAGCTACATCACCAATAGGGATTAAAAAACCTCAATAGATTTGTCTATTGGCTCAGTTATGCATCCAGGAGTCAGCAAGATTATCCAGAATTTATTCACATTTTCTACAAATCAGGAATTGGAAAAATTGCACTGTACAACTCATCAGAATAGCCACGTTGCTGAGATTTCCATAACTTTCAGCTTCTGTTCAACGGGACAAAACAACAACCCAACAAACAAAGAAAACCAATACAATAGTAGCCTCTTCATGGCATTGCCCCCTTCATCGTTCTGATCTTAGCCTGGACTAAGAAGTTTAGAGATGAAAAGAAACTGAAAAATAATGGACAAAATGTAATCTCACCAACCAAGTCTGAATCCATCCCTGTTTTCAATTAACTGGTTCACGCATCCTTAAAAGCCCCTTTTCTAATTGACTCCACAGCCTCAGAGAGAGAAGTCTGTGTCTGTTTATCAGTGATCACCTCCAGAATCCTATGTTCCTGTGTACAAATACCACTGCTGTTGTGATACACAGCTTGCAAGCATTCTGGGATCAATAGGGAGCAGTCTGAACAGCAGCAAGACACAAACCACAAGCTTTGTGATGAAGGAGACAGAATGACAGATGATAGAAATAAGAAGTAGTTATAAAATGCAACATTTTGCCTACCTTCCTTTGATGTCTCTCAAACTGCTTTCCAACAATTAAACCTTATGGTAGCTGTGAAATTGGTAACTATTATTGTCCCTGTTTTACAGGTGGATAAATGGAGAAACTAAAATGACTGAGCTGGGAAGAAAACTGACTCCCTGTCTTCTGCTCTGAATGCCAAGACTCTGATCTTGCAATTTGTTCCATACGAAGGAACACCTGCACTCCTGCAGAGCTCCAGTGAAGTAAATAGGGTTTGATGTAGTGTCATTGGTCTGCCTACCTGGAACAAGTTCCAGGATTAGAGCCTACGTTTCTTCTTCCCTGCAGTTTTCCATGACATCTAAGTCTTCCCCCGAGGTTCTCTCACCTCTAAATTACACCTAAAAATAAGTACACAACTTTGATAGCAAAGTATTAATGGTATGCAACTAATAGAATGCATTATTATGATAGCGAACACATTAAAACAGTCTAATAAAACAAGTGTGCTGAATTAACTTATATGTCTGAGCATCCATGCAAAATAGGATTTTCTTTTTTCCAAATCAGGCTAATAATTTTAGTTTAAAACCCCTCAATATGTTCCAAAGATTTATTTCATACTATTTATACATTATTCTGTTGCACACACTCCTTCCATGAATGTGTTTTTACTCTTGTTTTTTTATGCCATTCTGATTAGGGAAGTAACGTACTTTTACTTATATATCCTTACGCAGGTAAAATCTGTTATTTGTCATTTAAGAGATAAAAAGGGAGCACAACATGATGGCTTGTTAAGCGACTGTCATCTAAAGCAATAAACATCTGTTCATAAAACATATGCATACTGCATGGTCTAACTTGTTATGTCGCTTTCAAACTTGTAAGTCCTAAGGTTATTCGATCAGATAGTAATGGTAAATCAAGTTATTTTATAGTAACGATGGTGACTCAAGTTATCTGCATTTGGGGTATATAAAAGAAGGCTTTATACAAAAGATAGAATTATTATTTATATTACAGTATTGCCTTGAGACGCAAAATGAGATTGGGCCACATTGTGCTAGGCTCTGTACAGACATCATAAGAGGCAATCTCTGCTTCAAAGATCTACCATGGCAGACAAAGGACAGAAGTGGAAATTGAGGTGAAGTGTCTTGTCCAAGGTCACACAGGAGGTCAGAGGCAGACCCAGTAACAGAATGTGTGTGTTGCCCAACTCCCAGTACAACATCCTCGCCTCTAGAACAAGCTGCCTATAGTATAAGTATTATTCATATTTCGGGGTTAAAATTTAAAGTAATAAAATGAAAGTTTCACTATCACTCTCCCCTATCAGCTGACAAGCTACATGAGATCTGAGCCCTCACAGACCTTGCTATGCAGCTCATGGTAGAACACGAAAATGAAAAAAAATTCTAGAATGGTCTTGTTTCCCACATAAGCAACGATCTGGGAATCTCCTCTCTCTGATTTTACTTTACTGGAAAGGTAATTGAGTGCTCTTTGCAAGCACCAGACTGTAGTAAATGACACACAAGATAAAATAAGATTTTGATGTCTTGCTTCATGTATATTTATTATGTATTGTGCCACTTCTTCACTTTTTGATGTACAAATATCATGTTTGTCTTGTAAAACGTTTTAAAATAAAATGATAAATGAAACAGGAGCACCTACAAGAAAGAAAAGTTTTAAGCTCCGTTTTTCAATTGATTGTGGGTCAACAACACAGATTGCATAAAATTAGGAAGATATGGACAAGGGTAGGATCATGAGAGTAAGCGTGAGGTAAAACAAGCTAAACTTTTACACCCTAAGTTTAAACAAACGTGCCTGTGAATTAAATCGGTTCAGAATTAAAGTAAAGCAACAGTGAGGGAGTTGCTGGGTTAGATTGCTGGGTACACAAGAACCAGAGAAAGTGGATGTAAGCCAAAGTGGGGAGGGAGAATATTTCATGTTCCAACAATACTCAAAATATGGCATCAGCCAGTTTGGGGATGCGATGCCACGTCTGGGTCTTCCTGATGAACAAGCATGCAAGTAAGGCAGTTTTAACCATACCCCCACCAACCAAAATAAACGTCCTGCTTTATATTTGAATAATAGAAACTTGCCAGTTCTTTTAGTTTCATCACGTGTGTCCCATTTTAACTGATCTTTACAAAATCTGTTCAGAGCTCATGAGCTTCTTGCAAATTTCACCCCTATTAAAATGGCCACCAACTCTCAGTACTTCTAAATTTACTGAAGCTGGGCATCCCTAGTTAAAATGCCTACCACTTCCTCACATTCTTTCTGCAGCTAGAAGTGAGTTTTCCTCGAATAAAAATGGCTGCACTCTTCCAATGCTTCCAGTGGATAGAACAATGAGCTCAAGATGGCTTGAAATCCTGCATTACTGTTTATTCACCCCCTTCAGCCTCCCTGAAACCAGTGGCATGTGAGGATGGGGGGGTCAAGAGAGAAAGGAAGGAGAAGAGACAAGAAAGGGAAAAGACAGCAGAGGGCCAGGAAGGAGAGGGAAGAAAGGGACAGGGGAGGGAGGAAGGAAAAGATAACAGTTCGGTTTGACCCAAACCAAGTATTTTATTTTGGCAAATAGAGAGGAACTGGTTGAGAATTTGAAAGTCGAAGACAGCTTAGGAGAAAGTGATCATGAAATGGTAGAGTTTGCGATTCTGAGGAATGGTAGCAGGCAAAACAGCACAATAAAGATAGTGGATTTCAAAAAGGCAGATTTTAGCAAACTCAGGGAGTGCGTAGGTAAGTTCCCACAGGAAGCAAGTTGAAGGAGAAAACACAGTTCAAGAGAGTTGGCAGTTTTTCAAAGAGACATTATTAATGGCACAAAAGCAAATTATCCCACTGCGTAGGAAAGATAGGAAATATGGCAAGAGACGACCCTGGCTTAATGAGATATTCAAATGATCTGAAGTTCAAAAAAAAAAGAGTCCTACAAAAGTAGAAACTAGGTAAAATTACAAAGGACGAATATCAACAAATAACACAAGTATGTAGGGACAAATTAGAAAGTCCAAGGCACAAAACAAGATTAAACTAGCTAAAGACATAAAGGGTAACAAAAAACATTCTACGAATACATTAGAAGCAAGAGGAAGACCAAGGACGGGGTAGGTCCGTTACTCAGTGAGCGGAGAAAAACAGTAACAGAAAATGTGGAAATGGCAGAAGTGCTAAATGACTGTTTCAGTTTTCACTAACAAGGTTAGTAGTGATTGAACGTCTAACACAGTGAACGCCAGTGAAAATGAGGTAAGGTCAGAGACTAAAATAGGGAAAGAGCAAGTTAAAAATGACTTAGACAAGTTAGATGTCTTTAAGTCACCAGGGCCGGATGAAAAGATATCTGAACCATTAGTGATCATCTCTGAAAAGTCATGGAAGACGGGAGAGATTCCAGAGGACAGGAAAGGGGCAAATATAATGCAAATCTATAAAAAGGGAAATAAGGACAACCCAGGGAATTACAGACCAGTCAGCTTAACTTCGGTACCTGGAAAGATAATGGAGCAAATAATTAAGCAATCAATTTGCAAACACCTTGAAGATAATAAGGTGATAAGCAACAGCATGGATTTCTCAAGAACAAATTGTGTCAAACCAACCTAATAGATTTCTTGACAGAATAATAAGGCTTGTGGATGGGGCAGAAGTGGTAGATGTGGTCTTTCTTGATTTTAGTATGGCTTTTGATACGGTCTTGCATGACCTTCTCATAAACAAACTAGGGAAATATGAACTAGATGGAGCTACTATAAGGTGAGTGCTTAACTGGTTGGAAAACCATTCCCAGAGCGTAGTTATCAGTGGTTCACAGTCAAGCTGGAAGGACATATAAGTGGGGTCCCACAAGGATCAGTTCTGGGTCCGGTTCTGTTCGATATCTTCATCAGTGATTTAGATAATGGCATAGAGAGTATGCTTATACAGCTTGCGGGTGATACCAAGCTGGTGGAGTTGCAAGTACTTTGAAGGATAGGATTAAAATTCAAAATGATCTGCATAAACTGGAGAAATGGTCTGAAGTAAATAGGCTGAAATTCAATAAGGACAAATGCAAAGTACTCCACTTAGCAAGGAACAATCAGTTGGACACATACAATATAGGAAATGACTGCCTAGGAAGGAATACTGCAGAAAGGGATCTGGAGGTCATAGTGGATCACAAGCTAAATATGAGCCGAAAGTGTGACACTGTCACAAAAACAGCAAACATCGTTCTGGGATGTATTAGCAGGAATGTTGTAAACAAGACATGACACAATTCTTCTGCTCTGCTTTGCACTGATTAGGCCTCAACTGGAGTATGGTGTCCAATTCTGGGTGCCACATGTCAGGAAAAATGTGGACAAATTGAAGAAAGTCCAGAGAAGAGCAACAAAAAATAACCAAAAGTCTAGAAAATATGACCTAAGGAAAGACTGAAAAAATTGTTTGTTTAGTTATTTACCCAGTTCTAGTAGGGAGGCTCTATTACCTCTGTATCTGGCACCACTAATGGAAAACTGTGTCCAGTTCAGAATTTTAGAGTTCAAGAAGGGTATTAATAAATTGGAGAGGGTTCACAGAAGAGCCACAAGAATGATTAAAGGATTGGAAAACATGCCTCACAGTAACAGACTCCAGGAGCTCAATCTATTTAGCATTACAAAGAGTAGGTTAAGGTTAACAGAGAAAACCATAAGTACCTACATCAGGAACAAAAAAAAAATTTATAAGAGGCTCTCCATTCTAACAGGACAAAGGATATCAAGATCCAGTGGCTGTAAACTGAAGTTAGACAAATTGAAACTGGAAATCTGATGCAAGTTTTTTTAACAGTGAGGGTAATTAACAATTGGGACAATTTACTAAGGGTTGTGGTCACTGGCAATTTTTAAATAAAGATTGGATGTTGTTCTAAAAGATATACTCTAATTCAAAAGGAATTAATTCAGGGAAGTCCTATGGACTTTGTTATACAAAAAGTCAGACTAGATGATCATAATGGTCCCTTCTAGCATTATATCTCTGAATCTTTGTTTGGAATCAAGAAACGTAAAGTACATAATCATGTACTGTACTGAGGGTATCTAAACCTGCATGTTGCTCTGTAAGACCACGTTTTAAATCAGTAGCTTGTGTATGCAATATTACACACTGATTATTTCAAAATGATGGATTGCAAACATACCAGTCTCATTACTGCCTATATGATTGAAATTTAAGTCAAGACAGCTATTGTTAAAATCAGAGTTTAATAAAAACCTATTCTGAAAGCAAGAAAATGCATGTAAAATGCAATTTACAAGGTATACTGAAGCAATGTGTCAAATTTATAGCCACCAATAAGCTTTGAGCAGTGTGAACATACAAAACCCTTCCAGGCATTCCAGAATGAGACATCAATCTGAGCTGCTTCTCCTTGTTTACGCAAAAGGAGAGAGGCTCAGATAGCATAACGGATCAGCAAAAGGAGAATTTAATGCTGTTCAAATCTGTTCAAACAAGTTTTTGGGACCTAGAATTTACATCAGAATGTTTTCTTAACTCTGGTAATTCAATTTCCACTGTTAATATGTGTGAAACTGATTTGTTTAAACTGGATGAGCTTCAAATTTAAATCCTGTGCCGAAACATTTAGTCTAAATTTTATTTTCTCAGCTAATTGTTACATGGACAGCAAATTATTTACAAAGACAGTTTATGTATGTGAACTAAATGTTAGCACGTGTATGAAATATCAACATTTGCTTTCCAAACTGCAGGCAAATTTTTAAATGTAAAAGCTGTTGCCTGGCAGACTGACAGGTCTTAAGAGAATAAAACTCACTATTGCCTGGCACAGTGCAATATTCTCACTCACCTTTCCAAACAACACTCCCCTGAAACTTCAGTAGGGGACTTACTGAAAATAAAGATTGCTACTAGTCAAGACAAATCACTACATTATATGTCGTGGTTTTGTGCTATAAACAACTGAGATAACCAAACTGATTTTACATGTAGCTTATGCCAGTTACTCCATTTCTCACTCTGTGAAGATGGATGACCTTCTGAGCATTGTTTCATGCATGATGCAGCAAACAAGAGTAGTTTTCATGATGCACTTCATTCTTATATTAGAAATTAAGCTTCAATGTTACTACATAATTCTCTTTTTATGCATGTCACTGTCTTATATAGTGTATTAACAGGCACACTGTTCAGGAAAAGAGCAATCACCAGCTACAGTATCTGGGAGAAGCATGTTCTAGTGATGTGAGCATAATTCTAATTCTGACCCTGACCAACTCCTTCTATGACCTTGGGTAACTCACTTTGACATTACTTAGGGCACGAGTGGCAGAAACTCCCTAAAACCAGTGCCCATGGCCCCGCCCCACACCGCCCCTTTCCCCCAAGACTCCGCTCCCACACTGCCTCTTCCCCCTGAGATCTCTCCACCTGTCACTTACCCTTACAGTCCATAAAAAGTGGGATGGCTTTTCTCACTCAATTTCTCACTCATACCCTTCTTACTGCCAAAGAACGGGTGCTTAGCCAGGTGATAGTCCATTTGATTATGTGGACATCTGGCTGAGGTGTTGGCTAGCCTCTTGCCTCTCAGGAACTGATTTATGCCTGCTTTTCTAAACTTGGAGCATATCGTACAGTAGAATCTTATAACTTTACATACAATGATGCCACACATTTTATCATGACAATAATGATCAGCAGATGATGAGTTTTCAAATGATACTTCACAAGGCATACCTTGTACAAAGTTTATCATAGTCTTGTAGAAAGCCTGAACATAGAGATACAGACTGTCACACTCACCCAACATCTCTGCCTCAGATTCCTTTTGTTTAAAAGATAAGTAACACTCAACTACCTCAAACGGGTCTTGTAAAGAATAGTTAATCTTTATAAAAAGTATTCTGGAGATGAAAAGGCACTATATAAATGCTATTCTTTTTTTTAATTTCAGGTAATTCAGTCACATAAGTGAATTTAAAGCTTAACTGAACAAAGAACTAGAAAATATGCTGTAGGGAGCAATTCTGGAAATGAGATAAGATGACCTAACCATTTCCAACCCTAAATCATTAAACCTTTTCCATCCACAGTTTCTGTGATTCTATTATATCTGCTTGACATGTCATTACTGTATTTTTCTTCCTTTCTTTACCATATTAGACAAAAATGAATTAAAGTGTTTTTGCTGTAAGGTACACCTTATTTCTGTAGTTATTAACCTTTCAGCAAAGGATCTGATATTCATATTTGTCAATATAATTTATATTCTAAGTGGAAAAGAATACATCAGAGTGTCAACAACAAATGAAAGTCTTAATGGAACAGCATGCACCTTTATTCCAACTAGAGCCGGGGGAAGAATATGTAATCAATATTTTATTCAAAGAATTTCACCTTTTTTTCCTTCTTCATGTACGGATCGTGATTTTTCTCAAATTTGATTTTCAGAATTAGTCACTGAGTAATTTATGTGACTAATTCTTGACCTGCAGCTCATCTGTGATGATTTTGTTGAGAGTATTCTATATTCATATTGATTTATTTTAACTGAATACACTGACCACACAATATACTACTGTTATCTGACTCGATGAACATAACACTGAAACACATGGCCAGAAAGGGTTAAGCAGCTCGCAGGCTAATTGATCCAGATTCAACCTTTCAAGACATGTTAGAAAAGTATGTAAATGGTAACTTGGGCCATTCCATGTTAGATGGGCTAGAACTTTGAAATGCAAACCTGTATTGTTAGAGAATTAGAGGTGATACTTACATTTTGTTAGATGTTAGCCATGTAAACAGACAGTTCCTGTCTATTACTATCACTATCAACTCAGAGATCACATTTAGATGAATCTTGGGTGAAATGTCACTGTGTATATGTCTCTTTAAAGTTTGTGATAAACTGCTTAATAGATAAATTACCGTATTTTAATCCATGTAGTTCACTACTGGTGATGTATGGTACACAGGATGCTAGAAAACTGTATAAAAGACTCTTGGGACCTGATCCTTTTATCTCAGATCTGCTTGATGCTTTATGAAAGGGAAGCCTAAGTTGGAAGACTGAGATCTTCAGTCCCACCTAGATCAACCTGAATATGAACATTGGACTATAACCTATGGACTAATTCTGAAAGAACTCTTTGCAACTACAAAGCTCACCATCTCTACTATAAAACTTATCTTAGAATTGTACTCATGTCTGTAAATATACTGATCTTTTAATCAATACACTCTTCTTTTTTTAATAAATTTCAGTTTAGATCATAAGAATTGGCTATACGCATGTATTTGGGTAAAATCTGAAATATTCATTAACTTGGGAGGTAATGTGTCTGATCCTTTGGGACTGGTAGAACTTTCTTATATGACTAATAAGATTTTCAGTAACATCATGTTTGACTTGGATATCTGGTTGGAAGCCCAAGGCTGGGTTGCAATAAGAGAACTGTGTTTTGGCTTCTGTGCAACTAGTAAGGAATTGCAGAAGCTGTTTTGTGCTGGCTTGGTAAATCTAAGTATTGGAATATCCATCAGCTTTGGGAATTGTCTGCCCCCTTCTTTGCAGTTTGCCCCAATTGAGTAACCTCAGTGTGGCCCCCTGATCACAGACACAAATAAAGATTCTGATATGAACAATTGCATAGATGAACTCAAAAATTCACTTTCCACAAATACTTTCAACTATTTGTCTAATGTTTTCTGTTTCCACAAACATTCCAGCTAGTAAATTCATTTTTGGAACATCTGCTGAAAACACAAAACAGGGGCCACTCCAAGTGACTTAATTTAAAAATGCAAACACAAATATGCTGCACAGCTCTAGTTTCATTGTCCTCTCCACCACTTACATGTTACTTAAGTATGACCCTTAATAGCTAACTGTAATTTTCTTAAAAACAAACAAACAAACAAACGGGTCATTAAGGTGAAGGAGGATTTTGAAAATTGGAGAAGGTTCAGAGAAGAATCACCAGAAAGCTTAAATGACTAGAAAACCAGCCTTACAGTGATTGAGTTTCTTGAGTCTATATATTTAGCTTAACACAGAGAAGGTTAAAGGGTGATTTGATTACAGTCTAAGTACCTACTTGGGGAACAAAAATTTAATAATCGGCTCTTCAATCTAGCATAAAAGTTATAACAGTCCAATAGCTGGAAAATGAAGCTAGACAAATTCAGACTGTAAATCAGGTGTAAATGTTTAACTGTGAATGTGATTAACTACTGGAAAAAATTACCATGAGTGGTGGGGGATTCTCCATCACTGACCATCTTTAAATCAAGAGTGGATGTTTTTCTAAAAGATATGCTCTAGCAATTATTTTGGGGAAGTTCTATGGCCTGGTCTATACAAAGTGTCAGACTAGTTCAGTGGTTTTCACTCTTTTTTCACGTGTGGACCCCTACAGAATTTCAAATGGATTTACGGACCCCTTTGGAAATCTTAGGTATAGCCTGAGGCACCCAGAGGTCTGTTGACCACAGGTTGAAACCCACTGGACTAGATGATCACAGTGGTCCCTTCTGGCCTTGGAATGTATGAAGTAATAGCCGCTACAGGAAATACTGAATAAGCACTACATTAAGAAAAATGTTTATATGGTTAGGCCCAATCCTGTGAGGAGCTCCATGTGGGTGCAGAGGTCCACCTGCATGCATGCATGAGATCTGGATGCCAGTACCAAAAAATCTGAATATATACTGAAATAATTTTCATGCTGTGTAATGAAGTGTACTTCCAGACATAGTGATGGCTTTGGAATAATTAAATATGCAGAACATTTTACATGAAAACTTGAGTGAAATATATATGCCATTAAATCCATAAGAACTTATTCTCTCCTTGGATATGCATGTGCACGTCTCATGGGACTTCGCTGGGCGTTACATGGACATAATCAAGGGCAGGATTGGGCCTTTTCTATGTGTGCAGTTTGTCAAGCAGACAACACTATATATTTAACGATAGTATTATATGAGTATATCTCAAAGTGTCTCATTTTCAGTGTGGCACACAGGGAATTAGTTGTGTGACTTCTACGAAAATGAATAGAAACCAAATAGCCTTGAGCAAGCTGAAAATGTGATTAGACTGTTCTTTTAATGTTATTGCTTCCATTCAATTTCTATTTTTGTCAACCAATACAAAGCTGTAGACTAAAGAGCCGAACTTGCGAATGCTAAACTTCAACTGAACTATACATATATGCACGGACTGTTACAAGAGTGAGGGTTTGAAGGACAGAGCCTTACAAGAACCAAGAATATTAACAAAGTGTAATTGGCACAGGAGCAATAACAGGTCCCAGTGAATAACAGATTAATTATAGTTCAGTTTTTCCCTCCTTTTTTACAGGTGCCCAAAAGAAGGGCTGCAAGAGTAGTCTTTGGGAGATGCACTATACACTTGGAGTCAAAAAGCATCCTGTTAATTTAGGCCCCAATTATTAGTAACTGAATCAATGCATTTAAATTTTGTCTTTAGTAAAAGTAACTCCTAACAGCATGACAACTGTATTACCATTCTGGATTTGATCTTGCTTTCATTATATATCCAAAATTCTCACTACAGTCAAAGGGAGATTTAGTTATGCAAGAATGAGCCCTTTTGGTGGCTAGGATGTGGAATAAGTAGTGTTGAATTCTGTCTCACATTCTCCATCCCCAACACGACTACTTTTCATAGAATCATAGGACTGAAAGGGACCTTGAGAGGTCATCTAGTCCGGTCTTCTGCACTCATGGCAGGACTAAGTATTATCTAGACCATCCCTGACAGGTGTGTCTAACCTGCTCTTAATCTCCAATGATGGAGATTCCACAACCTTCTGAGGCAATTTATTCCGGTGGTTAGAAAGCTTTTCCTAATGTTCAATCTAAACTGCTCTTGCAGTAATTTAAGCCCATTGCTTCTTGTCCCATCCTAATAGGTTAAGGAGAACAATTTTTCTCCCTCTTCCTTGTAGCAACCTTTCATGTACTTGAAAGCTGTTATCATGTCCCCTCTCAGTCTTTTCTTCTCCAGACTAAACAAACCCAATTTTTCAATCTTTTCCCATAGGTCATGTTTCCTAGACCTTTAATTACTTTTTTTGTTCTTCTCTGGACTTTCTCGAATTTGTCCACATCTTTCCTGAAATGTGGCACCTAGAACGGGATACAATATTCCAGTGGAGGCCTAATCAGTGCAGAGTAGAGTGGAAGAATTACTTCTCGTGTTTTGCTTACTACACTCTGGCTAATACAATCAAACCTTGCAATAAAGCGCCCCGCCATAACGCAAAATCGCATATAAAGGTTGGCTCCCCTTTAAGGCATAATACAATATGGTACTGTACCAATGGTCCCCAACACCATAGCAGGGGAGAGAAGCTGCAGACCCGCACCTGCAGTGGACAGAGAACTCCGAGGCTTCCGGCGCCGGTGCTCTCTGTCCCCAGCAGGCACGGGGCTGCAGCTTCTCTCCAGCTTCTCCAGGGCTGCGGGCGCCAGTGCTCTCTGTCCCCAGCAGGTGCGGGGCCACGGCTTCTCTCCCACTTCAAGAGGAGCCGCAGCTCCCCGCCTGCCGGGGACAGAGAACTGTGGGGCTGTGGGTGCCGGTGCTCTCTGTCCCCGGCAGGCGCAGGGCCGCAGCTTATCTCTGGTTTCACGAGGAGCCGCGACTCCCCGCCTGCCGGGGACAGAGAACTCCGGGGCTGCAGGCGCCAGTGCTCTCTGTCCCCGGCAGGTGCGGGGCCGTGGCTTCTCTCTGGCTTCACGAGGAGCCACAGCTCCCCGCCTGCCGGGGACAGAGAACTCCGGGGCTGCGGGCGCCGGTGCTCTCTGTCCCCGGCAGGTGCGGGGCCGCGGCTCCTCTTGAAGTGGGAGAGAAGCTGCGGCCCCGCACCTGCCGGGGACAGAGAGCACCGGCACCCGCAGCCCCGGAGTTCTCTGTCCCCGGCAGGCGGGGGGCTCCGTTCCCCTGCTGGGCACTAGGGGCACTAGGCAGCGCATATCAATGCACCACATTGGGGATCACTGACAAACCCCGCTATACTGCAACCCCTCATTTAGCGCGATGGAAGTTTTTGGACTCCAAACATCGCGTTATAGCGGAGTTTCACTGTACATCCCAAAATGTTTGGTTTTTTTGCAAAGGTGTTACATTGTCAACTCATATTTAGCTTGTTATCCACTATGACTCCTAGATCCCTTTCTGCAGTACTCCTTCCTAAACAGGAATTTTCTATTTTGTATGTGTGCAACCGACTCTTCCTTCCTAAGAGGAAAACTTTGCATTTGTCCTTATTGAATTTCATCCTATTTACTTCAGGCCATTTCTTCAGTTTGTCCAGATCATTTTGAGTTTTAATCCTATCCTCCAAAGCACTTGCAACCCCTCCCATCTACATATCATCCACAAACTTTGTAAGTCCTCTCTATGACATTATCTAAATCTTTTATGAAGATATGAAACAGAACTTATTTCTTACTATGAAGCCCAAATCAGCAACAGCATGATGAAGCAGTAAAACCTAAGAATGCTTTGTGCATGTGGAGTAGCCACCCCTATGTGATGCAGCTGTTCTTAAATCTGAATCAGTATGTTAATGTCCTGCTACAGAGGTACACAAGATTAGCCCTACATATCTCATTATAGGCTCAGGCCCTAATGCCATAGGTTAAAAGGGTTTACTTTGGAGTTATGTCACTGCATAACTTCTGAAGTCTTTAAACATTAAAATTCGAAATGGTTGAAGAAAGACTGAAAATGTTTATCAAGGTTTCTTGTTCACTAAACTAATACAGTCATTATCAACCTAATTATGTAATTACATTTGAAAAAAAATCATTGCACATAATCTGCTGAGTTAATCTTGGTAAAACACAAACTCTGATCTTGCAATCCCAAATAAAAACTCTAAAATTAAATTTATGTAAAGTGCTCTAAAAACACAGTAACTTGGCATTAATCTTAGATTTAACAGGCTAGGTACTATGTGTTAATTGTATACTAACTGATTATTAAGATTATAAAATGTCTTAGCTATGCAGCAAGGGCATACAGTGACTGAGCTGTTACACTTCAGTGACTGAGTGTATTGTATTTTGCGCCTGATTTTTCTCAATTGCCTCTGTGCAAATGTGTACATAAAAATGTGCCCGATTTGTGCACCCAAATATGCAATTGCCTGCATATATTAGGTATCTGCACACAAATAGTCATTGGAGGCATAACTGTCCATTTTTAGGGTCACAAAGGGAGAGTGGAGCGAGTCATGATGAGAGTGACTGGTTGAGAAGGTAAATGGTGATGACTTACAGATGGTGAGAGAGATGATTGGGGGAGAGACAGACAGACATCTCACAGTGGAGAAAGACACACAGCACAAAAAGACACTCCTGGACTTTAATGATGACCTTATCAGCCTGCTCCAAAGCTAGACCAGCTGCCCTTTCCCAAATCTTTTAGTTTGGATAATCTATTGAGTGGGACTGTTGATTAATCGCAGTTACCTCACATGATTAACTCAAAAAAAATTAATCGTGATTAATCGCAGTTTTAAATCACACTGTTAAACAATAGAATACCAATTGAAATTTATTAAATATTTTTGATGTTTTTCTACATTTTCAAATATATTGATTTCAATTACAACACAGAGTACAAAGTGTACAGGGCTCATCTGATATTATTTTACTACAAATATTTGCACTGTGAAATGATAAACAAAAGAAATAGTATGAGGTGAATGAAAAATACAAGTACTGTAGTGCACTTTCTTTATCATGAAAGTGCAGCTTACAAATGTAGATTTTTTTTGTTACATAACTGCATTAGAGCCTACAAATCCACCCAGTCCTCCTCCTTGTTAAGCCAATCGCTCAGACAAACAAGTTTGTTTACATGTTCAGAAGACAATGCTGCCCGCTTCTTGTTTACAATGTCACCTGAAAGTGAGAACAGGTGTTCGGATGGCACTGTTGTAGCCGGCGTTGCAAGATATTTACATGCCAGATATGCTAAACATTCATATTCCCCTTCATGCTTTGGCTACTGTTCCGTAGGACATGCTTCCATGCTGATGACGCTTGTTAAAAAAAAATGCATTAAATTTGTGACTGAACTCCTTGGGGGAGAATTGTATGTCTCCTTCTCTGTGTTTTACTCACATTCTGCCATATATTTCATGTTATAGCAGTCTCGGATGATGACCCAGCATGCTGTACATTTTAAGAACACTTTCACTGCAGAACTGACAAAATGCAAAGAAGGTACCAATGTGAGATTTCCAAAGATAGCTAGAGCACTCGACCCAAGGTTTAAGAATCAGAAGTGCCCTGCAAAATCTGAGAGGGACAAGGTGTGAGCATGCTTTCAGAAGTCTTAAAAGAGCAACACTCTGATGCAGAAGCTAGAGAACCTGAATCACCAAAAAAGAGATTCAACCTTCTGCTGGTGTCTTCTGAACATGTAAACAAACGTGTTTGTCTGAGCGACTGGCTGAACAAGAAGTAGGACTGAGTGGACTTGTAGGCTCCAAAGTTTGACATTTTATTTTTGAATGCAGGTATTCTATTATTGTTTAACAGCACGATTAATCGTGCAATTAATTTTTTAATTGTTTGACAGCCCTACTATTGAGTCATAATAATCAGAATCATAATAAGAATATGGCTACAAGAACATATAGTTACAACCTACTTAAAATACATGAAATGATTAACGTTTTTGATTAACTGAGCTGAAAAAAAACCTGGTATGGGAATGGGAGAAGAGGGAGCTAGTGAAAAAATGGAACAGGAAGAGCATTGCTTATATATTTTGTCACATGCCTTGTATATACTCATAGCTACTTACCTTCCAACAAGATACATTTCTTTGCATCCCTTTTGACTGTTCAGTGACTAGACTATTCAAACTTGCATGGAATTTTACTAATATTATGTATAGGATTTACAATAACTATTGAATAAATATCAGAAATGTTATTACACCTCAGTAAATGTAACCTATTTCCTTCATCATCCAATGTCAAGCTGGCAGGATGTCAAAAATAGATACACTTGGCATGGAAAGGTTAGGTCACTAATCTTCTGAGGCAGATAATGTTGTTTAAAAAACTAATCTAATCTACATATTTAGATTTCACATAAAATGTGTATATTCTTTCACATTAAGAACTATAGGTCTGGCCTGACATGAGTAATTAACACATGAAGAGAGGCCTCCTTTTTTGGAGGAAAGAATTAGGGAAGTAAACAGATCATTAGGCTGAAATAAATAGGTCAGCAGGCTAAAAAGATAGAATGTCTGAGCCAGCTAAAAGAAAAGGGAGAACACCCAGGGAACTATTTATTAAAAATGGACAAGATACTTAGGAATGTAAAGAGGAGGTCAAGCATGGACAATGCATGAACCGAGCATGCTGCACAGGGATTAGTTCCTGCGAAGAGACCAAGCCAATCAAAAAATATGTGATGTAATACATAGTAAATGCAAGAGAGTTGCATATGAAGGGAGAGCACCCATATGCTGTATTCACACTAGGGGATTTCAACTCTCTAAGTTGGTTTCTAAACAGATATAGTCACAGTGATACAAAAACTGCCTGTAGACCAGACCTAGACCTGAGACCAAATTAAACCAGGTATGCAAAGGCCTGCATTGGGGCAGTTTAGAGCCACCCATCCACAAGGGGGACATGGGGAGGGATTGTACCGCAGGATATGCAATTCCTGTCTGAGCTGCTGGTGACTATGGTAAGTGTGCACATACCAACCCTTTGGATGCTCCAGTGTCTTCCCAATCACCACACATCTCTCCAAATATGTTTGTGGCTGTTTCCATCACTTCATACTTCAGATATTCTAGTCTTCAGAGTGAGACACAAAGTGACAATCCTGGAATCTTCTTATATAGATAATATTTATTTGGCTTTTTTTTCTCCCTTGCTATTTATTTTTTGCTTGGTTGCTTAAGTTGGAAGCTTTTTATAGCCGGAAGCCCAACTTACTTTTGTTTGTCCAATGCCTAGCGCTATGGAGTCCTAACTGGGGCCGCTGGATTTATTGACTATTTATAGTAAATATGTTACTCGACCTAGAGACTATGAAACATTTTGCCATTTACCAAAACTGTAACAAAAGAGTGCATTCTCGGGCTTTATTGTTTATGACCTCAGTGTAGAAAAAGTACAGCAGATAATGAAAACACTATCTTTTAAAAATACGAATGTTATTGTATTATGGTAGCATACAAGAGCTTACTCTATCTGACATGTCACTAAACCAGAATTACATATGCACTGTCTACAAAAGCTTCCAGCTGATCCACGATGGCTTCACAAAGAGTGTTGCTTCTAGGGATGTGTAGCTTCCTGGAAGTATTTGTTCAATTAAAAAGAAAATGATACATGTTGCTGAGATGACCTTTTAGAAAATTCCTCCAGTTCAGACACAAGATTTTATCATACAAAGTTGTCTCACAACTGCAGTTAATTAACAATACTGATCTTTACATTTGAGTGGCTGTTCAAATTATAAACCATACCTATGCACTGAAAATGATCGGCCATACAAACTGAATTTTATGCACTAATGCAGGATCATAATTTCACATATAAAACTATATAAGTGAATACTTTAAATATATTTATTGCACTCTGCAACAAACAGAATCCCACTTTCTAAAAGAGGGTGGAGGGATAGCTCAGTGGTTTGAGCACTGGATCCCTAAACCCAGGGACCTAGGTTTAAAACAAACAAACAAACAAAAAAACACCTGTCTGGGAATTTGCCCTGCTTTGTGCAGGGGGTTGGACTAGATGATCTCCTGAGGTTCCTTCTAACTCTGATATTCTATGACACAAAAACATCCTATCTACCTTTAGGAGTATAAGGCACTGAGGGTGGGATTGCAGAAAGCAGCAATAGACATCACACTCACAGGGTGGCTCAGACAGATCAGAGGGTAACACATTCTGCTGGATCCCTAACAGCTGCTCCAAACAGTGTTAAGTGCCTATCCATGAAGGTAATGTAAGTGCAGGAAGGTATATACCTACCTAATCCTATGTGTCTTAGACTCCGACTTCATTACATGGAAAACTTGGCCTACATTGTAAGCCACAATGTTTTGTCAAGAATTCACAATCGGAATTTTCTTTAAATCTTTTAAAGCTGTGCTGATTTCAAAACTCTGGTTCCTACAGATCCTACATCACATACTAGGTGAGGAGGGCTATTTTATCTATAAATTGAGCTAATAAGTTGCTGTTATAAGTGGAGTCATACTTCTCTGGTACACGACTTCAAGACAGCAATTCATAGCTCGATTTTGCCTCGAGGCATAATATTTGGTGTATTCCAAGGGATATATTTAACACCTTACCAGTATGAATAACCATCAGTACCTCTCTCTTTTAGGACATAATATAAGTATTCAAATGAATCAGTTCCCAAAGGAGAGCAGGGTAGATAAGCATGTGCCCAATAGACAATCGCTTCAGAGAACTAATTACTAAAATGTAACTCTCTTTGTTCTCTAACAGTATTATCTAGAAACCTATATTATACAGACTAATAAACTATGAGACATCGGTATTGGATATAAGCATAAAAAATCATTTTAATAATATTGGTAACAATTTTCTGACATCCAGAAATGACCTATAAAAGAATAAGCTATAGTTACTTAATATTTCATCTACCTGTTTCTTATAAAGAAGGCCATCTCATAATTGGTAACTTTATTTTCTATTTTCTGCATGAACTTGATTACTTTTTTGTTCCATTTGCAGCCTTCACCCTGATGAAATATGATGATCCCATTGTCTGCTACTAAAGGGGAACAGTGCCACGTTGGAGAAACAATCCCTTAGCAACATCTGGATTAATGAGTTTAACAGAGGATTTTCTTCAACTAGAAGAACTTCTAATATAGGCCCTAACAACTCACTGAGTGTTCCCTCAAAGTTAAGGGCTTCACGGTGAGATCTTGACTCCCAGAATATTTCATTCTGAAGCATAGGAAAGACTCCCAGGCTGGCAGGACAGTCTTTCTGGAAACAAACCACAGGCTTTCTTCTTGCTATATAGTTTATGGCTGTATCCTCAAGCATGATTTGCATCCAGCAATTACAATCCTACCTTACTATACCTTACCAGTCAGGGACTACAACTGGAGGAAATATTCTCCATGGATTTTTTTTCCTGTGACATTTGCCAGGTTTTGGGTTTGTAAAAAGGCAGCAAAATAAATAAATAAGTAAATAAATAAAATGCTTGGAATAAAAGACATGGGTAGAAATTTTGATCAGGAGTAGAGCTGGGCGAAAACGTGTGTGTGTTTGGTTCTGACATTTTTTAAATGAAACATTTTTTATTTGAAAGGCCTTCTCATATTGAATTTTACTGCAATGTTCTTTTTTAAAAGAAGTTAAAAATTCTGAAAAAATTTCATTTTGGGTCAAAATGTTGTTTGCCCCAAAATTGTTACCTTTTTCATATCACTGAAAATTTTTAAAAAGTTTAATTGGTACTAGAAATTCGGTTTTTGCACAACTCTAATTAGCAGTATTAACGTTTTAGATCAATGATCAGAGGGGTAGCCGTGTTAGTCTGGTTCTGTAGAAGCAGCAAAGAATCCTGTGGCACCTTATAGACTAACAGACTAACTAACGTCTGTTAGTCTATAAGGTGCCACAGGATTCTTTGCTGCTTCTTAGATCAATGAATAATCAAGGTAGTAATCTCTATGCCCACGTTAACATTATCTGTACTTATCCCTGGCACCACTCTCCCGCCTTGAAGTTTTGCACTACTCCACTGATCAAATTTGTGAGCTTTGCTTTCTTTGCTATGAAAAGTGTGCAGTCTCTCAAAATTTTGTAAAAAATACAATTTTGGGGTGGGAGTGGAGGAGGCGAGTACAAAATTGTATTAAGTGGAGAGGCAAAACAACACCACATCACTAAAATGTTTGTGAAAGAGTATTAGCTAACTTGGACTGGTTCTCATCATGACATACTCACTATTATAGCTATATCTTTCTATTGCCCAATGACTACTGGGATTCATTGGATCCAACAGAAATTATTAAATTCGTGCCAATGCAGGAATCCCAAACTATTTAAGCCTGACATAAAAGGCTTAAATGTATTCAGCTAGTCATAAATTTCCTTCATTTGTTTTGGAAAACTACCTGTTTATGGTGTTGTACATTTACTTATCCTACCTGAACTTAAAAAGACCACATCTATTTAACTACTGAAAGGTCTGAAAAAAGATGGGGCAGATGGGATGAACTGATGAAGAAAAATAATAGAGATGCCTTTTAAAAACCACAGTATCTATATTTGCTGCAGATCAATCTTGTTGCCTCAGCTCTGTTAAGTTCCCTTTTCTTTTATGGCAGAAGTCAATGCAGAGATTCCTTTTATATCTGCCGCTCTTATGTAAGAAAATTACCCTTATTTGCAATAATTCTGCTTGTATTTTTACTTTGTTAACCATATTCATTATAATTTTATTAATCATCATTTAAATGGACTTTTAAAAAGGCTCTAAACTAGTGAAAATTCATTCAAAAATTAGTTTTGTCATGTGGTATTTTTTCTTTGTTATTGTTGAAAATGTGTTTGAATACAGACCTTTCTCTACAGAACCCATCTCTTCCTTCACTTGAATCCTGCAGCAATCTCCTAGTTTTGATATCACAATGTTGAAGTCTGTGACTGGTTACACCAACGTAAATCAGGAGTACTTCTGCTGAGCTTGGGACTTACACCAGTATAACAGAGCAGAATCAGGCCCAGTAGTTTTTAGAAATGGTTATCAACAATACAAGTTTTCTGCAGGACCAACACATGTATCTTTGGCCATTCAAATAACACGAGTAAAATAAAATCTGAGACCTATGGAAGGTGACGAGATCAGTTTCAAAGTATTCCTCAATATGTAAGTACTATAAGGTTTTTTTAATCCAAAATAGTTCAGAGTTTTATTCCTCAGTCCTCCATAGATTTTGGAGCTAGGGGTGCTGAGGATGCTGTTGTACCCCCTGGCTTGAAGTGGTTTCCATTATATACAGGGTTTACAGTTTGGTTCAATGGCTTTCAGCACCCCCACTATACAAATTGTTCCAGCACCCTGCAGTACTCATGCAGTCAAAATCCAACAAATTTCAGAGTTCCTGTGTATCTTAAGACTGCACAATTAGGTACTTTAATCTTGTATTCACACTTCTACTTTGATTTCTGTATTTAAAGTATGTGAAAGGCCATGTTCAATTTGAAAACTAATAACATTGCACGGGGGGGGGAGGAGAGGACAAGGAGCGGGTGGTGATTTTAAGAGTGAGTGGCATTTTTTTTCATACAATTTTAAGAGAAAGTAATTTAATGATTATAAATGCTTACATAGGAACATAGGTTTGTAATTAAACATTGCCTCTAAATAAGCCTGAAAGCTAGGTTTGTATTTTCAATATCCATTTACTCAGCCTTAAGCATTTGCTTTGTTTCTGGAGTAATTAATAAATCTAACCTCTACTCTCTGCTTTAGAAAACTGCAGCTCTTATAAATTTACTGTAATTAAAAACTTAATCAAAATGTAAAACCCTGCAAAAGCAATCACAATTTAACACTGAATTATACAATGTGTAAAGCTACCAACTCATCCTAATTTTCCTAGCACAGTAGTAATATAAATTGAATCTTTAAGTGATAAAAAGCTTTATAGAACAATATTGTTATCCAAAGTTTATCCAAATTGTCAAGCACATAAATAATCATTTGTAAACAATACTGACCTAAGAGTTAATATCCTGGGCCAAATTTTAATTTTGAGGCAGGGACATATTTGCACAAAGCAGATGCCATGAAGGAAAATCCACTGAGCTCAAAGCAGATTTTGCAGATGCTTTTTGCAATGTTTATTGTCTCAGACAGACGTTTGTAACACAGCTAGCTCATTTGGGGTTGGGACAGTTTGACAGCAAGATCAGGGATGCTTGCCGTTATGGAGAGATGCAAGATGGAGAGGTAGATGGAGGAGCTTATTTCATCCTCTAGAAGAGGACAGATGAATGATAACCAAGAAGAAGCTGGATCCTCATGCTTCATTTTTCAAGATATGGACAACTCCTGGTACGTCTACTGTGTAGGAATAGTCAGTGTCGCTTGCTTGGAGGGGAGCTGAAAAGGTGAGTCCCAAGGAGCTGTCCCTGTGTGACTGCACATAATATTTCCTCTGCACATTTAGTTATGGGGGTGGCTTTCACGATAGGGTCTGGGGTCATCTGCATGTGTTAGCACAATCCTCCAGTTCCTCTGTGGACACTATGCAGCACCTTCTGCTCAAAGTAATTTGCATGAATGGAAATGCAATGCCCTGAAATCAATGGCAAAACTCAATTACTTTAATGGAAGCCCTGACCAGAAGGGACAAAAGAGCCATAATTTGGACCTTTAGTTTTATCACAAGTACTTGTACTTAATCTCAGACAAATTCTGTACTCTGAACACTCTCCAGCAGGAAACAGGGTTTAAGGTAGTTCTATACTTTAAAGAGGGTTGGTTAGAAAAATCGAAGATGACAAAACAGGTGACTGAAAAAGGAAAAAAGGATGACAGGCAGGAAGCAAAAAATGGGCTTCCCCCCACCCCATCGGTTGGGGCAAGGCAGATAGAGGGGCACCCCCCCACACACACACTAGGTGTGGCAAGGCTGAAAGCAGGATGTGCACACACAGTGTGAGGCAAGGCTGAGAGTGGTGTGCATGCGCACACACATACATAGTGTGAGGCAAGACAGAGCGGTGCACTCCACACACTGGCCTGTGGAGGTTAGAGCTATATTAATGTTCCCACAGATTTCCCTCTCTGGTGCGGACTTTAAGGGAATCCCATGGACCAATAAAACAAAGCGAGTTCCAAGCAGTTGAGTTCCACTGGAGCCCACAGGTTCCTTTATTTGGCATACAGCAAACCGACAGGGAGTTGATAAGACTCAAGAGTAGGGAGTGGCTAGGTGCATACCACACATCCAAAGTTAGACAGACAGCCTCTTCTTTTATGTACATTTACACATTACATTGCATTTGCTATCCATTACACCACACATTTTTGGATTGGTTTCCCTGTACAGCATGCTCTGTCCACCTACTGTTCACCTGGAACCTGATCTTTACTCTTGTCTACAGTCCCTAGCATCCGTCTGTTGCTGCTTATCTTAGCTAGCGCACACATCCTGACTCCAGCATACTGTTTCTCAAGCTCCTATTTAAACTTAACCTTCCATTCACCTTCCCACTTATCCCCAATAAGAAATGCGGCAAGTTACTTATGTCAAGCCGGGCCTACAGGGACTAGGCCCGGGTTAGGAAACTCTGGGGCTCAAGGACCTTGATTCTGGGATTACCCAGGCCCCATAGTCCATTTTGTGAAGGGGGAAATAGCTCCCCCTCACACCATGAAATGATGTTGGACATCCCACACAGTTTTCCCTCCTTTTAGCCCCTCCTGGAGAGTTTACTGCAGAAAAGGGCAATCCAGCCCCTGGGCATCAAGCTAAGAGACAGTACACTGAACAGCATTATGCAGTGAAGACAGACTCTTATTTATATCTATGTTTTGGCATCAAAGTACAAGTCATTTGGCTTGCAAAAGCATGGGATTCCTGCAAATCTCAGTTATTTCAATAGAATTAGTGAGTGATTATCACTTCTGAAAATCTGGTGATGTATATTTAGGTGACTACGTATGGATTTGGGCGGTGAAAATAACTTCTCACCCTACATGCTGTATCCTGCAGGATTGTAAGCGTAGTCACAAAAGGATCCAAACGTGACACCAGAAGAATCTCTTTTGCAAAAAAGAGAAAAATCAATTTTTCTTCTTCTCCAAGATAGAAGTTCCTGTGAGAAAGCTCTAAAATGTTCATTCATTTAAGCTCTTAAAGGACAGGTGCGCCACTACAAGAGCATCACTCAAAGGCTGTGTGTGTCAAAACTTTCAAATAAGCCATTTTCTATTTAGCTAAACAATGGAATTGTTAAACAATTCACAACAGTGGAGGTTCATTAACATTCCCCCATCCTGCCTAAGGCAGGATATCGTCTATCTACCCAATATATCAAGAAAAGATCCACACACTAAATAATACATCACCTCAGGACCTGGCATTAAGATATCCTCATGAATAATTCTGTTGCATAATGAGGTAAGGTGTCAAATTCCATATTCCAATATCTCCTACTGTACTAATCACATCAATATTCAAAATCAAACCTTATATCCCAAGCACCTAACTCCACAGAGGTTTCACAAGACTGGAAAAAATCTATAGAGGTAAATTAAGAAATACAGTGCATGAGGTACTTTTCAAACACATGCTGTGAGAGAACGAATTAGGCACTTTTAAAATACATGTTGTGAAAAAAAGTTCTTTTGTGGAGATAGATTCTAAATCTAATTAGCATCCCAATTGTATGCTGCTTCATGCTTTGGGGCCTCCTGAGTATTTGAGACAATTCACCAGTGAAAAATATCTGTTTGCCTCTTGCTCACCTTTTTAAATACTTATTTCTGGCAGCACATCTCAGAAAAGCTATTCATTGTATCCCTTGCTTCCTAAAGTGGGGCACTTGGCTATTAAAACTTACCAGAATGAAACACTGAAGCAAATGCAAGGTTACACAGTCATTTGACATTACCAACATCCACATTTTTAATACATTTACTTTCTAAAGGGCTGCATCCATTTTAAAAAAATATAATATTTCATCTTCTCATATAAAAACATCTAAGGCAAATAATATTCTTGTTTTTTGTTTGTGTGATACTAAATTATCAAACTACCACCTTCGGAGTATTAGTCCCATTTTCCATTGTATTTGTAGATAAAAGGCTGGGTCAATAAGGTGCAGACTGAGAAAGCACCACATAGGATTGGCCCAAAGTGTCTACACTATTAAGACCGGCCAGAAAATATTCACTTTAGTCAGTAAGGCTTAATTGTTCTACTAACTAACTATCTTTGATTCCACATTAACATATTATTTTGGCAGTCTGACAATTGGCCACATGACTAACAGAGCTCTCAGAGTGGGAAGAGTTTGGAAATAGGGCACATACAGGTTTGGGGAGCAAACAGAGAACAAGCTGAATTTGTGTAAAATGGGCAAAATTTGGATCTACTTTTCCATTCCGCTTTTTAAATTTTTTTTATACTGGTGACCTCCTTGGACTCAAAATACTACATTCCCCTATCACCCATTTCAGTGGGAGCATTGTGTAAGAAGGGATATAAGATAAAACCCAATGTAAGAGTCTACTGTAATAAAGAATGACCTAGGTACACCTCAACCCCGATATAACACGATCCGACACAACACGAATTCGAAAATAACGCGGTAAAGCAGTGCTCCGGACGGGAAAGGGGGAGGCTGCGCACTCTGGCGGATCAAAGCAAGTTCGATATAACGCGGTTTAACCTATAACACGGTAGGATTTTTTTGCTCTCGAGGACAGCGTTATATCACGGTAGAGGTGTATTGAAATCCCCACACTAAGCAGAGAGGCAAGGGAAGAGAAGTAGAAAACAAAACAGAATGGGGGACAAAGGAAATCAGCAAGGCATGAAAAAGTATGATGGAATGAAGAGATCCTACACTGGCTCTGGCAGATATGGAATTAAACCCTCTTCCCAAAATATCGATGTGCTGCTGCACTCTGCTAGCTAGGGTCAGTGAATAGGGGGTAGGAGTAAAAGAAAAACAGCACAGGTTGGCTAGTCTTCATAACTGAAATGCTGACACACTTGTCTTTAGTAACAGGAACCACTATCACCATTGCAATGCTGCAATTTCATTCCAGGCCCTTTTTGAAAAATAGAATAATTTAACTATTCCATTGTCTATATCACTATCCCAAACACTTACATAATGATGCTTTTTACCAATAACGTATCCAATTCAGAAAGTACCTTCTAAAGTATTTTAGAATAAAATGAAGGCTAATGTGATTTTCTAATGCATTTTGAGTGTATTATTTCACCGAAATGCATTAAACAACTAACCCTAGTCAGCCTGGAGCACTTGCTGGTAAGATGTAATGCAAAAACATCTATAATGGCAGACACCTAGGATCAAGGTATTATTATTTCCTTGTTTCATACTCCTATAAAGCAAAACTGTATTTTTAATTGATATTATTAAAAGCATTTATTGTAACATGTCAAGTAGCCCTTGTAATGGGATGTTTGTATTATCAAACTGTCTGGCAAAAGAGAACTTGAAATTATCCATTCTTTTAGAAAATATACCACATGATACAATAGGTGATTTTTAAAAAAACTGTGCCTTAATTTGGTCAAATCCATGGTAAATCATGTCAAAGAGTCCTTTCCCTAGCATGGCATCTTTATTGTTCTCAACTCATTACATCCTCTTCCATTTTAGATCAGAGAAACAAACAAAGTAACAAATACAGAAAAACCATAGCTAGTCTGATGCAAATATGCTGATGTTGATTTGTGGGGAATTGTTGCTTTTTAAAAAATATTTTGGATGATATTTTTACTGGGTGACAGGTTGACTAAGTATCTTTTAGGATGTTTAAAATGAAATTTTAAAAAATTAAGGGGTTCAGAATATTCTCTCTTTCTCAGCATACCCCCTTTTTGCACATGCATGCCTTAGCAGTCATAGGATAGTCATGTTAACTCAACCACAAATCAAGTGTCTTCAGATATTAAGAGAGTCAGCTGAGGGCATGCTCAGAGTTTGTGGAGGCCAAATTTAGAAGCTAAGTAAGAGATTAAAGTCCAAGACCTCCATGGCAGCATTCTCTGAAATGCTTCCAATTCCACATGCAAAGCCAGTTAGACAGGAAGAACCACAGGGTTTCAGTGCATGGATGAGATGAAAGTGTAGGGAGGACAGATTTAGGTTTAAAATGAACTGGGGAACCTTTTGGATGGGCTCCACCTAAACCAAAACAGAACCAGATTACGACCTTTTTAATTTTACATGCCAGCAAACTAGAGGCTCGGGGAAAGCCAGCAGGTGTGGAGGAGCACATGGTTTGGACAGAGACATCCCATGGGAAGGATCCATTAACCAGGATTCTCTGTATCTTAGTAAAGAGGAGAAGATAGAAATCGATAAAATACAGGTAGAAACTGAAGAGAAAGAGTCAAATGAAAAAGAGACACCATTCAATTATGTTACATGATAGCAGACAAATAAAAATTGACAAATTTTAGAAGTGCTCCAAGTAGGCAAAGAAGGGGTGGGAAATGTAAACCCTGATGGGATTCTCCTTCTCAGCAAAATGTGTGAAGAATGACCTGCTCATCACAAATGCTATCTTTAGGCAGATTATTAAATTTAAGACCACCTGGAAACATCCTCGGTCCAAACTGGCACCTTCCTGACTATGTTATAGTCAGAGCCCGAGACTATACCAATGTCCGTATAACACGAGGTCTGAGAGGTACCGATCACTGTTAGAAGGATTTGACTTTTGAGAAGGAGATGCTGAAAGAACTCTAACTATGCTCTCCCACACCTCTCACTCACATACATATATACGCATATTCATTTTTCAGATAGATATACATGTTATAAAATGATCACAAAATGATTTCTTACCTGGGGATATTATATAGAAGAAGTCTTTAAACTCATCCATCCAGACCTCTGCTAGTCTCCTGTTGTTCTTGTTGATTACATGGCCAGTGCCACCAGGAAAAGTATAAGGGGTTGCCTTACGGAACACGTGTCCAACATGAGAGCATGTTACAATCTCCAGGGAGCCTCCACACTGCCAAATCTGAAATTAGGCAAAATATTTAAAAACTGTATAAAAAGTATCCTGCAAAAATTCTGTTGCAAGAAGCAGCCATCTCTAAGAAAATGTTTGACAGATGACTCCTTACTTTATACACTTCTGAGATCAAAAAACAGATTTACACATCAATTTTTAATGTAATTATATAGCATGGGTCAAATTTCACTAATGATAAAGCAGGTGCAAGACCATACACTTCAGTCATCTTGTGCAAGCTTACCTGACTGGTAGACTTAGCCCTACCACTTTAGACACACACACATTTTTTTCTAGCACCCTACCCTCTAAACGGTGTAATTATGCTATGCACATTCAATTCAGGATATCAGTTATTCTTTTCTTTTTAATGATTTTGAGTTTCCAAGAATTTCATTCTGCAATTCATAACATTTTATAACAATAGAAAAGAGCTTTGGTAATTTTTGCTGGCATTGTGTTTTTTGGCTATTTAGAAGATGGTACAATGGTCCTTGATTGTAATATTATAGGTATAGATATGCATACACACAGTCACCATGGTCATCATCCTGCTACATACATGAAGCACTAGGCCAAAACGTATGCTCTTTGGCTCCAAAACCAGTCCTCTGTCTGTGGTGAGATAGGCAGCTCTGCTATCTTAGACTATTAAGAAGAAACCTATACACACAAAATAAAATCTGATAATCTCCATGCAGTGGAAAGTACTGGTTTACTTACAGTCCTGGAGTCAAATTCCACATTCAGTTACATCAATGTAATTCCCCTTATTTCAGTGGGATTGCACTGGTATAACTGAAGGCAAATTTTGGCCCTAGGCTTTTAATATTCCATCTGACCTGCAGACTTAATTACACTGAACAACAGTGAGTTCTCATAAAACAAGATCCACCTGCAGGACCAATGAAATTTTAAGGTTCCAGGACTATACATTATAAAAATCAGAAGTTTTTAACCTCTCTTTCTGGGGACTCATAATTCACTCCTACATTTCAGCATCCAATAGCCCTGTAATTTGGCAAAAAAATTCCACTCGGATCACAGACCTTGCCCACCAATTTTGAAGCTGTTATTCCTGTGTGGATTTCACAGAAGCATGGACTATGAGGAATGAAGGACAAGTAAGTATCACATTTACAACAGAAACTAATTTGCAACCTTAAGTATGTAGTGCTACTGCTGCTGCATAATCTAGATTGATGATTCTAGAAATTAAGCAAATTTTGTAGTGTCACCATTCCAATATAGAAGTTTCACTCTATCAACTAATTACCTCTGAATAAATCTGTAATGTGGTTACTACAATTATACTTTTCAGTTTTTCACCTCACAATGTACTTAAACATATTCCTCAGAACTACTCCCTTCTCTATATTACCAATATTATGCAGTTTCTTTGGGGCTTATACTTAATTGACATTCATTCCCCCTTTTGCTGTAAGCAAAGAGTAGCAGCCGCCATCCAACCCATCCACCTTCTTTCTATGTCCCCACATGCACTACCTTTGGCTTTCCTTCTCACCTAACAGCATAATTTATGAAGTCAATTTACAGCACTTCCTAATAATAAAAAAAATACAAAAACTTTCTGGCATTTTTGACAAAAGAACTGTTACATTTTTGTAATAAGGACTCCTTTAAATAGACATAACATTTAAGAATAAACTGTACGAATAGAAATGTTGCTGCCATAGTAACAATGTAGCTCTTATTTAATACGGCTAAACCCTTTTCTATAATTCCATTAGTATGCTAAATAATGTATTCTGGTGGGATTAGCAATGACAACAACAAAACATTCTTGCGTTTAACATCTTGTGTTTTATATTCAGTGACAATTAGTCAGTATAGATGAAACTTCAAGTTGACATACTACAGAACAGTTGCTAACTTTTTTTAAAAAGGGAATGCATGAGAAAATGTAAATATACATTACTGTATATATTTACAAACCACCTCCAAAACAATATATTTAATGTACTTCAACATTATGCCTCTCATTAAGCACCAACACTAAGATACTTCTCTAGCATCAGATTTTCCATTCCTCGCCCCACTGATTATACTGTCCACCAGGAAATTCCCAAAATATTTGTTTTAAATTTATATTCCTAAATTTTCATTGCTCCTGATACAACCTCCTCTCCAGTAAACTTATCACAGGACTATATAGGTGTCTAGATTCCATTGTGAAGAACAGCATTTTAACCTTTCAGTCTCTTTTTTTGTAAACTGCTTTTAAGCATTCATGGGGAAATTGACTACTATTAAAAATGTAGTACCATATTTAAACTATATGGAATTTGTGTAGACATGACCAAAATTGGGATGACAAGCAACCTGTTAATATTTTGTTGTGATCACTGGCTAATCTTATAACTGCACATGAACACACCTTTGGGTTGGAAACAAGTAGGGTACAGTATTCATGTGCAATTATATGTCTAGTAAGTGAACTCTGCTTCACACTGCAGTAGTTTCATTTCTTTCAGTTATATTTTGCTGAGTGGCTACAACCCCTTTTGTTTAACTTACTGTATAGCAGGCTTTAATTCAATTTTTGTCTGGGAGTGCTGGAATTTGTGCTTTACAGCCTCCTTCGAGTGAGGTCATGTACAAATGTAATGGGAGGAAGTCTATTCTTAAGGTTTTTGTTGTTATCCTATTAATGCCCTGTCTCCATTACTGTAGTATCTAAGTGCGACACAATCTTTTAAAGTATATTTATCCACCCAACAGCCTTGTGAGGTAGGGAGGTACTACTATCCCAGTACCTTTTATACCGAGAACTATTAACAGTGAGAATTGACTGGATTGATAAATTATTACGTAAACCCATTTATGCATGTCTGAATATTGGTGACATCATAGCAGAATTTTCAGGAACCTTCATGATCCATCACTAATTTTGAACACTCAGCAGCGACCTTTCACTGATCTGCCTTGCACACACCATCCACCCAGCCACTTACTGCTCATCCCCTACTATGAAGGCCCTTCACCATTTCTTCCATAACAACTTCCTCAAGGTTATTTCCATTTCTATGCCTAATGTGACCAAAGTTCATAAGTTTGTATCTGTTGATTATCGACATCAGGGTTTGCGTCTCTCCAATAATATTTCTAATATAGGCATTCATTCTTTTTTTCCCATCCAAGATATATGCAAGAGTCTTCACCAGCACGTTTCAAAAGCTTCAGTTTTCTTCTTGTCAGTAGCATTAACTTCCCACTATACACATCCATAAATTGCTATGGAAAAAGTTAGCCTTTTCATCAGTCACGCCTTTGTACATTTTGAGATATCACAGTTTTTCCACACTTTCTTAAGGGAGGTCAGCCCAAATGGTCTTCTGATTTCTTTGGAACTGCTGCCTTGGTTGTATAAATATGATCCCAGATAATTAAATTCGCACCTCTACAGCTTGTCCATTAATTGTAATGTCTGCTTGCATCCTGCTTTTGTTAGTCATGTTTTATAATGGCAAGATGCTATAAACAGAACAGTTTGAGGCTAGGAGGGGAATCAAGTCCAAAATCAAGAGTCCTCAACTGAGACATCCCTGCTACTGGTGTCAGACAGCTTTATCCAAAGAACATCTAAGCCAAACTCACCTGCGTGCTAGGGTAAGAAGTGACCTTTCAGATGTTTAAAGATAATCACAAACACCATGAACTATACTGGGAAGCAAATAAAAATCCAACACAAAACTTTGTCTATTGTTGTATTCTCATTGCTGCCTCACCTCCTCTTGAGAGGCAGGCAGCTGGATTCCACACTTTCTGAAGTCTCTTGTGGTCTACAATATAGCCCTATAGTGTTTCATCCTGAAGGTGACAAAGGTGTGAACAGTGACAGTGCCGATATTAGGAATGACTGCAGTTGCAGATGATAAAAGACATTTTGGGGCAGGGCTGCTAAATGAGAACAGCATGGAACCAAAGCATCCCAGAATGCAAACCAATTTGATAAAAGATGTGCACACCTAGCTGATAAATGATGGAGATCCTGACTCATACCACTACTTCGTGTTTTCTCCTTCCACAAAGCATCATTTCTGTCTTGTCAATACCAACTCAAAGCAAGTTCACTTACATTCAGGTCCCAGTGTTTGGTTGCTGGTGTGTATATTGCAATGTGTGGATACTCAGAAGTGAAATATCTCCTACACCCACTTGTCCTTTATAGCATAAATTACTTTGATCTATTTAAAGCAAGTCACGTGATTTGTTCCATTTTTACACTACCCTTATAGTTGCTTAGAACAGCAGTGATACTATTGGTCTTTGTGTTGACTACTGCACTGCAGGTAGAATATCCAGGTCTGACAGTATAATCATATTTTAGGCTGCTATAGAATTCTCCAACAGTTACCATGGATACTTAAACTTGACAATTTAATAAAAATTCAGTGCATATTTGATGTCTGCTAGATCACACTGGGGCAAGCAAGGCACAGTCAGCTTCTTACTGCCAAATACCCATCTGTTGATACAGCTGCTTTACCAATTAACCATTCTAATTCCCAACCTTTTAGAACAGAAACATTTGATTGCCCTCAATGGAGTTTATGAGAAACAACTCTTCTGAATTGTTGGTGAGAGCCTCATTCTTGAAGTCACAACTCTACTGCATGCTTAATTTCTCTTTTCATAGTGAAAAAATGCATTTTTATAGCACAACCCATAACTTTACGAGTTTATAATTAATTCTATTTTTTATGTTTTAGGTTAAGATTTCAAGAGATCTGGATAGTGAAAACATATTTTACATGCATCAGTAATCTGTTTCACAGGATTTTAGAAAGGGAAACTAATACTTCTTTTTTACTTGAACATGTTTACAAGTATTGATGGTTCAATTAGATCATTCATCAATCACAGTTTACACGCAGGCATTGAAATCACAGTACAAAAAGACTTGTTTTCCATCATGTGAAAATGACTATAATCAACACAAGAAACAGCTGCCTTGATAAGGAAATATGTAGAAAATTTATTTGAAAATAGCCATTAATAATAATTAAAATATGCTGTAATAATGAAATTAGCTATTTCAATGCCCTTTTGATACTTGTAGCTAACTTTTCACAAAAATGAATCTAAGGATACAGTATAGATAGCGGTGCATAAATTTACATTCAGAACAAATGGAGCTTAGGTGCACAAACCTTACTGCATGCCCAAAGGAAAGAGCATAAATAAGTGGGAGTCCTGAGTTTATGGATGTATATTTAAGCATGTAAGCACATGTTCAGTGCATTCTGGGTACAAACTGTGCTCCTAAAATTAGTCAGCAGAATTGAACACTTATGGAATACTGAAAAACCCTTTGGGCTAGTTTTTCAGAATGACTGTTTGGCAGGTGCTTAGAGACTCAAAATTACACAAACACTTAAAATAATTTTCAGTGACACCATCTACTTTAGTTTTACTTCTGAAAATAAGTAAGCATGCATGCAACTTTTCCAGCCTCACTATGAGTTACACTGGCTCACATTATTTTGTCCATAATTATATAGTGCGGCTTAGGTCTTTTAGACAGCTAAATCAGTGACTGTGCCTAAAATAGTATACTTAAATATTTAAATCACCTGAGCAATCACTGCAATTTTGCAAGTGCAAAAATAAAGGCTGAGATAAAGTCAGGCTAAGGACCTGGAATTATTAATCCTTTCTGCACATTGGGAAAAGGATAATACCCATATTATTCAAGAGTTATATCAGGAAAGCAAAATCCAGTAAAGTGGTGCAAGCTAAGAAGCGACATATAAAAAAGCCTGAACATGGCACAGCTGTCAGACATGTCCTCGGGCATCTGAACAGTGGCCATGTGTTTTTCAGTGATTACCATAATTAGGCATATAGTAAATGGGGTGGGTTTTGGTTATGCTGACCCCCTCACTGTTTTTTCTGGAAGAGGCTCTATTCTGCAGTGCTGTGTGGCTGTTACATAGTGATTTTGATGACTGCTATAATGTGAGTGTTTCTTAAGGCGGAGAAGTACTACCTAAGTAACCCAGCGGAATTAAACACACTTTCCCCTCATTGATTTATTTGGATTTCTACAATAATAAAGAAGGTGTCTATACAAAGCTCTAGGCACACACAATACTAGGTTCAAAAATAAGATTAAACAATATCTTATTCTCAACAAAGTATGAGTTTAGCTTTCTTTGACCTTGACATGCTCCATTTTTCTAAAGGACAACCCCTTTTCCAGCTTAAACCCCTATTTAATGCTCCACTCACCTCAGAAAAGCCCACCTGCTATTTAAGGCTCCTTTTCCACTATGAGGGGACTCTGGGCATTCCCTTATGGAAAATAACCCCTACAGAACTGAATAAAAACTGAAAAATATTTGAAACATCCTGTAGAATGAGGGAAATAAATTCTTGCTATAAAATTCTTTAGAATGGATTTAAAAAAAAAACCTAAAGAAAGAATGTAATGCAGAATAAGATCCTAACAGGCTTTAGAGTAATTTCTATAAAAAATTATTAAGTGTCTAAAAAAACACTGGTGGTTTCATCCTTACTAAATTGTTTAGAACTTTTTCAGAAAGGTCTCAATTATGCACTTTGGCCAGTTACACTATTTAGGTACTTAATTACACCCACCTGACTGGTTAAAACACCTTTTACACCACTGGACGATTTACTCCTGAATGGCTAATGTTCCACTTTATTTTTACATGGTGCAGTGAGCAAAGTGAAAAATTAGCAGATCCCAAGCCTTCACTGTATGCAATCCTCTTGTAACGATAGCATGTTGTTTTACAGCCCAAGGCATTTAGTGAAAGATGAATGCGACAACTCATGATATGTGTACTGCTTCTTTAAATCAGTATCAGGAAGCTATACAGGAGGGTAAAGCTACAGGCATAAAATGTACACTATAGCAGAGAGACAGAGAGGACAGATTTAGGGATATTTTTCTTTTATTAGACTAAAGATCTTTATTCATTGTTAAAAGGAGATACTGTGTCATATTTTGCCAAATTGTCATTGTTATATGACTTGCTACAAATAAAATCATTAAAAAAAGCAAAGATCAGTAGCACTGCTAAAAGATTATATTGATTTATTTGAAGATACAAAAATCATATTTAGTAACTTGTATTACCATTATCTTGTGGAATATTTTATGTGGAGTTGTGTGACTGTTTTCCCAATAGAAAAGATACACATTTCATTAAGTATCATTAATCTGTATTTTCTGAGCCAAGCCTTGTATTGTTACTGCAAGTAATAAGGGAACTAGGATGGCTCCAATCTGTATATTTGTGGAAATGAAAACTTTGTGGAACCATTCCATTTGCACACATACATTCCACAGCTCAAGGATCGCTGTACAGTGCAAATACTCCAGCTGGGTGATTCAATATACTACTGTCTGAAACAAGCAGTCTGGTGTTGCTCTAGTCAAAATAAGCTACAGCCAACTTCATGTGGAACAGTTTATGAGCCTGTCTACTGATTACACTCCTAAGCCTTTTCTGAAGTGAATGAAAACACTAATGCCAGTTCCTCATCCATCAGGATAAAGCAGGTTATTGAATACTGATGCGCCTCCTTGAGGCCAGCTGGATAGCAGAGAAATCAGCTTAAAAATTAGCTGCAATATCTAGTCTAGATTTACAGTGGACAGTATTGAGTGAGAAAGGAACCATATAATCCAATTAATCCATTTAATATTTGTGCTCATAGATGATACCATCTTCTCTAGGAAGTGGGTGTGCAGGCAATGGGACTCCAGAAAGCAGTTGTAGACATCAGCTCAAAAGGGCAACTGTAGTTTGTGAAACTTTATAACAATTAGAGAAACTTACAGGCGATATTTAGGGATCCTGATCCTTTTGTGTTTGCATTCCTAGGATGGTGCCTTCTTAGTCAGAAGTGATACCAAGAATACACAGTTTGTTCTAGTGATTTGAGAAGTGAAGGATCCTCAAGATACCCTTTTCCTCTCAACTCGAACATCAGATAAAAAAGAGAGGTATTAAAAAATTTCAGAGATTTCAACAATGCCAATTGTGGCTGACTCCTACTCACAATACGTTTCTTAACAAAATGGTCAGTTTTCACAATGGAGAAAGGTAAATAGTGGTGTCCCCCAGGGATCTGTACTGGGGCCAGTCCTATTTAACATATTCATAAACGATCTGGAAAAAGGGGTAATCAGTGAGGTGGCAAAATGTGCAGATGATACAAAACTACTCAAGATAGTAGGCAGACTGCAAAGAGCTACAAAAGGATCTCACAAAACTGGGTGACTGGGCAACAAAATGGCAGATGAAATTTAATGTTGATAAATGCAAAGTAATGCACATTGGAAAACATAATCCTTACTATACATATACAATGACGGGGTCTAAATTAGCTGTTACCACTCAAGAAAGAGATCTTGGAGTCATTGTGGATTATTCTCTAAAATCATCCACTCAAAGTGCAGTGGCAGTCAAAAAAGCAAACAGAATGTTGGGAAACATCAAGAATAGATAATAAGACAGAAAATATCATATTGCCTCTATATAAATCCATGGTATGCCCACACTTGAATACTGTGTGCAGATGTAGTCACTCCATCTCAAAAAAGATTTATTGGAATTGGAAAAGACTCAGAAAAGGGCAACAAAAATGATTAGGGATATAGAACAGCTTCCATATGAGGAGAGATTAATAAGACTGGGACTTCTCAGTTTGGAAAAGAGGCGACTAACAGGGAATATGATAGAGGTCTATGAAATCATGACTAGTGTGGAGAAAGTAAATAAGGAAGTGTTATTTACTCCTTCTCATAATATAAGAACAAGTGGCCACCAAATGAAATTAATAGGTAGCAGGTTTAAAACAAACACAAGAAAGTATTTTTTCACACAATGCACTGTCAACCTCTGGAACTCCTTGCCAGAAGGTGTTGTGAAGGCCAATACTATAAAGGTGTTCAAACGGGAGCTAGATAGTTTCATGGAACATAGGTCCATCAATGGCTATTAGCCAGGATGGGCAAGAATGGTGTCCCTAGCCTCTGCCAGAAGCTGGGGTTGGGTGACGGCATGGATCACTTGATGATAACCTGTCTGTTCATTCCCTTTGGGGCACCTGTCATTGGCCACTGTCAGAAGACAGGATACTGGGCTTGACAGACCTTTGGTCTGACCCAGTATGGCCGTTCTTATGTTCAGTTTTGAAGTTTTCTGACTATAATACAGGTTCCTGCAGCATACTTCCTGCTTTATTGTCATATTCGTCATGCTTCTGGTTGGTAAACACACATATCTGACTTTTTTTTGGACAGATCAATCATTAGTCTATCTTTGATTTCCTGCAGCTTTTGAAAAATGTTCTTCTCCATCACAATTTTGTTTTTGAAGTTTTGCTGATAATTAATATATGCTGAGCTTCAACAGGAGCTACAGCCATAGTCTTTGGCAACAAAAATTCTGCTAAGGGAACATGCCCACATCCTAGCCTTCAGAATAATTCACTTTCAAGTGGTCTTGTTTCTATTTTATGCTCTATGGGATCATTATCTGACAAAGAAACATTAAGGAAACTGTTTTTCTAAGGCACCTTTGAGACTGAAATCTCTATACCAAGAATAACAATATAGTGCATGCTTGTTCTCATAGAGTGATACAACCATTACTTTAATGATGTCTCAAGTGCACAGTAAGGAACAAACAAACAAACTAAAAAAACAACCCCAAAATGTAAGTGCTCCTTTCATCTGAGAAGTGTACAACATGCATATTATGGAGTGCTGTAGCAGATCGAGCACTCACCGCCTCCTGCTGGTCAGACTGGGAATTAGCTCATCAGCCTCAGAGCGCCTCCTGCTGTCCGGTGTCTCACCTGCCTCAGGCCCTGTGTCCCTCCAGGACCCCAGTGACCCTTACCTTGGGGTTCTGCCCACCGCAGTCTCCCCACACTCTGTGTCTTCCCTCCCAGGGGAACTCCCAATCCCCTATACCCACCTTGCCTCAGTGGTTACTGCCAGTCATCATCTAAACCCCATTTTCAGGGACAGACTGCAGTCTATAATGGCCACTCATCACCAGCAAGGAGGTTGGACCAGCTGCCTCTGCCTCTGCCTCTCCCCAGGCTACATTTCTGCAGCCCCTGTACCTGCTTGGGCCTTTAACAAGGCTTCAGCCTGGGGAGTTGCCAGGCTGGAGCTCCCCAGCTCCTCTTGCCCTTCCCCAGCCCTGCTCTGCTTCTGGTACCCTGAGCTCCCAGGCAGCTAGGCCCTTCTCCCTCCAAGGCTGGAGAGAGTCTGTGTCTGCCACTGGCCCTGCAGCTCTTTTATAGGGCCCAGCCGGCCCTGATTGGCTGCCTCCCAGCCTTTTCCTATTGGTCCTCTCCCAGGACTGGCCTTTAACCCCCTCAGGGCTGGAGTGAGGTGACCACCCGGCTACAAATGCATTAATAAAATTTGGCTCTCTCTCTCCAAATTGTTTTGTAACATCTTGACTCCTTCATCTATACATTGTGGCAACCTTTTGTTCATTCAGATCTAAAAAGGCAATCTGCTTGGCCATGTCAAACATGGCTGTAGGGAGGCTTTTTCTAGAGGAGGGATTCCAACATAGCTATGATGTTCTAACCAATTGGTACAAGCATGAATAAGTCAAATGAATTGTTAGAATTCTCCAAGTCCATGTCAGAAAGGGAAACAATGGATGGCAGTAAGAGATTACCATAGGTAAATTATGAAGGATGTTCATTCAGGAGAAAAAGACGCACACACAAAAGAGTATTAACTCTATTGAGGCTGTGGGAAAATAGTGAAGTAACATGAAAATCATGTCAAGCATCTATCAAACCAAGAGTACCAAAAGTGCATTTGCACTAGGACTCTGCATTTTTTGTTCATTTTGCACCAACACAACTCGGGCCATGGTTAGAAGAGGCAATGATAAAAATGCCTGAATGTGCTATATTAGTGCTTCCACTGTTGCTAGCACCAGTGGAGCTGAACTGGGGCTGGAGAAAGAGTGAAAAATGTTGACAAGCCCTCGAAGTTGCCATCTATTTCCAAAATATGCTGCATGAAATTATAAAGATGAAGCACAACAGAATAATATGCACGGTGACAATATTATCTTGAGTGTAAAAATCTTCTACACAAAAGGGAATGGAAGTGCTTTATGAAAGAACAGACAGATCGATTCCCAGTTCTGTAACTGATAGGTAACAGCTGGTAGGTGTCAATGGGCACCTATCATTGTCATCAATAAATTTTGCAGTTGAAGAATTAACAGGCGTGAGTCAGCACAAGGTTAACTAGTTTCTCCTAGCGTTGCAGAATGAACAGCAATACCTTCATATGTACTAGCATACACTTTTCTAAGTGTATATGAGTTAAGGTAGTCCCAAGACTTATACATTTTATCCATTCTTAACTTCAAAAGGGAAAAAACACATTTTCTTTTTCGAACTGTCTTGATTATTGGTAGAGCTGGTCAAAAAAAATGCCTAAGTTTCAATTTTTTTGACAAAAGAGAGAGAGAGCGCAGAGGATAAATGTTTTGGGAAAAAAATTCACAAACATTTTCCCAAAATTTCAACCCATTTTAAGCATATGCTTACATGCTTTCCTGAATCGAGTGTTTGACTTCATTTGGACTACTCAATACTTAAATTCTTTCACTGAAGCTATGTTGATTTACCCCAGCTGAGTATCTGGCGCTCAGAGTGTAACTCTTTTTGAGCTATGCCTTTGAAAACAAAAGGGTAGCCAGAATTTTTTTTTTTCATATCCAAAAATTTGAATATTTCTAACCTTTCATGACTTCAGAAGAGCTGAAGTGATTTTTACTATCTAACTTATAAAATGTTCACCTTTGGGAAGAGAAGCCGCCTCTAAAACATCTGCCCCAAAGGTGACTGTTTTGTTATGATCTTAGATCTGACTTCTCCTTTCTTAAGCCTTTCATTTTCCTCTCTGTCTTTGTGGAGACAAATTCTCTTAAATAGATATGTAACTCTGATTTGGGGCCTGATCCTTTTGAAGCCCATTGTTCTCAGTCCCTTTTGTCAGAGAGATGGACAGACACTGTAATCTGATTTTCAAAGGTAATGAGTATCCCCAGATCCTATTCAGTTCAAATGCTCAGCAT
Organism: Mauremys mutica; assembly: GCF_020497125.1. NCBI lineage: Eukaryota > Metazoa > Chordata > Testudines > Geoemydidae > Mauremys > Mauremys mutica. The sequence goes on along the minus strand of NC_059081.1, from coordinate 28,437,241 downwards.
TTCTGAAAATGTCCTACTGTTTGAACATACAATGCTCACCTCTTCATAATCACCCAATTATTGTTCTTCATAAAAACATTCTATGGAGCTTGCTTCCTCTCCAATGCTGCAATAGTGGAGTATAAAAGGGATGTACAGGGCTAGTGAAGATTTATCCCTTAAATTTATTCATAAGAGTGGTTCCTCAGAATGTCCATCATAGGACAATAGTATAAAAAGGGATTGTTTGGTAGTAGGTTTTGAACTGCTTACCATTAACTTTTAGATCCTGGCTAAAACTAAGCTTTGGGACATGTATTCCAAAAATAACAACATAATCAAATAGTATGACACCAACCGGTAAAAGCCAGAAAATTCTAATTTTGGACAGACACTTCATCTTTACATGAGGTTGTGTGTCTGTTTTCAGCTTTAAGTGGGGAATTCCAATCACAATTTTTAATTTCCTACCTTCTGATAGCAAGTGTGTCATCATTAACATTATTCAAGCCTACTGCTTATTATGTGTTGGTAACTATTCAAAGTCCAAAAAGAACTCAATGACAGGCACCTGTAGGTCTTGAGATACCCAGAATACAGAGTATTACATTCAGCATAAATTCCTGAAAGAATAACATGAGTCTATAATCAGAAGCTTTCAAGAGGAGAGCCTACATAGAATTCTGAACACTTCCTTGACAAAAATACATCCTGATGAAATTCTCTAGAGGGAAAGTCCACCATAAATTTGAGGAGACATGATGTGCCAACACACATTTCTGCTAGATGACACAAAAGCTTCAGATGATGAAATATTCTTTTAAGAAAATGAACAAACATTCACCACTATCCCTGGCTAGTTGTCTTAGCAGACAGGCCAAACATTTCACAGGTGAGGAGACTAAACTTTGCTCTCACCATAAAAGGTAATCCCTCTAGAACAGGTAGAGAGAGGCACATTACTGAGCTAGCATAAGTAAAGGTTTTGTTGACTCTTACCATGCTGTGCTCATTTTGTAACTAAATTCTGACTCAAGCCACCATAGTATCAGTCTGGCATCTTCCACAAAAACAACACTTGCATAAAATAAATACTGTAAACCCTGGTACCATTAGACCAGGCTTCACCTGCTGGTACTTGTACTATGGTAGCTACATCACTAGTTTTCAAGAGAGCTGGTCAAAAAATGCAGAAAACTTCATAGAAAAAAAATTGAAACTAGAAATGTTTTCACCAGCTTTACTTTTTAATTTGTTCCCATTGGTATTTTGTTAATCAATTCCTGCTTGATGTCTTAAAACTTGTTTTAATTAGGTCACACTTTGCCTCCTTTTAAAATTTAAGGCTCTGAATACCAAGAAATAGCATAGTATTAATGCTTTCCATTTCCATGGTAATTGCATTGCACTGAAAACATATTATTTTATTTCTATTCTTGATACCTTGCTCTCTTATTAGGTTGATGCTTATTTTTCAAACTGGTGATTTTTCTTGAAGTTTAAATGTCTTCTGAAGTAAGAAATGAAATAGCTTTTTCTAATGTGATGCCTGGAGAGTTCATCAGAAAATTCATAAGCTTATTTTGCCCAGTTTTAATGAGTGAGGAAGGATAGCTCTGTTTGTGAAGTTCCCTCTTCTCCTTACTACAAGTGCATATTCTATAACTAGCACTTGCGTTACTGCCCTTGACCATTTCAAATATTCTGGAGTGACATTTTTAATCTGAATTTGGAATTTAGTGACTAATGAAAGAGTCCCGCAATTTATATAACATGGGCCAAATGCTGAGGTCTTTACTTAGACAAATTCCTAAATGGGAGCAAACTACAAATTGAGCAAGGACCTCACAATATGACTGTATATGTCTAAAGAAAGTATTAAAGGGAAAAAATGCTATCAACAGATGCTCTGCTCTCTAGAGAATGGAATATTCTGTGACCAGCCAACTCACATCACAAACCTAAACACACAGGGTGAAATCCTGGCCCTATTGAAGTCAATGGGAGTTTTGCCCTGGTCCCATTGAAGTCAATGAAGCCAGGATTCCACTTGATAGGTAATCATGTTCTTTAAAGCAATTCTCAGTTTAAATAGGGTTATACTTCCTAAGGGACACATTAGGGAAAGAGTTATTGTCTAGTACACTATGGCCTGGTCTACACTAGGATCTTAAATCGAATTTAGCAGCGTTAATTCGAACTAATCGCTCAACCGTCCACACCAGGAAGCCATTTAATTCGAACTAGGGGGCTCCTTAGTTCGAATTTGGTACTCCACCCCGACAGGTGGAGTAACGCTAAATTCGCACTTGCTAGCTCGAATTAGGCTAGGTGTGGATGCAAATCGAACTTAGTAGCTCCAGGAGCTATCCCACAGTGCACCACTCTGTTGACGCTCTGGACAGCAGTCCGAGCTTGGATGTTCTGAGCAGCCACACAGGAAATGACCCGGGAAAATTTGAAATCCTTTTCCTGTCTGGACAGTTAGAATCTCATTTCTTGCTTTGACATCGGGGCGAGCTCCGCGGCACCTGCAACGATGCAGAGCTCTCCAGCAGAGGAGTCAGCCCAATGCAAGAATAGAAAGAGATCCCCAGCATGGACAGACCGGGAAGTCCAGGATCTGATCGCTGTGTGGGGCGAGGAGTCTGTGCTGTCGGAGCTGCGCTCCAACAAGCGTAATGCAAAGACCTTCGAGAAGGTCTCCCAAGCCATGACACAGAAAGGATACAGCCGGGATGCGATGCAGTGCCGCGTGAAAGTCAAGGACCTGAGGCAAGGCTATCAAAAAGTCAGAGCGGCAAACGGACGCTCCGGAGCACAGCCCCAGACATGCCGCTTCTACGAGGCACTGCATGCCATTCTCGGTGGGTCTGCCACCACTGTCCCACCAGTGACCGTGGACTCAGTGGATGGCATAGTGAGCCAGGACAGTTCCTACTCGATGTTCGCCGATGGGCAAGACGACGAAGGGTCCGTGGAGGAAGGCGCAGGCGACAGCGAACACAATGCCCCTTTCCCTGACAGCCAGGATCTCTTCATCACCCTCACAGAGATCCCCTACCAACCCTCACCGGCCGTGAACCCGGACTCAGAGTCAGGGGAAGGATCAGGCGGTAAGTCGTATAAACAAGAAAATATTTATTTGCTCGAAAACATGTATACCAAAAATATAAATTCTATCTATAAATACTATATCTAAAAGTTTTTAAAGGGAAACTAAACGAACAGTAGGTCTACACAGATTGGGATGGAACAATAGTCCTCCATGGACAATTCCACAAATGCTTCAAACAGTTCCTCAAATACCCTCCGCAGGAGGTTTCGAGGAAGAGGTGCCTTATTTGGTCCTCCGGTGAAGCTCACTCTTCCACGCCACGACATCCTCAGATACAGGGGAACCATCGCCTCTACCAGCATGGCCGCGTAGGGTCCCGGTCGGTGAAGTGCTTCCCTTAACATCCTTTCTTTCTGCACTCGAGAGACACGCCTCAGGGTAATCTCGTTACTGAAGTGCTGCATCTAATTAGGGCAATTAGCGAATAGTTACTGTTCTTAATGGTTTACTTATACTTTGCATAACAAAGCCCCGCGCTTAGCAGCCACGTGCTGTAGGCCACACAGGAAAAGCATACATTGATCTTTCCTCTGCAGTGTCGGGAGTGGCTGCAAAAGGGTCATAGTATCTGATTTCCAGATTGCCTTTAGCACGACGGCACAGCTATCCGTTAACTGATAAGCATAATGTACTGTAAGGCTTACCAGGACTCTCTGCTAGAGGGATTCTGCTATCTCTCCCGACTTCTCCGCTCTCCTGTGCAATGGCGCAGCCAATCAGAGCGTAGGCCAAAATGTTGTGCTTCTCTGGAGACCACGTGACACTTGTTGTCCGGTACGGTCTTCTTCATAGAAATTGACTAGACGGTGTTCACTGTTCGCCAAAATGTATCTGTACAAGGAAATCACTAACTTTCCCCATCACACAGCTTCGGCTCCTTCCCGGACTGCCCCGGCATCCCCCTCGCAGAGACTGGCAATGATTAGACGGCGAAAGAAGAAGACTAGGGACGACATGTTCGCTGAACTGATGGCCTGCTCCCGAGCAGAGGCTGCAGAGCAGAAACACTGGAGGGAGACCCTATGTGAGCAGCATCGCACACTCATGGAACGTGAGGATAGGTGGCGGCAGGAAGACCAGCAGACCACCCAAACGCTGCTTGGTCTCATGAAGGAACAAACGGACACGCTTCGTCGCCTTGTTGATGTCCTGCAGGACCGCAGGCTGGAGGACAGGGCCCCCCTGCAGTGTCTCTGCAATCGCCCTCCCCAGCCAAGAAGTCCTGGCCCCCCCTCACCCAAAAGTACAAGACGGAGGGGTGGTAGAGGCCGTGAGAACTGTCACTGAACCAGAGCAGAGCGGCCGTGTACCCCGCACTTCTCACGTTAGAAATTTGTAGAAGTGCTTCCCTTATAGGCTCAGCCAGTCCCAAATCCAAGGTTCATCCCCCCACTGTTTATTAGATTAATAAAAGATGTTTGCTGTTAATCACTGTTTCCGTCATGTCTTTCCTGTCAGAGGATTTTTCGGTGTATGGGGTGGACAGGGGTTTCATACTTGCACGGTATAGCCTACAGTACCAGGGTACAGACTTGGGGAAAGGATCAACTGCGGGGCACACACACACACTGCAGTCAGTAGGCACCAGGGTCATTCTGTGTTGTGTATGCTGCCCCTGATCATTTCGTAATGTGTATGCTTGTCCAGGGTCCTAGCGCCTGCCACGCCATTACTGTGAAGGCAGGCTGCCCTTACGATGCACTTGCAACGGATCCACGAGCCTATCCGCTGCCCTGAGCCCCAACAAGAGCCCTCATCCACGGACAGATAGTCACCCTTCTCCCACACCCATCACCCCTTCCCACGCAGAAACCCGCAGCCCACTGCCGTCATCCAAACCCCTATGCAAAGAAGGCACCACTCGCCCCTTCCTGCAAACCCTCCCCTTCATGCAGAACCACTGTCATCCGTCCCCCACCCCAGAGACCTATGTAGGAGCAGGAGGATGTCAGTCCTCTATGGAGGAAGCGGTCTGTACGTCAGTGCACACCGTGCCCAGCACAGTATGCGTCCATGTCTCAACACCAGAACAGAAATGCAAAGTAAAAGAAAGATTTATTAATAATGAGTGTAACAATTAATTTGCTTAAAAACGTGCTTTGGAAGTGGGGGAAACTTGGAGAACGCGGCATGTAGCCGCAGATCCAAATCGACACAAACTGACACAGGCCCAGGGTCAGTTTCTCTTGAAAGCAAGTGGAGAGTCATAGGTTACCCTGCTCTCCGAGGAAACTTGCTTTCAAAGCCTCCCGGATACAGAGCGCTTCCCGCTGGGATATTCTCTCGGCATGGGTGTCTGGCTGAGCGTAAACTGCAGCCAGGCGATTTGCCTCAACCTCCCATCCGGACAAAAAGGCCTCGCCCTTGCTCTCACACAGATTGTGCAGCACACAGCATGCAGCAATAACTACGGGGATATTCTTTTCGCTGATGTCCGAGCGAGTGAGTAAGCTCCGCCATCTCCCCTTGAGACGTCCGAAAGCACACTCCACCACCATTCTGCACTTGCTCAGCCGGTAGTTGAAGAGTTCCTTCTCTCTGTCCAGGGCGCCTGTATAGGGCTTCATGAGCCAGGGCATTAGCGGGTAGGCTGGGTCCCCGAGGATCACTGTAGGCATCTGCACATCCCCAACCGTTATTTTGTGGTCCGGGAAGAAAGTACCTGCCTGGAGGAGTCTAAAGAGACCAGAGCTCCTGAACACACGCGCGTCATGAACCTTGCCCGCCCACCCGACGTTGATGTTGGTAAAACGTCCCCTATGGTCCACCAGTCCTTGCAGCACCATAGAAAAGTAGCCCTTTCGGTTAATGTAATCGCTGGCCTGGTGGGCCGGTGCCAGGATAGGGATGTGAGTCCCATCTATAGCCCCACCGCAGTTTGGGAATCCCATCACGGCGAAGCCATCTATGATGTCCTGGATGTTTCCCAGGGTCACCACCTTTGAGAGCAGTTGCTCAACGATTGCGTGGGCTACTTGCATCACAGCAACCCCCACGGTAGATTTGCCCACGCCAAAGTGGTTCGCTACTGACCGGTAGCTGTCTGGCGTGGCAAGTTTCCAGAGGGCTATGGCCACTCGCTTCTGCACACTCAGGGCTGCTCGCATCCGGGTGTCCTGGCGCTTCAGGGCAGGGGACAGCAAGTCACACAGTTCAAGGAAAGTGCCCTTACGCATCCTGAAGTTTCGCAGCCACTGTGATTCATCCCAGACCTGCAGCACTATGCGGTCCCACCAGTCCGTGCTTGTTTCCCGGGCCCAGAATCTCCGTTCCACAGCATGAACTTGACCCATTGCCACCATGATCTCCACTGCCCGGCGTACCCTGCTTTCTGAGAGGTCTGCGCCACTCTCCTCACCGCGCTGCCGGAGCCTCCTCGCCCGATTTCTCAGCAGCTGACTGTTGCAGAGGTGGACGATAAGGTGCGAGGAGTTGACAACGGCCATAAGTGCAGCGATGATCGCAGCGGGCTCCATGCTCGCAGTGCTGTGGCGTCCGCGCTGTCACTGACCAGAAAAGTGCGCAAACAGATTTCCCGCCGGCGCTTTCAGGGAGGGAGGGCGTTTGTGAGTGACGGTTGAATGATGACAGTTACCCAAAACCACCCTCGACACATTTTTCCCCCAGCAGGCATTGCGAGCTCTACCCAGCATTCCAATGGGCAGCGGGGACTGCGGGAACTGTGGGATAGCTTCCCACAGTGCACCGCTTCCAAAGTCGACGCTGGCCCCGTGAATGTGGACTCAGAAATTCGAATTAGTGTATTTAGTATGGATACACAAATTCGACTTCATAAGGTCGAATCCACAAATTCGAACTAAGTTGATTCGAAATAGTCTTGTAGTGTAGACAAGGCCTATGGTTCAAAGCAGCTAAATCCTCAGAGTTCTTGACCTCTGATGGGGTAGATACTACAGGGATACCCCAACTGCCTCCCAGGGAGCTGGGAAACAACAAGGCAAGGTAGAATCAGTGGAGGATGGAGAACACTATATTTAAGACATTAAGCCCCTCAGAGCAAGTTTTTATAATATAGGGCACTGATTCAGGTAAGCACACACTTTAAGTCTATCTTGATTGAAACTGGTTCTTAAGTATGTGCTTAAAGCGAAATGTATGTGTATGTGCTGGCCTGAATTGAATACTACACTTTTCTTGAGAGGCAAAGACACAATGTGTAGGGGGATGGGGGGAGGGGGAGGAGCGGAGATGGCAAGGAATTGTAAATTACTTCATTTTTTGCACTTACAAAAATTTCTAAGAATCTGTACAAAGAAAATGCAAAATCAAAAATGGAGAATTATGTACAAATCAAGGCCTGAGGCTTCAATATTTTTGTTAACAGGAGACAAAAGCATTTATCAAATGTCTAGGATTTGAACTTTAAGGAGTTAGATGCTGCAAGATGATGGCTAAACAATTTCTTCAGGTTTCCTTCTTGACAGTATATTACAAAAGGAACCCCGGAGAGAAGCTTCCTCAATAACAGGACAGAGTCCTTCTCAAAGACAATAGATGAAGTACCCTGAAATTAGAACTACAATAAGTAGAGTCCTGCAAATCCGCAAGTATCCGCAAAAATGGTCTGCGGATAGGATACAGAGAGAAATTTTGTATCTAGAGCCTTGCAAATCTGAATATCCGTGGATCATTTCTGCGAATCAGATGCAGACACAAATTTTGTCTCCATGGAAGGCTCTAACAATAGGCTTTTTCTGGACAATTATAGACTATTGTGTCCAGGTTCATTGGGACATGGTTTAATTCACATCAAAAATTTTAGTTTTAAAATGCCTGTTCTTTGGGGTTAAGACTGCTCATCATAAGTGGCAGACATTCATTTACTTTTATACCCAGCAAAAAGTGAACTGAATTAACAGGTACATTTAAACATGTGGGCGCACACACACACAATATTACATCTGATACTTTAAAGCAAAAACACTCAAGGCAAAAGAAGCTTAGAAAAAAATCTCTATCCTTCTACTTCATTGAACAATAAACAATGTATGCCTTCACTATGTAGTTAAGATACTGCCAAAGCCTCAGCTGATTTCTTCTAAAAGTAATAATAATATCTGCTTGACAAAACTTTAGTGTTTTATGCGAAGAAAAGGAATGTATTTAGTTTTATTTTGCATACTACTTTGCCTTGTAAAGACGGCAATACATCATATGATATTAAGTCATTTTTCACATCCTTCCTAATCATTTATTCATCAAAGCCGCAATTTTCCAATCTTCCTTTGATTTAAAAAGGTAATTTACAAAATAAATGCATTTCATTTTATTCTTGTCAGGGGCAAAATGCTGCCAACTGATAGAAATCAAGTCACTATTCTGCAGGATATGAAATTCCTGAGAGAGCATGGCGCTCATATGTAAAAAGAACAGGAATCCCAGTCATAGCTTGCAAATCCATGATAATATACATAGTTGAAAGCTTCTGTTGAAAAGCATAGTTGGATTTTCAATACTGCACACTTCTTTACTTAATTTACGTCAATTGGCACCCCTACTGTTTCAATGAAAGCCCTGGGTTTTTAATATAAATATATTAGTAAACCTTATGATAACTTTAAAATCATTATCTAAAAATCTTTCAGAGCAATGATAAATGTTGCATGCGGTAGAAAAAGAACCCCCAAAACACTACCACGAGGCATCTCTAGTTATTTTTAGAATTTTAAATTAATCCAGAACTTGCATTTTAGCTAAAACAAAAGTGCCTCATCTGCAATGTACATGTCATTATAGTATAACTGTTGGTTGTCAGAAAATGAAGTAAAATGGGAATTACCCTAAAAGACATTTCAAGATTCTCTCCACCCCAGATATCCATTCCTGCATCGTAAGTTCCTATCTCTTCAAAGTAGTTTCTGTCAATAGAAAATAGGCCACCAGCCATAGTAGGGGTCCTAGTTGAAAACAAACAAAAATAAAAAAAGAAAAAAGAAAAAAAAGAAAAATACCTTTTGAAAGACACTGAAATTTAATAAATGATACTATAGCACATGTCTCCAGACCTTTTGAATATAAAAATATATTCTAAATACATTAATGAAAATATATAAAATAATATGGTTTAGAATGTCTACAGCTCTACTCCAGCTGTGGGCCAAATAGTGCAGTTCTTATTCAGACAAAACTCCCACTGACACCAGGAGTTTTACGGAGTAAGAACTGCAGCATCACTCTGTACGTGAAATTCTACTTAATATGATGCACCTAAAAATCAATTTAAGTGGATGGAATATTGGCCTTTTGCATCTGGAATAGCAGTTTAAATCCAATCTGAAATGCTTAGTGAAGAGAGTTTAATGCCTTTAGCTCTCCCCTTAGAGACAGACTAAATGTTCATAAAATTACCAGGCATAATCTCCCTTAACAGGATTATAAATCTTTACAACAGGCAAATCCAATCAGAGTGCAAATTTCCTATGAGTAAAAATATCCTGTTTCCCTGTAAAGATTTTTTAGAGTTTAAATCTACATTAATGACAAATGTTTATCTGAGATAATATAAACATACATTATTGAAACGGTACTAATTTCAGGCTTCACAGACACTTGGCTTTGGCCTTCTCTTACCATCAGAATAAAGGCTGAGATAATTTCATAATCAATGCTTTTATTAGTGCATCTATAGTACTGTCAACCTAAAAGTAGTGCACAGCTAAGGGGAGAGGACAGAACTAGCATGGAATCTAAGTTAAAACTTGACCCTGCAAACATGGCTATGAAGAACTTTAGTCATATGCTCTAGTATTTCAGAATAGCGCCTTTATGTTCTATATTCTCCCTCATTGAAAAATTGGCCCTCCACACTTTAGTTAATCTGTTTGTAAATTCCTTAGGGTAGGATTGTCATCTGTCCTTACAACACCATACAAGGGAGTAAGAAGGTGCAAGGCACTGCGTTAATCCTCTGCATGGGTTACCTACATGGAGGGGCAGTGGGGGAAGGAGAGCAACTATTGTGGAAATGCTATTCCACTATTGTATAAATGGGTAGGCACGGGGTAGGGAGATTGGCAGTGTCTTGGCTCTGACCCTCCCTGCAATCCACTAGTCAGCAGATTCGAGCCAGTGTGGAGGCTACTGGTATAGACCAATAGATTACTTCCCTCCAGTACAAAAGGGAAGCAGAGAGCAAATAACGGCAATTAATTCTCTGATCTGCTCTGATGGTGCAGCTAAACCCTGCCCCTTACTGAAGGCAGGTTCTAAAGTTACATTCTAGCTCTTAATATTTAAGATGCTGATGTGATGAGGCACTTAAGCTTGAGCTTAACTTTAAGCAGACCCATTAAAGTAATGAAGTCTTATGTGCTTTGCTGGATAAGAATATCCAAGCACAAAAAAATTAGAATAACTATTAATTAGGGACTGGTGTTCAAATATGGAAATTGAATAGTGGTTTTATCCTCAGAATTAAGAACAGTTACAAAATGAATACTTAATTAGAATATGCATTTTGAAACTAATCTTTTCTATTACACTGTATACAAATATGTATATAGACGCACATACAAACAGCTTTAATATACAGCTGAGTCAATTTAGTAATTCACAACAATTAATTTATTCAGCAAGTTTTCTTTATACAATGGATTGTTTGTGAAGATTGAATATCAGATACTCAAATACAATGTTTAAAATTTGTAGTTTTCTCCTTGTCTTTGGTCAGATATGTCACAGGTGTCCCTTCCCTGAATGGATAAGCAATGCAACCACTTCCGGCACAAATACCCCTGGTGTGTGAATTTAAAATTCAGTTTCTACGAATGCTTGTGAATGTGACATTGCAGTTGGCTTTGTGAAACTGTGGATATCAATTTGATTGCTCAAATGAGCATAGCTCAACAGAATTCATTCAGTAATATGGGAAATTGTTTGCATTACCCATCCAGCTCTATTCAGCTATATATACCTGGATACACATACACCCTTGTGCACACCAAGGGACCTCTTCCACGGTTATTTTAGCACCAGCACAACTTCATTGGTGTTTAATAACAATGGGAGCACTAGTGTGCACTAGACACCCCTTTCTAACTGTTCCAGTGGTAAAGAAAGTTGGCTACTGGTCTATACTAGCACTCCCACCATTGCTAGTGCCAGTGAAGCTACACTGCTAAGAGATTTCCTTGAAATCCTCCATGTTACCTTATATACCTATACATATATTTTGTATGACATATACAGCTGATACCATAGAGTAGTTGCCTTTGCATAATTATTTCCTCTTCTGCCAGAGCTTACTAGGATAACTCCTAATAAGATAGCATAGTTCAGTGAAGAGCAAGCAAATGATATTGAACCTCTGCATTTACCTACATTTCACAGGTGTGTTTTTCTTCCCATGCTCTCTACACTGTAAGCTCAGATAATTAACTGTCTGTCATTTCAATATAGTTAAGCCTTCCTAGGTTTCAAAGCTGCTTAACTGCCTTCAACCTTGCTATATTTCTGCCACAAGTAATATCATTGACCCTCTGAACTATAATGAGGAACAATAATGAAACTGAACAGATGGTAATGATTTTTGGCTATGGCCCCCTACCTGACTGGGGCATTTCACTGTACGATATTGTAATACTGTAGGTGACGATCATCAAGCAGGAGAAAAAGCAAAAATTCTTGTAAATTTGTATACACGTCACATTATATTTTAGAGAGCACTTACCAATTCAAAAATATTAGCTTTAAATGACAATTGTATTAGCGGCTAGTTAAAGAACTCTATTTCTGTGTGAAATCATTACATTAAAACTTAAAATCACTAAGTTTGCTGGGTTTTATTTACATATTTGAAACTGACCAGATTCATCAAGCGATCACTAAGATTCACAAATGTTTTGCACAAACCTGCATGTAGCAAGGAATGAACAAATGTGAGCCAAAATATGAGCCCTATATTGCAAACACACATATAGGAGATTATCTTACTGAAATGAGTAGTCCCATTGGTTTCACATAAGTAGATTTACTCATCTGTGCATGAGATTGCAATATTAAGCCCTGATGTTTTGCATCAAAATCATGTGAAAATTTTCATTTTTGCAGCTTCGTTGTGAAAGCAAGTGACTCTTGGCAGTTTCAACTGAGTTTTACTTTGAGATTTGTGGGGCTTTTGAAATTTGATGGCAGGGTTGTGGGTGCAACTGCATAGAGATCAAAACTGTAAGCAATGTTCGCCTCAATCCTTACAAACTGAAACTACTGAGTATCATACAGGCCTACTGTAAAATTTACATACACATCAATAAAGGGGTTACCTAAATAAAACATGACAGCCAAAACTATTATCAACTATGTAAATTGTACTTGTTACATAAACAAAAGCTGTGCCGCTGTCATTGTAAAAACAACTATAATAGCGATAATAGAAAGAATAAAAGTCTTATTGATCCTTGCTGAAATTCAGCTGCTGCCACTATATGATTGTCAGTGCATTGTGTATGTTAGGTGTTGATTGTTTAAGAGTAAAGGTAGCATATTCTGATTTATTTTTCTGGTCTTATTTGGTTTGGTCTTTTCTGGTGTTATTTGGCTTTCTTGGTTTGTTCGGTTTTTGCCAACCAACTGAGATAGACCAGGGAAGAAGATCTGGCTCCTTGATGCTGGGTAAAAGGAGCAACATAGCACAAAAGCCTCCTAAAAGCCCCGTATCCTGATGAGGGATGATTCAGTCAGTGCAGGGCCTGTGGAATACTGCCTCCCAATGATCACCTTGCAAGCTAGGGCATAGGGACAGAAAGGCATACTGGTGGGGAGGCTGCAGACATTCTAGGCAGCACTATGGTCTATAGTGGAGCTGCCAAAAATTAGATAAGGCCTCCAGGGCTGTCCAAGTTATGTTGGGAGTCTCCTCAAGCCCTGGAGCAGCCTAGAACTGGGAGGGAAGAAAGTTGGCTTAAAGCGGCCCTACATCCCCCTGATCCTGGTTGTGAAATCCGTGCTGTACCTTTCAGAAGAGCAGCATGGAGTATTACCTGTTATATTTAACTTTGGCTCCAAGAATTCTAAGTGGAAATTGATGAGTTACATATTTTTACACTGACAAGATGGGTGAAATTGTATCTTTTACTGAAACAACTTCTCTTGGAGAAAGAAAGAGAGGAGCTTTCACGCTCCACACAGATCTCTGAAGAAGAGCTCTGTGTCAGCTTGAAGCTTGTCTCTTTCACCAACAGAAGTTGGCCCTAAAAAAGATATTACTACATCCAGCTTGTCTTTCTAACATCCTGGGACCAACATGCCCACAACAACACTGCACACAACATATTTTACAGTCGCAAATTACATGAATCACATTTAGCAACATGAGGGAATGTGGACAAGTCATCATTTCCTGTGGTACTAGGAATTATGAATGAGACATAAAGCTTTTTGCTCCCAAGTCATTAGTTCAACTTTAGCCCAGTTTAGCATGACCAACAATCCTTTCCATCGTACCACTCTATGCCATATGATTTGGTGGTCTCAGTCCAACCACAACCCAAAAAACAGAACTACAGTTTCACCAGCTGGCATCCTTGTTGACTGCCTCAACACACAGCCAAAAATGCAAACTATAGATCACCTTAAGGTATGCAAGATAAATAAGGACATTATCTATATGCAATCTGGAATAAGGATCCTATTTACATAGGTTCCTACTAGTATCAGACATCATCCAGTTGTTGGGATGGAGAATGAGAAAAGGATAAAAAAAGATATGTTCCCTACTCTCTCTATATGTTTGTTCTTTTATTTTTATTCATAGTAGTTGGCATAATAATAAAATGCTTAGGAAGAACGCAAAAATGTCAAAATAAAGAGTGACTCAATAAATGTTAGCACCTAGTGAACTGAGCTTTTAAGAAGGGAAGATGAATATGGTGATATCCAGAAAAGATGGACTGGTGTGGACAGCTTTAACATGCACAGCACAAAAACATCTGGTATTTTTGTCATTGTAGGTATGAAGACACAAGCTGCATTTAAACTGTTCTCAGCACAGACAGTATTCTGTTGCCTGAAGCATGATAATATGTTGGCACACTGACAGGAGGAGGAATGAACTTTCTCAAAGACACAGTGAGCTCTGCAGAGCACAAATAGTATGCAAAGCTATTTAAAGGCAAATATTAAGGAAGTCATTCTGCTTAGCAAGAGTATGTGATTTGGTTAACCCTCTCTCTCTCTCTCATCATTTGGGCAGTGGTGGGATACAACAACCTGACAAAAGTGCATGGTTCAAAATTCCCTGTGGTGTTTGTTACTCCATTTTAATTAATCACAGCTACATGTTGGATTGATGCCTGTAATTAGTTACATAAAGCTCTGATTTGTAATTCTTTCATTTTGTCATCAAGAGCTAAAAAAGAATAGTGGTTTGGAAGTTACTATAACTGCCCCTCAAACATGCTCCCATTGTCTTTTGATTTCACAACTCCTCCTAGTGTCCAGTATATCCTTTCAGCCAATGGCTGGTAGTTTTATAACCACCATGTTGGTTGCAATCATCAATGGAGTGAAATCAATGGCTGTCAGAGAAAATGTTGGAAGACAAAGGGATAGACACCCCTTGGTGGAATGCATGCAATGTGGCTGTAGTTTGAAGCCTGATGGCTGGAGCCATACATGATCACACCTCCCACTTGTAGGGCAGAAGATCTAAGTACTAGTGGGTCCTCCAGCCACACCCCTTCCATTCTTTGTGCACAACCATGAAGGGAGCTCACTTGGAGAAGGGTTCTGTGGCTGGCAGGGACTTTTCTCCTCTTATGTGCCCAGGGCATCCAGCCACCCTCTCTCCCGTTACATAGCCTAATCCCATTGGTTCTGCAGCCTGAGGAATCTCTGTACTCACAGAAGAGGGGACTGTGCATGTATAAAAATAAAGCATTTTGAAAAAGTCCAACCTATTGCAGCTCTACTGGGCCTAAGGTTATTCCAGTGAAAGTCAATGGGAGTTTTGTCATTTACTTAAATGGGAGCAAGCTAAAAACTTTGGGGTTAAGTAGGAGCTTAATTAAGACATATATTGATTGGCAGTCCTTACATCTTACTCTATTTTAGATAAACAAAGCACCCTTTTAAAGGAAGTGTCCTGCAGCAACTTCCATAGGCTGCCTGGGCCCAGACAATATTTGGGTTCAAACACTGAAGAATGATCAATCACAGTCCAGGTTTTATTTCTGCAAGAGAACAACTGATGGAAAAACCTTCAAAGGTGTGAAGGTTCCAACTGGTTCTAGGGAGAATCCCCAAGTGCAATGCTTGTCTAAACTACTTTGGCTCTGGAAATCAATCTGCTCTTGGAGATTTCCTCTCTCTCTCCCCCCACCCCCTCCCTCCCTTCTTCCTCATTCTGTAATTTTAGTCACAGATTTTTCTCTTGGTGTTGTGGTGCTTTTGTTATAGACTAAAATAATTACATTTGTGGAAAAAACAAGATAACAATCAAGCCTCAGAAAAATCCAGCTAATTCTTCCTGAACTTTAGAAAAGGTTCTGATTCGATTCTGTGTTTGAATTTTGGCAGAAAGTTGCTTGGTTGGTTCTTGTTATCCAAAAATGTTTCTTTGTCCCTATAATCTTTACCTCTCTCCCCAGCTGAAAGAGAAATGGAGAATTTGTTTGGAATCATGAACAAAGTAACACAGCTTAGTAGATAGTGTAGAGGACAGCACGTTGAGTGAGCTGGATTCTATTCCAGGTTGGCTGTGTGGTTTTAGGCAGGTCACTTACCACCTGTAAACTGGGGGTGGTAGCCACCTTTGTAAAAATGCTAAGAGTTCTTTGGGTGAAATGCACCATGTAAGTGCAAAATTATTATTGGAGGAGATAATATACTATGGTGACCTTATAAAAATCTAGCTAGGTAGACTTCCTGACTCTATGGTGAGGAGGAAACAGGAAAGGGAACAAGGACACTGGAGCAGTGTTTTGGAAACAAAGGAGAAAAATATGAGATCAAAATAATAGGGACACATTTGTGAAGAATAGTGACAGCAGTGACTGTACATTGGATCAAGGTATTTTAATTTTACTGTAACTGAATTCTGAATCTTTATTTGCTACACTAAGCATCACTAATTAATATAAAATAAGAGACTTATGAATTCCCACAGCTACTGTTCATTGTGGGTGATTTGTTTTTTAAAGCTATCTGACAGAGCTTCTTTTTCAGTTATAGTTTACACTAATAAATTTTTCTTTACAACTGTATTGGATGATAATTATCTGTAGGCTTTTACAACAGTCATTGAATTAATTAAGCATTTGCCATAAATTCTAGAAACTCCAGCAAAGGCAGATATTTCTGTTGCTTCACCTCCCCAATCATCTTACAAAATTAAATTTCATAAAACAGTTTCTTGTAATTTCTAGGGCAAACAAAGCAACTAAGTCTAGCGCTTATTTCCATCGACTGAAGAAAAAGAACCAGATACATTCTATTGGTTAGAGTTTACAGTAAATTTCATGTTCAACTTATCGGGATTTATATACACAAAATACAAGATGACTGAGCTCTGTTAAGACTTATCTTCATGAGCATGTTGGGTGACTTATGACTGAATTATCCAGATCTTTCTTACTAAAGGTGGTAAAGATCTTTACGAAGCAACTCTTATTTTATACTAGAGTGTATGCATGTTGCTACTGAATATAAAAAGGGAAAGGTAGGTGTGGACCAATATTAACTTATCATAGATGATAGATACTCTGGGTAACATTCTTCTTTCAATTATATGTGTACAACCACCTTAACTTTCACTGTGCCAAAGAACAGAACTTGGATGCAATACACACATTCAAGAAAACATGTAAGTCAGTGGTGTTATATACACCTATTTAATCAGTTGGACAGAAAAAACAGATCTAGATACACACTCACAGTACTTAACCCAGATGCTTGTAGAATGGGAAAATCAACCAGAAGAAAAGGTTTGTTGCTAAGATTTGCAGTATGAGGGGTTTTTTTGTTCTTTGTTTTGGATCCCCAGTAGCTTCTGAAGTAGCAGTGGTTGCCAAAAACACTTTAGGCTTGGCTAGAATATTGAATCATTTTCTTTTAGATTCAGACCTTGTTACTATTATCCATGTCTTTGACACCTCCAGGTTGATTTATTGCCGTGAGCTCCATATGAGGCTATGCTTTAAAAGCTATTTGGAAATTGCAGATAGCATCAAACACAATAGATCACTAATTAAATATTATTTCCTATAGGAAGCCCACTGTACTTGTGCTCAGGAAATGCACTAGCTGCCTGCTGATTTCCAGTTTCATATGCTGTTTTGACTTATGAAAAAAAGTTTGGGGTGAGGGTCCTGGCTACTTGAGACAGCCTTTCCCCCACATGGGACGTCACAGCAGCCATGCTCACCTGTGGTGTCTGAGCTAACATTAGTTTAAATAGGAGTAACTGGTGGTAGGTGTTCTTGATAAGAGGCTCTTGACTCTGAAACTCACTTATCCTGGTATATCGGGGCCTGGATCAGGTGGCCATCAAAACAAGCTGCAAGACTCACTTGTCACCCCGGTTTTTCCCCTAAGGCACAGGAAAAAGGGGAATGGGGTGGATAATTGGGGAATATTTTGTTTTGAAGCTGGGGAGGATTATAGGCAGGTTAATGTTATTTTATTATAATTTTAACTTATTACAAATTCAATTGTTTGTGAATTTTCATACATGTCTAGGAGTTAATAGTTTGTTTGTAAATCAAAATAAACCCACACACTATAATTTATGTAATATCATTAGCCATGTGATACATTACTTTGCTCACTAATTATTTCCAACAGGCCTACTTTTAACATTTCAAGCAACCTCAGCTAACAACAGAAAGCACCTGCCAAATAAGTGTCTTATTCTGTCTCTTCCCAACCTCTTCAGGATTTTTATTTTAATAAAAGGAGTTTTTTAAATTAAAATCTGTTGACTGGTTTTGGCTCAGGACCACTCTATAAAAGAATGCTACTTGACTCCAAGAGAGGGAAGTAGGATATCAGCAGTGAAGTCCTACACTGACCAGCCAACATACCAGCAAGTTTCTCACAAACACAAACATTTTCTCACTAAAGGAGTTGGTAACCATGGAGAGGAGAGCTGGTGCCAGCAGCATTTTTTGAATTTCTTGAAATTCCCCACAAGTCAGTGCCATTATTCAGGAGCTGGGAGAGTGGATAAGTCAAGCAAGGAGGTTAGGGTGACCAGATGTCCCAATTTTATAGGGACAGTCCCAATTTTGGGTCTTTTCCTTATATAGGCTCCTATTACTCCCCACCCCCATCCTGATTTTTCACATTTGCTGTCTGGAGGTTGACACACAAAGCACCGCACAGGGATGTGAGGGAACAGAGAGCCAGTACAGAAGGGGGCATGGAGGATGGCGCCACCAGGTGAGGAGGAAGAGAGGCTGAGCCAGTAGGGACAGTGGTAAGAATTAACTCTTGGGATTTTACGCAAACTTCTCAGCATTAGTGAAACAGCTACTGAGGGGCTCTGCAGATGATAGCAGTAAAATGTGACCCAGGGGGAAGATAGTTTCCTTGCTTGTGGTGTATTTCCCTCACCATTCTAATTTTGCTCTTTGGGACAATATTTGTCCATCAATAGCTGTGTGTGTGTGTGTGTGTGTGTGTGTGTGTGTGTGTGTGTGTGTGTGTGTGTGTGTGCGTGTGTGTGTGTGTGTGTGTGTGCGCTATATACTGTACAGTATGTATACACTTCTAGAACATTTCTGTGGAATACTTTTTAACTACAAACAGGTAGTTTACAAGTCCACATTATGGGCCAGTATCTCCAGCTGAGTTATAGCCCTTCTGCACCATTTAGGTGCTACAAAAGGAGCTATAATCTGGCTGCAACTGCACAGAAGAGAATTCACCTGACAGAGGCACATCTGCACTGCAGTCAGGCCCTGAACCTCTGGTCTCCACACCCTCTTCCTGGAGAGGAGGTACTGGTACATTATTGATGGGAATGGCACCTGGTTGAGCTTTGCTCTGCCACCGTACTTCTCTACTGCTGTAGGATCCATAAAGGATCCATCACTGGCACTGCTAGTGCTGCCAAGAAGCATCTCGACATTGCTTTGGGGCTGGAAGTAGCTCCAAGAATCACAGAGCCAGAATCAGCTCCCTGACAGCCATCCCTGAGTCCATGCCACACCCAGCCACACTGGAAAGCATTAAGCCCTAAATGTGAAGCAAGGCTAACATTTACAGTGGTAATTATTTTAAAAGTCAACATTTATCACCTATGGTACCCATGGTACTGTTTCCTTACACTAGAAATAGGAATAATTGTGGTATCCCCAATACCATGCTGGATGGCAGGAGAGAGATCACTTGATCATTGCCTGTTAGGTTCACTCCCTCTGGGGCACCTGGCATTGGCCACTGTCGGTAGACAGATACTGGGCTAGATGGACCTTTGGTCTGGCCCGGTACAGCCGTTCTTATGTTCTTATGTACCATGTTGTGGTAATTATCAAAAATTGCTGGCAGTTTAAATAGGGCCATTATATACTGTCCAGCGTCCAATTCCCCAAAGCAATTTCCAAACAGAATTTGGCACATGCTTTCTAGTCAAAGATTTAAGAGACATATCCTGGCCCCCTTAAAGCTTGAGAGGTAACCAACATGGAGGAGTCGCCAGGTGGTACAGAACAGCGATAGCCGGCCCTGCCCCTCCTCTCCTAGCCTTGGCATAACGGTTTACTTACAGGGGTGGTCAATGCACTGGCTATTCTGAAGAATAGACCCTTGAAGGTTGGCTGCAGCAGGCTGCAGCTTGGATTCAGATTGAGGGAACAGAAAGGTGTCAAAAAGCCACCTTTGCCCCTCCCCCTCTCAGCTGTGCGAAAGCATTTAATCCTTATATTCTACATACTAAGATTCTGTAGTTTTTCCTAATAAATAAGTGGAAGAAAAGATGGTTCCTGATAACTTCATTGTCAAGCAGAAATATATTTAAAAACCTAAACCTACAAAACCCAAAAACTCTGAAGAACATAGAATTATAGATTTCTGCCCTTTCAGACGTACATAATTATGAAAATTTCTTTTATTATCCATTGTCTTGTCTGGAAACCTTTTTTTTGGCTGCATTGTGAACTATTTCAACCTGAGCTGGCTCTCTCTTTATCTGCCTGTTACACACTGTCATGGGACATGAAGTTGGGGAAATTCCCAATCCAGCATTATGCCTCGGACATGTTTGAAATCATTATTTCAGCTTTTCAATACTTTCATTAACTGTCATGAGGACCATTATAGCTATTAGAGTTGAGCAAATAATCCATAGCAAATAATTTAGTCAATGAATGTCAGGTTTTTTTTTTTCTGTTCACAAATTTTCTACAAGCTGATAGCAAGTTTCTCAAATGTGTTAAAGTGAGTCACCAAATACTTTTTGTGACTAAATCTTAGTCTATAGATCATTCATGAGCAATTCATTGACAGTAGTCAATACTGGAATGGGAGATATGTTTGTTAGATTTGATAGGACATGTACTGTAGGTATCAATTCTGTTCCCTGTCTAGAAGAGCATGAATTTTAGAATCAAGTTTCTAGGGAAAATATTTGAATTTTACAAGTTCAGAAGTTATTCTCCACAAGTACTTCCTAATATTAGCTTAAAATTCATTGTTTTTATGAAGGTTAGCCAATAAACTTCTTCACTAGAATATTTGAAGAAAATTAATACAAAGTGGACAAACACATCGAAACAAATTCATTTCTTATTTTATTGACTACTCCCAGAAGAACTTTAAGGCGTTTGCTCAGTTCTGATAACTATATTGCAGTGCTATGAATAGGTGAGAAAATGGTCTTCTATTGTTTTAATCTAAAAGGTGTGCCACACCTTTATGCTTTCTGGATATGTATACATTTTAATTTCAGTAAAGTATTAATAATTAAAAATGATTACCCACAAATAAAACACCGCAATGCTCACAATTATGCAATTTAGTTAAAGATAATACAATAGCATCCTTTGCCCAGTCTCCTTACCTTACAGGCAAGGTTCTGTCTCCTTTCCTTCTGTCCATCTCTCTCTGAGGAACAGGATACCAGCGAAAATTAAGCTTCCAGTTAAACCCTCCGTATGTCATGTCTGACCCAGCCATGTATTCAAATGTATCGTCACTGATCACATCAATGATTGGACAGACAACAGTTTTTCTATAAGAAAAAAAAAGTACTTTTTAAAATAAGAAATTTCAGTTTTAATGCATACTAATATGCTAGAGATCCCTTTCTGTTGTGGCTTCTCTGCATACAAATCAAGACTCACGCTGCAGTTTTTATTTGGAAACAAGATTGTGCAAAATTAATTTTCTAGTTGTCAGATTTTTTTTTTTGCAAACCCTTTTCCCCCCCCATTTCTGTTTACATGGGCTTTCACTCCCTGAGTTTCACTCCAAGTTTAGTCTGCCAACTTCAAATCACAGCCCAGCTTTAAGCTACCAGATTTCAGGACTAGCTTATGGTAACCAAATAGGGGGTCCCCACAGTTTCCATCCAAATGCATTAAGTTGGTGCAGGTTGGTCAAAAATTCATCTAGGTTCACTCAAACCTCAGCAAATCTGTCATGAATTTGGAATAAAACTGAAATGTTTCATTAAGGTTTCAGTTTTCATTACATCACTTACTCTGTACAAGTATTTTTATGGGGCTTTTGTACATATTTTCATTGCTCAATATTCTATAATAGAGTGATTTAATTGACTTTCAAGCTGATGTCCATGTTAACAAAACACCAGCTCAGAAGGCCAAACATGGTACAGACTATATAATGTCCATACACAGCATAATCTGTGTATTTGCTTGAAACTATGCAGAGTAACAACTTGTTTCTCAGTGTCCTCTGTATCAGTACTGGCGCTGGCTAAAGAGAAACCCCATAACTGAGCCAGAGAGATTTTGAAATACACCTAAATTTTGCTGCTGTTGTGCCAAGCTGACCTCTGTACCACATAGCTTTAACTTTTCTGCAACGGGTGCCATATGTTATTTTATCCCCAGTGAGATAGCTTTTCTTTTTGCTATGCTTGATGTTTTTATCAGTTCATAATTTCTAACATTCTTTATAACATATGGGTCACAGCGTAAACTGTAAAAATCCCCTATACATTAGTGAAACATTAGAAGAAGATGCAATTAGAGCACCACAATTTAAAAGATTGTGTATTTCCCTAACACTCCAATAACAGCTGCATACAAATTATTAGAGGGGTAGCCGTGTTAGTCTGGTTCTGTAGAAGCAGCAAAGAATCCTGTGGCACCTTATAGACTAACAGACGTTTTGCAGCATGAGCTTTCATGGGTGAATACCCACTTCTTTGGATGCAAGTAGTGGAAATTTCCAGGGGCAGGTTATATAGGCAAGCAAGAAGCAAGCTAGAGATAACGAGGTTATTATTGTAAACAATTAGTAAAGCATATTATATTAAACTGCAACCGTGAGGGTGCAACAGTCAGCTTTCTTTCATGCCTCTTGTGCATTTGTGATCTTCTCTCTCACACATAAAAGATTATCTTTAAATTGGTTTGGTTCAGACACAGGTGATTTCATCATCTCCTAGCACTTGGGGTCGCTGAGATGATGATGCTGGGGGAAGGCCATCAAATGAGAAGCAGCAAGCTTCTACACAGTGAGTTATGAAGCCTTGACACCCCCTCTCCCCTCAGCAAACACCAGGTCAGACTGCTGATTCCTATCCCCATGCACAGACATCCCCGTCCTTCAAGCAAGCAGGGACAACGCTGCATTTTTTACCCCAAGAGTAAAACTGAACTGATATTGTAAAGTTTCTCCATTCCTTTGCTCCCCACATATCTGAACAGTTCCTGCCCATCTCCTTTCACTATACCCTCTCCTCTGTAGACACCCTCCACATAAACCCCATATCCCTTCTCTACGCATAGGAAAAAACACTCTTTAGTTGTTGTTGCAGCATTCAATTGATGCAGTGAAGCCACTTTCCTCCAACGCATAGCCCTGTCCCCCTACACATTTGCCCTCCTCCCCACAGTGACCCATCATCCTTCAAACACAGGAGACACTCCACCCATCTTTAACCCCAGCAGCTGCTGAAGTAACTGGTTGCTGTTGCCTCTCTGCTGTCTGGATCACTCAGGGAACATTTTGTGGAGACCTCTTGCAGTACATCTGCTTCTCAAATAGAGGCAAAGAGTCTTTTTTGGCCTCGAACACAACAGTGTTTGTAGATAGGCAAGCAGGTATTATTTCTCTCTCTCACACACACACAGTTGCTTCCTCAACATAAAACACAAGTGTATGGAATTTGCTTTTTAAAGCAATAGCAAAAAGTGATGATAGCAAGGCTTTGGGGCTCTGATTTCTGGTTTCAACTGGGGATTCACTTACACACAAACTGAGCAGGTACACATTGCACCATCCACTTGGAAGACAGGATAAGCATAAATTCCAATTGCTTGTGAGCTCACAAGAAGAGAACAGATGGGGCTAGTGGAGGAATGCATTGCATACACAAGCTCTCATGAACCAAACAAAGGTGGCAGGTTAGTTTGCTAGCCAAAGATTGGATAGGTGCCACAGAAATCCGAGGCTTCATTTATTAACTATTATTACCAGCCCCAGTAACAGAGACCCTGTAGGAATAAAGATACAATAACTATTAAAGCATCTTAACCCGATAAAAATATTTATTGAGAAATTAATTTGGGGCACTACTGTAAGAGAAAAAGTACTGAACCATTTGTTTAAACTAAAAAATGCTGTCAGGTTGATGACTTGTTTTCAGTGTGTTCAGGCCAAAGAAGATTCTTTTTATAGCCAAGATATAATCACACTGAAAATAAAGGGTTGTAATGGAAACTCTGACAGAACCTTAACTAGAGCAGTGTAGCAGGCATTGTCATCATGCAGAACGTATATCCATCCTTACCTGTCTTCCTTTATTCTTGCCAGGAGGGGCTCAAGCCAGCCGAAAGTGCATTCACAGTGTGCATCCAGGAAAGTTATGACCTTGCCCTTAGAAGCCGCTGCTCCTCTGAGCCGAGCACGGATCAGTCCTGACCGTTGTTCCATCCTAATAATTTTTACTGGCACTTCCAAATTTTTCACATAATTTTCTAATGAGGCTTTCAGAAAATCTGCCAAATGCAATTTAAAAATACAAGAAAAACTTTTGTTCAAACTAGATTCAGCAGTCAGTGAGGATTCAAAATAGAACAGTAATAGATCATAGTGGTCACTCGGAGTAATTCTTGGACAATGTTTGGTTTGAGCATCGGCCTGCTAAACCCAGGGTTGTGAGTTCAATCCTTGAGGGGGCCATTTAGGGAACTGGGGTTAAACAAAAAAAACTGTCTGGGAATTTGTCCTGCTTTGAGCAGAGGGTTGGATTAGATGATCTCCTGAGGTCCCTTCAAACGCTGATATTCTATGATTCTATGAATATTGAAAGACCAAAGGTCCTGAAAGCACAATTCAGGAAATACAGACATCTTTGTCAATTTTCTGAAGAATGAGAGATAAGTTTCCAGGTCATGGAGGCTTACATTAGGACACTGCTCACATTCTGGATTGCAATATAGTTCTGGTTAAATGGGTCCCATGAGAAGACCATGCAAATAAAAGATTTCAAGTGGAAAAGATTGTGATTAATTTCCTATTTATAACACTGGTCAGTCAAAGCTGAGTGTAAATTCAATCCAGAAATGTGTACTTTGATTAAATATATGTTTTTGCTATTTTGTTGTAGAGTCTAAGTTTAGTTTTCAAATAAATCCACTTTTAATAAGCTTCTTCAGCAGTTTGGGAGCTTCTATAACATACCATATCCCTGTGTATGAGGGTCCTGTTAAGTACTTTGACACTGTGCTTCTCTTTGATGTCTGATTTGGAAGGGAGCAACAAAAAGTCCAGGGAAAAACCCAGAGCAGTGGAAGGAAGATAGAGTGAAGCCAGTGCAACATACTTCTCCCTCCCCAAAACCCCTTAGTAACAGCTGCACATTGTGAGCGTGAGTGAGAGAGTGCACGCTTCCCCTCTATTCTCTGAAACAGGGATATGTAGTTGGGTAGCCATGTGGATGTTAATGCTACTTAGGGCAGCACTAAACACCAGCTCTGTACCTGCAATCCCTCCAAGGGCACACCTCAGAGACTAGAGGATGCCAGTAAGGGAGCCATACTGCATGGGGGGGGGAAGTTTTCAGTCACAAAAAAGGCTTTTGACCACTTTAATATTTTGGAAGAGGAAAAATGCTAAAAATGTGGAACTGGGGAAAGCCAAAAAAATTCAGTTGCTTCACATGTCAAAATAATTGCACAGCCCTGCGCCTGATATAATGTGACAGCTATATAATGCTGAACATGATATGATGCTGTAGCTAATCAGTGGATTAAAAAAAGACAGTACCTTTCATACTGTGCAATAAGCTTCAAATTCCCCTGCATTTATTTTTAAAACCGCTGCAGATATAGGACAGTAACGCACCTGCCTATGGTAAAACCTCCATGAGGAGGACAGAAGGCTCAGGAAAATCTTTGAGGTGCATCTTATAGTATTTGCTGAAGTTTTCCCTCAGGGGATAGGTTTTGGAACCCATAGAGAAATCAGGCAACACAGCTTCCAAATCCTGCAGTCCTCATGATGCAGTGCTGTGCAAACATTTTGACATCCAAAGCAAATACACTGACATTTTTTGGCTTTTCACCAGTTCCATTATTTTAGCATTTTTTTATTTCTAAAACATTAACATTGTCAAAAGCAATTTTTGTTACTGAAAACTGCTTTTCCTACCCTCAAATAGTTTTTTAAACCAGTAATTGAGGCTATATGAAACTCGGGCACAAAATAAATTAAAAACAAAAAACAAAGAGTAATCTGAGAAAACTGTTCAAGCTTCTGACATTCAAGCAAGTTTAAACCTCAAGGGTGAGTCATTTCCTTGTTAGGAGAGAAGTGAACGACAGACACATAGGACACTATATTCTTCATGATATTCTTTATCGGAAATATTGGCACAGCTCTCACAAATCTCTCTGTAAACATTCAGTTCCAGTCAGAATACCTGTCAATTACTGCTACAGGAACGTCCATGTCTTAGCACCTTCCCAAATACATTAAAATTCTTTATGACCAGTTGTCCAACATGGTCACTGAAAAACACCATTATTACTGAGCTACTTAATCCAGGAAACAATCAAAACTGCGTCTCTCTGGAGTTGGAGGTCAAATTCATTACTGGTTAAAACTCCATTGATTTACAATCCCTGCTGCAGGGTTCTCAAATGTGACACTAACAAAATATGTACATTTTAAATCTATCAAATTATTATAACTATCCATAAGAAAATTTGAGCAAGGGTTATACCTCTTTCACTGGCATCATCCACCAAGATAACCTCAGAAAGCAGATAGTGTGGGGATCGGTTTATAACACTGAAAACAGTTCGAAGCAAAGTACTCCAGGCTTCATTATGAAATACTATAACTACACTTGTATTTGGGAGTTCATCAGGGTAGACTTTTGTCTTGCATCTGCCAAAGAGAAAAAAAAGATAAGAATCTTTTTATAAATTCATTCTCCAGTGCTATGTAACAAGATGACAGATTATCAAGTTCTGGAAATTGAGCTTCGAGATTGCTGGACAGCTCACCGTTCAGTAGGATATGAATCTCTCTAGACTCTTCCCCCCCCTCCATCCACGCCCCCCTCAAAAAACAAAACAAAACAAAAAAAATCACACAGATTCTCAGGCATTGGGTTTTGAATACTGTATTCTGGCTAGGAAAAACGATCAGCAAAAAGACTAAAGCTGCAAATAAAATTTTGTACCAGATTTCCCAAATGAAGAATTAGCATTTACATCCAAGAAATAATGCAGTGCGCACGCGCACACACACACACCCCACATGTGAGTGATGACCCGACCCCTCAAGTCCTACAGCTTGGATAAAATGGGACCCAGCACTGAGCAACACTGGAAGTTTCTTAAAACTAAAACCTAAAAATGAATATTTTTCAAAAAACTCCAGTTTGTCCATTATACAGAAGAATGGAATTAAAACCTGTTATCTCTGTCCTCTAAAATTTGGGGTTGGGGGTCACATAATGGAACCCTAAATACTAACCACTCCTGATTTGAGTAAAGAAAATTCACCGGAGGCGTCTTGCAAATCCCAAATCAAAATACAGTCTCCTTACCCCATCTCTAATACGTGCACTTCACATGCACGGGCAGATATTATAATACCAACAGTACTTGTAGTCAAAGCCAAGACACTTCATTCTAATATTTTCAGCATTGCTACTTAAAAAAATCTTTTAGATATATTGATGAATGTCAGCTAAACTTAAAGTCATTTTATAGCTCTATTTTCATCTTTGTGGTCCCGATTTCAAGAAAGCACTTAAACACATGCTTGCCTGCAAGTTCAGTGCTTACCTACAGGAATCACCCATCTCTAATTGAGCAGGATAGTCCCAAAATGTACATTTCAAGTCCCAGGCTGAATGACTCTGGGACAGCATTTGTTCTGAATTCCCTGCGGTGCCTATCCGTGCCTGCCTGAGGCTCAGGGGCAGTGCCAGCCTCTTCCTGGTGGTGGGGGAGAGGGGCTGAGGTGGGCCTTTGCTCCCCCCTTTGTCACAAGATCCTGCCCCGTGGTCCTCCTCTTTCCCCGAAGGCCCTGCCCCTGGTCAGGGGGCGGGGCTCCTGCATGTGTCCCATTTTTTGCATTTTGAAAAACTGGTCACCCTATGCTTACCTGTCCCGAAGCCTATACGTAGTAATGATTTTTTACTATAGATAACCTAAGAACATGTTAATACATTCCTCTTTAAACATTTTCTTTGAAATGTTTTAAATCTGAACATTTATGTTAACTAATGTTACAAGCAGAGAAACTCTTTTGTAGTCTACTGGCCTTTTCTGATTTGGTGTGCTATAATTCTCACACAAGAGCTCTGTGGTCCATAATATTTTAATACTCACCATGCTGCAGAAAATCAGTACAACTAAAACTATATGTTGTGCTGTCTCCCTAGTATTTACACTGGGTTAGTCAGTCCAGTTACTTTTTCATTTAGGAGTCAGCAGAATGACAGAATTAGGGCACTGAAGAAACATTATATGGTCCATGTACCCCCCCACACTTATCATAACAAAACTCTCTGTAAAACTTTCTATTGTTTCACTGATATGAAAAAACTTACATAAAACAGAGTCACAATGACAACCTTCAAAATTTAAGGGTGACATTTCCAAGTATCAAATGTAGAAAAAAAAATCTATTAGTCCACTGGTTTCCATATTATAGTCACAGAACCATAATGTGCTCTAGAAACCAGAGCAAAGAACCTCTCTTGATTGCTTGTCTTATCCATGTGGTACTTCTTGCCCATTACTGCAGGAGAGTAAAACCAGGAGCCTTGTGATAATAAGCAGCTCTTCTGCCAGGTGAGCTTCAAAAGGAATCTCCTCCCAGCTGAGCCAGCAAGAATCATGCTAAATGTGTATGAGCTGGAAACTGTTCTTGCAGATTTTATAGCTATGTATAATTTGGAAGCAATCACTAAAGAAGTTAGTCAAACAACATGGCCTTAGAGCAGCAAGCTATTCATTTGCTTAATGAGCTTTAAAATCCAAGGAGAAAGGTGGTACATATTAGTCCTTGTTTTCCTAAATACGGTGGGGGCCTAATTAACTATACATTTGGGCATCAATTATGATTTAAATTTACAGGGTTCATGAAAAAAATGGCTTTATATATTATCATCTGTGGGGATGGTGGTAGTTTAGTTAGAGTAACTCAAAGAAATGTGAGCAAAATAAGGCAGTATCTCAGAAAGGGAACATTGTTTCCTCTGCAAAAGTTAGTAAATGGTTTCTTAAAAACATATGATGTTCAATTGTCCCCTGAAGATATATTGTGGACAAACCCGATAACTAAATTCAGTCAATGAAGTATGAAATGGAAGGATTCCAATGCAAAGCACAGCATAACTTTAACAACCAGTGCCTTCACAATGTAATGTCATGGTTGAAGGGGTTATTTCAGTACTGTATTTCTTTTACCTTTTTCTGATATTGTTATACATTTTTTATTATTTCAGTAATGATTGGTATTTGATTTTAAACAAAAAAAGCCTAGATTAAAATTACTTGAAGCAAAGCATTAAAATTAGATTGTATAGTCTAAAATATTTTCATCACAGTACTATAATGGCAAAAGCAATAAGAAAAACATATCCGTGTTTTTATATATTGCCCTCATGGAGATGGATATTTATTTGAAGGATTTTTCTCTTCCACGTTTTTAACACTTTTACAGTATATATCCCATCCGCTAAACATTCAGCTTGTAGAATTATACAGCATTAGCCAGGATCATAAAGAACTCCTTTACTATTAATTACTATTCTAAAAGATATGCTCTAGCTCAACGAGAAATTACTGAGTGAGGTCCTCTAGCCTGCATTATAGCCAAAATGTTTTTAAAAGGATATATATTATGTCCGTTTATGTTATAAAATGTTAAAGCTAACTAAACATTTCAAATTTGTCTCCCAAGCACAAGCAAATACCATAAAAGTGTATTACCCTCAACATGTGTACATAAACCTGCTTTTAAACTTCATTTTGTTTTAATTTTTATATGATTTTCTTTTGTGTTGTGTTTAAAAAAAATTGGTTATTAAAGTTTGTGTTTGAAAATATTTACAAAAACAATATTAATTGCTATAACAAACAAATTAACAAAAACTTAAGTAAAAATTCTATTTGTTAGTCTCTTGCTAAAACCAAGTGTTGGGGGCAGGGAGCAGAGCAAGAAGTCATCTCACAGAAGATTGTGAGTATCTGATCTGTCTTAGAAATCAAGCACTACCTTTGTAAAGGAAGTAAAAATGGATTTCTTTATGTAAAAACTGAAAAACCATCTATGACAGGTGCATTTGTATGTGGTAAAAAAGGTTGAGAAAACCAGGACAAAAAATGTATTTTAATAAAAGAATAAAAAGAGATATAATTAAAATATAGAAAACCAGGTCATACTTCTGTTACAGGCTATATAAAAGCACTATTTGTGTCATCAGTTACTATTATATTGTACATAAACTAAGTTAATCTGTATATAAATTCAGGTTACGGAAAACAAGAGAAATGTGGAAAAACTTATGTTAACCAATTTAAGTGGTCTAAGGGTGCATCCCACAGATTGGAGACACCAGAGTATATCAGTACATAGTGCAGAAACACCTAGATGTAGATAGGAAAAAAAGATAAACCTACAGATAAACTGGTCAACTACATTTCAACCTATCGTGTATGTACAATCAAGTATGCAATCATCTATATAGACATTACAATGGCCTAAGGTAAAACAGGGCTAATGTAACGGTTTGACTGCTACATTCACACTTGGGACTTTGATCAGTAATGTATAATTTATGCATACAGCTGTCATTTTGAATCTTTCTTACTGAATATGGCTGAAATCTGTCGTGTATTACAATTGTATAATTTTTTGTTACACAAAACAGACAAAATGACATTGCTAAACTGTTTAAAGCACACACAGAAATTAACAAATGAATGAATGAATCACAGAAAACAATAAGAAAGCAAAGAAAAACACATAGGTAGAGAAATTATGTGCATGTGAAAGTTATCATTCGCTTTCCAGATCAGCTCATTCTGGGTAACTCCCATGAACAAATTCTGAAGTGCACCAAGTGATGTGCTGGGATTTCTTGACATCTGAATTTCTCACTAGAGACTAAATTAAAACTACCCAATTCATTTAATTTAGGATACTTGATTTCAGTGGAAGTCATAAAGGCTGGTACTTTGCCTAAGCTGTAGCATTAAATCATAATTTGCAATGTATCATTAGTTGCTATTTAGAAAACAGGTAGCTGCCATTAAAGCACTCAGAGGAGTTTTTAGTCCACTATGGATTATAAAATTCGTCTCTGGGCTTTCCTCTCTGCAATACAGAGGGGAACACAAGGGAATAAAAAGGGGCAGAAGTACCCTATGCAAGCCAGTGGCTCTGTAACACATTTAAGCCTTCTCTGCTTTCCTCTGCACTAGCATGAGTTTGAAGTTCTAAGTTTAGGAGTGAGGGCAGTGTATTTACTTGGCATCAGCATTGCTAGTCCCAAGCATTCAAAAAATCACGAGTCAGGCCCCCAAATCTTGACTTTTTCCAAATAAAAAATCTTAGGTTTTCTAGTTTGAGTCTTTACGGTGCACTCAGGACAATTTTTTTTTATAAGCTTTGCAGCCACGAAGGCTAGCCACTTACTTCTTTAGTGAAAAAAAGTTTTCATGCAATCTCTTGATTCCAGCAGCTGGGACTTTAAGGAACACAAAAAATCTCATATAGCATCACTATGGCATACTCTCTGCAAACACCAATAGAATTTCTGAGCAGAAATCCAGCTGATATTTAATGCTGTGTTAACTTTCCTCGAAAGCCTCTATTCCCAGTCAGAGAGGGACAGTACACAACTATGAGGAGCGGGAGAAAGCCAGTGACAGCCAGGAGAGGGTAAGTCTTCTGCATGGCTGGAGTTTGCTTTTCCTCACAGATCCTGAGTCTTAAGGTGAGCCTCCTATGCACCTCTCTACGGGGTTTCCAATCCACTTTTCTGTTGGGAGCACATGTGGGAAACTCCAGAAAGTAAACCTTTCAGAGTGTTCAAGCTAAATTCTTGTTTATACATCCTGCAAGGCTTATCAGGAGGGGCTTGTGGGTGCAGTTGCATGGAACAATATAGCCTTAATACTTATTTCTTTTAACAATATTTTTCTTGGTCTATATCTATTTATTGTATAAGTTAAGACCCAGTTCACTGAAAAATTCTTACATCAATGTATGGCAAAGGATCCAACTTTTTTGCAAAGCGGAGACATTCATAACTCTTTGGGTCAACTATAAAAGAG
Source organism: Mauremys mutica (assembly GCF_020497125.1). Classification (NCBI taxonomy): domain Eukaryota; kingdom Metazoa; phylum Chordata; order Testudines; family Geoemydidae; genus Mauremys; species Mauremys mutica. The sequence goes on along the minus strand of NC_059081.1, from coordinate 28,405,189 downwards.
ACTCTGCTTTATGCATTTGCAAAATTTGCATACATAAACAGTCATTTGTGCCAGCACGTTGGATAACTGCACAGATGACTACATGATTTACACTTATAATGACCTCTGCTTTGGTCACCTGCATGATTTAAATACTAGGAACTTCAGCATCACAGCACAAACATGTACAACTTGAGCTAAATAAGGAACATCAGCCATGAGCAAAGAATTAGGCCATACTTACAGGATGGGGGAACTCTATCCTGGGAAGCAGCGACTCTGAAAAAGATTTGGGCGTCATGGTGGATAATCTGATCAACATGATCTTCCAGCATGACACAGTGACCAAAAGTGTTAATGCAATTCTGGAATGCATAAACAGGGGAATCTTCAGCAGGGGTAGAGTAGAGAGGTTATTTTATCTGTGTATTTGACACTGGTGTGACCGCAGCTAGAATACTGTGTCCAGTCCTGGTGTCCACAATTCAAGAAAGATATTGATACATTAGAGATGGTTCTGAGAAGAGCCATGGGAATATTAGAAAACGTACCTTATAGTGATAAGCTCAAAGAGTTCAGTCTATTTACTTTAACAAAGAGAAGCTTAAGAGGTGATGATTACAGTCTGTATGTATGTATATGAGGGACAAATATTTAATAGGCTCTTCAATCCAGCAGAGAAGGGTGTAGCATGATTCAATGGCTGGAAGTTGAAGCTAGACAAATTCAGACTGGAAATAAGGCATAAATTATTTTACAGTGAGAGTAGTTAACTACCGGAACAATTTACCAAGGGTTGTGGTGGATTCTCCATCACCGACAGTTTTTAAATCAAGATTGGATGTTTTTCTAAAAGATCTGCTCTAGGAATTATTTTGGGGAAGATCTCTGGCCTGTGTATTACAGCTGTGGTTCTCAACCAGGGGTATGTGTACCCTGGGGATATGCAGAGGTCTTCCAAGTGGTACATCATCACATCTAGGCATTTAAACATTTGCCTAGTTTTACAAACAGGCTACATAAAAGAACTAGCAAAATCAGTACAAACTAAAATTTCATAAGGAGACTGTCTTGTTTATACTGCTCTACATACTATATATTGAAATGTAAGTACAATATTTATATTCCAATTGATTTTATAATTATATGGTAAAAGTGAGAAAGTAAGCACACTATTACTGAAAAATTGCTGTGACACTTTTGTATTTTTGTCTGATTTTGTAAGCAAGTAGGTTTTAAGCAAGGTGAAACTTGGGGGTACACAAGACAAATCAGACTCTTGAAAGGGGTACAGTAGTCTGGAAAGGTTGTCTTTCTAGATTATCACAAGGGTCTGTTTTGGCCTTGGAATCTATGAGTCTATAAGCCTGTTGTGGTAGTACCAAGTCACTAGAGAAGGATCCTAAACAAACTTATAATATATTGCATGACACTAACTGACGGTCATTATAATCTTTTAGCTGTTTGAAGGCCTATGTGAATTAAGTTTGGTGTTCTTAGTATCATTCCCAATGTACATCACACAAGTCATCACAGCTAGTCATTCAAGTGATTTTCTAGAGCACATCACAAAAGCCACCATCCAAATTGCCAATAACTGTAATGCACAACAAAGAAGGCATGGAGATTGAATTATGCTCGAGTCTAGTGCAATTGAGGCTGGTTCCTATGGGAAGCTTGTGCTGTCACTGCCTACACTAAACTTGTTTGGTGGATAAACTAGGACTGATTAGTTTCCAGCACACACACTTTCATAAGTATTAAATTCACTTTTAAAAAATTAAAGAAAAACAGTAACATTACACACACAGTGGGTGTATAATCATTAGTCTTGTTCTTACTGTAATTCACATTTTCAGTTAACAGAAGTGCATCAGAAAATTATCACAATCTATAATAAAAGACACAAACTGTTCTAGAAAATAAAATTCAGACAAGTGACATACTTGATAATTTTCAATTAATATTTTCTTCCCAAATACATTAATATAACCATATGTGAATACATTTTTCATTGAATGTGTGTCAATTACTTTATATTTTAAAAAACTTGCTTCCAGATGACCAAAGTACTGTTCTAAGAGTTACATAAACAAATGTAACCAACCTGTGCGGAGTTTTTTATATGACTATTAAAGAGAAAATTTAAATAATATATGAAGATAACAGTATAAAAGGATATAGGACGTTCTAAGGTAAAGTTGCATGTACAGGTATTACAACATACAAAGTTCTTCTTGCAATGTACAGATAGTAATGTTGCCAAGTAATAAAAGCTAAAAGACCCAACCATGATTCCCTGTTCTCAAGGGGTTGTTCTGAAGTGGACATTATTACTTTCCCTCACTAAACTGAAATAACCATTCACTATCATGGAACCATAAACGGCAGCCAGACTTCAAAATGTGCGTTCTTGGTATTTGTGGCAGGTTAACTTTTCCAATTACTACCACCTGCCAGATGGTATAATATATAATGCAACACACATGTCCAACAGAGTTAGTGATGTCACCAAATAAGGAGTTATGGGACATTGTTAGGGCACAGAATTTCAGGTGAAGGGAAAAATATTTTCAGAACGGTTTTTTTACAACTGCTTAGAATCCTGGAGTTTTAAAATTTTACCAGTCCTGCAACAAGGGAGTATCTTTCTTACAAGAACGCAAGAGTAATTTGGTAAACTCTACCTGTCGTACAATGTACAGTTTCAAGGTTCATGGGCTCAAAAGTACTGAGTATCGCCCACAGCCTGAGGTTAAACTCCATTAATCTCCGTAGTTCTCCTTTAACAATGTCTTAATTCTGAACAGTTTATCACTTGATTTAATGACATTTTACTCAGGTGGTACTATATATAGATGTGCAGAAGTTAAAGACCTTTCACTTTATATTACTGAAATGATTAAAAGATTCATGTTGTATTTTTTTCCTATTTAAAGCTGCACCACATCAAAATAGCGATGAATAACTCAACTGCTATTGCTCCTGTAATTATAAACACAAAGGAACTATTCTCTGCCTTCTCCAGGTCATTTACAATCCATTCTGATGGCTATAAATATACTAGTGATTGAAATGTTTTCCTAAAAACATCACTTTTGCTTGTATAGTTGTCAGATGTTGCTTTGGGAATACACATGTAGTAAATACAGCTGTTAAATGTGAAAAAAATACATTTTCCAAGATGAATAACATGGAAACAGACTGAGAGTATGTACCTATTTACCATCTTTCCACTTGGCTATGCGCAAATTACGTTAACTGGTACATTGTGATTTTATCCTTTTCAGAATTGTACTGATATTTTCAGTGAAGCAACTGAAGACAATACCTCACACATGAACAAAAGCAAAATTGTCTATAAGATGAGAAAATGCAACTGCTCTAGACATTTGTATTAGATATGTGGCAGTGTTAAGACCAAATCTAAAGTGTGTTAAATATCCGTAGTTTAGACGACTTCTTGGATTTTTGCATGGTAATTTATTTGTTACCCTTTATTGCTCTTCAGCAACAAAGTAACAGTAATTAAAAGTAAAAAGGTAAAAGTAAAGACTTTAATACTGATCCTTTGTATGCTTCCTATATGTAAGATCTGTAGAATTTACTACACAGTGAATAAAATGTTTAATGAATCTTGCAAAATTGCTGATATTTTATGTTTCATAGTTGTTAAAATTTATACACATTTGGGGTAATTTTACCACCCTCTACTGCATTTTTGAAGAAACATAGAACGAAGAAAATCTCTTTCTGTGACTATTCAGAAAAATAATATGATTCAGGAAATATGCATCATAATTTTTTTTATTTTTCTTATTCATTATGGGACAACACATGGCTTCTGAAAAATGACAGCTATATAACATTAAAATGCAAACTCGCTCTTTCACTTACCCTGTTGCTAATTAATACAGAACAATTACGTTCATGTTTTATGAAAAACTACTTATTTATTTTAATTACCTCTTTTTCTTGAATCACTTGAAGCTGTTCCAGGACTCTCTCAAATACATTATTATAGCTTTTTAAAAAAAATGTATACAATCATCCGATGTAACATGTCTCAAGGCATACATTTTATTCCATACAAAAGAAACACTTCACCCTCACCAATCAACCTCTTAAGCAAACACTTGAGAAAAGGAATGGGCTTTCCACCATGCCCTAGACGTCAACAGTCCTGGACTCTAAGACTACCAAAAAAATCAAGTTCCTGAGTTGGAGGCTCTTTAATAAGAACTGTGTAAAAGAGGCTGCATCTTCAACATCATCATGTAAGAGATACTAGAAAAATGAAGATTTAAAAAAAAAAAGGGTGAAGCTCAGTAAGTAATGGGGGAGGTAAAGGAGAGGGAATCAGACTGCTGCTATAAAAACTCTAGTTTCTGCTTTTACAGATATGGTTGGAACATTCATAAACCACAATTATGTTGACTACATTTTAAGGAAAGAGAAATGCTTTTTGCTGGCACACAGAGATCTCCACAAGAGCCTGGTAATTTATCCAGGATTACAGTCGAACCCATTTATCTCGACCTCGGTTAACTTGCCAACCCTATTAAGTCGACGTTTTAGTAGTGGAACCGCCAAACTCCCTCTTTGTCTTATCGGTTTCTCATCGGTTATGTCGATTCTTTAATCTCACCGAACCCTAATATCTGGAGCACAGAAGAGCTTTTGCCACTAACCGAGGTCGAGATAAATGGGTTCGACTGTAACTCCGGCGGCAGCCCTGCCCGGCTCCTGCCGCATCCCTCCCCGGCCACGCGACTCCTGCCCTAGCCGCGGTTCCCCGCGTACCCACCTGCCCGGCCCCGCTTCCCCGGTCCCCGCTTCGCCGCCCGCCCGTCCGCCCAGCCCCGCTTCGCCGGTCCCCGCTTCGCCGCCCGCCCGCCCGGCCCCGCATACCCGGTCCCCGCCCATCCGCCCGGCCCCGCTTCGCCGGTCCCCGCTTCGCCGCCCGCCGCCGTCCGCCCGGCCCCGCTTCGCCGCCCGCCCGGCCCCGCATACCCGGTCCCGCCCGCCCGTCCGCCCGGCCCCGCTTCGCCGGTCCCCGCTTCGCCGCCCGCCCGTCCGCCCGGCCCCGCATACCCGGTCCCCGCTTCGCCGGCCGCCCGGCCCCGCTTCGCCGGTCCCCGCTTCGCCGCCCGCCCGTCCGCCCGGCCCCGCTTCGCCGGTCCCCGCTTCGCCGCCCGCCCGTCCGCCGGCCCCGCTTCGCCGGTCCCGCTTCGCCGCCGCCCGCCCGGCCCCGCATACCCGGTCCCCGCTTCGCCGCCGCCCGTCCGCACGGCCCCGCTTCGCCGGTCCCCGCTTCGCCGCCCGCCCGTCCGCCCGGCCCCGCTTCGCCGGTCCCCGCTTCGCCGCCCGCCCGCCCGGCCCCGCATACCCGGTCCCCGCCCGCCCGGCCCGCATACCCGGTCCCCGTTTCGCCGCCCGCCCCCGCTTACCCGGTCCCCGCTTCGCCTGCCGCCCGCCCGGCCCCGCTTACCCGGTCCCCCCCGCCCGGCCCCGCATACCCGGTCCCCGCTTCGCCCGCCCGGCCCCGCTGCGCCTGCCGCCCGCCCGGCCCCGCATACCCGGTCCCCGCGTCGCCTGCCGCCCGCCCGGCCCCGCATACCCGGTCCCCGCTTCGCCTGCCGCCCGCCCGCCCGGCCCCGCTTACCCGGTCCCCGCTTCGCCTGCCGCCCGCCCGGCCCCGCTTACCCGGTCCCCGCTTCGCCTGCCGCCCGGCCCCGCTTACCCGGTCCCGCTTCGCCTGCCGCCCGGCCCCGCTTACCGGGTCCCGCTTCTTTGGCTGCCCGGCTCCGGGTCCCCGTCCACGGCCGCCCGGCCCCGCTTCCCCGTCCCGCTTCGCCGGATCCAGCCACGTGCAGGCACCGCAGTAAGGGGGCAGGGAGGGGGTGTTGGAGAGAGGGCAGGGGAGTTCAGGGGTGGGGGGGTGGATAGGGGTTTATCTCGATCATCGGTTATCTCGACTATTTTTGGCAAACCCCTAGGCCGGCGACATGACATAGGGTTCAACTGTATTTTTAACTGTTTTGAAATACTCTTTCAGATGATTGAATGGTTGAATTTTAGTAAAAGGTATTTAACAGAATTTTTTCTGCTTCTATCAAAAAGAAGATCCAAAAACTATATTAAATTTCCCTGAAGAATGTACTAAGGTTATTGTTCACTGGACCTGGAGTTACATAAATTTCTAATTTTTATATTATTGTTTTGACAGCCTGATGTGCATTGACTGCATTGCATTTCACTATAAGATATGAAAGTACTAAATGTGCTACTATGGCAGTATGTGAACAAGAGAGGACTATGTTCAGTTCTGCACACAGACAAATGGTGCACTTCAGTCCTTAAAGTAGAAACTTTCCGTGAATTGCTAAGAATTTCTTGCCTGTAGACTTTTGCTACTAATGGCACAGAATGCTCTTGGGTAAGAGAAATGAAATATTAGATAGCCTTTCAATAGTCAGTTTAGTTAGAAAACACATTATTCTCAAAAGGCAAGAGCCTCCGGACACTAAACACAGGACTTGAAAAATGGTCCATCAGCACCAGGCGATTCTCTGGGCTTTCCCTTGGAATTGTTTTGCATACTAGTCCCATTGATTCACAGGATTATATGAAATGCCAAAAACAACCCTAAAGCATAAAAAGCTTTAGGAAGATGGGTAAACAAACTTTCCTCAATAACAGGGGGTGACATTTCCCACCCCTGGCTGGACATACCATAATGTTATACCCTTGTTCTCTTTGTGCTTGTCCCACTTTTTCTCCTCCCTCTTTGTCCCTTTTCAGATTCAATCCTCATGCCATCATCTTGGTCCAGGTTTAAGATGTTATATTCCAGCATAGTCTAGTAGAGTATTTTTTTCAGCTGAAAAAGTTTGGAGTGTTAGTAGTAGCTCATTTAATAGCATTTTGCAAAATGATTCAAGACCTCTGTTTGGCCAGTGCACTGCTTCTTCAAAAAGCCCCTGTACAATGCATACCAACTGAAACAGTATAATCCAGGATGGGGGAGAGGAAATCTGCACACTTTTTTTTTTTGCACATCTCAGTACAGGGTACTTCCTGAGTATTAATGATTGGCTGATATTAATGCAGCCACAAGCCATCAGTTCCTCCCAGATGGCCACTAATCCTCCATATTACCCTTTGCCTCCATCATTACTGTTTAAATACAACACAAAGTCATGGCTTAAAAACTGAAAGCAATATCAAGATGTCAGAAAAGTCCATTCTTAATTTCACAGTAATACATGTTGAGAAAGGCCAATATTGTGGAATGGAAAAGTCATGAGTGATGAATAATATTATTTGCAATGAGACCTTTTGAAAGCTGGTCTGTTAAATATAATGGCATTGTAGTTAAGTGAACCACCAAGTCATCAGATGTTATATTGCTGATTAAGTCAATGTTATATTGCTGATTAAGTCACTCAGGCATCTACAGGTTTGATTGCTTTCCAGTAAACTTAATATCTTGTAGTTACTGTTGTATTGTCTATATTTACTATCAAGATGAGTTAATGTTCAAGAACAGTAAATAGAGAGTTTACATTTTAAATGGGTTGTCACTTTCATAATTGTTATACTGAACTTCTATTTATAAAATAATGACTCTCTGGTTAAAAAAATTAAGTGTCTGTGCGACAAAAATGATAGAAAATGAAAAATTCAATTGATAAATTTCTGATATCTTAACTAAAATTTATTTAATTGTGGCTCACTAATGAAAATCCTGATGCATGGGAATTTTATCCTTTTATTTATATTTTCATCATTTTTTGAGGTTCTCCCAGTTACCAACTTCAGATCTGGATCTAAAAGTTTGGAAGCGATCAGATAGGGCTGTTGCCTCATCCCATAATACAGATGGTGAACAGTCATTAGGTTTAGTTCTGATTCAAAATTTCCTCTACATTTAGGTGTGTTACAGGCCCCTCTTGAAGTGCATGTTGAGCTCTTTGGGCTGGTCCTGCTGAGAAGCTTTGTCTGCTCCTTAAGAAGGACAGGAGCTATTGTTACAGAGTGGGCTGGGTGAGTGAAGAGGGAGAAAGAGAAGGGAGTGGGAGAGCCACTGTGGTTGACGGAGGGAGAAAGGAATAGGAAAACCACTGCTGGTGGACGGAGAGCAGGGTTCCTACTGCTCATCAGAGAGGAAGGGAGTGCTATATTGAGCTCCAGGCAGGCCTAGCTACCTCAGTGCTGTGCTTGCAGAAATGAACTCAGTGGAATGACGTATGTGCACAAGCACGTACAGGCTCATAAGCATGCACATCAACAACTGAATTTGAAGCATTAGTTCTACAAATCCTGATGAACCTTTCACGTAAAGAGAAATTTCCCTCTATGTTGTAATGAAAGGGGTACACAGATGAAAAGTCCTCTATCATGGATTACAGAAGTGGATAAAGGAAACTTCATTCCCATCCCCAAGTGAAAAGGCAAATATATTCACAGAAAGATGTTAATATTCGTACTTTTCACTTAGTGCTGCCACCACAATTTTTTGGAGAAAAAACACCCCAAAGCTTTGTGGTGTGACAGAATGGGAGGAATAGTGTTACTTTACCTCAAATCAAAGAGAATTCTAAGACAAACGAGGTTAAAAAAACCCAACAACGGCTGCTAAGGAGCCTCTGGCTGTGCTCTCAGTACTACTGAATTCAGGGATTTCATTTTAAAAGTTGCCCCTATGATAATACACTACAGTTACTCTTGGGTACCTTTTTTCTGATATTGTATACACAAAGTTCATGAACACCAATAATATATTGACTAGTGCCATAGATATCTTCCCTAGAAAGTAACTGGAATGATGACTTGAAGGGCTCTTAAGTTTCCAACAGGCAGCTACCAGATAAGCCTAAAACCACCTCTCTTAGTTATTGCCAGTCATCCCTGTTTGCTTGCTGTCTATGACTTCCTCCCCTCGCTAATTTAATAATCAACTAAATCAAGGAATGGGTCATGTCCTTGGCTCAGCCATCATCCCAATGCCTAGGAGAACTATTCCTCAGCAATCTCCCCTGCACCACTGGAAGATCCTCAGGAGAAAATTCAGTAATATTTTATTGTTCTCTCTCAGGATCAAATAATTTCTCTCTTCCTATCAACTATCAGCTTTGGTATGGAGGCACAGAAATAACTCACAGGCCTGCCTTTGCAGCTACTGTGAGTTAAGGAAATCTTGGAGGTGAAGCTTGGTCTGAGCCACAGGGTCATTTACATGTTTTGACACTGATCAATATCTGAATGGAGGTGAAGGCATTACTTCTTACTAGGACTGGCAGCCAGTGAACATGAATGAAGCTTCATCATGTTCCTTCTAGAACTAGACATGAGACAAGATGTCTCTTCAAGTTCTAAAGCAAAATTAACATGGCAATAGTCCAATATGGACATTGTAAAGAAAATGCAAAAGCAAATGTGTGTGAAAACAGCATCTTCAGAGATAACATTATGTGCATGGGACAGATGACTGCATTAAACAGGATGTGGGCAGTCTAACCCACTCTTGTGGAGCAAGAGTCTGGCCTGGCAGATACCAGGAGATCAGAGTCTGAGGCAAGCCAGAGGGCAAAACCAAGAGTCAGGCATCAGGAGGAAGGCAGAGTCAGGCTACCAGATCGGTAGAAGCAGGTATTGCAGAGGAAGCAGTCCTAAGTAGGGAAAAATCGATTGCATGAACAACTTCCTGTTTCTGTTCTTGGTTTAAATAGAATCTGTGAACCCATCAGGATCACCAATGTTTTGCCAATCAGATTCGAAGACTGGAGTCATGTGATGGAGTTCAGCTTCTATGCTGGCAACTATTAGCAGCTCCTATGAGCTCCAGGGAAGAAGGTTCCAGATCTGTGGTCACTGACGGCTTAGTCACATAAAATTCCATGAAATCTTTTTTAGGTAGCAGCACAAAGCTTGAGCTGTACTTTCTAGGAAGTCTTGAACAGCTTTGGTCAGTACTCTAATGAAACAATGGCTTGCTCAACACTCAGTTGTAATGGAAAGGGCTCTTTCTGACTTCGCTTCTCTAAAGAAAACACTGACAGCCAAAATCCTGGTCATTTCTTTTAAAACACTGTCACTGAACTGCCAAGTACATTATATGAAGCCAAATAAAGTCCTGATACTACTTACACTGAATGTATCTACTATAAATAATGCCTCGAATGAGAGGTTAGTAATCCTCATTTTCCTTTAAGTAGCACTTCTAGAAATAACATTTCTTTGTCACAAACTCTGATTTAGTGGGTCTGAATAGAGTCATGTTCAGATAATCTCTAAAAGGGATCTTTCTGAAAATTCCTATTAAGCAGTTAGCAGATTAAAAAAAAATCAGCCACTCAAAGTGCAAAAATTTCCTTATGAACACAAGTTAGAGTGAACACATGTAGCTCTGTGATCATGCTTACTGTCAGGGGCGGCTCTAGACATTTTGCCGCCCCAAGCAGGGCGGCATGCCGTGGGGGGCGCTCTGCCGGTCGCTGGTCCCACGGCTCTGGTGGACCCTCCACAGGTACGTCTGCGGGAGGTCCACCGGAGCCGCGGGAGCAGCGGACCCTCCGCAAGGACGCCTGCGGCAGGTCCACTGGAGCCGCTTGCCGCCCTCCCAGCGACCGGCAGAGCGCCCCCCGCAGCATGCCGCCCCAAGCACGCGCTTGGCGTGCTAGGGTCTGGAGCCGACCCTGCTTACTGTAAGCCGATTGTTTAAGATAAACTGTTCTGGGTGAAAAATCTATACACAATCTAGAAAGTACTTGGGGAAACTGAAACATTATAATGGACCAGATAAGATTCTGAGAATGAGAGAAAAAGCAAGTGTGCTTCAATTCCCATATTCTGACAGGTATTTCAAAAATTTAGGTTTAATCAATCAATCAATTATGCTTTCCCTTCCCCATCCACCATAGCTGTAAGTAAGTCTCAAATCCCACAGGAACTACAGAAGTCAATTTGTGACAGCTATATGTAATGAATTATCTGTTTCAACCAGGCATCTTAGACAAGAGAAAATAATGTAATGTCATAAAACATGTTCTGTTAAAATGTTTCAGTATGTAGAAGTTTAGACGCAATTTTATTTACATAAATTACTTTAATTTCAAAAAAAATTAAAACAAATTCAAATGAAATGTAAACAGATTTTTTTGTAAAGAAAAGGATTCACTTCACTTACAGAGAAGCAGCATCATAAAGCAACTGCATCTACATTGTCCTGCTGAATTTTATTGAACCAAAATACTGTAGAAACAATCAATTTTTATATCCAGCAGAAGATAGCTGTGAAAATATGTCATGAAAATGGCTCTCTGGTGTTCCATTATGCAGTATAAGCAGGTATATTGCAGAAACAAAGACCCTTCACTCAGACTTTCAGCTGTCGCCATTCATAATGACGACATACTTTGAATGTAGCCTTGAATATCAAACTTCCTTAGGGATTTCAAACCCTAAATACAGCATTGATATTTTAGAAGTTACTCAATGCAAGAAAATCATTTACTAAAAGCTCAAAGTTATTTTATGTTTGAGTGGGAATAAGGTAATGTAGACAGACTACTACTTAAAAACAAACACCATAGTATAGAGGCCATTTTACTTCTCTGTATCTTTAAGGTGACTTAAGTGGTGGCAGACCTGATCAAAGCTGAATGGACAGATTTGTAAACACATAAGACCTGCACAACTGAAGTCAAAGGGAATTTTACCAGTGACTTAAATGGGGGTAGAATTGAGTCCTAGTTCGTTAAAACAGGAAAGCATTAGCAATAATGATTTGACCAATAGCTTAATCAGAACAAATCTGTAATGGGAATTATAGATCAGGAAAGGCTTTTTCTTAAAACACCTTTGGTTGCTAATTTTTTCCCCACCAACTAAGATGACCCTTTGGTTTCATTTCCAGTCCACCTGTTGATACAGCATTTTCTTTGTGCCTTACTGAGAGATCCTCACCTTTTCTGTCTTACTATCATAGAATCATAGAAGATTAGGGTTGAAAGAGACCTCAGGAGGTCATCTAGTGCAACCCCCTGCTCAAAGCAGGACCAACCCCAACTAAAATCATCCCAGTCAGGGCTTTGTCTGGCCGGGCCTTAAAAACTTCTAAGGATGCAGATTCCACCATCTCCCTCCGTAACTCATTCCACCCTCCTAGTAAAATAGTTTTTTCTAATATTCAACCTAGACCTCCCCACTGCAACTTGAGACCATTGCTTCTGGTTCGGTCATCTACCACCACTGAGAACAGCTTAGCTCCATCATCTTTGGAACCCCGCCCCCCTTTCAGGTTGTTGAAGGCTGCTATCAAATCCCCCCTCACTCTTCTCTTCTGCAGACTAAATAACCCCAGTTCTCTCAGCCTCTCCTTGTAAGCCATGTGCCCCAGCCCCCTGATCATTTTCGTTGCCCTCCGCTGGACTCTCTCCAATTTGTCCACATCCTTTCTGTAGTGGGGGACCCACAACTGGACGCAGTACTCCAGATGTAGCCTCACCAGTGCCGAACAGAGGGAAATAATCACTTCCCTCGATCTGCTGGCAATGCTCCTACTAAGGCAGCCCAATATGCCATTGGCCTCCTTGGCAACAAGGGAACACTATGGACTCATATCCAGCTTCTCGTGCACTGTAATCCCCAGGTCCTTTTCTGCAGAACTGCTTCTTAGCCAGTAGGTTCCCAGTCTGTAGCAGAGCATGGGATTCTTCCATCCTAAGTGTAGGACTCTGCATTTGTCTTTGTTGAACCTCAGATTTCTTTTGGCCCAATCTTCCAATTTGTCTAGGTCACTCTGGACCCTATCCCTACCTTCCAGCGTATCCTATCTCTCCCCTCTGCTTAGTGTCATACACGAATTTGCTGAGGGTGCAATCCATCCCATCATCCAGATCATTAATGAAGGTGTTAAACAAAACTGACCCCAGGACAGACCGCTGGAGCACTCCGCTTGATACCGGCTGCTAACTAGACATCGAGCCGTTAATCACTACCCGTTGAGCCCAATGATCTAGCCAGCTTTCTATTCACTTTATAGTTCATTCATCCAATCCATACCTTTTTAACTTGCTGGCAAGAATACTGTAGGAGACTGTATCAAAAGCTTTGCTAAAGTCAAGATATATCACATCCACCACTTTCCCCATATCCACAGAGCCAGTTATCTCATCATAGAAGATTGGTCAGGCATGACTTGTCCTTGTTGAATCCATGCTGACTGTTCCTGATCACCTTCCTCTTCTCCAGGTGCTTCAAAATGGATTCCTGGAGGACCTGCTCCATGTAGGTCCCCAGATTCTCCTTCTTCCCTTTTTTAAAGATGGGCATTTTATTTGCCTTTTTCCAATCATCCGGGGCTTCTCCCAGTCACCACAAATTTTCAAAGATAATGGCCAATGGCTCTGCAATCACATCAGCCAACTCCTTCAGCACCCTCGGCTGCATTAGACCCAGATCCATGGACCTGTGCATGTCCCACTTTTCTAAATAGTCCTTAACCTGTTCTTTCAGCACTGAAGGCTGTTCACCTCCTCCCCATACTGTGCTGCCTAGTGCAGCAGTCTGGGGAGTTGACCTTGTCTGTGAAGACCGAGGCAAAAAAAGCATTGAGTACTTCAGCTTTTTCCACATCATCTGTCACTAGGTTGCCTCGCCCATTCAGTAAGGGTCCCACACTTTCCCTGACCACCTTCTTGGTGCTAACAGACCTGTAGAAACCCTTCTTGTTACCCTTCACATCCCTTGCTAGCTGCAACTCCAATTATGCTTTGGCCTTTCTGATTGCACCCCTGCATGCTCTCTATACTATGAATTATTATATATTCAAAGTATGTTTTAGAAAGTGTTCAGTGCTGAAACTAAAAATATTCTGACTTATAACTGCACAATAAGGGAAATAAGAGAAGAGGAAAATCAGCAGTCATTTTCACATGGCACCATGAATGACATTTTGTGTGCTACAGGCTTAATCATCATGTCCTCATTTTATTGCTCAGTGATAATCTACAGAAGCTAGGTTTGGAGCTTTTAGCTGAGAGGCAAAATTGTGTGTCATTCTGAGTAAAGAGAAGGGAGATGATATAATTTATGCCACAGTCATTTAGTTCCTTGTTAAGTGTTAGCTAATAGGTATAAGGTAGTCTTCAATGCCATGCTTCATAAGGCAGGTAACAGATATAGTCTTAGAGCTTCCTCCGTAAATTGGATTTCTGTCAAGATAGCAAAAGCAACAAATCAAACAATAGTTCTATGATGCACCAGATTTTTCAAATGTACCAGAGCAAATCACTGTGATGCAAGGCTCACATCTATCATCTTGATTAACTACAATCTAATTTTGTAAATTCACAAGCATTAGTATTATTGTGTCAATGCTCCTTGCAGGTATGTCATCATGACTTCTCCATGATGATTAGATGTACTGTTCAATGGCTCTTGTAACTGCTCAATCACAACTCTGCTTTCTACAAAATTTGGAAATGCTGTTTTCCGGTTCTGCATATTATATAATATGTCCTGCTAGCTTCTCCACAATTAATGAGCATTCATAGTAGAAAAGGACCTATCAGTGTGTTCTTACTTGTGAATAATGATGGTGTACGATGTATATTAAACTACAACACATACAACATTATTGCATCTCTCTTCCCCTGAATAACCGTCCACACCAAAAATGGAGGACAGCTTTCTTTAATAAGCACTTAAGGCCGGAGCATGAATTGTCTACAGAGTTTTTGCTCCCTAGAATTCTGGGAATTACGCCAAGTTATTCGCTGTAACACTGAGTGAATTTTCTGGGTGTGCTGTCAATAGCGTTAAAAAAATAAAACAGCCATTAAGTCAATCGAATAGAATATTTTCCTGAAGTGTGGAAATAACCTGCATCACATACAATAACCATATATAACAAGACAGATGCCTAAACCTTTCTCGTTAAACTAAGCTGTTCCCAGAGTTTCCCTCTCCAGGACTAGGACCGAAACCACCCCTGAGAGAGGGCTCCAAATGCTCTTATATTTATAGGCAGCCCTTACATAGGTACTCAAAGAACTACGACCCACTCCCGTTCCCTTTTGTGCCCCTGCCGAGGGCCAACCAAAAACTCATTTGTCAGCATACTCCCAGGCCCTGGCTAGCACCTCATCAGACCCTCACTTTCTGAAGAGGGAGGAGGAAGGACAGAACTTTGATTTCACCCCTCTCCACAATAAGAGCGCTTCCTGAGCATTGTCTAACCTTGCACCCACTCAAAGATAGTGGAGCTGCTGCTCCAACCTAATAACCAGTTAATTTCAGTTCATTATGTCCAGTACATTTCTCTGGACTATGCAGAAACCCCTCTCCGCAGTTGCTGATAAAAAGCCGGACTGCTAATCACTTGCACTTTGGCTGTCCATGCTTAGTATTCAGTTACCTTCAGGAGCAAATTCTCATCATTGGAGGTTTTTAAGAGCAAGTTGGAGAAACACTTGTCAGGGATGGTGTGGGTTCACTTGGTCCTGCTTCAGCACAGGGGGCTGGACTTGATGACCTCTCAACTTCATTTCCAGTCCTACATTTCTGTGCTCAATATTTGTGCCATGGTCTGTAAGAGTAGTGTCTCATACTCCTGTTCTTTAGCTTTTCATTGTCTATCATTTTTAGAATTGCATAAAAAAATAGTGTTACCATTATAGAATCTTTTTTTCAGTAAGGAAACTGATAAGTTAGCTTCAGGTTGCTGAATATAATTGCAGGATCTTTTCACCTCTGAACAGAATTTGGTGAGTTATTTTAACATCTCCCTCTCAGGCCATGTAAAAAAGCTTAACTTTGTTAGTAGCAACAATTGTTTGGGGTCAACAACTGTAATCACAGTAAATATCAAGTTTCTGAACCTTGACTTGCCAGGCAAAAGGGGATTGCTCTACACGAAGGAGGCAATTTCATGCTTGAATAGCCTTGAACTACATCAGAAAAATCGAGTCACAGTCAGTTCACAAGGAAGATGCTGCTGCAAGCAAATCCGCTACCAATGAGCATCACTATGAGTCTATGGGGTATATGTGGGAGCTTTACTTCAGGAACAGCACATGAAAAAGAGGAACCCAAAAAAATGCATTCATGGAAAATATTAAGCAATGTACCTTTATGATTCTAAATAAATTTATATTTTAGGAAAAGTCTGTGCATCCTCAGGAATTTTATAAATGTCTTCTATGTCACTATTTCTGTTCTTTATTTAGATTTATAGGAAAGGATGCTTACATGGCAGGTGCCCTTGACATATATTTAAGTTAAGAGGAGCAGTAAAATTATTAAAAAAAAAAAACAAGCACCAGTTAGCCAGGCAAAAAATCAAAATCCTCCTCCCCTTTGAACACTTACTCACCTTTGCTATTTCCCACCATCTTCAAATTGCCTTGGAGGTGGGGGCGATGAGTTTTAAGGTGCTTTGATGTTAATCAGTTTCAGGCTATAATGGAGCTAGAGAGATGGTGGGGAGGCAAGATTCTTTGCCTTGGTTGAGGAGTCAAAATTGCAAGAGTCATGATTTTAGTTAAAAAGGAAGAAAAGTTTGCCACACAACATGTTAATGAAAGTTGTTTGTCATGGGGAAAAATAAGCAAAGTCAAATATCCTTTATTTTGCACAAAAATAATCAATGTCATTTAACAATATTTAGCTAATAGTTAAAAAAACAGCAGGTCTGTACCATTTAGCACACAGAGCCAAATTTGTGTATAAAAAAACAAAACAAAACAAAAACAAACATGGAGTGTTTGTCTGCTACTAGGCTGGCCAGAGCAACCAAAACCATGACTTTTTTTGTTGTTGTTGTCGTCATGGGAGTCATGGTTGATTACTTCCCCGAACTCCTCCATTCCCCTCCACTTTGCAGTCCCATTGTCTACGTTGCTCTCCTTGCCCTTGATCCTTCGTTTCCTTCTCTTCCTAGTCCCTCCTCCCATCTTAACTCATTTCCTCCCATCTTCCCCACGTACATCAACCTTCTCAAGACTTCATAATATATTTAAATAAAGAAATAAACCAACAGAGAAAAACACAAACCAACAAGGATTGTGGAAAAGTAACCAAAAACAGTGCAATGAATCCAACAAAATTGCATGTGAGAACTTTTCTTTTTTGAACTTCCTTAAGGAGATGAGTGATCACATTTAGGATCTCACTAATAAAGCTATTAGGATATGGTGCTCTATCAGTGCTGTTAAGGGTTGAAATATGGATGCCCTCCCTTGTTTTAATACAAATGACAAGTTCTTCTTTTACACTTGAACACACTTCACTCTGCTCATCTTAACTGCCAGTTACCTTTCTCTTTCCAAAGTGCAGTGTAGCCTGTATAAAGCAGTGTTGCAGTAAGAAATGGATCTATATTTAGAGTGGCTTAGAACATTTTCATCGCACATTTTCTGGAAACAGCCATGTCCAAGAAACTGAATATTTTTGTAAAATCATACCAGTTTTCATTAAATTTCCTTTGAAAAGATTCCAGATAGCAAAAATGTTTGTTTCAGAATTATTCCAAAATTTTGTTGTAAAAAAATATTTTTGGTTTGAAATTTAACATTTTTATATTACTTTTATTTTGTGATGTGTCAGTGCTAGTAGTGCATAATATAACTTTATTACATAATAACAATTAGAGGACAAGCTATATTCAATATTCTTGTGTTGATGGGACTCTTTCTAAATACTAGGATATTGAAAACAGCTGCTCCTCTAACTAGTACTGAGCACTGATCTTTTCTAGATGAAAGTGTTGAAGTGTCAAACTGTTTTAATTCAAACACAAACAAGAGACACATTGAAAAACTCTGATTTTGTCATTGTTCATCAGTACTAAGAAGCAACTGCCTTTAATGATTTAAAAAATATAATAAAATATTTTGACTGTCATACTTGATATGTCAGTAATTGAGTAGGACTGACATGACCTGATATGACATATTATCCACTACTTCTACTTACATGTCTTTAAAAAGATAAAAATAAAGGGGAGATAAATTTTGAAACATTTCAAATTTTTTCCAAATTAAAATTTTCAGAATTCCTATTTTGGGGGGGAAATTTGAAATATCAAAATTTCACATGAAATAGAAATTCTGAGTTTCAACCAGCTCTGGACATATTTTTGAACTTTTAGGCCATTTAATTATTTAGGGAATCGCTGAACAAAGGGCATTTTCAAAAGTGGACCTCTTCACCCTAAAAGAGACTCACTTGAATTAATCAAATATCTCAACAGCCAAGCAATGTCTAACTCCTTCATGTAATGTATGCTTTTTATTTGGGTACGACATGGCTCAAATTAAAATATACCAGTATATCAATATTTGGAATTAAAGCTATCATGTACACTTTCCGCAGAATTGTCACTACAAAATATCACAGACTGCCTGGACCAATAGACAATTGCACTCTTCAACTTCAGGATGAAATCCCTTCCCTCATATTACCGGGTAAAATCATATTACTTATTTGTATTACCATGGCTTCTAGGAGTGTTAGTCATGTTCCAGGACCCCATTGTGCTAGATGCGTACAAACACAAAACAAAGAGATGGTTCCCCTCCCCCAAGAGCTTATTGATACAGCCGCACATAGAGAACTTGGAAATTTTTTTTTGTATTGGTGCTGGTTACTGAAGCAACCTCAAATTATATGAGCCATACATAAATACTCCTGATGAACATTCACGTTTTCTTGTCCTCATCCACTTTGGTGCTTGGCTGATAATGCTTGAATCTGAAATCTTAGTTTCATAGCTATGGCAGATGTAAGATGTTGTATAATGACCCATAGTCCTTCACTTGATCTATAAATAATATTCTTTTTATATAAAAAGAAAATTCTTCAATTCTAAGAAGAAATACAAAGAATTTATTACATATGTTAAAGAATTTCAAAAACAGTCTTTTCTGCTTCCTGCTAGTAGCCTATTGCAAAGTAAAATCTGCCAGTCTGTGTTTAATCTGGCTCCAGGGAGGCATTTCAGTATAAATCTATAAAGACAAGCTCCAACAGTTCTAGAAGGCAGCATACAGACTAGAGATTTTCTTGCACTGAATGCTAGTAGATAGGATACTAATTTATTTTTAGGACCAATTCTACAAAGAGTGAGCTAGTGAAAACACTTATTATAGATTTATACAATTAGGTTAGAAATTATTTATATTTCTAGTATGTTCAGTTCTCCTTCCATGACTAAAATAATTTCCAGTAACTGAGTTCTTATGACAGCTTTGGAATCTTGATACCAATATGCATATCTAGAACAAGCTATATAGCAGTTTTGCATTGCTGTAATGAACGCTGATTAAGGTTTTGTAGTTGCTACTAAAACAGATATATGATTATGTTAAACTGAAGTTATTTGGGCTTAAATTATTTTGCTGTCAGGTTATGCAAATTTTTAAACAAATTATAAAGTAATTAGTGAGAATGTTTTGTGCAATGTGAAGATGAGATTATGCACATACACTGAGTTCTCTTTCTGTTCCTCTAACATGTTCCTGTAAAGAGACCATTCAGCAAAAGAGGTTGAAAAAGTAGTCCTTTCTTTCCTATTCAAAGATTATGAACATCCACATCTTGAAACTGAGGAAGACTCTGGAATTTAGAAGATTTTAGACAAACAGCAAAACTGGGAGAGCTGCAAAAGGAACTAAAGAAACTCTTAAGAAGTTTAGGATGGGAATTGCAGAAAGAGAGGTTTTATAGTTTTAAGAATAGAGAACAGGGTTAAGGTTATGTGTCCCTGCCCAGATATTCTGAATACTGTTGCATCTCCCTCCTTCTGTGCTTGGATAGCAGCCTCCTCAGTGTGCACAGGGAGCATGAACGCTGCCCTACTCCTTCATAGAATATAATTGAATTAAGTTTAAGTACTAAATGAAAGGCGTATGTATTATTGTGGGCTGGGATTGTAGGTAACCTCTCCAGTGGGGAAATGTGACAAATTAGACATCTGGACATCAAAGGTCTATACTGAACAATGTTCCAGACAAGAATAGATTTTTGGAACAAAGTGTTAAATGGTTTTCCTGGGTTATACCTAAGTGGTGGTGAATTCAAATTTCCCACCTCTGTTTATGCAAAAACCCAGCCCTTTGACACTGTGCCCTGAAAAGTGGGACTGTGCCTGCTGACCAGCTGTTACAAGAAGCCAATATCAAAAGACCCAAGCAGTATAAAGAAGATTGACTTGTCCATGGTTGTTCTGATTCTGAATCTGAGACAGCTGTGAACTTGTAACTATGGGAAAACACAGTTGTGTGTTCTGAAGGACTGACATCTACCAGGGCCTGAGGCTGAAGTTGGGGTGACCTCTGGTAAACTTTTTAGCATGCAAATAGATTCTTTTATTGTTTTCTCTGTAATACATTTATTCTTATGTTGAAAGCACTTTCTTATAAAGAGGTCTTTGGTACCTGCTGGTGAGTAGAGTTATCTGTAGACTATGGAGAGAAAAAGTGCAGATGCTGGCCTGTGTAGATGGTCTGGCTTGCCAGGACTATCACAGTGCTAACAGGAACTGTGCACCACAGAAAAAACCCAGGATGGGGGAAGAGATGCAGGTCTCTGCCCAAGAGAGAGGGCATGACTGAGGTGCCATAAGCCTAGGATGCCTTTGAGGTATAACAGAGGAGGAATACAAGTGCAGTTGCCCTGAACTGAGAGACATCCCTGATGAGGGTAGAGCCATGGTTCTTACACTGTTTAGGGGAATACGAAGAGAGCAATCCCTGAACTCCTCTTAAGTGTAGGTACTGGATTTTTGCCTGGCCCTTACGCAAGCCTCCTAAAGAGGTGCAGGAGGAAGCTCCTTACTTCTTCTACTTCCACTGCCCTGGATAAGGGGCCAGCAGAATCTCTCTATAAGGAACTGTACTGTGTATATTTGGGCAGGAATCTGGAGAACTAGAGGACTATTTCTAGGCATCTGTGTAATGCCTATTTATTCTGAGGTACTGGCTTTTTCACAATTAACTCTGCTTTAGTGTTACATAGTTAGGCCTGGTCTACACGGGGGCGGGGGGGCGGAACTGATCTAAGATACGCAACTTCAGCTACAAGAATAGCGTAGCTGAAGTCAACATATCTTGGATTGACTTAGAATCACTTACTTCGCGTCCTCACGGCACGGGATTGACGGCCACCACTCCCCCGTCGACTTTGCTTCCACCTCTCGCTGAGCTGGAGTTCAGCAGTCGATGGGAGAGCGATTGGGGATCAATTTATCACGTCTACACTACATGCGATAAATCAATCCCTGATAGATAGATCGCTACCCGCCAATCCGTACCCTTAGATGCCTTTTATGGGAAATATATTTCCCAAGTACCTTCCCTGCAGTATATCAAACTCTCTCCCCTTGACATACTCAGAACTCTTTTTAGCATGTCATGTTTCTTTCTAGTTTTACACCCAGACTACATAATCAATAGAAGCAGTAGTACGTGTTCTCTCTAACATTGCTGCTAACTTAAAATTCCTTAAAACTCTCCTTTGCCTGGAAGTCTACAAAAAAAAATGACAAAAAGGGTTTGGCAGCTGGTGAGCTACTTATCATACTGGCCAACAGAACTGGCCATAAATTTGTGTCAGAAAATGCAAAATTTGTCAAACCTGAAATGTTTTGCAGAAACCCATTGGGTTCACAAGCTTCTGACAAACCACAGGTTTCCTGACAGCTGCCTGGTTTCTCACCACCTTGCCTGGAAGACAACCGGGGTCCACAGCTCTGGGACAGCCTCACCATCCAGACTGCCCCAGGGCTGGGGACTCCAAGGCTTCTAAGCTCGTGGGCCTACTGGCTCCCCAGGCTGCTCAATGCTTGGGGCAGTCATCTCCGCGGCCTGTACGAGGCAGGCAGCTGGGGGAGCCAGCTAGCTCAGGCATCTGGAAGCCCTGGGGGCCCATAGGAAGGCTGCCTGGGAGCTGTAGACTGTGGAAGCCCTGGCAGCTAATTGAAAGTGACACGATTCTTATCAGTTTCACTGCTGCTCACCACTAAATAGCAGGGGTGAAAGGGATCACTGATGACCAAGTGAACATTACAAGAATCACATGAATTTCAATCAGCAGCTGGGGCCCAGGAAGCAGATATACTTTCAAGATCATCATATGTTGGTATTTCCAAAATGAAACATTTAAGCAATTTCTATTTTTGCAGGAAATTTTAAAAATCTGACAAATTTCAAAGTGGTAAAATTTCCCACGAAATGGAAGTCCCAAATTTTGACCAGCTCTACTGACCAGTATGGTCTCATTGTACTCCACATCCGTCCCTCTGTCTGTATTCACCTGTAGTCTCTTGTCCTTTACTGCTGTTCCCAACTGGTCTGGGTCTATTACAAGACTATTTCCCAAAAATCTGCCAGAGGACTCCAAAACATGGAAGTATATAGCCCAGGCCACTCCCTTACCTATTTTTTTTTCCCAGAGCTGGCACCAGACAGGGCCTTTTTTTTTTTTTTTGCACCAGTGTAATCCAGAAGTAACCTGGAAACAATACGGTCACATGGGTATAATACTGATGAAAGTGACAATGGAGTCAAGCACTTATTTCTGTATTGGGAAAACAGCAACTAGATCAAGAGAGACAAAAGGAAAAAGCTGCAGATTTTAACTGTTCCATTTGTTGCATGACAATATGGATAAAAGATCCACAAAACCAACTGAGAAACTGTCTGTTTACTCATTATCATATCTTTCTTTGTGTCAGGCGATCCTTATCTTTTTTCCTGACTTAGTATTAACAGTTATTAGCTAATTTATGTGTTGGGAACTCGCTTTGATCTCAGACAGGGTATCTGTTTATATTTTTTTCTCCCCATTGGCAGTCTTCCAAGGTGATGGATTGTGTGCGTTTGTTTGTTTTTGGTTTTGTGAGTTCACAAAGTAGGTACATTTCCAAACTTTCATTTAACAACACTTTCTAGCAGAACTAATTAATTTCTCTAGGCTTTCTAATCCATTTTCTTCTTCAAAAGATTATACAGTTTGAGACAGGTAAATGAGAAGATCTGAGTAGTCTGTATTTTTTCTCGGCATATCTTGTATGCTCAAAAATAAACTAATGGGGTAGCTTTTAATCTCACAACTTGAAGCAACTTTAGCAATAAAGGAATTCTGGAGAGGCTGATCCAGCATGACTCAGAAACTAGGAATGAAATAATAATTGATGGTAAAAGGCAAATGAAGTGGATATATGACCACTACTACATAGAACAGTTTATCCAAGTGTTAAGTTGTGTGAAGGTTCTCCTGCCAAGTGTTCCCTTCCTAGACAAACAGCCAGCTAACCTACAGGTTTCATCAACAATTCCCCCACAAACATGTATTGAGGTACTGAAAGCATTTTCATGCTACCATGTAGCACTACAGCCTTCCCAGCAGAATGGAGCTTGCAGTCACTGACTGCTGCTGCCCCCAGTGAATGCTTTCCTCCGTTGGGACCATGCACCCAGGTTTTGACTGTCAAAAGCCAATGTAAACCATGGGGGGTGAACTTAGCCCAGTACAATGATTTAGTATGATAAAGACAAAAGTACCGAAAACCAAATCCTCTCTTCTCCCCCACCAGCCCCTCTCCAAAAGTAGTGGTAAACAGATACTTTTTGTATACTGCCTACCACACACACACACACACACACCCTACAAAGAATGTGAATATTTCACAATAAGGAAAAGTAGTTCCATGAACAGACATTATGTTTATTTGTAAATAACTAAGTTATAGCAACAACAGAAATTTCCATCACAAAAGAGACCTGGAAAGTATACAGATTGAGAATATAAAGTGTGCACTACTTAAAATCCTCCTTCCTGCTCTTTGAAATCAAACTGGAAGCTCTCTCTTACCTCTTCTATTTATAAATGCCAGAAGCAAGGGGCAGGCTTTCAAGCTGCCATTCAATGTATTTAGCTGGGACACGATAAAAAACAAAACCTCAAACCCAAACATGTTATTTTTGCATCACAATGTGCAATATTGGAACAGTTGAGTATTTTAACTGGATATTCCTGTTAATTGGTTGCAAACACCTAAGGACTTATCTAGTTTTGTGATAACTGAGTCAAGGCTAAAAAAAATCTAGATGAAATATTTAGATCAGATTGTATATCTATAATCCTAATTCTATCACTTAAGGATGAACATAAAATCTTTAGAAGAATTTGGTAGTTTAAAGGGAAAAAGTCAGAATATTGGTGTGGTTTTTTTAAAGAAATCCTTGTCAAGTAAAGCAAAATAAATCAAAAATGCAATTTCTTAGCCAAGAATTTGAGGTACTATGGTCCAAAAACAGCTACAAAAATGACTTGCAAAAAATGACAGGCCTCTGGTTTTTAATGAAGGATATAAAGAAAGTAATACACAATACCATCTGAGATTACACCTACAAATGAAAGCGTTTCCAGAGCAGAAAAATAAAAGCCTCGACATTTTGTTCTCATGTTAATTTTTGTTGTCAGAAGCAAAGTCACATGAACCTAAAAAGATGAGAAAATCCAACTCTAATGGGTTATACAGCATATAGGATACTCTTCAGAGTCTATTGTCAGAGGCTTATCAATAGAGAGAGATTAAGGGTGATTTTTTTAAGATGTTTGAGACAATTCTTAGAAAGAAAATGAAAATCATGATTTTCTATGGTGAATTAGTGTAATTTTCAAGATTTCATACTAGTACGTGTGCCAAATAAGACTTGGAAGAGAGAAAAATTCTGAAGCTGACAATTCAGGATAGAAATTCAAAGGATATGTGCTGTTTTCACTGAGAAACACTTTTGCAGAGCACACAAGACACTTAGAGGTGAATCCACAAAGGGGATTCAGACTCAGTATTGCAAACACCTAATGTCTAGGTGCCTTGCCACCCACTGGAATCCACCGCCCCGAGTTAGACACCCAGGTTTCCTACCCAGTGCACGGAGAGTCAGACTTTTAAGAAAGGGATTCACAGGAGCCAGCAAGCTGAGCAGGGAACTAGCCGTAGGAAATGGCAAGAAGAGGATATGACTTAAGACCCCTGAGTTCCCCCCCCCCCCCAAAAGGGAGTTATGCACCTAACTCTGGGCCAGAGGGAGTTGCCTCCTTCTGCTCAAGATTCATAGCTGTGAAACCTCTCCTGGAGATATGCATATCCTGTCTCAAAAGAGAAGGAGGTGCCACTGTCCTCCCACTCTACCCCTTATGGCCTAACAGCCTAGTAGTTAGAGCACTCACCTAAGTTCAACTGCCCCCTTTGCTGGATGTGGAGCAGAGACCTGAGGCCCAGTGTTCTACATGCCAGGTGAGTGCCCTGTCCACCAGGCTATTTGCTATTTTGGGGTGGGTTTCTCTCAGTCTCTCCTGTTGAAACTGTTCAACTTTGTATAGAGGTATCAGATATGGACCAGAAGCCTGTCTCTGACAAAAAATATCGAACCTGGCAGCAACAGCATCTGCCTCATTTTACTCCAGCTTAGACCACAACAGGAACAGAGACTATTGAGGAACTGAATAAATACAATAAAGGGACCAGGAAGGAAAAAAAAATTGGCCACCCTACCTGTTGCCTTCTTTATATTTCCATTTCTCCACAGGCCAAAAGTCAAAGAGCTGATGCTTGTTGCAATAAAACTATACCATGAATGAAGAATCAGGTTATTATATGAGAATTAACAGGACTTTTTGTATCAAGTTTCTTCTGTTGGCCCACCTTGTTCACAGGTGTTCAGAATAAATCAGTTCACTGTCACACACAACTCAGAAACTCTACCCTAGATAAGAGGGTGGTAGGAATGGCACTTTAGGCAGTGGGAACTTTCATTTAGGATGCACACACACAAACTTACCACTCTTGGTAACCTGTGCAACAAGAACATTTTATTCCCTATTCATCTATGTTGCCGTGGTAACAGCAATTCAGAAAACACTGGATTTTCACAGGAAAAGCCTGCTTTTATAATCTAGCAGGTAGGGCAACTTCAACACCTAATGCAAATAAGACGAATGCCTATATCTTCCACGTCAATACAAATATGTCTTACTTTCATATGCTCACTATATTAACCATGAAATTATATTCCTCCTCAGTAACAAAGTATTGTAAGTTGGCACTGAAAACAATTTAACACTCGCTAAAGACACAGTGTACAGAAAGCATCTGTCTGAAGAAAGAAAAATGGAATGTGTTTTTCATCTCTCTCAATACTTTTCATCTTTAAGACAGAAGACAAAAAACCCACCTTCTTTTGATCCTGGAAATGCATTTAGATACACTGCATACAGCATTAACAGAATGCTTCATTTCCCTTAAATAGAATGTAGCTATCCCCTAAATTGTAAATTTCATCCTATTTCACAACTTTATTTTTGTCATGCTTTACAGGAAAACAGGCAAACTTTCAAAAGAGCACTGAGTCTTTGGGTCTTACATTTTCCTCTTTTAAAGCTAAATTTCCTATACAGAAATATCCTCTCAGTTACACTTATATACACTATTCCAGGGGTCGGCAACCTTCCAGAAGTGGTGTGCCAAGTCTTCATTTATTAACTGTAATTTAAGGTTTCGCGTGCCAGTTATACATTTTAACATTTTTAGAGGGTCTCTTCCTATAAGTCTATAATATATAACTAAACTATTGTTGTATGTAAAGTAAATAAGGTTTTTAAAATGCTTAAGAAGCTTCATTTAAAATTAAATTAAAATGCAGCCCCCCCCCCCCGCCCCCGGCCTGGTAGCCAGGACCCAGGCAGTGTAAGTGCCATTGAAAATCAGTTCATGTGCCGCCTTTGGCACGTGTGCCATATGTTGTCTACCCCTGCACTATTCAGTCATTGATTAGACCTGAAAACTGCACAGCTTAGGACAAGTATTGCAAAGCTAACCTTTGTGACCCGCAGGCTGATCTCTGGTATAAATTTGAGCAGTCTGATTTGGGCTCCAAGTTGTGTCAGCTGCCAAAGCTGTGAGGAAGAAGTGGAGGGTAGACCATTCTGGACATGGTCTCTTTCATCCAGTGTGCTCCCTAAACCAAATCCAGGCTGGGTGGTGGTGTAGGAACTTCTACACCAACTCTATATTCTGTACACCCAAAAAAAAAAATCCACAAACAAAGTCATGCAAATCAACACCACTGCAGTGGAGAACCAGGTCCTTGGTTTTCATAACTGGATCTTTTCAGCTCTGAGCAATGAAAAAAAAAATCCACTATGCTAGGACTACTTTCACCACAAAAGCTCATCTGCATGTGCACACAATAACTGCAGATATCACTGTACAAGGTAAGTTATGGTTTGCTAAAAATTACCACACAATCACCAGAAATATTGCCTTGTAGGGAAAAAATACTGATACAGCTTTGTCATAACTGTTACCTGTCCTGACTTTCAAATGACTACAGTTCAAGGAGGTGCATACATGCATGGTTTATGCATGAGACTTACCCTAACAGCAGTGATGTATGTGTTGTGGTGCCTGGGAGAGTTGCTTGTTTTATTTTAAATTTCCACTTAGAGCTGGAGAGGTTAATGTTTAAACCAAACATATATAAGCAGGACAATTTATGCTAAGTGAAGATTTTAAAAGCATGCATAATTGGAGATTTAGACATCTTGACAATGTGTGTGTATTTAATTATTTTCATTTATCTAAAAATGTGTTGTAAGCTAAAATAATTGAGAGTTAAGTGTAGGTCATGATATTCTAGGAACATGATTTTTTTTAATGAGAAATAATTTAAAATTGATATTTTTATAATTTTGCTTGCCTCACATTTTTCCTAAATAATCTAGTAATCAATTCTGCAGACACTCACATGAGTAAATCAACTCCTGAGTACTCACATTACTCAGGTGTCTGAGCATTTGCAGAATCAGGCACTAAATTATTAGTAATAAGTACCAGCCAATCAGTTTGACTAATGAATATTGTTCTAAGGGGATACTGAAGGATTAGGGAAGATAAAGTAACATAACTGAAATGATCCTGTTTATGTGCCAGCTGTTGACACTCTTGCAGAATGATGAGCCTTAGGGTAGATGAACTACTTAGACAAGCTTTATCTTTATCTATAGTAGCTTTCATGTGGTGGCTGATACCCTATAATTCCCACATCAAAACAAAACATGGAACACATTTAATACTTAAATGTTTAATTTATCTTTTAGTTGCTCTTTTAGTATGTTCATTAAAAAAGAGAAGCATTTTATATTTATATGCAAATAAGCGTGTGAGATCAGGCATGCATGTGGATTTTTAACTACTCAGAATCTTATAATTTAAAAAAAGAAAAAGTCCTTGTCAAGGAAGGGAGAGCTAGAGAGAATGCAGAGAGAGAAGAGTAGCCTATCAGAAAGTGTCTGTATAGGGATGGAAGGTCCAGCAATACTAAGGTAAAAGTGGGATCCACTTTGGAAGTCATTTGAGAGAACAAATGTAGCAATTTATTACATTTTTGATATGTGTGCCACTATCAGAGTATCTAGGTGGCAAAATATAAGAACAGATGAGGACTAGAGAATTGAAAGGGGGAAGATAAAGATGAGCCAGCCCCATATTTCTGTATGTTTTAAGTGACCAAAACAAGATTTATCTCTCTCCCCCCAGCCCCCCAAACAAAAACAAATACACAAAACCAATCGTCATCATTGCAAATCCAAAAAGGTTGTAGCCTCATGCAGATCAAGTACCACCCAGCTCTAGCTAGGTCCGTAAGACTGGCTGGCTGTTCAGTCTATGTCTGTCACTGGTGAACCGATCACACCATCAAAGCTTCGGGCAACCATGTGATTACTTGACTGTGTAGTGGCAGTCCTTGGTAAACATGCTTTGTAATAGGACTTCCATCCTAATATGCCTGTACCAAGGAAACCACCAAAAAATGAACCAGTGTTGACGCAGGCACTCACTGGATTTCGCTATGGATAGCTTTATTGTTGATCTTGTGCTGCCACTTAATACGGAGCAGCTGATGAAGCCAACAAGAATCAAAACACCAATCCACCATTCTTCAGCCTTCCTCTGTGCTCATGTTTCAGTGTCATACAATAAAGTTGGTATAACCAGGGTTCTATTGATCCACTGCTTCGTGGTAAGTTTTATGCCGTGACATCTCCACAGAGACCACTGAACGGACTGGAACTTGGCTGCTACTATATGAACATCTACAACTTTCAAGCACTCCATAACAGTTGCCATCTGATCAGTATGCCATCTGGTCAGGTTAATACTGAGTTGGTTGTAATCTATTGTCAAAGGCTCCTTCACAGGGTGACCAGATGTTCCGATTTTATAGCGACAGTCCCGATTTTTGGGTCTTTTTCTTATATGGGCTCCTATTACCCCCCAGCCCCGATTTTTCACATTTGCTGTCTGGTCACCCTACTCCTTCAGGAACTTACTTCTGTCTGATTGATAACCAAACCAAAGTGTACTGGTTCTTGCCCTACCAGATCAGCTATCAACTACAGTGATTCACAGATTGATCCAATAAGACAATGTCATCAAGGTATTCAAAGGTATCAAAGCAAAATGATGTTCAGCTCAGTGCCACCGACAGCTGCCTCCTCTAGCTTATCCATCAGCCAATCAATACCAAATATTGAACAAAGATTATGATAGGACGTAGCCTTGAATTCCCATGGAAACAGGAAACCATGCTATGTATCTACCATTATCTCAAAACACAGCTTTCTATTTCATTATTATTAATTATTATCATCATCATCATCTATTAATAACGTTATCTTCCCAGGGATGCCAAGTCATGTCATCAAATCCTACAGGCTCACCTGATGCACTGAATCAAAGTTTGATTGAAGTCTATTAATCAAGTGCTGCACATGGCTTATTGAATTCAAGCATCTTCTCAAAAAGCTGTCTCATGGTAAAGATTTAGTCAATAGGAGAATGCCCAAGTTTCATGCCTTTGCCACAAAGTTCAGAACTGATTCAAGACATTAACTGAGAAGCAAAGTCATTCCCTGGGACCAACAACAGGATAATACATCTATAGTGGCAATTACACCCAGCCTTATTTCCTTTTTCTAACACGAGGCAGAATACCACCCTTCTTCCAGTCAAAGATGATATTAGTGAGCCAGATGGTCTGGAAGAACCTGTGCAGTTGTGGTACAACAATACTCTCATCTGTCTTCAGTAACTCAGGTGTGAGGTTACGAAGCCCTGGGGCCTTCCCAGATTTCAATTTACAGACAGCAATCTACAAGTATCTTTAAATAGATACCAACATCTGTAAAATTTAATTTGACCCTAATGTCAATCCTTCATGCATGTAATTTCAGTTGAAAACCTCCTTAGGAGGACTGAGCCTTTTTTTAAAAAATAGTATCTTTTTTATATATATCCAAAAAATGAAGTTAAGAAATTAGGGGGCTGATTTTCCACTCCATTGCATTAGCTTTATGCTTCAATGCTCTTCATTTTTTGTTTTTATTTTGTTTAAGATTTCCCAGGAATTTATTGGTATTGTTTATTAAAAAAAAAACTTTAAAACAGAAAAAAAATCAGTGCTTCAGGTTTTCCATGTAAATATTGGGGACAAGAGAGAAATAAAGCAACGGATAGAGAAGAGTGGCTTCAGAAGTGGAAGAGGTAGAGGAGGGAAGGGCATAGTCTCCTCATGCTGCCTTCTCCACCTCTTCCTCTTCCAGGCCCATTCCAGAAGGAGAGATGGCAGCTCTGTTACTCAGGGTACGTCCACACTACCCGCCGAATTGGCGGGTAGCAATCGATCTATCAGGGATCGATTATCGCGTCTCGTCTAGACGCGATAAATCGATCCCTGAACGTGCTCCTATCGACTCTGGAACTCCACCAGGGCGAGAGGCAGAAGCGGAGTCGATGGGGGAGCCACGGCTGTTGATCCCCTGCCGTGAGGACAGGAGGTAAGTCGAAAAAAGATACTTCAACTTCAGCTACGCTATTCCCGTAGCTGAAGTTGCGTATCTTACATCGACATCCCCCCCCACCCCAGTGTAGACCAGGCCTTAGGATTCCCAGGTTACTAGGCTTCCCTTCTGGAGCAGGGAGCTGGGTCCAGGGAGTTCCAGCACTTCTAATTTTAGAACTCAAGCACCGAGGTACATATATATGCACACATGCATGCATCTTCCATGACACTGTCTTACTGTAACAGATAGAATAATTTTTTATCATCACACCTAATGTCATATGTTGGATTTTCTTAATCCAATTTTTCATGTAGTTGAGTGATCCAAAACTTGGTAACTATTGAATAAAAGGTTTTGTTAAACCTGGAAATTTTTCAGGAAAAATTGGTAAAAACTGAAAATGAAGGGCCTTGCTTATGCTGCAGTAACTCCATTATTTCCTGGAAATATGGACATAAATATGTTAGGGGGACAGGAGGTAATTCTTCCTCCTATCCTCTCCTATATACACCATTGCCAGAGTTGGCCAGGTACCATATGGAGTTTTTTTTTTTTTTTAACCATGACATTCAGCAATGAATGGGGAATTTTGTTTGGCACAACAACTTGTAGCACCACATACAATGACAATTATTATATAAATCACGTTTATACATACATACACACACACAGAGCACAATGGATGGCATATTTGCCCTCTGACTCAATTAAAAATAGCCCTTTTGAACTGAAGGAGAGTTGCGGTATTGACACGCGTAGATCTCAAAGCCGCTACATGGATTTACGACTTGAGGGCAACACACTCATTGACACCCACAAAGCCAGCACATTACAGAAAATTTCTCAAGACAATTTTGTAATGATGGCAAATCTGAGCCAAGTTTTTTGTAACATAAAAATTACAGTAATCAGAACAGTCAGGACTTTACAAAGACCTTATGATGTAAGCCATCATGTAGTCTCGGGATAATTTACTTTTCTACCATTAGTGCTTCAGTGCTAGGAGCTATCTATGTGTGTGATGACTATGAATTTTCAGATAGTAAATACGGACACTTTATAACATATTCAGAAGTCCCCCTTAGAAAAAAAGTAACTATGATCCCAATGATGTAACATACATTAGATAGCTATGGCATATGCCAT
Organism: Mauremys mutica; assembly: GCF_020497125.1. Classification (NCBI taxonomy): domain Eukaryota; kingdom Metazoa; phylum Chordata; order Testudines; family Geoemydidae; genus Mauremys; species Mauremys mutica. Next base: position 28,373,146 of record NC_059081.1, on the reverse strand, counting down.
GATATGAAGTGATTGATGCAACCTGACATTGTACAGTACTTCATAAACTACCGGTACATCATGTGGAACACTAACATTTTTTAATACATAAAACTTTGTATTAGAAGACAACTGTAGAGATGGTACTGGAGAAAAAAAATGTTGTTACTGACTTCTCAGGACATCTTTCTAGCCTTTGGAAATAGTTCTTACTACCTTTTTTTTAAAAAGTAAGATTCTGATTAAGCATACACATGTTAAATCTTCACCTAATATGTTTCAACCAGAATGATTAGAGAGACTGTTTTTCCCCTCAGGTACCATAGCTGGTAACTGAGTGCTGTATAAATTGTTCAGTGCATGCCACAGTTGTCTGCTGATAGCAATTTAAAAAACATACAAATAAAAGGCACATTAGAAATGTGATTGAGGTCTAATTCTCCTCAGTACACTCCCCCCCCACACACACTTCCATTGCCATTGACAGGCATTTTGTAAGTACGGGAATATAAATGATAAAATCATTATGTTTTCAAACAGCTTCTTCAACCAACCACTGAAAATAATCAAATATTGAGCCCTATCATGCCCTGAAATCAATTAGGAATCCCAGGAAAATATCTATTGGTAAAATACGGCTCAGTGTGATTTTTGAGCCACGTGTGTTGAAAATTACACAGTGCATTACAAACTCACCCTTCTAATCTTACATCTGGCAAACTTCTGTTAAGTGCAATCAAGTCACTGGCCATAAGGTTAAACTGGTTGATTTTAAACAGCTCTTTCATTTTCTCCTGGTCATCTTTGGGAATGAGCACAGCCTTTCCCATTTCTCCAGGTCCTTCTTGGTTTCTTGAAATAACAGCTGTAACACAAGATAACAAAATACCCACTTTTAATATTTGTGTATTGGTTTCATTCTGCACTAATAGGAGATTTATGGCATCTATCAACAAGGGGTAATTTAGAGAAAAATAAAAAGTCTGCACTCAAGACTGAGATTTCACCCATATCTGAACCTGAACTTGAATCAAGACTTTTTCTTTAAAAAATAAATAAATAAATAAATAAATTTTCAAATACATTTTTCCGCCCACTTCTAGTTTCTGGCAGAGACCACATATAATAGTAATGAATCAGATAGATAGATAGATAGATAGATATAATGAGAACAACAATTATGTGTCACAATATCATATTCCCAGTGAAATTTTGCATATACAAGAGATTTGGATGAGATTTATATAAGCATCCAAATTATCTGATGCTTATGAAAATTGAATCCAAACTCCTAACCTTTTGAAAGTCACCCTTGACTGCTATGTACATGCTACTAAATATTCTAGCCATAAAGAAACTAATCCCAGAGCGAGAAGATTGTAAACCTACATTATCCCAATGTGAATTATGCTACAGTATTGATACAATAAAACAGAATACATGTTTTATATATTTATAATATATTTGATGAGAGGTATTTGTACATAAGACATAGAAAATGAATATAGCACATTTTAACCTAAGTTTTTCAGTATCAAAATAAAAAGTATATTGAACTTGAGATATAATTACATCATCGTATTATACAAGACAAAAGAGTGGCAAGGAACATCCTGCTGACAAACAATGTAATAAGTACAATCAATTTCACTATGTACCTTCAATGTGTATTTAAATGAAAAAAAAAATCTCCAAGAAAACTAATATTATTAATTATTTGCATGTTAAATCAATCCAAAAGACAAGAGCATTCTTTTGAAAACAATCAGCATCATAAAATTGCTAGATCTTCAGTGTCAAGATCTATCTGATGATGACGACATGGATAATCAAATAAAAACATTGCCATTGTGGCCCTGATCCTACAATCAAATCTGCACAGGCATTTGATTGCAGGATTGGATTGGTTTGTTTTGAAGGTTTGGCGAAGGAAGACTTTGTGTCAGTTCTTAAAGTTAATCAGAAAATACCCAGGGATATTAGTGTGACATAATTTGCCCAGACATTGTTACACAACCTCAGAAGCCATTTCCCAGAATAAAAGAAACAATGAAATATTTTAACAACTTCAATTACTGTTTAAAATCTGAAACCAAGCCATATTTTTTATTAAAAATGGTTTCCTAAACCTGAGATTGACCTCACCTTTAAGTGGAGGTGGTGTGTGCAGGGGGCACAGTTGTCCAGCTTGCTGGGGGGGGTGGGAGAGGGGGAGAAAACAAACAAGAAGCCGCTTTGATCAACAACCCCAAAAAAGCTGGATCTCAGGAAACCGTACCAAAAGCAAAGGAAGAGGAACCCTTCCCTGAAGCACTGATGTCACCTCTGGCAGGGGCAGAAGCCAGGTCTCACTTGCCAGAGGTGAAATCCTAGCCCTAATGAAGTCAATAGCAAGACTCCCAAGAGACACTCATGGGATCAGGATTTCATCCCAGGAATGTCTCCACAGCATTCCTATAAAATAGGCTGCTTAATGGGATATCCTAAAGCAGGGGTCGGCAATCTTTCAGAAGTGGTGTGCCGAGTCTTCATTTGTTCACTCTAATTTAAGGTTTTGCGTGCCAGTAATACATTTTAACGTTTTTAGAAGGTCTCTTTCTATAAGTCTATAATATATAACTAAACTATTGCTGTATGTAAAGTAAATAAGGTTTTTAAAATGTTTAAGAAGCTTCATTTAAAATTAAATTAAAATGCAGAGCCCCCCGGACTAGTGGCCAGGACTCAGGCAGTGTGAGTGCCACTGAAAATCAGACCACGTGCCACCTTTGGCACACGTGCCATAGATTGCCTACCCCTGTCCTAAAGGATGTCCCACTTACTGAACCAAAATTGAACAGCTTGATCTATTAGCTTATCCATTAACAGCATTAACCTGAGAATTATCTGTGAGAACCCCACTCCCATGTGAAATATTTAAACCATAAAAATAGAAAAAAATACACTCTTTCTTAACTGTATTAATTGTGTGACAGAACACAGTCCTATAAACCATTACAAAACCAATCGACCGCAATGAACTCACTCAAAGCTTTTTGAAGGATTTAATTGTACTAACCAATTAGCTTCTGATCCTGGGGGAAAAAAACAACACACACAACCCAGTTTTGCAAATTAAATTGCAGAAATTTATAATGCAATATTAGTCCTCAGTTTCCTGTTCATTTCCATCCATACTTGGCTTGAAAAAATATGAACGTAATAAAAATGGAACTAGGAAGCATTAATACTGCCTGCTAACAACTAAGTGTAGGTAAATGAGCATAAAAACCAGCATTTATACCATGCCATTTAAAATGTGACACAAATCAATAAAAGCAAAATCTTTAAAGATCCTCCACCTTAGCTTATTCCCTGATACATAGAGAAGTCTACCAAGAGAGAAATGGAATATATGAGAGTGTGATCTCCTATTATATCTTTATAGAATTAATTTGGGATGGTTGCATTACTCATGGCTGGCAAAGCCACAAATGAGTTATGCAAGTCATCACAAACTGGTGTAGATTAATGCTTGTTCTAACAGATATTCAGTATATGTCACATGTTATGGGGGAGTAGGAGCCCACAACTGCAGGAATGGTTAAGGGAGTTAAATCTTTTTATAGGAACTACAGAAATAATTTAGACGTCTATACAATTTAGTGATAATATCCTTCCTATAGGATGTTTAACCATTCCCATTTTGCATAGGACTGCCCATATGGAAAAAAGTCTCTCAGAATTTAATAGGGGTCTTTAGAAATATTGTGTGCCCATACATACAACCAAACTATCTTCATGCTTAGTTTGCCAATTAAGTTCATGAATCATGACTTCCTCCTCAGCAGGCTGTGCAGTATTTGCAGTATTCCAATATCCACATGGATCTCCCAATATTTTTCAGAGAATACAGTGGCTTACTTTTCAAAAGGTTCCCATTTCTATTTGTCTGTTCGTGTTTTCAGTTCCTTAGCACTGGAATGAACTGGATTGGTTTTGGAAAAAAAAAACAAAAAACAAAAAACACAGAGCATAAATGCCTGGAGGAAGCTGTTACTTATCAGAGCCTCTGTAGCCAATTATTCATTAAAATTGCTCATGCTTGCAACAAAGAAAACAAACACCTGTAAAAGCCTTTCCAAATCATCATTGTTCCACAGGAGATGAAGGACTTCTGAGCAGACTGGAGAATGATGGGTGCACTAAACAAATTAGACATTAGTCCTTATTCAGTAAATTTAATAGAAATGAGCTTAGAAGTTTGGCTTTTTTATATATATATTATGGACGACAGATAGCGTACATAGCATTTGACCACACCACAGAAATCTCGTCTCCCCAGTTCTAGTTTACACTTTAATTGAACAAAGAATGTAGTACAACTCATTTTAAAGAATCCATCTATTATGCCCATTTTGATCAATATCAGCACATTTATACATTGCAAGAGGAAGAATTACATTAGGTTTCACTGTGACTGTGACCTAAAATGAAATCAGAGGGATTCTTAAAACTGGGGCCACTTTAGAACTGCAAGTGGTGATTCTGAAATTTTAGGTCTGCTCCATAAAGTTTCCTGTTTCTATGTGCATGTGACAGGCTCACTGTTTAACGTGCATTAGGGTCAGCAGCATCCTCCCTAGAGCTAAATACACTATGCACCGGAACTGCTACTAAATGCTCATTTGACATTTATAAAATGGTTTTTCTGAGTCTGGGCAGTTGCTGGTTCTTTAGATCTGGCTCTGCAGAAGGAATGATAAGAAATTATAGTGCTCTATATGCTTCCTAATCATTGGGTTTTACCTTGGAAAATACACTTAGCCGACAAGAGAGGAAGAAGTGGTCATGTATGTTGTTCTGCTCTTTTAATTCTCCCTGAACAGCATTTGGCAATCTCACCCCACCAGCAGCCACATTATTTATTGTTAACTTTTCATCGTGCTTTAAACATCTCACTGCATTATAAAAAGCAAGTAAAATATTTATGATGGTAGCCACTAATGTTGGACAGCCACTGCTGTATCCTTGGCCCTTACTTTTTGGAGAAAAGAGAGGGTCAGACTCTTTAAATCAAATCGTGTATTTAAGAATTGTAATATGGTACAGTTTTTACACAGCCTCAGAATCCCTTCCTCCCACCCTTCTTACTGGAATAAGTTCTGTCACCTGTTTGCTGAAGACGTCAGAGAGTATAGCCTTTCTCTAGACCAATGGTTCTCAAACTGTGGGTCGGGACCTTGTTTTAATGGGGTTGCCAGGGCCGTCTTAAACTTGCTGGGGCCCAGGGCCAAACCCTGAGCCTCACCTCCAGAGCTGAAGCTGAAGCCCTGGCTTTGGCCTCCCCTACCCCACCCCAGGCGGTGGGGCTTAGGCTTTGGCCTTGCCCTCTCCACCCTCCCCCCATCTGGAGCAGTGGGGCTCAGGCTTTGATTGCCCCTCCTGGGATCATGTAGTATTTTTTGTTGTCAGAAGGGGGTTGCCGTACAACGAAGTTTGAGAACCACTGCTCTACACAGCAGCATGAAACTGGCCATAGAATGAAGCAAGACTTAAGAAACCAGGGGAGGAAAACATTCAGGGCAAAGGAAGGAGCAAGATAAACTGCCTCATCCCCACAAATGTAGCATAAACGGAAAGGGGGAGAGGATGAATCCCCCAGTCTGAGTAGGGCTATCTTGGGAAATGGCAGAGTGAATATATTGTAGCAAGTCTTCAAAGTGTTCATATCCCTTTGCCACCAGAGAGGTGGGTGGGGCATATACCTAGCCAGATAGCTGGTTTTCACATGCCCGTGGTCTCCTTCCTCTCTATAGCAGAGAGTTTTCCTTACAAGTGTGGTGAAATTAGGGAGGAAGTTTGTCCTCATCCCCTTCTGCATGGCAATCAGGTCAGGAAAGAGGCACCCATGTCTTCTGCCTCCACCCCATGAAAAATTAAAATAAAACTAAGAAATGGACCTATATTGGTCCACAATACCTCTAAATAGGCCAGGAGGAAATAATGCTAATGCTTCAACATAGGTTTGTAGTTCAAAGTAGATACTCATTCTTAGACTCATAGCTGACTCATAGAAGATTAGCGTTGGAAGAGCGCTCAGGGGGTCATCTAGTCGAACCCCCTGATTAAAGCAGGACCAACCCCAACTAAATCAATCAGGGCAGCCCAGAGGATTCAGGGGGCCTGGGGTCTTTGGCAGTGGGGGGCCCCCGCTTCGGCGGTAATTCAGCAGCGGCAGAGGGTCCTTCCGCTCCGGGACCCGCCGCCGAAGTGCCCCGAAGACCCGCAGCGGAAGGCCCTCCTGCCGCTGAAGACCCAGAATGGAAGCAGCTCTGGGGGACCGGGCCCCGCAGCGAGTGAAGGACACTTGCCCCCCCGGCGGCCCTGAAATCAATTATGCTTTGGAGTGAAATATGCAATCTACCTGGCAGAGAAGGCTTTCAGGTTAGGACCTGTACCTAGTTGACGTGGCTGTTCCAGTCAGTAAACTAGGTACTGTACTATATGAACTATACAGTGTTTCCCTGCTGGAGATGTGATCAGCTTCATAACTAATGTTCAGCGAACACTGAGGAAGCAGCTTTGTTGGAGAGACAGCACATGATAAACTGAACAGGCACCCAGCTCAGACTGAGTCTGCTCAGGCTTGTAGGAACACCAGTGGACATAGCATCATAGAATATTAGGATTGGAAGAGACCTCAGGAGGTCATCTAGTCCAACCCCCTGCTCAAAGCAGGACCAACACCAAACTAAATCACCATCATAAATCACATGCTCAAAAGCTTAAACATGATTAACACAGTAAAGTTACATCATCCATGAACTATAGCTGGTCAGAAGTTTCCCACTTTCCTCTTCCCCCTGGCTGGAAATGGAAACTTTGTGGTTTAAAAACAAAAACAAAAAACACACATGTACACTTTTGCTGAAATCCAAAACATTTCAATTTGGAAATATTGCTGCTGTATTTCATGGGAGCTGTAGTGCCTTATGCCACTGGTTGAACTGCACCTCCCATGAAGTCCCATAGTCTCCATTTTTGATAGGAGGATGGTACATTATGGGAGTCCCATGGCACAGCATGAGGAATGAAGTCCAATTGAGGAGCCATGCTCATGCAAGACAACCAAACTACAGTTCTCATTAGGCACTATGGCAGCAAGTCTGACTCGAAATATTTTGGTTTTCAAGTGAAATATTTAAGTTGAGAGGTATTTGGTCTTCAGGTCAGGGCCGGCTTTTTTTGCTTGGGGTGGCAAAATACTTGGAGCCAGCCCTGCTTCAGGTTGCTTTTTTTTGACAAGAATTCTGCAGAAAGCAGAAATTTAATGAAAATTTTTCTTTAGCTGAAATCAGTTGATAAACTTTTGATCAGCCCTATCACTGATATAGTCACTGGCAGTGACCTGATACCTATCCTTGCAGAAGCTCACCTCCTATTAAAATGTAGTTAAATACAATCTGTGGGATCTGTTCCATTATCTGCTGCGACAGGGTGTTTCACTTCATAGCACCAGGCTCTAACAGGAAGAGAAATACTTAGTATTTAAACAGACTAACACCTAGTGGAAATCCTTGAGATAGTGACTTGATAATTCAGACTTTATAGCAATTTATGAAACAGGTAAGGTCCAGCAATACAAAACAGCTTCCCCCCAAGCAGCATCAGCAGATGGATCCAGGAATTTCAAGGCAATAGCATGGTACACTATTGAACAATGTTTTCTAGTTGCCATTGTGAACATTATAAATTAAGAAATAAGGCACAGAACAGGCTTGCAACTTGCACATTCATTCTTGAAAGCTTGAACTATACACTCTTCAAGCTGGAGAACCACCGCAATCTGTTGTTGCTCTACAGTTATTCATTGAAGTGCATCAGGGTAAAACTTCAAAAAGAGATTTTGCTGTATTGTAGCTTTTGGTCTACAAAGCTAAATAACTTCCTACAGAGTCTGTACTCATGCTGTGTACTGTGACTAAAATAGATTAAATTTCATCCTTAGATAACACATTCTTGCCATGCAGAATTATAGCTCTAATGTGGTTAAAATGCAACAAAGCCAGCCCATGTTCAATCTTTATGTAAGATTTAAATTGTATTTAAGCAAACCACCATTCATTAGTACTTTTTAAAATAAAGTATAAATAAATATATAGTCTAAATCAGATGCATTTGTAACAGGAAAAATCTATTTTTATTATGGCTCCAAAATGGATTCTATCTTCTCTCTCATGTTTGAGCAAATGGATTGTGCCCAGAGTATCTATAAGAAATAATCCCTAACTGTCTCAAATCCAGTAGACATTAACTGTAGCCCTCAAGAGGGCATCTTCTGCTAGACAATCAATATCATAGAACAATTTCTATCAGCAAGCAGAATGGGTGAGAAGACTCCTCCCAGAGTAACGTCAACATTGTTTATCAGTCGGGTGAGGGGCACTATTAGAGCAGATAGATCATCAACTGAGCCCCAGAGACCAAGCATGTAACTTTTGACTATATTTGAACTTCATAAACGCAGATAGCAAAAGTTTGAGTTACTAGTACACTCAGATGGCATGCATAGTTGATTGGCAATGAACCATTAAGCCCGTTGGCCTTATTCCCAAACTATTCACATGATTTAGTTAACACAATTTAGTTTACTCTTTAATGTTCTCCTAATTTTCCTTTCCCTAGTCCAGTGTCCCTCCCTTAAAAAACATCCTGAAAGAAATCTTTCCTGAGCCCCCTCTTCTGGCCTTCAAACAACACACCAATCTCTCCACGCTCATCATCAGACCCGGACACCAACTCAAAGTGGCACCAGACCCTGCCAGAACAGATGCAAGTCCTGCAGACATATCTCCACAGCTACAATGATCAACCCTCCCCACAACACACCTGTGGGTCCTACACATGCCTATCACAACATGTGGTGACCTCATCTAGTGCACTAAATGCCCCAATAGCAACTACATCAGTGAAATGAGACAATTACTATGCTCTTGAATGAACTCACAGAAAAATGACAGACAATAACATCTCGTCCACAGGTTATGTGGTAGAACACTTTTCACAAACCCATCACTCTATATCTGACATTTCAGTCTTCTTCCTCAAGGGAAAACCTGCACAAAATTTTCAAAAGATGAGCCTGGGAGTTTAAATTCATAACTTTGCTGCACTCTAAAAATCATGGACTAAATAGACACACTGGATTTATGGCTTATTACAATCTATAACCCACTAATGTCCCCCCCCCACTCCCCATCTACTGCCCCCCCTCCACCCTGACTGGAGGAGTGTTAATGGACTGCTTCACCTTGAATGGTACCTTAACTATTTCTGCTAAACAATCTGGTCCACCCTTTATTTAGCTGTGACACTTCTTCAGGTCTGGAAAACCCATCCAGAGCTCTATGTAAGCGCAAATGCTTCTCTCTCTCTCTCTCTTTAATATCTCCCATTAGAGTCTTTTGTTTTCTGTAGCTGTGAGGAAACACAGTATGCTCTGAAGGTCAATAGACTGGGGCCATTTTGGACAAAGTGGAGAGTCAGTTCCAAAGGCTTGGGTCCTATTTATCTTTTACCACGGAGACTCCAACTGTGGTACCTCTGCTGATTGCAACTATGGCAGCCTGGAGAAGTGTGGGCTTTTTGGCAAGGAGGTCCCAGGCCATTCTAAAGCTATACTTGTCAAAACCACCACCTTGTACTCTATTCACTGCTTACAATAGTTTAGTTCATTAAATGGGGAAAAATATTCACGGGGGGTAATTTGATATTAGGTGGGTAGATGATTAATCCATGATTACATGCTGGTTATCGTCACTCAACTATACTGTACTGCCATTATAAATGCATTTAGTCACTATTGTGCTGTTGGTACTTCACTGAATCTTAATATAGGATCAATACTGAAAATACTCCTAATAAGGAGGCTATGATTTTTTTTTCCCTGCAGAAAGTTCAAATCCAATGTTAGCTGTTGGGCTAATACCCATTCTCTGCAACCTAAGTCTGAAGCACACCTGCAATACTGCAGTCAGTGAAGTTCACCAAATCAAATAGATTTCTCAAATCACCCAACTAGGGGAAAACCCTGAGGTTCTGCTGCTTAGCATGAACACCTACAGAAGAAGCATACCAGGAAGCTCCATTTCTTCTACACGTGATAGAGCTGGGCTCCATGAGTACATTTAGACTACTTCCAAGCAAGCTATACAAATTCCAGCATAGGGAAGGATGTGTGTCAAGTTGGTCTGTAGGTCAAAACACCTCCACAGGGAATGTGAAGGGGGCCTACCCGCATTCCATCCTAGGATACCAGCTGTAAAGGCGGCTAAGGGGCTACTCTGAAAAAGGGCCATGGGCTGTACTGTGGATCCCCACACAACCCTTGGACAGATTCCTTTCACAAAGCTCATTTACACACACACACAGCACAAAGCGTGAGTAAGTTTCATCCAGTGAGAAGTGCTGTTCTTTTTAAAAGCTATTTAACCTGCTGGACTTTGGTGGCTGTACAGAGGAGAGTAAAAGATCCCATTATATTTGTTGAAAAGAGCAGAGAATAAGCTTGGCAATCTAGCCAATGTGTGTTCTTTCAATAAAACACGTCCCAATATCCAAGGATGAGTGAGCTATTGTTCAGCTCACATAATGACTGCTGTGTTTGCTCACACAGCCATTGCATTACCATTATTCAACTAATTATTTTTAACATGTTTTGTAGTATTTTGAGCTGTATATATTATTTAACTTGGCCATTCGAAAATAAAAATACACTAGCTATGTTTCACTTACAGGGTATGCATGAGGTCAACATTTAAATAAACTGGTTGAGGTATAGATGTGCTAGTCCCATTTGCATTTTTTAAGCTTTAGCTTTCACAAGCCATCACAGTTTACTGTTTTTTATCAAGCGCCAAGCACTCCCACACCCCTTTTCTTCAATTTGAAAACCAAAAGTATACATCACCATTTTACCAGTATTATGATTTTCTATACCACCATTCAAATCCATATGAAAATCTCTATATTATAAAGGCGATTTTTCATAAAAGCACAGAATATAAAGTGGATTATATAGTTACTCACCTAGACTTATTTCCTACAGATTAAGTTGGGGGTCTACACTAAAGTAGCTAATAATGTTTCTCAGAGGATAAGCAATACAACTGTCCTTATTTTTCTGTAGTTGCCTTTTAAAACACTTCATTTGTTTTATTTCTTTGCATATCATTTCTCCTGATTTTACAATGATGTTTTTGCTTAGGATCTCCCTTTTTTCCTCTTGCATTTTTCCTTTATTAGAGTTCCCTGGAACTCCCTGGAACTCCATTTTCAAATCATTATCATTTTTTTCTTTGTCTTTATATTTTTAGTAATGAACTTTGTACTCTGCCTTGAACTGTGCCCTGAACCAATTTTCACAATATATGACTGTTGTATTTGTGCACTATGTAAAACAGAATTTAAACTTCTCTTATAGTGTTCTTATTATTGAAGATGTTAAATCCCTATTTTTGGAATTATGCTCTTGGATTTTAGTTTATGAATTCAGTATATAAAGGTCAGCAACTGTCTCCAGAATAATCTCAGGACATCTCAAAGCTTTTAGTTTAGAAAGCCATCAGGAACTTTTAAAGCCCAGAATAAATAAATTTGACAACTGCTGTTTACCCAATTCTCACAAGTACATCAAAATCAAAGTCAAATTTATAAAAGGCACATTCAAATGGTTTCATTCACTGGAGAGCTATGCTATAGGTAAGCAATTACAGTTTGCGGGCAACAGCCAGAGTAGGTTTTGCATTTGTTACATTTTATTGTAAAATATCTGGTTACCTTTACACTTTCCATTCTAGTTAACTAAAACCTGTAGGATAAATATGCTTCCCTTATTTTCAAGAACTACTGTATGCTAAGGACCTGATACAGACAGTTTACTGAAGCTAATGAATAAAAAAATTCCATTGACTTTAAATAACTAGATCAGGCCCACAGTTCCTTGGTGATACTGTGTACAAAGCTTTTGAAAGCAGAAGTACTTCACTTCACAACCTACACTGGGGAAAATATCCCTCATCCCTGTAATGAGATACCAGGATTCAGAGAGGTCGCAGCCAGCTGCCCATAAAACCAGTTACTTCTTCCAGAGAAGCGAAGCTCTAAACCGAATCCTCTTAATGTAGTGGTGTCTGTGGGTTCCTGTGTGTGTAGAATAGGTGGATGAGAGTTCCTATTCCCTTTAGCTTGTCTGGATTTGAGGCAACTGTGGTGAATTAATTGTCAGCTATTCTGGACAGGTGGCCACTATAATGGAACCTAGAAAAAGAACCTTTTGGTCTTGGAATGACAGAGGGCATGAACCCCTGAGAAGTACAAGATGTTTTATACTGAGAGAGAAGTCCTCCTTATTCAGCTCTGAAACGGTGATTAAAATCAGTGAATCTAGAGTACCATGCCAAATTGGGCTGCAATGTGTGAAATCACCCTCATTTCCCCCTCAACTATAAACAGCAGGGTAAAGAGAGCAAACTGCACAATCTGTCAATCATTTTATTTATAGTCTATTAGGAAGCTATTTTTTACATCCACAAAGAAATCACTACATTAAAACTATCATGATACTTAGCATTTATATTGCACTTGGATATTCAAAGCACAGTACAGACATCAAGATCAGGATCCTCAGCTGGTGTGAACTGGGAATTGATTCCATAGAGCTATACTGATGTATATGAGCTGAGGATCTGCCCTATGTAATAAATGCTTACAGCATCACTGTAAGATATCAACCTATTATAGTCACTGTATGGGTGCAGAAACAGAGAAAGGCAAAGGGGAGTTAGTCAAGAGCAGAGGCCTGCCACTCAAAAAGAAGGGGAAGATGAAGAGCGTATCACAAATGGCATAAGCTCCACAGAAGCACACACCAGTGCGTGACTGAGCCAGGATTACATGGTAGGAAGAAAAATCCATAAACTGTACTTATTTCTTCAGAACATTGTCTCAATCCTTCAATATACAGTTTGAATTAAATTTGAGGGGGGAATAATTTCTGCTGGAAATCAAATCTGCACACAAGAATCAAATCATTTACAAATTATGAAAAAAGATGTCTCCACCATACAATATGGATAAATTACTAGGAGATACAAGTTAGATTTGTGTCATTGCCCACCCAAGCAGCCAATAGCATACCTAGGAGGGCAGTATCTGACATCCACCATCTGTTTACAGGGTTATTTTTTCAACATGAAAACTTCCCCCTATCCTGGGCGGGCAGGGGGGAGGGAGACAAGGACCCCAGGTGATGAGGAGGCAGGGGGGAGAAAGGAAGGATCTTGATGCTTCCATCACTTCCCTATTAAATCTTGAAATTAGTTTCAGTTTTCCTTTACAGATTGAAATTAGAACCCAATGCTTGTGTAAAATACTACAGAATGAAACTGAAGCTCAAAAATGAGAGTAACACAGAAGCCCTCTAAAAATAAACCAGAACAAAAATGATGGGTTGAGGAGGGATTTAATACCCCTGCCCACACATATGCAAAACATGGCTTTTTAACATCCCTTTTCTTGAGGGCAGCCAACACTGCAGCTGTGTGCTGCCTGTAGTTCTATATGGGTCAGAAACCTGGACCCTCTTACTGGCAGACTTGAAGCAACTAGAGGCATTCTATATGCGCTGTCAGTGCCAAATCCATAAAGCGGTTCAACTTTGTGCAAAATGCCATAATCTCACAGATCTGGCTTTCCTCTGATCGCTCACTACATTCAAAAGCAATGTTGCAAGATATTCAGTCATGCTGCCAAGATGGACAAGCACATCATGTCCTCAAGCTCTCCACTGATGTGCATGCCTTGACCTGACATCACCCAGGGGGCCACTCCAGAGATTTGTGGATTTGTAGAATTGTGCCATATCTGGAACTTCATTCTACGAAGAGTAGTATAATGCCATCAACTGGCCCAGTCCTCAGTAGACTATGCATGTTTTATTACCATGAAGATGATGTACACCGTAGAAACTTCCTGCAGGTTGTGTAAGTATGTGTCCTGTAAGCCAAAAGCCTAGGTTGCCAACCCTCCAGGATTGCCCAGGAATTAAACGTTAACCTTTAATTAAAGATTATGTCATGCGATGAAGCTTCCAGGAATACGTCCAACCAAAACTGCCAACCCTAATCTTGAGCTGTAGAGACAGGATGATGGAAGCAAGCATTTAAGCTCTGAGTGGCAGCACCAGGATGTGCTTTGTGCAGTCATAGCCCCCGGGGACACTGCTATCACATTCCAAGCTTGCACACAGTTGGCACATACCCACCTAGAGTGGGATCTGCACTGACATACTTGAAGAACAAAAATTATTAGCAGTATAAAGGACTTTCATATGAGGAAAAAAAATATTAGGACAATTTTATTTACAGAAGCGATTAACAGGGAACATGAACCAGTTATATAAAATAGTACAGAGAAAGTCTATTGTCAGTTTCTATATATTCTTCATAATATGAGAAGGAGACATTCAATGCAATTTAGACAACCTAACTAAAGTTGATGAAAGGCAGTAATTTCTAACAGCAGTTAGTCTGTGGAACTCACTGCTACAATATTAGTGAGGCAAAGGCTTAATAGGAATCAAGAATAAGAAGATTCATAATTACACTAGCCAACATACAAAATTTAATTTTCTTGATCACCAAGTAGATCTACCAGCAGACTAGCTCCTAGCTATACATTGCCACAGTATTGGAGTGTACAGCTCCAGATTCCCAAACCAGTGCCCTCACACAACTTACAACATCTAAGATTGGTCAGATGTTGCTCTGTGTGGCTTTCTACCCTAAACATAAACAACGTGCTTTCCTGATGCATACACCTTAAACAAAAGTCGCTTTACAATGTGCATCTCATGCATTGCTTAAGAATGTAACATTGCAGTGTAGACATGCCCTATCAAAAACTCACGTCAGGGCCATGCCAGCTGACTTGGGCTTGTGATAAAGGACTACTTAATTGCGGTGTAGACATTTGGGCTCAGGCCGGAGCCCAGCCTCAGAGGACCTTCCACCTTGCAGGGTGCTACAGCCCAGGCCCTCGCCTGAGCCCAAAACATCTACATCACAGCTAAACAGCCCCTTATCCCGAGCCCTGCGAGCCTGAGTCAGCTGGCACAGCCCAGCTGTGGGTTTTTAATTGTAGTGAAGACATACATGTAGACTTCTCTACATTCTATAAGCCTTTCCCCGGGTCTAGGTTGCATTGCATCAAATTTTAGTCCCTATTAAACATTTAACCATAGCTGACTTGCAGCTAAGCATAGTCAATGCCCCCAATCCATTCGCATAATACAAGTATGTGTTTTATTAAAAGTCACATTATAGTCTTGTTATTTTAAGCAACTCCTATGTTTATAAATCACTGTTTTCATTGTACTCACTGCCCTTATTGATTTTAAAAAAATTTAATAGCAGTATTAAATTTTCAGATGCCCCAATCATTTTGGAGAGAAAAATTGAGGATGTGAGGCAGAAACAAAAATGTATTTCATGTGGCTTCTCATGTACTTGTGTTGAAAAAATTGTTTTCTAAAATCTTTTATCAGAATCCTAATTAATATAAGCACAAGCAACTTGAAGCTGAACGCTGAATAAAATATTTCATGGCCTTATGTATATAGTATTCTTCTTGATCATAGGGAAATGCTAATAGACTATCTTAAAAGAAAAGCCACATATACAAAACAAACCTATTTACATAGTGATACTGGGTGCCTCAAGTTTAATTGAGACACTTGAAATGAGCCTGGTTTTAGAGAGTGCTGAGCTTCCAAGACCCTCCAAAAACTAGGCATTTAAGATGTTTTGTTAAACCCATTTTAATACTATCAGCAAAGAGTTATCTAAGTCAAGAAAGGTTAACAGAACAAAAGTGACACCAGAGAGTTTCCATGTAAAATCTTCCACATAGGCACAAAAGAAAGGAAGTTAGAGGGAACAACATTAGACGTTCAGGCAAACGTTTCCATAAATCCTGAGCTGCTTCTGCACTATGATTAAACACATAGGCTTCATTCTAATAATGCTGCCAGCTATAGAGAAGGTATTTTATGCTTGTGTCCCTGAGAACTAATCTTCATATTTCATTACAGGTCATCAGATTTTATTAAATTTTTTCTCTCTCAGTACATCCAATGAACTCCCCATTAAAGTCTTACTGTAGTGGCACTATAGGAAAACGGCTGGTTTACTGACATTTAAAAATCATCCAGAACTGAATCAAAAACCATTTAAAATATAAAACCAATGCCATTAACAATGCGGTGGGACAGATGAAGTGCTCCCATTGGATTTGGAAGGGGGTGCAAATGCTCAGTCCTTAGGGTGATCCAATAGGGTTTCAGCTCTTGGGGGAATTGTTATTACAAATCTGTGATCTCTTAGAAATTTTAGTGTTAATATCCTTATGCTAGCCTGGCCACTCTAGCTCCATAGCAATAGTATTAAGAGAATTCATATAGTTCTGCTACAAGAGTACAGACCCCTGTCACTAGAGCTAAAAGAATAACTAATAGCTGTTAGCAATGCAGGAACTAAGGGTATGTCTACACTTACCGTAGACACTGCGGCGATCGATCCACCAAGGGTGGATTTAGTGGGCCTAGTGAAGACCAGCTAAATCAACTGCAGATCACTTTTCTGCCGACTCTGGTATTCCACCGGAATGAGAAGCATAAGGTAAATCAACAGAAGAGTTTCTCCCATGGATCCAGGGTGGTGTAGACACCACAATAAGTCAACCTAAGCTATGTCAACTCTAACTATGTTATTCACGTAGCTGGAGTTGCATAATTTAGGTTGACTTAATCCCATAGTGTAGACCTGCCCTAAGACAACAGGTGAGTGTTTGAGATTCCATCCAGTAGAGGACAGAGGTCTACACCTACACAGTAGCCAGTTCATTATAGTATTTTCTTTATTCCCCCTCCTTTTTTTTCTTCTCTTTAAAAAGCAATATAATTAAGTGGAAAGGAAATATTAACCTGACTTGTGTAGTTAAAATTAAATCTCATGCTTAAATTTATAGCAATGTCGTTTTTTAACATGTAACTCTGAAAGTACAATTTATCAAAACATGCATTGCAGGAAAAATATACAATCATTGGCCTCACTGTGTGAATGGAGTAATAAGTTACTTTAAAAACATATATTGCAGCATTTGCCTAATATTTGCAATATTTCTATTAGTTTTTAAATAAAAAGTTTCAAGATTTTAGCCTCACTCATATTCAAAACACTATTTATAATTGTTTTACATTGCACTTTAGGCCCAGATTCAGGAAGATACCTCACTATGCACTTAACTTTTAGCACAAGTAATCTCATTAATTTTAATGATACTATTCATATGCTTAAAGTTGCATCCAAGCGAAGTACCTCATTGAAGGTGATATTTAAGTCCTTGATTCAATTTAAGTTTGGTGATTTATTCTGCAACAGTCAATTTATCTAAAGAAAATAAGAATCTTTCAAGCACAGAAGTGTACTGCCTTGTCGTCCCCTCAGTTAACATGATCAGTTAATATGCCCATGAACTGGCAGTTCGGGGTGTGAAAGACATAAAAAACTACAGAACAACCTGTACCGCCGCATGCCATTAGCATAGAGCAATAGCGTTTAGAGCAAGAGAGATTTGGAAAGTAGTGATGAAATGTAGCAGCAGAAAAAAAAAATCTAAAACAGATTTTCCACAAAGTACTAAATGCAACTTTAGTCTTGATTTTCAAATCTGTTTTTACAAGTGGAAATTAAACTCACACAGAAGCCAAAATGGCAAATTGCTATAAATTATCAAAAAAAGAGGGCTAAAATCATTTATTTTTTGTTACGTACATGAACCTCCTAAGGAAACGGTTGAGAAAGATGGAGAAGGCTGATTAGCTGAAATCAAAAAAGGGAGCTGTATTTTTTCATGCCAAACGTATTTGCTCTTATGAGATGTCAAATAAAAATCCCTTATTTTTGCATACTTCATGGACTTCTGGAGTATTTTTGCCCTCCCTCCCTTGACTGAATAAAATGAGTCTACAATCCATAATGCTCATGATACAGGTGCATATGACACATCCCCACATACATGTTGGTGCATTCACAAAGAGTGAATAATGACGATCTGATATCTAATGGAGTCTTGAGATTTGATGCTATCTACATTATATCACAGGAAAGAAAACCAGATGACTCGTGCTTCAATAGCCTGAGATACCATACAGTGAATGTATGTCTTACAGGCAGAAATAATTTCTGTAGTTTTATCAGGTTTCGGACAAGATCTCTATAAATCAGAGTTGAAGGTGCACATTGGTTACAGATGTTAAGAAGGATCATGGGTTACACTGGCAAAATAAGTCTGTGCAATATTGGGGAATATACATGGAAGCACAGCATGGACCAGGAATGAGATAGTCTTTCCCTCCCGTCACACATTTCTGGGCACCACAGTAGCCCAATGAGGATATTGGCAGTTTGGAAGAATTCACGGAATAGCAAAAAATAAATAATAATATAGACCTTGTTGGGGTAAAATTGAAAAGAAATACATATTAAGGCTTGGTTAACTGATAAACAAAACCAGTAGAAGCTCTGCTGCATGTGGATGTAAGTGCCTTGATCCCACATACAGCTGAGTGCATACTGCAAATCAAAAACAAACATCCATCTACAAATACTAGTTTGAAACAAATATTTTAGTGTCTCCATTTTATGTCTACTTTCTGCAAACAGCCTAGTGACTCAAACTTTGAGTCTCAAATGCTCATTACACAGTTCTTGAACAAGATGCATCACAATTATTTGCAAAATATCTGCAAAAAAATTTAAAATTATGAATAAATGCAAGAAAGTTTGCATAAAAGTGTACACACACATTTGCCAACAGAAAGAGGTAAAATGCATGTAATGAAGTACTCATGAATTATTCACCCAGGTCCAGACCCATGGAAAAACATGGGCACCATCCATAAACATGGAATAAGAAACATGGGACTATGAAAACCAATAATCTGTATAAGTATTTGAATGGTGGGCCAAAGAGTCATAATTAGAATAAAAGGGACAAAATTAAACAAAGAGGAATTTAGACTGAAGACACAGAATAATTGAATGAGGGGCCAAATTATCCACTGGCAAAAGTACTGGAGGATATAGAACATTCTAGCTTGGGCAGAGGGATGGTCTAGATGAACAAAGAGGTTTCCTCCACCTCCCTAGTCTGTTATTTTATTATTATGGTATCCTGAAAGATTAAAGGAATGAGCTGAAGTCAATGGAAACATTTCCATTGACTTCAGTGAGATTTGGATCAAGCCCTAAGAGACTATGGACCACATCCTCAATTAGTGTAAATCAATGCAAGTCCACTAAAGTCAATGGAGCAACACTAACTTACACTATCTGGGGATCTGGCCCTACATTTTTAGAATTACCGGTATCTTTCACGATCTTGACACAAAGGCAACCTACAAATATCTGCAGACTGCCACATCTTGCAAATCTTACTATACATACCTGTATAATCAAAGCAGGAACTATATACACTTTACATCAGAAATAGGCAGAATTATGAATCTCATGATGACAGAATTAATTTGATTTCATCAGTGCAATTAACAAACAACACTGAGTCTTAATATATTCAAGCAGGCTTCAAGTACTTTTCAAATATGCTTTCTCAAGGAAATTTGTCTATCAAGAATAGTCTTACCTTCAAGCACAAGATTAACAGCTCATCCCTTCAATGACCCTTTTGGTGCATGCAGGGATAAAGTGACATGAAGCATGCCCCAAAAGAATAAAAATGCTACTTTTCCAGCACTCTGCCTGCAGACATATTTCATCATCTGTCACAGCAGATAGGCTTCCTTTGGAAGTGAAAACAACCCACTCAAGGGCTTATTACAAGTGCTGAGATCTTTGGTAGACTGCAGAAGAGAAATGAGTGGGGGGAGGCAGTAGCCTGTGGATTTCAAAACAAAGAATTTATGATTCAGAAAATGCTTCAGACAGGGAATATTGCTTAGGTAAGTATGTGAATGTTCAAATGATACCAGAGCTCAGTAACACATTTGACATGTTTACATTTATTTTTATTTTGATCTTTCATGTGCATATTTAAGTTGCGATAACTGTACCTTGGGTGTAAGTAACTATTAATGAAATCCAAGTTTGAGCTATTAATAAACTCATACACTACAGGTTTTTGAACATACAGTATTTTTCAGTATTTCCTACTGCCCAATTACCTTGTTATTTCAATTGACAAAAATCTGATTGCATCGTAGCCAGTTACACAGAAAGAAGTTGAACTCTACTCTTTTTGGTCTTTGGTACCACTGGATATAGACCACTAGCCAAAAAAACAAAAAAAAAACAAAACAAAACAGGTCCTTCAAATCCTTGAACCAAACAAGTCCTCAGTCTAGATGTAAGGATGAATGCTAAAGAGGCAGGCTGCCTACCTTACACAAAGGCAATTTCAAGTTTCTTTCCTCAATGAAATACAAAAAGATAATAGTGCAGATAACTGAACCAAGAGCTTCTTGGGTAAATAATTGGCAGGAATGCATTGGACAGTGAGGAGTTATTTTGTTTGTTGGGAAATCTTCAAACCATTACACAATAATGATAATTAGGACTACAATTTTGTCATGGAGGTCACGGATTCTGTGACTTCCAGAGACCTCTGTGACTTGAGCCTGCAGCGCCTGGGAGCTGCAGGGTCCCCCTATTGCCCGTGGTGGCTGGGAGCCACCACAGGTGGCCAGGGCACCCCAGGAGGGACAGTGGGGGTGCCCCACAGCTGGGAGCCACAGGTGGTGTGAATGCCCTGCAGTTCCCCATTTTGTCATGCATATTTTGAGTAAAAGTCATGGATAGGTCACGGGCTTCCACGAATTTTTCTTCATTGCCCATGACCTGTCCGTGATTTTTACTAAAAATGTGTGACAAAATCTTAGCCTTAATGATAATTGAATAATAGTGTATAAACTAGCCAAGGAACACAATTCATCACCATCTCCTGTTTAACTTTCCTGCTTTTCTTCTTCCATACTGTGCACCATCTCTTCTATAATGCCTACACAACAACATTGCTGGTTTTGGATGGAAGCACTGTCCTATTTGACATTCATCCATATTACTGCTTTCAACAGGTTAACTCGTTTAGTTACTACAGTCAGTAGTGGAAGCATTATATTAAATTGTTGATGTTTATTACGACGAGTTTGTTTTTTGATAAAAGAAATATGAAATGCTGTGTACCCTACATTCTTAAAAAAAAAAAGGTTGAGTTATGTAGAATTGTGGGATTGGTCATTTGGATCCAAAAATGTTCAAAAAACATTAGAAAAGGGGAAAAAATGTCAGTCTCAAATTTGATTGTTAGGTTTGAGAATTAGTTCTCTGAAGAAACCATTAAAATCAGTGTTGTACTATTCTTAAACAAAACAAACAAAAATGACTTTTCCAAAAGGAGAAGGAGCTGGGAATATCACTTTATCCTTATGTGATCTATTTATAGATTGTGACACTCACGATCTTGGCCAATACTATGGTCTGAACCAAGGAACTGCAACTAAATGTCACTTTAGATGTTCCTTTTGGGAATCAGGCACAGAGGGTGATGCATAATACACACTAACTAGTGGGTTACATACTTCCTCTGGAGAGAGGAAACGTCCTGAGCATCTGAGAGCCACAGACCCCTCTAGACAAAACCCCCACTTATATGATGGGTGTCTTTTTTGGCCAACACACAAGGGATTGACCTAGGGACTTCCAGAGTTCAAACCATGTCTTCTAAGCTGAATTTTACCCATCCTGTGCCTCCAGGTAATTTGAAGGAAAAATTCCAAATATCAGGAAAGATTGAGGAAACTTTTGTCTGGTTGGGAATTTAAAAAAAGAAAAAATTGACTGCTTTGGAAGTTAGTAATTCCTCCTTTGGGATGTAGTCTATGTGGAAAGGGCAGGGTAGTTTAAGGTGCATGATGCATTTGGCTCTGTAATCTCTTATGTATATTGCACATGTAGGGGCGGACTCACACCCTCCCTTCCCTCTCCCCAAACATTTAAAAGACACATTGACCAGTAAACCATTCCGCTTTGTTAAACAGAGTTTCATTTCTACTCTCAAAATAAATGTTGAAATAAATCTGGAAATAATAAGTATAGACTAGAATTGAAATGTGTAAAGTATATAAATTAAATAGGTAGTGGAGCATATATATCTAGAAATTTTAGTACTGACTGCTAGCTTTTCTGCATTTCTATTTCCCCAGTTGCCTCTCTATCAGTACAAGCACTGTATCTTTCTAGACACAGCTTATGCATTATGCAGTTCCTAATTATCATGGATTTATTTTTTATTCCAAAACTAATATGAGACATAAAAATCAATCTTTCCTGTCTCATTCTCAAAGGAATTGCATGAAAACTGGTTTAGGCTTCAGCAGTACTGCTTCCAAAACAAGTCCCAGAATTAAATACAGCTAAATATGAAGGTTTAAATATACAAGGCTAAATCATCAGATTACAGTCTACCATGAGTAAGGGGTGGCACAAAGCTGCACTGCTCCAGATGCAGATCAGGGATGCAGTTGTGACCCAGAGTGCCTCTTACATCCAGTGTGGAAGTTACTACAAAGTTCCAAGCAGTTTCATTCTATTTTGTAAAATTCATATTTTGAAGAAGGAAAAAGTGCAAAATCATGCTTAATTTTTCTGGGATACACCAGTAGCAGATTACATACCCTGCAGTGCCATCCCAGCAGTACTGGATCACACAGTGAGAATGGAATCAAGGTATTGCATATTCCATAACCCTACCCACCACCTGCATATCAATGGAAATACCAGCTCCAAAGAGATTGCTGTCCTTCCCCAGGATAGCAACATAGCGGATCCTATCCTATACATAGGAGTCAGGATTCCCTTACCATTCTATGTGGGTACATAGGGCAAGAGACAGTTTTGCCCATATTCTACCCCTCTGTGTGCAAAAATTGATTTAATACATTGAAACTTAAATACATAGAAATTGGCAGCTCTCTCTTCTACAGCAAATGGAACTTACAAAAACAAAAACTGCATGAAGCTTCTCTGTTCAATTAAGCATTAAATTAATGGATTGTTAACATTAAACCATATATACCCAGACAATGCTGAAGCCAAAAAGAAAGCAGATTCTGGGATTCAGTTCCAAAATCTTGCCCTGTGCTACATGAATTGGCTGACGACAGCTGTGAGGGTAGAAACAAGCCAGGATATCCTCAGAATACTCATACCGGGCCTGATCCACAGCCTGAAATCAATAGGTGTATTGCCACTGACTTCCATGAGCTTTCAGTCAGGCTTGCCTGGAGGATGGTTCCCAGCTAGCACATCTGGCAACACCTCCTGGGTTTGCTTATGCAACACTCAAGTCAACAGGCGTGTTGCCACCAATTTCAACAGGAACAAGACATTCTTACAGTGCTGTGGCCTGCACAGTTTCAAGTTGGTAAGCTCCTCTACCCCTTGGACCTTTGTAAAAGTTGTGTGCCAGTGAACTTTAATGGGAAAAGAGATAGACCACGCTGAAAGGAGCGAGTTCAGTGCAATGAATAGTGACAGAAAGATCTGACAATGAAGGAATCAGGAAAAGTTTCTTGAGCTGCTACTATACTGCTCTGTTGCTCCCTACTTTGGCACTCAGAAAAAGTCATCAGATGAGGAAACTCAGCAGACAGAGGGCTAAGAAGTACCTATATCAGGACACAGATTTATTACGGTTATACACATATGCTGCAATCGATAGCATGCACTATGGAGAATGCATGCTGATTCTTCACGGGAGCAGAAGCAAGAGGTGCTACAGAACGTACTTTTCTTGGCCCTCTTAACCATTCTGCTGTGTGAGAGAGTGTATGGATGGATGCACATATTCACTAATTAGAATCATAGTAAGCCCATGATACCAGAAGTCAGTGCTCAAAGTCTGGTGCCAGTGTGCACCTGCTTGATATTTGGCTAGTGCTCCCCTCTTGATGGTGATGGTGTCATGGTTCTGCTACTCCACAGTATCTCCAGTGTAGGGGCAAAGTTAGCAGTAGTAGTTTTGTTGCATGATGAGTTACTGAAGCAGTGGTGGACCTAATATTGAAATCAGAAACTGCAGCTGGAAAAAGCATGAACTGCAGCTGGATACTAATCCTCAATGACAACATGATGGTTGATGTGGACTACAGAGGCTATACTACGATAACCTCACAGCATGCTAGTGGTGTAGGATCGGGGTTATGAACACTGCCTTTATACGGAGAATGATAGAAGTTACTGTTTTGCTAGGCCATTTCGAAGACTGTAAAACGCAATTCCTTCATATTATTTGTCATTTAGATTGTAGTCCAACCCCAAATGTGCTAGGTGCTTTCCAAGACCCAGCCCTTGCCTCCAAAGAGTTAGCTGGTAACAAATGCAGGTGACAATACCTCACATCAAACAAGGCTCAGAGCAGTTTGATACACTGGAATCTACTTATAGCAGGGTAGTTTTGGTTAGGAATAACTTCCACGCGGCTGTTATTTGGACATGAACTGGAGGAAGGCAGTCCATGCTAATAGCAACTGTGGAAGAGATGGCCCATAAGGCTATTGCGCTACTGCTGTGGCTTAGATGATGAATAGCTCTAGAGCCCGTGCATTAAACTGTGACTCATTTTTGCTTCATTAGTAATGAAGTTTCGCTATAGTTCAGTTCACAGAATGATGTGTGTTGCTTATTCACTTTACTTTCCATCATTCAGATATACTTTTAAATATAGAAGGTGCCAAACCATTTTGCCTGAGCAATCAAATCATAGTTCTGTGGCCTGCTTCAAGTTTCCCTTCCTCTCAGTACAGCCAGCAATAGTCGTCTCCTTAGCTAAGGCATTTTTGTCATAAACAGCCATAAGGATACCAGTTAGCAATCCCCATCTTGACTCCAGAAAAAGCTGAAAAACATTTCAAGCAACAAAAAACCTATTAGGAATTATAGTATAGGTACCACTCTTGTATTCCATTCCTGTTCTATCATCTGCTACATTCTTCAGGCTTTAAGAGTCATTAGAAACACCAAAATATCCTTTATGTAATATACTACTTCATACTTCAGTGCATCTGAGTCTGCATGGTAAGGTGACCTGCTAATAGCTTGCTACTTGGCATTTTTTCTGCATCCTGGGCTGATAATTCTCTGTTACATCTCCACAGTAAATCCAGGAATAGGAAAGGAAACCAGTATTGCATTCCATGGAGCACACAGAATTTCTTGCCATCAACTCTGCACAGAATCCAATAAACAAAAGGGTGAACCACAACCAAATACAGTACTATATTGTTTATGCCATATTCCTCTTGCTGCTCAAAGCCTCTAATCTTAAATCCAGAAGATAAAGTCTTCTAGTTTTCATCACATGCTATCTCGAAATCCTGCACAAGTCAAACATCATTACATCTGATAATACACTTCACAATATTTCTCCATGCTAGCATTTCATATTGTATAATTCTGAAAAATCTGTAGCTGATGTTAAATAATCTAGTTAAATGCACTAGTAAACACTGTAGCCTCTCTTGTAAATATTTATCTTTCAGTGCTTCTACTGTAAGTGCTGTCTAGAGATATGCAAAACTGCTTTGGGTTTTCTGTTAGCAGTTTCAAGCTAGACAGCCTGAGGGATATAGGAAAGAGTCTGGGATGCTGGAGGGCAGAAAATTAAATTGGTGGCTGAGTCTGACTGACAGAGAAATAATTTGATGTAGCAAGCAGCAGGTGAAAAAATCACCTTAGGACAGCTATAAACCTATTTAAAGAATAATGGTTGCAAACTTTTGGAGCAAGGGTCTGAGAAGAAGCATCATCTAGTATCTCATTAACACGCCAAGTGATGACCCACAAATAAGGAAAGTGAGAGTTTATTCGTACACACACACACACACACACACACACACACGTTCATACTGACGCATTTCAGTATTTGCATTCTATGAAATCAGGCCAATTATAGAAGTTCTAACCAGTTATCTTCCTTTTAATGTGGTAGTTTCAGTGTAAATCTTGTAAGAGGTATTTTAGCTACTATTATAGTCATGGCTCTGATCTAATTTAGCTAAATGGAACACCCAGTAAAATGTGACAATCGATGTACCTGTAAGAAAAATCCTCACCATGACTGTCAGCAATTTATAGCTGTGGTGCATGAACATTCTGGCTGTCTCCCAAGCACCCCCCTCCCCGACCTGAGGTCACACTGCCTCAGTTTTCTCACTTCTCAGGGCTCTCAAGTAAGCTACCACAGCACACAACTCCTGGGGACTGGATTCATTAACATAAAATAGCTCCCAAAATACAGTTCTCAAAAACTCCCATCCTCATCCAATCTATACTCTAAGTCCCTTCCCACAGGGGGTTTCCCAAGCATCCCTGCCTGCAGCCCTTTTCCCTGCAGGCTCAGCATTCCCTGCTGGAGTCTTATCAGTCTCAGTGCATCCCTCTCTTCTCTAAAGCTTCCTGGTACTCTTTATAGGGGAATCAGTTCCTCTGTACCAGCTGCTTCTACTAATTTAACCCCACACACTATCCCAGGTCTCCTCAGCTCAAGATCTCTTGCCCTTATAGGGACAAAACAGCCAATTACATGGTGATTGTTTTAATTTTAAAACAAACGTTGTAATGTATGGAATAAAGTACTGAAGGGATCTAAGACTTTATTTTTGTAAAGTATTGAGCAATATCAGTGAATGTGTGTGTGCATACAAAAACACCATAGTAATTGCATGTGAAAATAATGATGTCGTACTTGTAAGCATAGATTAGGATCAAATCAAGGACAAAATATGCACTCTGGTAAGCTGCTTTGGCTACGAGTCTCGAGATTTTCCCATGGTCGGGAGATGCTGAGCTATGAAGTGTCAAGAGCATTGATCAGCTAGAAGCTGTTTGTACAACCTTGCACAAGTAAATGACCACATCACTTTTAAAGTAAAATGCTTCTACTGGTATCACTCTTATTTGTTTTGCTCATGAGAATAGCTCTGGCAAAATAAGCTCCCACATATCTAGATTTTGATCAAAACTCAAAGTCTAATTAAATATTAGACTAGTTTGAAGCAGTTCAATAATCTGTTTTTAGTTGTTCAGCAGTAATTTTAAAGACAGGAAGTCACAGATAATTGAGCTGAATATTCAAATTTTTCTCAAGAGGATAAAGACACTTATCCATTACTGGGCTTCCTATTTCCCCATATGATTTCTAGACAAAGAATGAACACTATCTTATCACAGGAGCACCGAAAAGGGAAATATTGAATTTTTTAAAAACCACTGGCAGACTTTTTACATGCTTTAATTATCTAATATAAGTACTTTAAGACAGTGCAGTGAAATATGAGATCTCTGACATGTGGTACTCAGTGCAGCTCTGCATTGAAAAATCATATTATGAAAACTTAAATAGTCTCTGTACCATAATATATGCAATATCTAAATTGCTGTACCTTAAATAATCATAAATGAAAAAGATCTAAATATATCATACCAATTACATTGTCACTCATTTTGTTGTAATTTTATAAGTAATTATCTTTTTTCTCTTGTACATATAACATTTTGTTATTGGAAGAGACTATTTAAACAATGACAGATTATAAAATAAATTGTTCATAGTGACTCAGTTCAAACAGTAATAGTTGTCTTATTTGACTCTTTTTATGTGACACTACTAACCATATGCATGCATTTTCATTTCCATGGAGCTGCTTGAAGCATCAGCGAAGCACTTCTGCAGTTGAAAGAAAAAATTGCCCTCTTCCTCTAACTCCCAATTGTAGTCCAAATAGTCAGAGGATAGGTTAACTGGTGCAACACAGTAGGAATTATTTTTTCATGTGACTTGATTGTTACCAGCATAAATATTAAGTTTCTCAATAGCAGCCCACAGAATAAGCATGGAAAAGGGGGCAAAGCATTAGCCAACTGTCATGGGGTCCACTCACCACACATGCTGCCTCCTCCTGGTGGCTCTGGGAATTAGCTCTTGCCAGGTGTTGGACCCTCCTCTGGCAGTGTCTCTATCTGTTCTCTCTTCCACCCTACAGCCCCTCACTTCCAGAGCTGCAGCTTCCCGTTCATGGCTTGGCCCTCCAGACAGGTCACTAAGGTCCTCTCCTTCCAGTGAAATCAAAGTCCTTCAAGCACTTTGAACAGCTGGTGTCTCCAACACCCTGTGCCATTTCCCAATGGCTGGCAGGGGAACCCAGGCCTGTCCTCTACAGTAGGGTCCAGCCCAGGAACCCTATAACAAGCAGCCAAGGTCTGTACAGTCCTACCCCTTGCTGCAGTTTCCCTTGGCTTCTTTCTTCCTTCCTGCCTACCGAGCTTCCCCCTCTTTCAGGGTTTGCCAGCCTAAACTCCCTCCTCCCAGGGAGTGACTACAAACTACTTCTTATAGCCCCTTTCTGCTTACAGCTCCTGGGCTTTATACAGGCCCCTCCTGGTCCTACCGACCTGAGCCTATTTCCAATTAGTGGCCAGCTCCCTGCCTCCTTCAGGTGCAGCCTGGGCAGTTAATTGGCCTGCCTAGCCACTTTAACCCCTCCAGTCATGTGTGGGGTGAACACCCCAACACATCAATCCACACGAAAACAGGAGTCTAGGAGAAAAAGTAACCAAATGCAAAGGGTAAGAGGGAAACACTCATCCAGTACACTGAAGCCCAATGACATTTCAGCAAAAATAAATGGTAAAAGAAGAGAGATTAAATGAAGAAACACCAGATACAACTATTTTATACTTATGAACTAGGTGGGAGGTCTGGACAAGCTGGGATCAGTGTGCAGGATGACATCCCTGAAGGAGACGATCTGGAAAACCAAAAAATTACAACAGTGAGTGTGTGTATGTGTAGAAATGTGGGATTGGGTGAAGAAAGAAGGATAATTACCATACTAACTGCTGGTGGTGTATAAACAAAGCTCTG
This sequence comes from Mauremys mutica, assembly GCF_020497125.1. Lineage (NCBI taxonomy): Eukaryota > Metazoa > Chordata > Testudines > Geoemydidae > Mauremys > Mauremys mutica. The sequence goes on along the minus strand of NC_059081.1, from coordinate 28,344,130 downwards.
CTGTCCCAAACCAAAACTATTAGGGTCAGACAGGAGCAAACATCCTTCCTGATTTTGTGTCACTCTTCAAGTGAAAGGAATGGCAGGAAGACTGGAACTCCCTCTACAGAAAGTGCACTATTCTTGCCCCTTTTCCAAGCCTTGGACATCTGCGGCAGAAGTGAGGAACCGTGAAACTGGTATGAAAGACAAACAGATCCACTTGGTGAAAAAAAAAGTCTTTGATTCATTACCACTCTACTGGGTGTTAACTCCTACTACTGGTGAACCCTGAGGGAGAATATGCAATTCTGCCCAAATTAACAGCACACAGTACTTTCCTAAGAGGAATTTCAGATTTTCTCTAGAGTTCCTACATTTAGCAATTCATTCTTAGGACATCATCAGCACCCTACAAACAATCCATGGAATCTGGAACAGAATTTCTATAGCCTTCTGAATGTTTCTGCTGCTCCCAGAGTGAAAAACCTACTTCTAAAAAGTGGACCATTCCCTACAAAAAACTGCATTATTTGCAGGATTTTTAATCATTTCTCATTTACAGCTGTTTCAATAACACTGAATCATATTAAAATATGCTATTCCATACTGTAAATTATAATTAAAACATGACAGTTTCATAGTAATTAACTACTTCTGATTTAAATTTTCAAGACAAAAATACAATTCACCATTTTAAAAAGGGACTAGAAGAACATGCAGGGACAAAATTGAAAGGGTAAAATTCTCAGCATGATGCATTGAGATCCCAACTTACAACTCCTATTAATATTAATAGAAACCCTTATAAAGGATGAAAATGTATTTCAGGGCAGGGGCTGAGGATCTGGCCCAATGGCTTCTCCTGTTTTCTTCATACTGATGCAAAGTCCAGATAGCATTCTGCCCAAATTTGAAATCCTTTCTCCCATGCACTTCTTACTCAACGCCATAGCCTAGAATATTCTGTAGCCATTAAAACCAACCCTGCTACTTATCTCAGAGGAAAAGAGATTATCCCTGAATAAATCAATTTATTTATGAATAGTGGAATTACTTATTTTCTGAACTGCCATTTGAATCAACACCCTGTGGAGCCACAGAAGAGTTGCATTTTGAGCATTACACATTATCCCAAGTGATATTTGATATAAGATTCATTGTGCTATTACATTAAGTTTAGCAGCACAAATCAGTAACTTGTTTATAGAAATTACATTCTTTGCTCTAGGCTAGAGAAAATGTTACTTGAGTTAAGATTTCCCCTTTTTAGGACAGCCTTTGTACTACAGCATAATGAATAATTCTTATCCCGTAACTTATTCAAGAAATTTCACCTCTTTTCTTATTTGTAAACTTCCTGCAAACAAATGGCAAAATTGTGAAATATATTAATTATAATTGTTTCATATTTTTTCTGAGAATAAGTATTGGTCTGAAGTTTAGTCATAGACAATCCACTGCAAAAGTCATTGTATTATTACTTCAGTATATAAGTCATCTGTGGGTCTAACGGCTGAAGCATCAAAAATGGTATTGATTCATGTCAGAGATGGCATTGGATTATGTATGTAACTACAAGCCAGCAATATCACCAATTTCAGCTTGTATACTATGAAATTGGCTTTTGTTGAAAATTTGAGAATTCAAGTTAACATTCAGTTTTCTGCAAGTTCTCACCCCAGTGAAGCTTGTTTCCTTAGAATATACACAAAAAGTGAACACAAAACAGGGTCTGAATACAGAGAAAGCGGAATGGATATTCACAGAAAAGTTTTTGTAGCAGACACTCCGCCATACATCATTTACAGGCCACAGAGATATAGGGTGAGATTCTAAAACCTGCCTAGGGGATTTGAACATCCAATTCTGATTAATCTCAGCATCCAAATCTGTTAGCTTTGAAAGGTAGGTAGCTTTGAAAATCTCAGCCATTAATTTTAAGCTCACAAAACAATGGCTCCATTCATCCTCTATAGATCCTTATACATAGGGTGAACAGATGTCCCAATTTTATAGGGACAGTCCCAATATTTGGGGCTTTGCCTTATGTAGGCACCTATTACCCCCGACCCCATGTCCCAATTTTTCACACTTGCTGTCTGGTCACCCTACTTATACAGAAGGGGTTCTCTGCTCACAGCTCCTCCTCCAAACTCTGTCGCTTGTTCTCCACTCCACCCAGCTATGCAGAAGCACCTCACAGGATTCTAGTTTCCTGGATTTGATGTAGATCGGAAGGCAGCTGTGCTCTACCAGTGTCTTCCCCAAATCACATGGAGGAAGCTGGCATAATTTATGCCATTTCCCCTCCGCAGTTTAGACCACCACCTCCACTAAGGAGATCACCAGGAGCACAAAGCCAGGGGTTGGTGACCTGGATAACAATGCAGAGGCAAGAGAGAGGCATGTTTATGGAAGCCCTTGTTTCTGCTGTATCTCTAAAATCTGTGCAGAGGAACGTCTTGGGGAAACCATGAGTTTGGATGTAAAACCTGCAGCTTCTTCAGTGGGAGAGGTTAAGGATGGGGGAAATCCTGCCAACAAAAAAAAACACAGAGGGCATTGTGCAAAATGCAACTTTTGGAGTTTCCACTGCCCATCACAGCCCATTCTTATAAAAGGGCATGTGCAGTGCTTTGTTAGTGAAAAGAGCACAGAAGGCACTAGAATTTCCATCTCAATCAGTAAAAAGCGGCTGTAATATTCACCTGTCACATAGGCTATTGATATATTCTACTCAGGGAACTGGTTGAGGATTTTTAATAATTTTAATTAACTTAATTATTGGAGTGGGATGCATTAAATTTGGCACTAGTTACTGTAAAACCAATATGCCCAACTTCTGAATAAATACGGCAGTTAATTAAATTTAAATGCAATACAATGGGCACTTTGTCCAATACAACCATAGTTCAATATTTTATATTATATATATATATAGGAAAGCTGCTATAGCTGTTTTTACCGTACCAAGAAAAGACCTAACTTTTGGGCTCTGGGGTCATAGACTATTGTGACTGCCTGGAAATAAAGCTTATTTCCAAAACTACATAACATAAGAATGGCCATATTGGGTCAGGCCAGAGGTCCATCCAGCCCAGTATCATGTCTGCCGACAGTGGCCAATGCCAGGTGCCCCAGAGGGGTGAACCGAACAGGTAATGATCAAGTGATCTCTCTCCTGCCATCCATCGCCACCCTCTGACAAACAGAGGCAAGGGACACCATTCCTTACCCTTCCTGGCTAATAGCCATTAATGGACTTAACCTCCATGAATTTATTTAGTTCTCTTTAAAACCCTGTTATAGTCCTAGCCTTCAAACTACTGCTACTTTGTAACTTACTGGGTTTGTATACAATGCAGTGAGGTTACTGAGCCTGAGGAGATATTGCAGAGGAAGAAAAGGAAACTGACAGATCTCTGATATCAAATTGTACAGGTTTTAAAAGTTGTACATTCTGTTAAAATTTGTACCTTTTTATACCTAAGTGCTTATTTTTAGATCAACATGGACAACTCCAGGCCTGAGTAACTATTATAATACCACAAATATATTTCCACTGTTTGTACCCAGCACAAACATGATCAGTTACAGTGAAACCCCGCTATAACGCGATGTTTGGGGTCCAAAAAATTCCATCGCGATAAATGCGGGATCGCAGTATAGCGGGGTTTCAAGCCGGTCAGTTTAAGTCAGTGGTCCCCAACGCGGTGCATTGATGTGCGCCACCTAGTGCCCAGCAGGGGAGAGAAGCCACGGCCCCTGCGCACGCCGGGAACAGAGAGCACCGGCGCCCGAAGCCCTGGAGTTCTCTGTCCCCGGCAGGCGCGGGGCCGCGGCCCCTCTTGAAGCCGGAGAGAAGCTGCGGCCCCGCGCCTGCCAGGGACAGAGAGCACCGGCGCCCGCAGCCCTGGAGTTCTCTGTCCCCGGCAGGCATGGGGCCGCGGCCCCTCTTGAAGCCGGAGAGAAGCCACGGCCCTGCGCCTGACGGGGACAAAGAGCACCAGCGCCTGCAGCCCTGGAGTTCTCTGTCCCCAGCAGGCACGGGGCCGCAGCTTCTCTCCCCTGCTGGGCACTAGGCAGGGGCACATCAATGTCCCGGCGGGTGCCATGGCGTTGGGGACCACTGGTATTAGGCCTTAAAGGGGAGCCAACTTATGATCGCGTTATATGCGATTTTGCGTTATGGCGGGGTGCGTTATTGCGAGGTTTGACTGTACTTTGTATATATTGTAGTCATTAACAGCTACTCCTGTTGAAATTAAAAATCAAATTTTAAGCATGTTCTTTATAAAAGCACACATGGAACACAACCAAGTAGAGCTACGCCAAAATGTACAACTCTGTATCCTAATATAGGACCTTATTTTTCTATGAATATATATGCTCTTTTGCTTGTGTAAAAAGTGGCAGTCCCTGATCACCATTGGTGTAGTTGGACTGCTGGGGGTAAATTATGTAAAATGCTATTACACTCCCCTTTTCCTGAATCTCAGCTTAACTCTTGCTGAAAAGGCGAAAAGTACGTCTTTTCTGGACATTTTGGAAAGCATTACAGAGTTAAACCTTTAGGGCCGTTGTGTGCAAAAAGCTGAATATAGGTAGATGTCAACAACAGCTTTCAGTTAGCCTTAAAGAAAGTGTACTACCAATTCATACTGAATAAATATTTAAACACAAAAAAAGTTGTAAACAGCATTTGGAAAACATTAATAACTTTTTAAAAATTCTATTAAATAGTAAAACTATTGATGTTTCTTATACACACTTCCATCACTTTGCTGCTGCGACATATATTTCAGTGTAAAGCTTCAACATAATATTTGCACTTCTGTTCTTTAGCAAGCATATATAAACACATTCCCCTTTGATCTTCTTTCAGAGATGATTTCTTAGTCTCTCTGTGGCCATAATACGTAACGTGGATTCCTGGATATTTCAAAAGCTTAAGAAGATCGAAACAACACCTCTGTTCTTTTCCAGATTCTTCAGAGCCTTGTCAGCAAACACATGTCTGAGGATCCTTATAGCTAAACAGCATTCCAGTTCTTAGGATAACAGCTGACTGGTCTCCTCATTTTCTGGTGTAGCTTGTATCCCAAGTAGTACAAGTATTGCGATCAATATATAAAATATCCCTTTCCCTAGATTTCTATAAGGTTCTTACTCTATAGGGTACTATATTTTCCCAATAAACCTAAATCAGGTTAGGATTTACAAACTCTCACCTGACTGAACTCTGCCTCCTGTTCTCTTTAACTTAAACAGAATCCCAATTTAAAGCAGTTAGTTTATAGTGAAGCATAGTTTTCAGAGTCCCTGTCGCTTCTAGGGGAGACAAATGCTCCCCCTTACAGTTCTCCCTCTAGGTACATGCATTATGGTAGACTATACGTTAGTCTATAAACTAATAAATTAGACAACCCCAGTAAGTAAAGCTGAAGTAATTACTCACTTGTTTTCAGAATGGTATAGATATTGGGATGCAGCCCTCACAGCGGACACGTCTCTTGGTCCTGCATTGATCACCCACTGGGTCCACAGGAATGTATTTGTCTCCAACTCCCATATTTCTAGTCTTTCCTCTCTGAACTCTGATTGTCTCAGCTCTCAGATTATGAATATGAGTGAGGCCTGTAAGATTGCTTATCCTTAATGGAAACTTTCTAAACAGTTTCAGAAACAACTACTGAGCACATCCATTATCTGCCACACCACGAGTCCATCTAGGTCCTTCAAGCTGAGCTGCCCTGCTCTGCTCTCTGCACATGTGTAGGGAATAAAGGGTTCAAACAAAATAGTCCAGGTCTTCTCCCCATTGCTCCTCTCCCTTTCTTTGGTCTTTCAAATCAATTGCTGCTGTACAAAGCATGTGGGCTGCACTTGTAATACAGTAAATAACTTCCTGCATTCCCTACATGCGAGTACATCAAAATAATTCAGGATGCCAGATCTAACCCCACTAGGGAGGGTGTAGCAGCTAAATTGACTACTACGGACCTGATGATTCTATTTCCCCTGGCTCCAACTGACCTGGAACTCTCCTCATCCTTCTCTCTTTACTTGAGCACAGAGGAGAAGATTTGGGCCATACCAGGTTCAAAAGTCAAATCAGAAAATTTATGAAGCTTTACTGAGCTGATCTTAAAAATTATTTTACAGTGGATTTAAAGGCTGAAGCTTCAAAAATTTTAGAATGTGGTATCAATAAATGATGTCAGAAGGATTTCTATAACCAGGACGTGTCACTGTGTGTTTTCATCTTGAATTAATTTCCAATTCATATCTATTTGTTTTAAAATGTTGAATTCATTTTGTTTTAAAGAAAATAATACAGTGATCTGAGATATTAACAGGTGCTTAAGTTACAAATGTTAAATTTTCAAAAATCTTGTTACACATATATCAAATCTAATATTTCCTTTCTATCATATGACGCTCTTACTTTGTATATGTGGCACCTTAGGCCTGGTCTACACTAAGGTGGGGGGTCAAACTAAGGTACGCAAGTTCAGCTACACGAATAGCGTAGCTGAACTCGAACTACCTTAGTTCGAACTACTCACCCGTCCAGACGCCGCGGGGTCGAAGTTCGCGGCTCCCCCGTCGACTCTGCCACCGCCGTTCGTGGTGGTGGAGTTCTGGAGTCGACGGGAGCACATCCGGAGTTCGAACTATCGCATCTAGATTAAATAAATCTAAATTTATTTATTCGAGAAGTCGAACTCTCCGCATCGACCCGGCGGGTAAGTATGGACCTACCCTTAGAGACTAACAAATTTATCTGAGCATAAGCTTTCGTGGGCTACAGCCCACTTCATTGGACGCATAGAATGGAACATATAGTGAGGCGATATATATACATACAGAGAACATGAAAAGGTGGGATCTTGATTATCACTACAGAAGCTTTTTTCTCCTGCTGACAACAGTTCATCTTAATTAATTAGCCTCTTAGAGTTGATTGGGCAACTCCCACCTTTTCATGTTCTCTGTATGTGTATATATATCTCCTCACTATATGTTCCATTTTATGCGTCCGATGAAGTGGGCTGTAGCCCACGAAAGCTTATGCTCAAATAAATGTGTTAGTCTCTAAAGTGCCACAAGTGCTCCTGTTCTTTTTGCAGATACAGACTAACACGGCTGCTACTCCGAAACCTTACTTTGTATAACATTCAGGGATCTAGGGTGCCTTTGTGGTCTATATAATAAAGAAAACAAAATCAAACCTACATAGCCTTTATCCTAAGGCTGGGCAGAAAGGAAGAAGGGATATAAGGAGTAGTAATATTTCTGAGTTTAAACTGGAATTACAGAGGCTTCTTAATTACAAAATGTGAGGTAAATTCAGGGTTTGGGCCAAGACTAGGCAGGTGCCCAGAAAGAAAAGGCACTCCAAATCTTGCACCTCAAAAATCTCTGTGGCTCACAATCCACGTCTTGACCTCCCTGGTTAAAGCTGCATAGAGGGCATTCTGGGCTGCATCCTGTGTTCAAAGTGCCTGGCCCACTTGTTGTACGGCGTTCCCAAGCCCCTAGCAGTAATAATCTATGCAGGGATTAGCATGTAGCAGACACGGAGGTGCTGATCATGAGACATTGACACTAGTTTTGCATTGTTAATGTCCACCTGTGACCAAGATGAAAGTGCTTGGCTCCTAATTTGATCCAATGTATGCAGTACCTATATTCAAAGATAAAACTTCAAAAGATGGACTTTCTAAACCACTGTATCATTCAAGGTTTTTCAGTACTGTATGCAAGACACTGTCCTACAGCAATTCTTCTCTTACTTCCAAAGCAATAGAAAACTTTACTGTTTTCCTTCTTTTCCTAAATTGGTATGTGTGCCTCCTGTCCATGCATGTTTTCTATATATACAAAAGGCAAAGCGCCCAAAAAAGCAGCATCCTGGTTAACTAAGATTTCTGAGGCAGGGAAATAAGCAATCGAAGAGTCATACAGCATGATCCTCAGCTAACAAACTGGCATGAAATCAATGGAGCTACACCAATTTATACTAGCTGAGGATCTGGCCCAAGGTCTGTAAAGGAGGTTATCCATTTGGTCACATTAGAACTGAAAACATAAGAATCTTTGTATTTGATCTTGAGATATTATTTTATATATTGTGTATACACTTGATCAGAATGTATGTTACAATACAGTGTATAAAACATATACACTTTACTGCCCAGTAAAACGAACCATATGGTTCTAGTTTGTGACAAGCCATAATGCAGGAGAGCAAGGAGATAAACAGATTTATTCTTATATACTGTGCAAGGCTTATTACACCAATCACAATGTAATTGCCATTAAAAAAGAAGCATTTATCTTTTAAGGTATTGCCTTAAATGTACTGAGGTATCTTCTAGGACAGGGATTCTCACACTGGGGAGGTCGTGACCCTTTAGGGTGTCATGGGGTTATGATGTGGGGGTCATGAGTACATGCAGGAAACAGAGCAACTGCTATAAAACATATAATTTAAATCTAGCAGTTTAGAAAATAACATCTTTCTGTCACAATGTAGTGTATTTACTTCAAAAAGTATTGTAAACATATAATGCAGTGATTGTTGTTCCTAAACAAAATATATATTTGTACTATCACCATTTTAAGGAAATTGGACTCTGGGGATTGTATCATGAACGCAGGTTTGTCACCTTGAGACTAAAATGGTGGGACTGAGACAGAGGACTTGATTGTTCAGCAGCTGAAGAGCTGCATTAAGCTGCAGACCAATCAGAACACTGAGATTGTCGAATTATACATTACTGTTTTTTGCCAATCAGACACACAGGCAGGGGCAGCACTAGGGGGACTTGCGGGAGCTATAGCTACCCCCAAATTTGTCTTTGCCTCCCCATAGCCACCCCTCCCAGCGCAAAGATCAAATGTTACTTCTGCAGTTCTGTGCTACTGCTGGCAGCAGTATGGGTTTTTTTATCCTAGGAAAAGTATATTTAGGGGCATCCCTTGAACTCATGAAAAATGGGAAAGAGCACACGGCCTGAGTAAACTAACTGTGCATTAGACTAGCATCTTTTAAAAGTGGTCTACAGAGAAAACAGAAATCTCAAGTCTCCCTATGTAATAGAAAGTGTGCCTCTCAAAGAGTACAGCTACTACTGTGGATGAAGAAGAATGGCAGACATGGCCCAATACTCCTATTCTTCACCATGCTGAGTGTTGGACCAGGGGATCATGTGAGGGATGGAACAAAACCTAAGCAGCCCACCTTGATTGACCAAATTTTTGTCTTGGAATCCACATTGCAAAAACATAAAATGGGGGAGAAACACTAAGTGCTTCCAATTGGCCTTTAAAACGCCAAGCACCAGAGATGAAATTATGACAGTGATGCAAGAAAAGACATTTTAAGTAAATTAAAAATGGATTTTACCCACAGCAAATTTGTCTTATACTGACAGTTTCTAACTGGATCCACCGATACGGGTCAGATGTCTGTCCAAGGGTTTAAATCTTTCCAAAGAATACATCAATACAGTTAGACTTCTATCCTTTTAGCGGTTACAGAACTGACGCATTTAGCCAATTAAATTGAAGCTTAAGGCTTTCAGAGGAAATACACTGAGTCATTTAGTTTCTCTAGGTAGCTGCCCTACTTTAGCTTTCTCATGAGAATGCACTTATTTGGTGTCCAAATCAAATCCTACATCAAAAAACAAACTGCTTCACAAATGGGCTAGCTAACTAGTCTTTTTCTATATACTTTGCCATACTTGTCTCTGTACATCCAATCACTTCAGGAAAACACAAAGTTGGGGACTGCATAACTGATTCCATTTGCTCAGGGCATCGTCATGACTCCAGGATTCCATTCCCAACTGACTGAGACCTTGGGGTCATTGCTTAAATTATCTGTGCCTTATATTATCCACCTGTGAAATAGCTGTCAAACCTATGTCACAGAAGCACTGTGGGGCTTGAATTATTGTTCTTTGCAAATTAATTTGCGATCATCAGATAAAGGTGCAAATTATTATTCAAACATTACATAACCAAACTAATTCTTGGTCACATGATTCAGGTATCTAAACTGGACCTTGGATTAGTTTTGAAATATACAGCACAAAGCAGATGCTACAATCCTTAGCAAAGCATATTATGTAGGGATATTAAAGAAGGTTTATATTAAACATGGTTTATATGAGAAATGATTTATTGATTTATTGTTAATTAATACTTTATAACTTAAGGTTTATGTTAGAAGTAAATTTGTGATTCCCAACATTTAGCTTCTAACCTGCAAGCCACCAGCTGTGTCTGTGTAAAGTCTGCTCAAAGAGATACTTGGTATAAAACTTGTTAAGCTCAAAGAAATACTTTGCATAAAACTTGTTAAACATTTTAATTAACTCTAAGTAAGCCAAAACAGTAGCTGTTATAGTGTATAGATAGAAACCCCCACCCTCTGTAAGTTTTCATCTCACTTTATCTTTGATTGTTAAAAGACAGGGAGTCTCACATAAATTGGTAACACCCCAAAAAGCAAAGAGACAGTGAAATAGATGTGATTAAGATAGAGAGAGAATGTATGTGACTGAATGGTTAGGGAGTTACCAGTCTGAAGAATTCAGTGTTGGCTGAACAAGGTGTCAAGTGGGATCAACCAGATGACCCCCGGAGGGCAAACTGGAATCCACCCACCACACCTCAAAGGAAGGAAAAACAAAACATCTAATAACATGGAGCCAGCCATCTGCTGATTGATTTAGCAACAGCAGAATGAAGCAACTCCTATCAACTAACATAGGGAAAAATCCCTATAAAACTGGACTCTAAAGACTGAGGACTTTGAGTCTATGGTTCTGCCGCCAGCCTCCAGGAGCATCAGATGCATCTGACACAGACTCGGCTCCATCCTCATGACCAAGATACCTGGCCAGTAACTTGGCATGAGCAACATCTAGGCTGGTAACTATAACATCTATACAGAACCTGAATGAATGATTGTGTGGATGAATATGTGTGTGTGTGTGTATAAGGAATAAGTAGTAATGGAAACAAGTAGGAAAACATTGTCTTTTGTTTTGTTATGGTATTTACAATAAATGTGGCATCTTTGCCTTATCCCTCTTAATAAGATCCTGCTGGTTTTTATTATATTGGTACAACAATATCAGTTCATTAGAGTTGGGAGAAAATAAATTTCTTAAAACATATTTAATTGTTCTGTTTAGTAGTTCAATGTACTGCTTAAAAGTTTTCATTTTCTTACAGAAATTAAAGAGGAGTCAAACCAACAGAATATACAGACTTTACAAAAGTCAATTTCTCAATTCTAAGCAGGTGTGATAAAATATTTAGTTTACTGCATATAGCAAAACTCACTGAGCTATTTAAACTGATAAATATTAAGAATTATAATTAGGAGCTTCATATGTAGAACTTGGTGCCCTCTAGGTTAAATTACTCAGGCTATAAAAAGAAAGATTTGGAAAGCTCCTCTTATAGGCTAATAGTTCATAGAATATCAGGGTTGGAAGGGAACTCAGGAGATCATCTAGTCCAACCACCTGCTCAGAGCAGGACCAATCCCAAGACAAATTTTTGCCCTGATCCCTAAATGGCCCCCTCAAGGATTGAACTCACAACCCTAGGTTTGGGAGGGGAGGGCGTGCAATGCTCAAACCACTCAGCTATCCCTCCCCCCTCATATATGGAGATATATCTATCTCATAGAACTGGAAGGGACCCTGAAAGGTCATTGAGTCCAGCCCTCTACCTTCACTAGTAGGACCACATACTGATTTTTGCCCCAGATCCCTAAGTGGCCCCCCTCAAGCACTGAACTCACAACCCTCAGTTTAGCTGGCCAATGCTCAAACCACTGAGCTCTCCCTCCCCGAAACTTTTCTTCAATGCCCACAGCATCAGTCCTTGATTAAACCAGAATCTCTCAGGATCAAGCCCCTCACTCACAGCCAGCATTTAAAAAAATACTTTGTACTTCTTGCCTTTTTTCAAAGGTTCTTACTTCACCGTGTGCTATAAAGATTAAAAATCAATTGCCTAAAGTCCATGCCTATGGTAGTGTCATCTCGATAAACCTCAAAGCTAGTTCCATCTAAGGATTCTCTATGCCAAAGGTTTCTGTATCATGAAATATATTTCATATGTGGATACAGTTACACAGGGGAGCAATAACAGTATAGAATAATTTTCTGGAACTGGTGTCTGCACTGTGTCTTTGTTAAGACTGAACTGCAGGTATTGGATGCTTGGGTAATAGCACAGAAACAGTAAAAATATCTGAGTCTTGAAAATACTAGTAAATATTTTCAATTAATCACTTTGAATAAAGAATGTGTAAGAAAAAAAATGTGTCTCTCTCTCCTTTCTGAGGCACTTAAATGCATTTTTGTTAACTCTCTACATATCCAGCTCCAAATATTTTTCATATATTATATCAAAGTTCTCAAGAGTTATGAAATGATTTTGTCCAAAATCAGCTGTTCAGTGTCCCTGGATTTAAACATAAACAACAGGATTCCACCATCTGTATAAACTGCGAAACATCAAAAATAAATACACGCACCTTATGTTAATGCAAAATAAAGTTTACATTTTTTTTTAACATAAAGGGCTGGATTCCCTGTTCCAATGTGATCTCTTTACTCTCCTCTAGAAACCCAGTAGAAATGTCTCCTGAGGAATATTCAGACATTATGCTGCTCCTGTGCCTTCTCACCAGCTCTAGACATAGGGGCTTATTGGGAGAGGAAGAAATAGCTGCTTTGGATATTCATAACTGCAGAATAAGGGCCTTAAAAGGCAACTGCATGTGAACCTAAATTAGAACAGCCATGATCTTATACTTGCTTGATGCTTTAAAGTTAATCTCTTATACACAGCACATGGAGAGAACTAGTATTAAAACATTACAAAAGAGGCAAAGGATAACACCAACAATGGCAGCAGCAATTTAGATTCTGCATTACAAAATGTAATGTAATGTACAAACACTGGACTTCACTGTACTGACCTCTCCCCAAAGATCACTTATGCTTTCAGAAAATTAGGGTAGTCATTAGACGACGAATCAAAACCAATTGTTCTTTTTTTAATATCTTCATCTTACAGTAAGACCTTCACATTGATGGCAGCAATCGTTGAAAAGACCAAATTCAGAACCACTGTCTGACCAGGTCTAATCCAAACTTAACTCCTGACTAATGTTTCATATAGTTTCTATTAAGCCAGAAAGTCCCATTTTGGATTTTCCTGTGTACCAGCTATGATTTTAATCACTATCAGTGGAAAGAGCAACTCTAATTCTCAATTTATTCCCTAGGAGGGACTGAAATTAGTAATAGAAAGTGAAAGGTTGAATCACAATGTCCTAAAACCTTCTATGCCCTTGACTACTGCTCCTATCCTCTAAAAGGTAGAGTTTCTTTTCATGTCAAAAGATTTTTGTAAGTTTCATTAATAAAAGTATTTATCCCTGATTGCAACCTCTCCTTTTCACCAGATTCAGGTTTGTTTTGTTTTTAAAGCTGTGCCAGTAACCCTGATAATGTGGAACAGATAATTTGCAAGTATGCAAAAAGCCATGATGGGAATTTACACTGTAATCTTTATTCTAAAATATATATGAAGTATTTTTGACATATGGGGACCTGATTCTCTATTCAATTACATTTTTATGCTTGTCTCTTTCCATTAAAAATATGAAATAATGTATTGTCAGATTATAAAATTTATCAGGTATTCTTTCCAACTAGTATATCTGTAATATATATCTACATCTTATATGTAAATGTATCTATTGTAACTCTCAGTTGCTGTAATACATTTTTGCTTTCTTTCTCCAAGGAACTCCTAAAAGATGTCTGTTTAAAAAAAATTCATTATGGAAAACAAAAATGATAAAGAAAGCATCAGCTTTAGAGTTAAAAATGCAAGAGAAAATGCACGTGGAGAGAAAAATATCCACTTCAAATATAATAGCTTCTCCAGTTAAAAGTGCCATCCACTTTCAATAAGGTAAGCCCAATACTCTGTTTTGTTAAACCAAGTTTATACCAGTGATCTCAATTTTGTGGCCAATGCCCATAATCACATCAATGGGGCTCTTTCAAATATGAAACTAACAACACTTACAGTAAAGTACACTTCTTGAATACAAACAGTGGGTGGTGGTTTAATCAAAGGATCTTTACTTTCTGAAATGGACCCAACTAAAATTAAAACATTGCCTGCAAAAACAAAATCAATCTGCTTTATGCTGTGTGCTAGGCTACTAATGAAGACAATGAAATTCAGAAGTGCTGAAATTTTGTTTTTATTTCAAAATGCAACTGAACTCTAATCTGTCAGCATCATTGTAATTAACTGATTAGTTAATACCACATACCATGTCTGCTGCAGAGTATGTGACAATTGTAAACAATGAGCTAAATTCAACCCAGGTATAATTCCTTTGAAGATGACAGAGTTAGGATGAACTGGACCAAGTGTAACTGCTTGTGTGGAGGCTTAGGAAGGAAAAAAACAAGACTTCTCAGAACTACAAAGCAAAATGAACATTCAGTATGATATATGAATGGCAAAGAAGACAATGCTGTATCTGGGAACCTACTCACTTCAGAAATCCAGATTAAAACCTATCCTGCTGCAATCAATATTCTAGGAGAGTTTAGGGACTTTTGTTCATAACAGAACAAAAATGATTTCTGCCTTTAAATTGCCAAATAACATTTGATAGCAATGGCCTCAAAACAATCCAGGACATTTTTACTGTTGTCAAATGTAAGGAACATTAATGTTTTATACTTTGTCATATATAATAGTGCTTTGTTCAGAGTTATGATTTGTTTTATTTAGTTATAAAACTACCTTGGATTAAAAGTATGCTCTCATACATCAGCTCTTTACTGTTTTTGGTTCAGAATTATAGGATATTTGTTCATTTTATTTGAGTAATACACCTTACAGTAGGGCATATGATAGAATACTACCTATTTTCTATTGTGTAGACTACAGCATTTACTTCACAACATGGACTAAAAAAAATCATGCTTCTCTAACCTGAGGCACTTTCTTACTGTTTATGCCTATATAAAAATATGAAGAATGACTTATGCTTTAATGGTTATTTATTAGATAGGCACCAATGGTGGCGGTTATTAACAGGCAGATTATATTAATTCTGCTGTATTACAAAAACCCCAGTCTTCTCTATTGTTACTGAACAGCAGAAAGGCATTTAAAATTATCCCAGTTATTCCTTACATTAAATTAGTAAAGGTACTTAATACACAAGTACTTCATTTTCATTTTACCCCAAATACTGGGAAATTGCAGCAATATTTCCATAAAATCCCAGAACTAACTTGTAATTTACAATATACTGTTTTTATTTATGTATAACTGAATTTTACTATGCTAGAAAAAGACATAGCTCTGTTGTGTATACAATATCGTTTCTGACTATCAAACAGAATAAACTGGGCAACTGCAAACATATGGCTTCATATTTATCAAGATTTGTGATTACAACATATACATTAAGAATGAAGTTTAAGTATAGAAAGCGTGAGGCAGAGCAGGAGGTTAAATCCAGGTCTCTGGGCTCCCAGGCTAGCAGACTAACCTGTTTTCCATCCAGCTTCTCCAGTCAGGACTCAGAAAGGCCCAATGTTCACCAAAAGAACTATCCAAAATGACAGAAATTTTAACTTTGCTACCTAAAAGGCCGAGAGCACACAGATGGATAGTCAGGCAGGAGTTTCCCCAGGTGACCTTTACATGTACAACCTTTTCAGCCTGAACATGTATAATTTCAAAAAACAGTCAATACTTTGGCTAAAACGATCTCCCTAGTTCTGCTCCTGTTGTGCCATGCAGGAAATAAAAAGGGAGTAAAAAACTTCCACAAGTTCCTTGGTACAGATTCCTTAGTGTGGGATAGCCTCCAGTGGGTTTAGAGCAAGCATAGCTGACTTCCTTTCCTTGCTTCCCTGTAATTCCTACAGCAGACAGGTGTGCTGGGGGAGTGGCATGTTAAGTTTTGGGTATCCACAGATGGCATTATGATCCCTTGAAGATCTTAGCCAGCCAGCCTAAGTTAGAGAAGCCCCCACTGAGCTCTAACCCAGGGATGAGCAGAGAATCAGGGAGCTACAACTGGTTGTTGGTTCTTAGCTTCTTTTATCCCTCTTCTTGGCAGCCCTGGATGGCTGTGTGAGGGACAGGAGCTATCCTTCGCTAGGCTCACGCAGAGCCATTCAAGCTCTTATGCTGCTCCCCCTGAGCTTCCCACAGCCTAGGAGGGACACAGGCAATGGACTAACCAGAACTACTCTCTCCCCTGTGATGCACAAGGCAGCCATGGGGGAAACTGCTGAGCTGCTGCAGAGAAGGAACCACAGATGCTCAGAACCAGAAGTTTTGTTCAGTTTTTGTTTAAATGAAAAATTGCCTGTTTTCAAAACAATCATATTAGGGGAATATTTTTTATTTCTTTCAAAGTTTTCAAAACTCCAACTGTCTGAGATCTGGGTTTTCATGAAGAAAAACCTCCAGAAAATCTCTGCAAAAATTTTCAAAAGATAAGACATGTTCACTTCAAATTGTACCTGGACAATAGGGAGCCTTTGTTGGCTCAGGAGCACTAGCATAAGCAGCTATTTGTGTCTGACATTGCTAAGCAGCTATGTTCTGTATTCAGTGTAGGTTCCATGGGGTTCTTAAGGAAAGTGTCAGGATGAAACGGGGACATGCTAGCCATGATAAATGTACAGTGTGTAAGATCAGATTTCTGGGAAAGGCCTTTTTTGTTGTTGCAAAATTAGATTTTCTGCTTTTACAAGGTGCAGATGTTGAAGTACAGAGAAAGGCCGTTACCAGTGTGACACTGAAAGGAGCTATTTAATACCTTATCACATCAGAATTAATGTTCAGTGTACCTTGGACTTCTAAAGTAATCTTTCAGCCTTATTAACTGTCCCTTCTTCCATCTTTTACTGCTTGTGATTTTATTTTGTTCGATTATTTTATAAGGTTATTTCATAACCTAAACTGTTTCTTTCACCCCTTTTTTCCACTTGACAAACAACTAGGCTTGGTGCTCAGCTTTTCAAAATTATTTTAAAAGATATGGATTTGACAAATCTAGCCATGTGTCCATATTACATTTCAACTGAAAGACTATGTTTAAGCAAGCCACCTTGATTTTCTACAAACAAAATAACTTTAAATTTATTTACAACTGCCTGCCATTGCTGCTGAGGGAAGAATGGAGGCCAGCAGAAGAGACAGAAAAGGAACCAATCTCATAGCCAGAGACAAAACTCATGTAACTGTTCTTTCTCCCTTCTCCCTTTCTTTAATGTCTTTCCCTTTTAGAGAAAGACACCAACCACCACATATTTTAAATTGTATTTATTTATTTTCCTAGGATCAATATAGTCATTTGTATAAAACATACACTCTGTAAAATAAAGCAGTGGATGACAGGAAGTTCATGTAAAGTGTAAAAAGAACAAGGAGTACTTGTGGCACCTTAGAGACTAACAAATTTATTTGGGCATAAGCTTTCGTGGGCTAAAACCCACTTCATCAGATGCATGGAGTGGAAAATATAGTAGGAACATACATACACACACTCACAAAGAGAACATGAAAAGATGAGGGTTGCCATACCAACTCTAACAAGACAAATCAATTAAGGTGGGCTATTATCACCAGGAAAAAAACTTTTGTAGTGATAATCAGGATGGCCCATTTCCAACAGTTGACAAGAAGGTGTGAGTAGCAGTAGGGGGGAAATTAGCATGGGGAAAACCTTAATCTTCCTGCTGTATTTTCCACTCCATGCATCTGATGAAGTGGGTTTTAGCCCACGAAAGCTAATGCCCAAATAAATTTGTTAGTCTCTAAGGTGCCAAACGTACTCCTCGTTCTTTTTGCTGTTACAGACTAACACGGCTACCACTCTGAAACCTGTCACCATGTAAAGTGTATTTCACTAATCAAGTCTGGGGGTGATAAAAGGCACAGTCCATATCAAAGAGGAGCCATCACAATCATCACCACACAGATGAAATAAGGGCTTTAGGCCTCTGATGCTACCAGTAACTTGATGAGAAATCAGAAGTATCACCAAACCGTGGGCCTAACTAACAACAGTTGGACTTGAAACCCTTTCTCTTCCACAGTAATGAGAGTAAACACCCTCT
This sequence comes from Mauremys mutica, assembly GCF_020497125.1. Lineage (NCBI taxonomy): Eukaryota > Metazoa > Chordata > Testudines > Geoemydidae > Mauremys > Mauremys mutica. The sequence continues at coordinate 28,325,927 of NC_059081.1, read as the reverse complement.
CTACATACTCTCCAGGGGTGAATTCCAAAAGGCCAGCACAAGGCCTATGCTCCACTTAATCTTATTTTGAGCATTTACAAGAGACTACGGTGGAACAAAGGCGCCGTGCACAGGGATGAATTTCACCCAACATGCATCCCACTTTGTAAATAATTATATTGAGAGAAATTCACCCTGTGCAGATAGTCAATGCATAGACTTGGCTACAATTGCAAGATGTATGGACCATTTAAAAGTCACTTGAGCCCACCTTGTGCTAGTTCTTTGTTCGGGGTGAGCTTCAGCAGATTAAATGTACCATAATTTTGCACCTGTAATGGATTTCCAGGAAAAAGCATGAATTAATTCTGGGCACAAAAATAGGGACACAATTTATTGTGTGTGCAAACTGCCTTTCCTATGGGTTTTTAATTTAATTTTTTTTTAGTATTATGGGGACGAATTCTAAAGGTGGTTACAAAAGGACACTGCTCTTAACTAATCTAGGTTTGGAATAGGGCTATTTCAGCAGCAAGTGGTCTATAAAGAATCCCAAACAGGGTACTGAATTGTAAGTATTAGGCTTAAGTAATTTAATGTAGCATGCTGTGCAAGCTGTAATACAAAAAACTGGAAACCTCATTTATCTAATGACTGAAATTTACAGGAAACAGAGCCCTACTGTTTGTCATGCTGCTACATTTTAATTATTCACTTTTCTGCCAAAAACTGTCACTACCCGCTATGACACCCGTGATGTGAGAAAATGGATGCAGTTGTATTCTTCTATAGTTGATACAAGCTTAAGGAGCAGAAGAAGAACATACATCAAAGACTAGTATTAAGAAATATTAATATAAAAAAACTTGTGAAGTTAAAAATGGTTATGTTTGTTAGAAAATATTTGCTAAACTTGATACTGTAAGTTTAAACTACAGAACATTTTCTTGGGAAATCACAAGCACAAACAAACAGCATTACTTTTCAGCAAACAATCCCCATTACAGGGGCATAAGCTACAAGAAACGTTATCACTGTGTCTTTAATGTTATAGTTATCTAGAAAACTTGATTGTTTAAAAAAAAAAAAGCATTCTGTTAATGGGTGAAACACTGCAGTTAATGATCTCTCAGAAGAACACAGGACAAAAATAGTCACACTTAGCACATAGAGTATTGCATTGTGCAAGTACTGTGTGCCGCTTCAGAACAATAACGTTTTAGACAATACTGGCATCTATCTTTTTAATACATTACTTACACACTAACTCAAGCAAAACATTCCTTACTGCTGCTAGTGTTACGAGAGCATCTAAATAAAACTACAAACCCCAAACAGATTTTGTCAGAGATCACAGGAAAGTGCATCGAGTTTTCTGACCTAACTGCCTGAACTGTAGATATATTCAACCATGTAAGAATGTGGCTGCCTTAATTTGACTAACAGGTCCTAAATGGAAGCCAGCCCAGCCATGTAAGAACTAAGGTTGGAAACTAATTACATCAATGGGCAAGCAACCAGATGCAGGAGACAGGAAAACTGGAGATGTTGTACACTTCTGATAGCACCTTCTCTTTGCCCAGTACCTATTTGTTAACTACTGAGAGGAAGGTTAACTCATATGTCATTAGGCTGTTTTTCTTTTAGTCTGGTTATACTATGTATTTACCATTAAGGCTGCTTAAATGAAGGAACCAGCGCTGGAGTGCCTGAAGCACACCCACTTGATAACGGATTTTCAGTCCTCTTTGCTGGGACCTGTGAAGCACAGGAATTTATTTAAATAGTCAGAGCTATCTAGAGTGCCATAGATAAACACTTTATAATAGTGTTCATGGAGGATAGGTCCATCAATGGCTATCAGCAAGGATGGGCAGGAATGGTGTTCCTAGCCTCTGTTTGCCAGAAGCTGGGAATGAGCGACGGGATGGATCACTTGATGATAACCTGTTCTGTTCATTCCCTCTGGGGCACCTGGCATTGGCCACTGTCGGAAGACAGGATACTGGGCTAGATGGACCTTGGGTCTGACCCAGTAGGGACATTCTTTTGTTCTTAATAGCAAAAACATTTTATTCAAAAAAGAATAAAGGCAGTGGCCTGAAGAGCTTACAATCTAAACATCAACCTCACATTTATGTCCCCAGTCTCATTCAAGTTTTGTTTGCATTTTTCCCCCCTTGATCCAAGACAAACTAATTATTTTATCTTTCAAAACAAGCACTTAAACTGTGCTGCAAAAACAACAAATCTTCATCTACATTTATCTCCCTCAGACCACTGAATCACTCTAGCAATCATTGCTTAGATCAAGGATCACACTTTAAAAATGTGGCTTCCACGTGTGCAGGCACAAATACCCATGTAGAGAATTTTCTAGCACTAATGCCTGAAGGCACTATGTCTATTTGAAGAAGAATGTAGAATTGAGGCCAGTTTGAGGTTCATTTGAAAATGTGGTCCTATACTTCTCATCCAAATAAATGTTTATATAAAACAAGCAATTCAACTTTTAAACAATTTGAATTACAATAATATGATTGTGGTGTTTTTCAAAATAGTGCCAAATTGTATTTTAGTATGTTTAAAGATAACACTGTTCATTTTTGTTAGCTTTACTTTTTCATATGTACTAGAATTACAATATTTTAATAATTTTAAATTGATTGAACCATATATTAAAACACATATCGCATTAGAAAATTCAGAGTCAATAACTTTTAAGTAATGGAAAAATGAAACACTAAATATAAACCCAAGCATAAGGAAATTAAACAATGTTAAAAGCTAAAAGAAAGGATACTAGGAAGTTAAAACCACCAGGATAATTTTATTGATCAGTTAATGTATTAACTACATCCTAATGTAATCTGATCAATATTCTAGCTTGTATTTAAAGATGTAAACATCACCAAAGTGCCATTGGGACTATTCTCTACATAAATACAATAAATGATTTTACAAAGCTGTTCAACAATGATTCGTTTTATTAAAATTTTTACTCTAAAAGCAGAATAAACTCTTATGCCTTTAAAATTTAATTACATGTCTGGATATACACTACACTAAACCTTTAGGCCAGTCTTAAGTGAACGGATGAATTCTCTCCCTATCTCCAATTCTGAGACTTAATTATAAATGTCTACATACTGTACTACATAGGAAAGTGGATGCAATCTTTAATTATTTGGGCAAAGTTCAACCTTTTACATTAAAAAAATACCAATGATTGCATCAGAACAGAAGATATAGGAGGAATAAGGCCAGAATAATAACTTGGTTGCACAAGTTCAGATATATCTGTATTTTAACTTTTTGTCACCCCAACCCTGTTCCCACTGAAATAAGTGACAGACTTTCCATTCACTTTAAAGGACATTGGATCAGACCCATCACACCACATCTCCTACTCACTGAAGAACGGGTTCAGATTAAGGATGGGTGAACTAGTTCCAATTAATTGAGAATCAGCCTGAACTTCAGCTCAAACTGAAAACAAGCTATTATTTTAGGTTATAAAAAGTTTAGATGTGTACTTTAGCTCCTTTCCCATCCAGGCTGCTTACTACAGAGTTCATCTCTAGGAGTAAAAAGGTCTGATCAACTGCTTTCTTCAAGTTCTGAGATTTTTCTGGAGCATCTCTGTTTCAGGGGATCTCCACAGGAGGCTTACAAATCATTACTCATTTGGCCAGAGTCCAATGGAATGAGTTTGAAAACTGAATCCTTTCATTGAATATCACCGCCAAGTCACCTGCTAGTGTTTGAAAATGGGTGATTGGGGTAATGGGTGACTGAAAGACAGGAAGTGGAGACTAACAAAGAAAAAAAAGAGACAGACTTCAAGAGTCAAACTTTCAAACAGCCTCACAAATATGCATGGAATATTTGCCAAGCATAATAACCCGTATGTGCAAAGACCAAACAGCTGTGGTGAGACTCCCACCATGTGAGGGTAATTCAAATTGATTTATTTGTGAAAAAGCAAATTTTTGCGTGATTCTTTAAAATTTGGCATCAGAAATTTGGATTAAGTGAACAGATTGATACTGTCTGAACAGAATTACCAGAGATTTGGAGATTTACCCTACACAAGACTGGATTTGGAATGCAGCCCTCTGCAGAAATAAAAACAATATACTTCTTCAGCTTAGGAGGCATTGACCAATTAAAGCTAATGGAAAGATCAATTAAAAAAAGATAATGACAAAAATATGTAACATATCTAGGGGTATGTCTACACTACGAAATTAGGTCGAATTTATAGAAGTCAGTTCTTTAGAAATCATTTTTATACAGTCAATTGTGTGTGTCCCCACACAAAATGCTCTAAGTGCATTAAGTCGGCGGACTGCGTCCACACTACCAAGGCTAGCATCGACTTCCGAAGCGTTGCACCGTGGGTAGCTGTGAGTAGCTATCCCACAGTTCCCGCAGTCTCCGCTGTCCATTGGGATTCTGGGTTGAGATCCCACTGCCTGATGGGGCAAAAGCAGTGTCATGGGTGGTTCTGGGTAAATGTCATCAGGCCCCCCCTTCCCTCCCTGCCTCCCTCCGTGAAAGCAACGGCAGACAGACAATCGTTTTGTGCCTTTTTTCCTGGGTTACCTGTGCAGACACCATACCACGGCAAGCATGGAACCGGCACAGCTGACCGTCACCGTAAGTCTCCTCGGTGCTGGCAGACGTGGGACTGCATTGCTACACAGCAGCAGCTCCTTGCCTTTTGGCAGCAGACGGTGCGTTATGACTGGTAGCCGTCATCGTCATATTCCTGGGTGTTCTTTTAACCAACCTTGGTGAGGTCAGTCACGGGCGCCTGGGCAGTCTCCTTCTGCCGAGCACCCAAGAGATGACACTGGCTAGCAGTCATAATGCAGCATCTTCTGCCAAGCACCCAGGAGCTGACAATGGCTAGAAATCAAACTGCACTGTCTGCTGCCACCCTAAAGATGTAAAAGATAGATGGAGTGTATCAAAACAAGAAATAGACCAGATTTGTTTTGTATTCATTTGCTTCCTCCCCCCCTCCGTGAAATCAACGGCCTGCTAAACCCAGGGTTTTGAGTTCGATCCTTGAGGGGGCCATTCTGTGTGTGACAGTTGTTTGTGTTTCTCCTTGATGCAAAGCCACCCCCTTTGTGGACCGTAATTCCCTGTAAGCCATGTCGTCAGTCGTCCCTCCCTCCGTCAGAGCAGACAATCATTTTGCGCCTTTTTTCAGCCCAGACGCCATAGCACTGGGATCATGGAGCCCGCTGAGATCACTGCGGCAATTATGAGCACTGTAAACACCATGCGCAGTATCCTGGAGTATATGCAGAATCAGAACCTGCCAAAGCAAAACCAGGCGAGGAGGCGACGGCAGCACACTGATGAGACTAAGTGATGAGGACATAGACATGGACATAGACTTCTCGCCAAGTACGGGCCCTGGCAATGTGCACATCATGGTGTTAATGGGGCAGGTTCATGCTGTGGAACGCCGATTCTGGGCCCGGGAAACAAGCACAGACTGGTGGGACCGCATAGTGTTGCAGGTCTAGGAGGATTCCCAGTGGCTGCGAAACTTTCATATGCATAAGGGCACTTTCATGGAACTTTGTGACTTGTTTTCCCCTGCCCTAAAGTGCCAGAATACCAAGATGAGAGCAGCCCTCACAGTTGAGAAGTGAGTGGCAATAGCTCTGTGGAAGTTTGCAACACCAGACAGCTACCGGTCAGTCGGGCATCAATTTGGCGTGGGCAAATCTACTGTGGGGGCTGCTGTGATCCAAGTAGCCCACGCAATAAAAGATCTGCTGATATCAAGGGTAGTGATTCTGGGAAATGTGCAGGTCATAGTTGATGGCTTTGCTGCAATGGGATTCCCTAACTGTGGTGGGACGATAGACGGAACTCATATCCCTATCTTGGCACCAGAGGACCAAGCCAGCGAGTACATAAACCAAAAGGGGTACTTTTCAATGCTGCTACAAGCACTGGTGGATCACAAGGGACGTTTCACCAACATCAATGTGGGATGGCCAGGAAAGGTACATGACGCTCACGTCTTCAGGAACTCTGGTCTGTTTCAAAAGCTGCAGGAAGGGACTTTCTTCCCAGACCAGAAAATAACCATTGAGGATGTTCAAATGCCTATAGTTATCCTTGGGGACCCAGCCTACCCCTTAATGCCATGGCTCATGAAGCCGTCCACAGGCAGCCTGGACAGTAGTCAGGAGCTGTTCAACTATAGGCTGAGCAAGAGCAGAATGGTGGTAGAATGTGCATTTGGACGTTTAAAAACGTGCTGGCGCAGTTTACTGACTTGGATAGACTTCAGTGAAACCAATATTCCCATTGTTATTACTGCTTGCTGTGCATTCCACAATATCTGTGAGAGTAAGGGGGAGACGTTTATGGCGGGGTGGGAGGTTGAGGCAAATCGCCTGGCCGCTGATTAGAGGCAGCAGACAGTAGGGCGGTTAGAAGAGCACAGCAGGATGTGCTGTGCATCAGAGAAGCTTTGAAAACCAGTTTCATGACTGGCCAGGCTACGGTGTGAAAGTTCTGTTTGTTTCGCCTTGATGAACACCCCCCACCTTGGTTCACTCTACTTCCCTGTAAGCTAAACACCCTCTACCCCTCCCCGCTTCAATCACCGCTTGCAGAGGCAATAAAGTCATTGTTGCTTCACATTCATGTATTCTTTATTAATTCATCACACAAATAGGGGGCTAACTGCCAAGGTAGCCTGGGAGGGATGGGGGCGGAGGGAAGTGTAGGGTAGGATGGGGAAGGAGAGAAGGACAAGGCCACACCGCACTTTAAAACTTAAACTTCAAAAATTATTGAATGCCAGCCTTCTGTTGCTTGGGCAATCCTCTGGGGTGGAGTGGCTGGGTGGCCGGAGGCCCCCCATCGCGTTCTTGGGCACCTGGGTGAGGAGACTATGGAACCTGGGGAGGAGGGCGGTTGGTTACACAGGTGCTGTAGCAGCGATCTGTATTCCTGCTGCCTTTCCTGCAGCTCAACCATATACTGGACCATATCAGTTTGATGCTCCAGCAGTCGGAGCATTGACTCTTGCCTTGTCAGCAAGCTGACGCCACCTATCCTCTTCAGCCCTCCACCTCTCCTCGAGTTCCTGTTGTGCTTTCCTACACTCTGACATCCTCTGCCTCCACACATTCTGGTGTGCTCTGTCAGTCTGGGAGGACAGCAATAGCTCTGAGAACATCTCATCCCAAGTGTGTTTTTTTCGCCTTCTAATTTTCGCTAGCCTCTGCGAAGGAGAAACATTTGCAGCTGCTGGGGGAAAAGGGAGATTGGTGGTGAAAAAGACACATTTTAGAGAATAATAGGATCACTCTTTCCAGTTAAACCTTGCTGTTCACATTACACAGCACATGTGCTTTCATTACAAGGTAGCATTTTGCCTCTTATATTGAGGGCCTGCCGGTGTGGTGTGAGAGATTACTCACACAGTGCCAGGCAACAGAATTTGGCTTGCAGGGAGCCATGGTAAGCCACAGTCTTTTGGCTTCTTTAACCTTCATAACATGTGGGAATGGTTTCAAACAGCAGCGCCCTCATTTCCCATACCAAGTGGCTGTTGGGTTGGCCATTTAAAATGGGTGTGCAATTTAAAAGAAGGGGCTGCGGTTTGCAGGTTAGCGTGCAACACAACCCCAAATAACACTCCCCCACACACACACTATTCTCTGGGATGATCACTTGACCCCTCCCCCCACCGCGTGGCTAACAGTGGGGAACATTTCTGTTCAGCCACAGCCAAACAGAGCAGGAACGGGCACCTCTAAATGTCCCCTTAATAAAAGCACCCTATTTCAACCAGATGACCATGAATGATATCACTTTTCCTGAGGATAACACTAGAGAGAGATAAAGAATGGATGTTGTCTGAATGCCAGCAAACACCGGAATTTGCGCTCCATCCCCATACATGTTAACAGACTTTTGCAGTAGATGTACTGGCTGCAAATGCCAGGGCAGATCAATCATTAAACACACTTGCTTTTAAACCATGTGTCATATTTACAAAGGTACACTCACCAGAGGTCCCTTCTCCGCCTACAAGGTCTGTGAGCATGCCTTGGGTTGGTTCGGGGGTACTGGCTCCAAGTCCAGGGTGAGAAACATATCTTGGCTGTTGGGGAAACCGGTTTCTCCACTTCCTTGCTGTGAGCTATCTTTCTCGTCCCCAAAACCCGCTTCCTTGTTGCGTGATTCTCCATTGACGGAGTCAAAGCACAGGGTTGGGGTAGTGGTGGCTGCGAACCTTAGCATGGCATGCAGCTCAGCGTAGAAGTGGCATGTCTGCAGCTCTGCCCCGGACCTCCCTCTCTGGTTTTGTGGTAGGCTTGCCTTAGCTCCTTAATTTTCACGTGGCACTGCTGTGCGTCCCTGTTATGGCCTCTGTCTGTCACGTCCTTTGAGACTTTTTCTAATGTTTTGGCATTTCGTTTACTGCAACTGAGTTCAGCTAGCAAGGATCCATCTCCCCATATGGTGAGCAGATCCCGTACCTCCTGTTCGGTCCATGCTGGAGCTCTTTTGTGATCCTGGGACTCCATCATGGTTACCTGTGCTGATGAGATCTGCACTCACCTGCACCTTGCCATGCTGGCTAAACAGGAAATGAAATTCAAAAGTTTGCGGGCCTTTTCCTGTCTACCTGGCCAGTGCATCTGAGTTGAGAGCACTGTCCAGAGCGGTCACAATGGCACACTCTGGGATAGCTCCCAGAGGCCAATACTGTCAAATTGCGTCCACACTACCCCAAATTCGACCCGACAAAGCCAATTTCAGCGCTAATCCCCTCGTCAGAGGTGGAGTAAAGAAATCGATTTAAAGAGCCCTTTAAGTCGAAAAAAAGCGCTTCGTCGTGTGGACGGGTCCAGACTTAAATTGAGGTAACGCTGCTAAATTCGACCTCAAAGCGTAGTGTAGACCAGGCCTAGGAATCAGGTAATTAACCTTACATCAGTCTCTATGTAGTATTTGAGATAGTAGATGACAAAATATTAAATATTTTGTAATCAGTTTGTTTTAGTAATTGTTCTAACTACAAATATTTAGTTAAGTATTTCAGATAAGGGTACTGGTGAATCCTTGAAAGAATGATTTCACATAGCTTTAACCTGTAAGTTTGAGTTTCAACCTTAATTATTTTAAAATAAAAGTTAGATTTTAACATATTTTGTATTTAGAATAATGATTCCACAATCCACATGACATACTGTTAAATGTTATTGTATTTAACTAAATTAATTATTGCAATCAGTATCAGCACTCTATTAAATAGAAGCTCTACCAACACAGAATAAAAGGCATTTGTTGTAAATGTATTCCCATTTTTATTCAGCGTTAAGAGAATGCATAGTGTTTCACCTACACGTTTATCGGAAAGACTATCATTGGAACATCTGGGTACTACGTGCACAGATCCTTAGGATTAGACTTCATATTCCTCATCAAAACTCTGTATTAATTCCTGTGGCTCAAAAAAAACATCCTTATGGACTAATTACATTTCATGTATATCATTTTCCCAAGACTAGCCTACTCTTGTCCCTCCAAATACAGACTTTTATGCAGAGCACTGACTTATTTTAAGTATCATTATTGATAGGTAAATTTTCCAGCTGTGAATTGGAAGCATATTGCTTATTGTAACTTGCTTACATTTTTTTTAAATCAATTGAATAATACATTCTCCCTCTGTCAAACTGTACAAAAATTAAGCTCATTTAAATTCTTTCAGAAAAATGGATCCGGAGCACAAAATACTAAAATGGAACAATAACCTGGACTACTGAAAAATAATTTAATTACAGTCAATAAATTATATCATAAAAATACTACAGACAAACTTCCTTGAATCTATATGTACAGCAAGTAAGCAGGCAGACAGGTTACTGTGTTTACCATTACAATCATTTCTTTAGGAGGCTAATACAATTGTAAGTTCAGGGTAAATGCTCTAATCATACTGCATGCTCCTTTATCTGTGGTGCTACTTGCCCCAATTAAAGGGCTATCAGATATATTATGAATTTTTTTCAGTTTTTGCTAAGGAAAAAGTTGAAAGTAAATCTGAGAATGTTTGACCCAGTTGATATCAAAATCACTCAGACATGAGTACCTATTTGTGTTCAGGAATTCAGTAAAAATATACAATCAGTCCTGCCTTCCTCAGAAATACTGGCACATTACTTTTTCCCCCATGCTCCTTTAGCCCAGTACTCTCACATCAGGCACAAAAAACTGTTCCACCTAAAGACTGTGTTCTATACCAGACAACACTTGCATTCAGCATAGTTGTCTAGAGGTAGACTCAACCCCTTCACAAAGGACTTTATACTCTAAATTAGACAATACAGTTCTAATTGTAATGCACTGGATAAAAATATATAATGCACTGGATTAAAAAAAAATCAAGCATAGAGGTTTATGACTCTGCTACTGCTTCCATGTAAAGAGAGCTAATTCTTTAGCTCGAATGGTACAGGCTTATGCTTTTACATACAAAGATCCTCACTCATCAAAAAGTACTCAAACAAGGGCAGCATTTGATACATTAAGCGACTATCTATAATCACTAGGACACATTTATGCTGCATTCTTAGCATTTGTATTTTCATTAGGGGGCACAATGTGTGGCACTTTATTGTAAAGTGTGTTTGGGCCTGAGCATGGTATGTGGGAGATATTTTGTTTGTGTCCAGAAAATGCAAGACCCTATCTGTATAAGCTCTAAAAAGGTCAGAACTTGATTCAATAAATTTATCTTTCCAGAAAGCAAGATTCATCCTCAAAGATTCATCCTCAATGCTTCTGGGGGCCTGGATTCCTCCAGGTGTTGCAATAGATATCTTCCCAATTGTCGAACTTAGAGAATTAGCCTTTCAGGAAGTGCCTGATGAGAGAAGACAAATATGTGGAGGAATGAATAGAACCTGCACATTGCACCGTCTTGGCTCTGTCTCTTTTTATATTGGAACATTGAATGTGGTGTCAGAAGCACGTCAACTCCTGCAGGTAGGGTGACCAGATAGCAAGTGTGAAAAATCAGGACGAGGTGGGGGGTAAGAGAAGCCCCAAATATCAGGACTGTCCCTATTAAAAAAAAAATAATTGGGACATCTGGTCACCCTACCTGCACGTACGTGAAATCAGAAACTAAGAACATTACAAACCCACTACCCTCAAAAGTAAAAAAGAGAAACCAATCATTGCAGCATCACAGATTCCTCCAATGAGTTTACAATCTAAGTAATTATTATTAGATGATGATATAGACTTTATGGGAATATAACAGAATACTGAGTAAACAAGCAGGTTATGCTATTCATGTTTAATTTTGCTACATCAAATAAACATGACAAAAAGGATGTTACAATAAATAGAGTATGAACGTGAGCATTATAGTATGATTTCATATAGAAACTTAGAAAACTATCTTAATGAAGTGTTTGCTGAGAATAGACGGTATATGTGAAGGAACAACTAGAGCCTGAATGTTGCACTGTCTTGGTTTGCTTTCCTTTTCGGTTGGGATACTAAGCATTACCTTTCATAATGACAGTGAATAGTCAGAGAGAGAGAGAGAGAGAGAGAGAGAGAGAGACTCTGTAGCCTGGTGGTTAGGACACTGCTCAAGTCCCTGCTACAGTGACTATTTAATTATTTATAGAAAGTGGAACAGCTTGAACAGGAGAAACAGAGAGACATACCAGAACAACCCATGAGCTAGGGACTCACCTGCAATACGGAGACCCAAATTCAAATGCCAGCTCTGCACCAGGCCAGGGGAGGAATTGAACCCATGTTTCCCACATCCCAGATGAATCCCCTGACTACTGAGCTAAAAATTATGAGAGGTGCTGCCCTCCTTCCACTCCACTGCCATCTGAATCCCAAAAAACGTTTTTATGGGCCAAAACTATTTAGCAAGTTCCTGTCAAATTTCTGAATTGTTTCAGGTCAACCAAAACTGCATTTTTATTTTTATTTTATTTTTTGGCTAAAAAAAGCTATCATCCAAAAATATTTGCCCAGCTTTACATCATAGCCTTTCACCTGTAGGTCATGAGTCTGGATCCTGCCTAGCTCAGTGGGGTTTAAAAATTAGTTCCATCTAACTTCTGTGTGGTAGCCCATATATGACAGGAGTTTGGCCTGTTTTAGTTCCACCTGCTATGTCACAAACTCACCTCATGCTTTGCTTAGACTGTCTGTCTGTAAGCTCTTTAAGGCTGGGACTTTCTTTAAATGTCTCCTTGTGTTTAGCAAAGCCATTGTGCTGCTCACTCTGATGTATGCATGCAAAACCTGGATGGTGTGCAGATGCCTGATATGAAGCTGAATCACATTCAAATGGGCTGCCTGAGGAAACTGATGAGGATAAGATGGCAAGACAAGGTTCCAGATACTGAGATTCTCATACAGGCAGGTATTCTAAGCATCCATAATCAGTTGATGAAATCACAGATGAGATGAGCAGACAATGTCACCGGAATGTCAGATGAGCACCTGACAAAGATCTTTGAGCTAAGGGAGGGAAAACGCTCTCAGGGAGGCCAAAAGAAAGGTTTCAATTACTCCCCCACGTTATCCTTGAGGCAGTTCAACACTGACCCAGAGTTTTGGGAAGATCTCACTCATGATCATTCTACCTGGTGAAGTCTCATCCACACTGGAGCTACAGTCTAGGAGCAGAGACCAACTGTGGAGGCACAGCAGAAGTGCCAGCAGCGTAAATCTTGCACAGCAGCATGTCTGCTGTTAATCAAGTAACCCATAGCTGCATTTCTCATTCAGTGTGCCACAGACCGCTCAAATTGGCCTGATCAGCCACTCATGCATTCACAGAAACCAAACCAATCAGTAATGTCACAGTCATCTTTGAACTTAAAGGACGAACAGCAGCAACAGCACAACAGGGTCCTGATCTTAGCTGAGCCCTCCTGAAGCAAGGGTCAAATTTACTTACTATAAATTTGAGACATACATTGTCACACACATATTCACACACACACACACACACAAAATAGCGAGGAGGAATTAAAAAATCAGAGGACACACCAAAAAAGATAAGTGTTGGTATGGGGGGGGTTCCATGGTTTTTTTGGGCCAGTCTCATGATTTGTTTGCAGTCTGACTCATGATTTTTGAAATGCTGTTGTAGGCAATACTGCATTACTCTTCTGATGTTGAAAGCCTCTGAAGTGGGAATTAAAGGAAGGAAATAAATGAAATGAATATGGCTCTTTGATAGAAGTAGAATCAGAGAGAGGAGGTTCAGAGCATAATGGGCAACACAGAAGAAGATGCAAAGGTGAGAAAGGATAAAGGCCCGTAAGGACAGCAAGATAGAAAGGAGAAAATGAGACCAGAGGTCTGCAGGAGTTTTAACTTGATGAAGAAGGAAAGAAGATACCATATCAGAATGCAAAGAGGACAGCGTGACAAAATCAGATTAACAAGAAAGGAAGACTATTTTAGTTGCAGCATTTTTTTTTCTGATGCTGGGAGGGAACGAGGTGAGAGGAAGCTAGGGCTACAAAGGAGGTGGTTGAAGTTAGAGCTGAGTCAAACTCTCTCTTATCCCTCACCTTCCCCCTTCTTCACCACCCCTCCAAAAGGATGTTTGAGGACTTATTTGCTATTTCACATTATAGTAATTGGTGACTGTTTAACAAAACTGAATGCACTCTGAGCATGCTAAGAAAAGTGTGGCAGCATTTGCACTGGTTCAGTCAGCCTTCATATAGGACAAAATTACTATATCTTCAAATATATTTTTATTTCTCCAAATTATCATGTTTAAATGTACCCTATATGTCCAGTTTTAAGAAGCCTCAAAATCATCTAGAAAGTGTTCAGATTCTAGACACCATCCCACTCTAAGTTTAGTGCTATTTAAAAAAATCATAAGTCAGTCATAACAAAACTGTCACAGAATCCTGCCATGCTAACTCAAAGCGGCCATCTTGAAGTCACTCCCAGAATAATCTAAGGTTTTATTTTCTTTGGTTTTGTTATATATTATTTTTAACACAACATGAAATTTTAACAGTTAGCAGGAATACTGCCCTCAGAAAGAATGGGTCACCGGTAGCAGCTGGGCAAACAGCTTCTTGGGATCCACAAAATTGTTCTTCCATTTGACAGCCTCAGAACTTTTTCAAAGGATAAGAATAATTGTTTACCAAGCTCTGTAATTTTTTTGTTTTTACATTAGACAAGCTATGACTTTGTTTTTAAAGGCTAAATTTAAAAAAAAAGTGGTGGGATTTTTGATTTTGGGATGTGGCACAAAAGATTTAAATAACTCTTAAAACTCTACTAAGATAAGTTTAGTATTAAATTATACTTTATATTTGTGCCATCATTATCTGTCTTCAAATGTAATCAAGATTAACATATGGAATACATACCCAATAAGACAAGATTTAGTGATTCTTTTTAATTCTTACTTAGAAAAATTGGCCCTCAGACTAATTTCTAAAGCACAGATTCATTGAACAAAAACAAACAAAAATCACTCTAACACTGCTTAATTAGATTGGAAATCCTATACATGTGTGCACTATAAAATTTTTCTTTCTTATTAACCCTTTCAGCACCATAATGCAAATAGTTTGACTCTGGTAATGGAATTTTCAGGACAGTTTTCTCTTATTAATCAGTCATTTTTTCTATTGTTTATCCTTTGTATTAAACCCTTTGTAGTACAATATTAAAAGAGGTCAGTAACAGAAACACTTGTTTCTGGAATAAAATATGCAGTTTACAGATGTTTGGAAAGGTTGGATTCCATACATTATCCTAGTGACCATGTTATTCAAAAGATTAAATAATTTAAAAGATCTTCCTACTGTGATAAGATTCACTTTGAAACAGACAGATCATGGGAATAACTGATCATGTGCTTTAAGTCCCGATAACTTTATGTGGAGGCAAGTTTTCCTGTGGTATTTGTCAGCCAAGTAACATTGTAAAAGGCCTGGAATAGACATTTGTAGCTGGTTTACAGCTCCTTACAGGAACTCAGCCAGGGAAAAGTGAGAGGGCTCCACAAGCCAAGACTTGCTCACAATCAGACAGAGGGATGAGGAAAAAGGAACTGAAGTGGTCAAAGGGTTAGCTGAGATACCCAGAGTATTATGGGTTGGAGCCATGCACCCCTCCCTTCCTCCTGATTAAGTAGTGGGAGTTTTCCCTCTTTTAGTTTGCTCTACAGTTAAATAAAGCGGCATGTTCCTAGCTGGCAGTATGGTAAGTAAAGTGAGTTTCTTGTGCACTGAGTGATCTCTTTACAAAGTCTTGGCTAGGAGAGAACATTGTTACCTAATAACTCCAGAAATTGGGGTCAAGAGGACTGATACTATCAGCGACGGCAGATAAGAGAGTCCCACCCACCAACTGATGGGTTGTGTTTTAGAACATAATTTGCTATGCACTTATATGCAGTATATAAAATATGTTCTCTCTAAAATGTTTTAAATCCTTCTACAGTAACTCCTCACTTAACGTTGTAGTTGTGTTCCTGAAAAATGCGACTTTAGGCGAAACGATGTTAAGCTAATCCAATTTCCCCATAAGAATTAATGTAAATGGGGGGGTTTAGGTTCCAGGGAAATTTTTTTCACCAGACAAAAAACTATATTACATACACACACACACACACACACACACACACACACAATACATTTTAAACAAACAATTTAATACTGTTCACAGCTATGATGATTGTGAAACTTGGTTGAGGTGGTGAAGTTAGAGGGTGGAAGAGGGTGAGATATTTCCCAGGAAATGCCCTGCTGCTAAATCAGTGGTTCTCAAGCTCTCTTACTGGTGACCCCTTTCATATAGCAAGCATCTGAGTGCAACCCCCCCCCATATAAATTAAAAATACTTTTTAATATATTTAACACCATTATAAATGCTGGAAGCAAAGCAAGGTTTGGGGTGGAGGCTGACAGTTCGCGACCCCCCCCCATGTAATAACCTTGTGACCCCGTTTCAGAACCCCGGGGCTAAATGATGAACTAGCACTTGGCTGAGCCCTCAAGGGTTAACACATTGTTGTTAATGTAGCCTCTACAAGGCAGCAGGAATGGAGGGGAGGGGAGACAGCATAGCAGACAGAGACAGAGACACACAGTGTGTGGGGGGGAGAGAGAGAGATAGATGCACACTGCCCCTTTAAATAAGCTGACCCACTCTTAAGTGCATTGTCTTTTTAAGTGGATCAGGAAGTTGAGACAGCAGCTGCTGCCCCAGGCTCTCTCTGTCTCTCTCCATCTGTGTCCCCACCCTGCTCTATATGGAGAAGGGGTAAGTGGGTATAGGAGCAGGGGGGAGGGGAACACCCTGACATTAGCCCTCCCCTTCCTTGCCCCCGCCCACCCCCACACAGCAAGCAGGAGGCTCGGGGAGCAGCTCCAAGACAGAGGGCAGGAGCAGCACATGGCAGTGGGGGGAGGGACAGCTGCAATTGCTAGCCTGCTAGCAGCTGCTGCACAGGGAGCTTAGGGGAGCAGGGAGCTGATGGGGGGCTGCTGATCCACCCTGGTTACAAGCCCCCCACCAGCTAGCTGCAACAGGCTGCTCTTCCTGCAAGCAGTGGACAAAGCAGGCGGCTGCCAAACGACCGTTAGAAGGGAGCATTGCACAACTTTAAACGAGCACGGTCCCTAATTGATCAGCAACATAACAATGAAACAACGTTAACCAGGACGACTTTAAGTGAGGAGTTACTGTACTACTATAAATAGTAATATTAAGCTCTTAACAATACCAGGGAGGAAATCACACACCTGTCTTTTGTAGGATTTACATAGAGCTGCAGTTTATTTTTTTTTTATCAGAGGGGTAGCCGTGTTAGTCTGGATCTGTAAAAGCGACAAAGAGTCCTGTGGCATCTTATAGACTAACAGACATATTGGAACATGAGCTTTCATGGGTGAATACCCACTTCGTCAGATGCATGAGTTTATTTTTTGTTGCCTTCCTCCATTTTTGGTTAGCTAGCTATGGAACTGCATCCACATAGCAAAAACCACCATCACTTTTGTTGGGACTCTTAGCCCAGGGGTCACTGAACAAGCATGGAGAGCCACTCTTCTCTCATTTTTGTGCCTCAACCTTCTCTGGAAGGAGTTCCATCACGAGAGTGCTGAGGTGCTGTAGCTTGAAGAGTAAAGCATGGCAACCATTTTGGTGGGTAAGGAGGACTGTCAAATTACTAATTTTACTTTAAAAATTAAAAAAATTCCATTATACATGTGTAGTCCGACTTAATGAGAACATGGTGATTGACTAGGAATATCTAAAAAGCAAGGAATTGCTTGCCAACTACTTTCAAGTCTGATGGGTTTATTATATGTATTCTCTGTAAATAGACTGCCAGCCTCCCCATATTTTATTATGGATGCAACCAATGGAGGTTATGTGGGGGACCTGTTATAACTCCCCACAGTTCTGGCCAGTTGCAAAAGAAAACAGGCATCAAAAGTGAAAAATCCTTTCCTATCTCTGCTCTTGCCTGATCCCCTTCCAATCCCCAAAGCCCCGACCTGTTCCTGCTTTGAGAGAGTGCATCGAGGGAGAGAACTAATACTCCTGGGGGAATTCTGCACTACTGCAGATGTGCATAATTAATGAGACGTGCATATTTTTAATTTTTGTGCAGAAAAAAACTTCTGCCAAAATATTGCTGCAGTTCCGCCTTTTTCCCACCAGAGGGAGCTGTGGCAATAGAACACAGCAGCAGTTCCTGGCCAGTGAAGGAAGAGAGAGAGCCTGCCTTCTTCCGTGTGCCTGTCAGGCCAGGCCAGGAAACAGGCGCTATAGGGAGACAGACAGTGTGGGGTGCTCTGGGGTGGTCAGACAGGGGTCCATAAGTGTGAGTGGGGGAGGACAGACTAAGGCAGGCGCTGAACGGGAGTGGAGGCACAGGGCCACAGAGGAGAGGGAGGTGCAGGGCCACATGGTGATGGGGCATGGGGTGCAGAGCTACGTAAGGACAGAGGGTGGTTGAGTGGGGGCACAGGCACAGGGGGACAAAGAGGGCACACAGGAACACATAGGGACAGGGGGAGCGGGTACAGAGCCACATAGGGACAGGGGGCGGCTGAGTGGGGCACAGAGACACATGGAGACAGGGATACATAGGGATGGGGAGTGGCTGGGTAGGGACAGACACACATGGGGTTGGGGGAGGGGCTACAGAGACACGTAGGGACAGGGGTGCAAGGACACATGGGAGTGAAGGACCACATGGGGACAGAGACAGATGTGCCTGACTGAATGGTAGAGGCTAGGAGTCAGCCAGGGTCTGAATGGGGGAAGCTCCCTATCATTCCATCCCCACCCCATCTTAAAAAAAACCTGTTCCATACTTTTCCCACCCATACCCAACACCCTCCAAGTTCACACCCAGGCTCCTTCCTAGCAATTTACTTCCCTCTCCCTCAGCTCCTCCGTTACCGCTGACTCCCCCAAGCCTTTGCACTGCTTCTGAGGGGTGCGAGAAATATGGTTCTGTATTGTAGTTTAAATGAATTATTAATCAGAGTTCTGTATTAATATGCCGAGTAAGGAATCTATTTGTCAAAAAACATTTCCTAAATCTTTTTTGTTGTACATATATATTACAGACATACTTGCTGATAGGTATTTTGAAATAAATGACCAAAAATAACTGAAACTGATATGATTATATTGTGTTATTTTGACAAATAAAATATGTAGAATTTTGCAGAATTTTAAAATATTGTACGCTGAAGTTTTAATTTTTTGTTGCAGAATTTAATATTTTGGCACAGAATTTCCCCAGGAGTAAACTAAGTATGTGTGAGCATGAATAAAATATAGGGGAAAGTCTGAATATAAATGAGATGGTGTGGGAGGACCCACTGAGGTGCATATGTGAATGAATACCAACAGCAGAGAGAGTAATGTGATACAGCAGGGCCAGAGGGCAGCAAAAGAGTGATAGATGGGAAGTATATAAGCCCCAGGATGATCAGAGTCTTATTCCCTGTGGATTGAGAAGAGTTTACTACAGGTTAATTAGATCACTTGGAGTCAATTAAGACCCTGCCAGAGACCTGATTAAAACCCCAGCTTCAGTCAGATGGGAGGAGGGAAGGAGAGCTGACTGTAGTTGGAGGAGTACTATTGTTGACCAGAGGATCAGAATACCAGGGGAAGGGAAACCCTGCTCAAGCAGGGCAGAGGGACTCCCCAGGCACAGAGGACCAAGAGAAACCCTACCCAAGGAGACAGAGGGTAAGAAGCCCGAGAAGCTGAAGGGGCAGAACAGGAGGTAGCCAAGGGGAAAGAATCACAACTCCAAGCACTTAGCTGCTGTCCATAGGGCCCCTGGGCTGGGTCAGAATAGACAGCGGGAGGGCCCGGGTCCCTTCCCCACTCCCCTTTCCTCCCCCACCAGGGCACTAGTGGAGCTGCCCAAGAATAGAGGCAAGAGGCGGCACCCTGACCCATCACACAAAGGAAAAGCGCAGGACCCACAATAAGAAATTAGGATAGTCTCCATATTTCTAAATCTAATTTTCTTAATAAACAATACTCTACTGCTGTGTCCATCTGTTATTTTTTAAGAATGTAGTTGCCCCTATATATTACTTTTTTATAAAAGTGGCTCTTCCCAAGCCTTAGATTGCTATCATCAATGTATCATTTTCTCAAGGTGGATGTTGAGGGCACCTATTATTGAGTCTCCTGATGATGAAGAAACTGATGAAGTGAAAAGATGTGCATGTCTCTTTATGACAAAGAGGAGAACATTCTAAGGCTAATCATGCTCATTCTTGATAGAGCCAGCTTGCTGTTTTAAATTAAATATATTTTGTTGCGAGACTCAGATTTACAAAGAGTTTCTTCACAAAAAATCCTCTTAAGTTAGCAATGTGAAATATTTTAAACAGTTTTGCTGGTTTCATCCAAGTTTTTGTCTCTCTCTCGGTCCCTCAGAAGGGTGATGATTGAGCTTGAGAGTGTCACATCACAGCTCGAAAATGAGTCCTGGCATATTAGAAATTCACAACACACTTACACAAATAGAAAAGAGGATGAAAAAAAACTAACGTACTTCAAGAAGGAACAGTAAGACAAATCCCAGTTAAAAGGGGGAAAAACTACAGTATAATTAAAAAGCAACATTGTGCATTAGCTTAAGAGTGAGGATATGTCAAAGAATAACTAAGAATTATGAGAAAAATCAGAGACAAAAATTAATCTGGAAAGTGAAGAGGGACAGCAAATGCAGTATCAGCAGAAACAAAAATAGAAAGATATTGTAGAAAGATGGTAGTCACTGAACTACTAATATAAGATAATCTGAAAATCTGAAAAACAAACAGCTAGGAAAACAGGGCTCCATATAGTAGGTATTTTCTGGGCAAGTACAGTTAATTACTGCTCCAACTTATATTTCTAAAACTTAGCAAAACATCTATTTTCAGCAGCACATGAAAATTAGAGACAGACTGCATCAAGAGTATATATAAATGTTTATTCTTTTGTACATGTTTATGAAGATGTGACAACTTCATAATGTTTCAACAAATATATATGTAGATAACATCAAAAAATGTACAATGTTCGCAAACATAAGGTAATTTAACTGATGTGCTAACACCACCATTATGGCAATGCATAATGCAGAGTCTAAAGATTAACAAGCTGCTAAAGAAATAAAAATGGGCCAGCACATAAAAATGAAGTAACAGGTAGAATAATGTGTATAAAAAGATTAAAGCAAAATGTCAATTTCTGATTGAAAGAGTACACCTGGGGCCTGCGCTTGCACTCTGCACAAGGAAAACACCCATTCATATTGGTGATGTCAATAGGTATTTTGCCAGAGCATGTACAAGTTCAAGCACTTGATGTTCAGAATTTTTTTTCCAGTGATGAAATTGCAAAGATTAATACAGCCGTGTTTTGAAAGATTTTAAAGAACTAACTGAGAAAGATAAGGAGCACAAAATGAAAAATGGAAAAAAACAAAGGTTAAAAGGATAGATTGAAAAGGGGCTTAAATGCTGTTTCGAATTATAATATGTAGTTTAATGCTTCACATTTCTAGAGAGCCTTTCATCCAAAGCACTTCACAGACATTAACTAGTTAAGCCTCACAGTGTCCCTGTGAGGCAGGGAAGTATTATCATTGCCATTTAACAGATGGTGAAACAAGGCATAGAGAGATTAAGTGACTTGTCCACAGTCACAGAGGAAGTCTATGGAGCAACCAGAAATAACACCAAAATCTTCTGATTCCTACTCCAGTGTTTTAATTTCCACACCAGACTCCCTCTTGCAAACTGAAGTGGTTCATGGAAAAAGCTTTGAACCCCAATAATATACAGGAGATTAACATAACATTTTAATAGATAATATGCCTGAAACTCCCATTTCCTTGTTTTTGTGTAACATGAGCTATTTAGAACATACAGGGATTATGTTTTGTTACTTAAAACAGTTTCATGATTCTACTGCTATTCAAAATCTTAGCTATCAGATTCATAGAACTGGAAGGGGCCACAAGAAGTCATCAACTTCAATCCCCCGGCACTCGTGGCAGGACTGAGTATTATCTAGACCATCCCCGACAGGTGTTTGTCTAACCTGCTCTTAAAAATCTCCAGAGATGGAGATTCCACAGCCTCTCTAGGCAATTTATTCCAGTGCTTAACCACCCTGACAGTTAGGAAGTTTTTCCTAATGTCCAACCTAAATCTCCCCTGCTGCAATTTAAGTCCAGTACTTCTTGTCCCATCCTCAGAGGTTAAGAAAAACAATTTTTCTTCCTCCTCCTTCTAACAATCTTTTACATACTTCAAAACTGTTATGTCCTCTCTCAGTCTTCTCTTTTCCAGACTAAACAAACCCAATCGTCCCTCATAGGTCATGTTTTCTAGACCTTTAATCAGTTTTATTGCTCTTCTCTGGACTCTCCAATTTGTCCACATCTTTCCTGAAATGTGGTACCCAGAACTGGACACAGTACTCCAGTTGAGGCCTAATCAGTGCAGAGTAGAGTGGAAGAATTACTTCTCATGTCTTGCTTACAAACCTGCTAATACATCCCAGAAGGATGTTCGCTTTTTTTGCAACCGTGTTAAACTTTTGACTCGTATTTAGCTTGTGGTCCACTATAACCCCTAGATCCCTTTCCGCAGTACTCCTTCCTAGGCATTCATTTCCCATTTGGTATGTGTGCAACGGATTGCTCCTTCCTAAAAGGAGTACTTCGCATTTGTCCTTATTAAATTTCATCCTATTTACTTCAGACCATTTCTCCAGTTTATGCAGATCATTTTGAATTTTAATCCTGTCCTCCAAAGCACTTGCAACCCCTCCTAGCTTGGTAACTTCTGCAAACTTTAAAAGTGTACGCTGTATGCCATTATCTAAATCACTGATAAAGATGTTGAACAGAACTGGACCCAGAACTGATCCCTGCTATGAAGAGTTAAAGCTATCAACATCATGAGCAGTTAAGACTGACTACCCACATATGTAGCTTTTAGAAAATGAAAACAAACAGTAGTGAAACCAAAAGAGATGCCTTCTCATAGAATATGATTTCCAAAGTAGCTGATAACACTATGTTAATATCTTGTAAGAATGGTTTCCTTATCAGAATAATTTGTTTGATAGAAGCAGAACTACTCACTATTGATGGAAACAGCTTGGCAAATAACTGATATTTTGATCTGTTCAAAAAAATCTGTTTTGTTCATAGTCATTCATAATAGTCATTGAGCCATGGAAAGAGAGTGAAGCTTACTCTAAGGCAGTGGTTCTCTGCCCGCAGCCCACAGGCTACTTGCAGCCCAATCAGCACACATCTGCTGCCCATGTGACATCCTCAGGGCCATGCAGGTACAGAAGACCATAAGAATGGCCATACTGGGTCAGACCAAAGGTCCATCTAGCCCAATATCCTGTCTTCCAACAGTGGCCTATGCCAGGTGCTTCAGAGAGAATGAACAGAACAGGTAACCATCAAGTGATCCATCCCCCCCCCTTCGCTCATTGCCAACTTCTGGCAAAACCAAGGTTAGGGACACCATCCCTGCCCATCCTGGCTAATAGCCATTGATGGACCTGATTAGAAAGGAGTACAGTGAAAAGGAATCTGGGGGTCATAGTGGATCACAAGCTAAATATGAATCAAGAGTGTAACACTGTTGCAAAAAAAGCAAACATCATTCTGGGATGTATTAGCAAAAGTGTTGTAAGTAAGACACGAGAAGTAATTCTTCTGCTCTACTCTGCAATGAATACAGTACAATACAATACACTAGTGGAGTATTGTGTCCAGTTCTGGATTCCATGTTTCAGGAAAGATTTGGACAAATTGGAGAAAGTTCAGAGAAGAGCAACAGAAATGATCCAAGGTCTAGAAATTACCTCTAAGGGAAGATGGAAAAAATTGGGTTTGTTTAGTCTGGAGAAGAGAAAACTGAAGGGGAACATAACAACAATTTTCAAGTACATAAAAGATTGTTACAATGAGGAGGGAGAAAAATTGTTCTCCTTAACCTCTGAGGATATGACAAGAAGCATTGTGTTTAAGTTGCAGCAAGGGCCATTTAGGTTGGACATTAGGAAAAACTTCCTAACTGTCAGGCTAATTAAGCACTGAAATAAATCACATAGGGATGATGTGGAATCTCAGTCATTGGCAATTTTTAAGAGCAGGTCAGACAAACCACAGTCAAAGATGGGCTACAATACTTAGTCCTACCTAGAGTGCAGGGGACTGGACTAGAAGACCTCTCCAGGTCCCTTCCAGTCCTACGATTCTACGGCTTGCACTGGATGAGTCATTGCCTGGTACGTCCCAGATGTGAAACTTAATAAAGTTGTGGACTAGTTAAACCACCTTTCTGGAGTCATGCCTTTCTTCCTGTGGTGTCAGAGACAAAAAAACTATGTTTTTTGTGCTTGATGCAAAGTTTTCAGTGGTATAAGATAATAAGAAGTGAAAAAGCACCTTGGAAGATAAAATGAGGCAGGACTTCTCCAAAGGCCTCTCTCACCAGCATGCACGTTAGGAGGCATACATTCACTGTGAAGCTATGTTAACCAAGTAATCCTGCCAGTGCTGCTCTTAGTTGCTTAGAACGTTGGTAAAAAAAATATGCTACAAGACAATGGGCATGTGTTCTATCTCTCTCTCTCTCTCTCTCTCTCTCTCTCTCTCTCACACACACACAAACACACACACACAAACACACACACGAAAACAGCTGAACCATTTTTGCTCTGATTTTAATTGAAAGTTATCAAAAAGACAGCAGAAACAGAAAGCAAGGGGTTATTATGGTAACATTGACGCTACCTTAAATACAGTTGTCACTAGTGCTCCAAAAAACCCAGTTGAAACTATTTCAAAATGAATTTACATGGGTTTGACTAGTTTCTGTTTTTAATATTTCTTGATAGAGACTAGACTGTCTATTTCTATGGACAAAATGTATATTCTGGAATTTTGGTGTAAGGTGACATTTTTAACTTACTTATAAGCAACTTGAATAATCTTCTGAACAGATTCTGATAGCTTACATCTCTGAAGGGTTTTTTTTGTTGTTGTTTTTTAAATCCTAGACTCCAAGCCTCCTGAATAATTAACTGTATGCCTATTAGATAGAGTCTCCTCTTTAGAGATTTTACTCTGCTTCTTTTTGATAGAAAGACTTTGAAGTGTGAAGCCTCTGAGTGAAGATGTGAGTATTTCTATGTGCTTGAATGAAATTAACCAAAAGGGAGCACAGCTGGATAATTACATTTTAACGAGTGTAGATTAAGAAAGATCAGGTGATGTAGCAGTGTGCCCTTTGACATTCGGGAAATAGAACAAGGGACCTCATATACAAGGAGTCCTTAGACTTACAACACAATTCGTTCCTCAGAATTGCATTGTAAGTTGAAACGTTATAAGTCGAAACCGCTTTTCCCATAGGAATCAATGGTATAAAGCTGGGATTGGTTCCTAAACCAAGGCTTGATACAAAAACAGCGAGGAGTCCTTGTGGCACCTTAGAGATTAACAAGGTGGGTGAGGACAAAGTCACAAAGTTCAGCCACCAGGTTTGCCGTGACATTATCGGGGATACTGTTCCTGATGGCTGTAGTCCATCTTTGTGTGGAATGTTGGTGTGGAGAGCTTCTACATCCATAGTGGCTAGGATGGATGTTTTCTGGAAGATCACCAATGGATTGTAGTTTCCTCAGGAAGTCAGTGTGTCTCGATAGCTAGGAGTGCTGGTAGCATAGAGCCTGAGGAGAGAGTACATACAGCCAGACAATCTTGCTGTCAGGGTGCCAATGCCTGAGAGAATGGAGCGTTCAGGATTCCCAGGTTTATGGATCTTGGGTAGCAGATAGAGACCTGGTCAGGGGCTCTACGGGTGTGTCTGTGTAGATTTGTTCCTGTGCTTCTTCAGGAAGTTTCTTGGGCAGATGGCATATCTATTCAAGGGACACCATCATAGGACCTAACCATATCAGCCACATCATCGGGGCTCATTCACTTGCACATCTACCAATATGATGTATGCCATCATATGCCAGCAATGCCCCTCTGCCATGTACATTGGCCAAACCGGAGAGTCTCTACACAAAAGAATAAATGGACACAAATCAGACATCAAAAATTGTAACATTCAAAAACCAGTAGGAGAGTATTTCAATCTTGCTGGACACTCAATAGCAGACTTAAAAGTGGCAATTCTTCAAAAACAGACTTCAATGAGAAGCTGCAGAACTGGAATTAATTTGCAAACTGGACATCATCAAATTAGGCCTGAATAAAGACAGAGTGGATGGGTCACTACAAAAAGTAATTTTCTCTCTGCTGATACTTACACTTTCTTGTCAACTGTTGGAAATGGCCCACGTCCACCTTGATTACAATGGCCTTGTAAGCACTACAAAAGTAATTTTCCCCTCTCTTGATATTCACCCTTTCTTGTCAACTGTTGAGAATAAGCCACTTACACCTTAATTGAATTGGCCTCATTAGCACTGACACCCCCCCACACACACACACGGTAAGGCAACTCCCATCTTTTCATGTGCTGTCCCTTTGCTCATGGCTACTTCTGCTTTAGGATAGCCAAGACATTGTATGTTCCTTGTAAATAAACAAGGTTGTATCACAGAAAACAGATTCCATCAATTTCTTCTGCCACCTAGAACATCACCGGAGCCCTGGAACCTGACTAGCTGCTCAGGCTTAAAATAGGCAACATGCACAGTTTTTGCAGAGTTTCCCATAATTCCTTGACCTGATCAACGGGGGACCTGCATGGAGGGTGAATCACAATCTACTGCCTGAGGTCTCCTCCTGGTGGAGCAGACTGTTCTTTTTTCTCCTTTGGCTCCCTTGTCGTCTATTCAAGTTGGCTGGCATCTTCCATCTGCTCACATCTCGATGTGCAACCTGTCAATGAGATCCTCAGGCTCCTAGATACTGCACAGATAAGCCAACTCCTCCAGCAGTTCTCTTACGTGGTTCCTGAGGGATTCCATCTACAGACACCTCTCACACTAGGTGGTTCCCCCACCTTTCTTCAACAAGGGACATGCAGGCCACATCCCCAGCAAGTCAAGACCAGGCCATGCGTAGAAGCTTCCATGGTCAGGGTGCCTGTCTGGCCAGGGTTCCCTTGCATGCAGGCAGAGAAAGAGCTAGCAGTGGTGTTGGCAATTTGCTCTTTTCCTCCCATCCTGAGTTCTTCCTTGTGGAGTACCTACAAGCTAAAGAAAAACAACCTCTCTGCTTTCCTCTGCTGCTAAACTCAGCTAGCTAATTCCTCCCTTAATCTCACAGCTGCCTTAGGCTCACCAGCCACATGTCTTACAACCACTGGGAGCCTGCATGTTTTTTTAAAGCCTGAGCCCAGCACACAATATGTATTTAATTAAAAGACCAGGGCCCTGATTTGTAAGATGTGCTAGGCAGTAACCCAATTTTTTTTGCATATTCTGTAAATTACTGTGTACGTTTAGTGCTGAGTAAATCTGCCTAGAAGGTGAATGGACAGCATTTATGATCTTAAATAGCCATGGATCTATAATATATGGAAAAGTATGAGAGGCACTTAAAATAGCATGAATCAGACTCATAGGACCCATTATATGATATGAAATGCTGGAAAAGAAATTACTGATTTCTTAAATGGAAACTGAGTTTTTGCTACTTTGTCACATTAGTACAGATTGAGCTGTACTCAGTCATATTTATCATGAGGCTAAACTCAAGATTTAAAAAAAAAAAGACTAGTGCATTGCCAGGCCTACCAGTCACATTATTTTGTGGTATTTCTGCAACAACAACAACAGAGATTACAGTACAACAGCAGAGCAATGGGGAAGAGAACCAACCAAGAGTAGGCTAGCTTATACAAGATGTCCCATTTTGTTCAATTCATGTACATCCAGTTTGCAAGTAGCACATCAATCCTTCTTCCACTATCATTCTAGATTGCAGACTCTAAACAGTAGTTACAAGAGTATAATTATTTTTATTTATCAGTATCTACAAAATGTGGCCATTTGAATTTCTGGGTGTATGTATATAACAATCAAAAACCTTCCCTTAGCCACACAGAAACTTTTCCTCCTCAGGTTCCTTTCCTTAAGTAAATGCTTTGCATTATGCCCTAAAGACCACAAATTCAGACTCTGTTGAACCCACAGGGGAAAAAAAATTCAGATTCAGAGCCTTCAGATGTGAATGTTTTGCTGTGAGAGCTAAAACACAGTATTTCATATCTTCTGTGAATATGACAAAAGAAAGGAAGCATGCTCTCTAAGGGCTGGTCTTAACTAGAGGGACTTCGACGCTGCTGCAATCAATGCAGCAGGGATCAATTTAGCAGGTCTTCACTAGACCCGCTAAATTGACAGCAGAGTGCGCTCCAGTCGACCTGGGTACTCCAGCTCTCGGAGAAAAGTAAGGGAAGTCGACCGGAAAGCATCTCCCATAGACGCAGTGCAATGAAGACACCAGGTAAGTCGACCTAAGCTACGTCAACTCCAGCTACGTTATCCACATAGCTGAAGTAGCGTAACTTAGGTCAGCTTACCCCCATAGTGAAGACAAGCCCTAAGATATCCAGAATCTAAACCATAATAAGGCTTTACACATCAATCAACTCATAACATTGCACCTAGAAGCACATCCATAGCCAGCATGTACACTAAGCATATGTATAATATGCTCCACACAACAAGCACTACTAAGTAAGCAGAGGTCTATTGTATAGGCTAGGTAATTATTCCAAGTCTTCTTCAAAGGCAGGCAGTCCTGAGTAACATGCATTTGAGTAGTCCAATATGAAAGTCAAAAAAGGAAGAAATAAGTCCAAATAAGTCCAGAAAAAAAAGGTTGCAGTCTCATAGTAGGTAGGAAAAAAAAAAGTCCTCCTGTTTCCTGGGAATCTAGAGTAGCTAAGGTTTCACAAGGGCTTCCAGACTACAAACTAGATGTAGTGATACCACCACATTAGAGAAAACAGGATGGGAGAGAAGTGATATTTCTTATGCCTTTGTCACTTGGCAAATAAAATTGAAGAATATTTCTTCCTACTCATCATATGTTGTCTGGAATGAGCTTTAATGAATTTACTTTCATCCAGGCCCGTTTCTCAAATCAGGCACTGGGAAAGCTTGACCCTTGTGGTCACTTCTGACCCTGTGGTTCTAGGACAGCATGAAAGACTGGATAGATCAATGAAGTATTACACATGAGGGCTTTCAGGATAGATAAAGAACTGCTCAATACCATGCTCTGTGATCTCTGAAAGGAAAAAAAGGCTACTGAACTGGGACCACATCCACGATTAGCATGTTCTACAGGAGTGGCTCCCAAAGACAGTCCGCTACTTGTTCAAGGAAAGCCCCTGGCGAGCTGGGCCGGTTTGTTTACCTGCCGTGTCTGCAGGTTCGGCCAATCCCGGCTCCCACTGGCCACGGTTCGCTGCTCCAGGCCAATGGGAGCTGTGGGAAGGGCGGCCAGCACATCCCTCGGCCCATGCTGCTTCCAGCAGCCCCCATTGGCCTGGAGCGGCGAACCACGGCCAGTGGGAGCTGTGATCGGCCGAACCTGCAGATGCACCAGGTAAAGAAACTGGCCTGGCTCGCCAGGCGCTTTCCCTGAACAAGCGGCAGACCGGCTTTGAGAACCACTGTTCTACAGGCCAAGTTAACATGACTTCACGGACAGAGGTATCAAGTATCTAGGGCTTCGTCTACACTTAAAATTTAGTTCTACATAGTTACGGTGGTCAAGGGTGTGAAAAAGCCATAGCCCTGAGCACTGTAGCTATGCTGCCATAACCTCTGCTGTAGACTGCAACTGAGTTGATGAAATTCTTCTGTCGACCTAGCTACTGTCACTCGGGAAGATGGAAAAAACCCTGCTGTAGCTATGCTGCTATAGTCTCTGCAGTGTAGATATAGCCTAAGAGAGTCACCAGGCATTAATTTCTCACTAATCAGAGATGGTCCTGTGCTGTATCCATACCATGCATAGTTCTCAAGCCAATTGCAAAGGGAGCAAATACATCAGAGGAATCAAGGTGATAATGGAGCTTATTTTCTATCATTTCTACATTTCATCAAAAAGGAATTTAGAGACAAGGGTTTGTCTATATTAGAGATTTTAACTAGGGTAACCAATTGCCAATTAACTTGAGGTAGTTAAAAATGTTTGTTCCGAATGAGACTGCATAACTCTCAAATGTTTGATCAAAGCTGTAAACATCTGTAAGTTACACTGTACTGATTTCTAAGGAAAACCGTAAACATTTATAGCCTAGAACAAATGTTTGGCAAAGCATCCAGACTAGCCTTTACAAAGGTATCAAATACCTCAATTTTATTGGCAGTCAATTAACTCAAGGTAAAACCTCTAGTGAAGACAAAGCCTCATGAGTGGTAACTGGAGAGGTGAAAACATTTGTGGCTGACACAAAACAATTTATATTAGTCAAGATAAAGGAGTGAGTGAGGGACTTCAGAGAGATGTAACAAAGCTAGGTTGAATGGACACCTCCTGCAGCAGTCTGCTCCTTCCATGCTCAGCTCCAGCAAGTGGAGCAGTCAAAGGAGAGGAAGATATATAGCCTGACTGTCTGTAGGCAGGGTCCACTGCAGTAGGAGGAAGTGCAGCTCCCCTGGAAGCATCACATTCAGAATGAGGAGAGGACATGTGTAACAGGACTGCCAAATTGTCACAAGAGAAGAGTGACATTATATAATATAATGCCATTATATAAATCAATACTGCCCTCTTACTTGAAATATGTTAGGTTCTGGTCATCCTATTTCAAAGATATGGTATAAACAGAAAGATAGAACAGGGAGAAGTGATTGAAAATGGTTAGTCATTGAGCAACCCCATCTGCAGAGAGATTGAAAAGCTGAGCTTGTTATTTAGAGAGGAATTAAAGAAGAGGGGCATGTTATATGAATACAAAACAACAAATACTGCAGACAAGGTACACTGTGCTCTTCTATTTACCCATTCTCATAATTAGAGAACAAGGGGAAATTAAATGAAAACAAAAGCAACAAGTTTAAAAAAGCAAATACTTTTTACATAGCATATAATTAAACCTGTTGAACCCACAGCCACAAGATAAAATTGAAGCTAAGAGCTTGGTAAATTTAAAAATTATACATTTATATGGATAATGAAAATGTCCTGTTACAGTATACTAAATTGAAGAAAATGTTTTGTAGGCAATGCAAACCTTTATGCTTCAAAGTAATCACTGGCAGGGATGGGAGAAAAAACTTCCCCTCTAGGCAATTATTCTATAGCTGTCCACTATGGGATAACTTGCATCTTACTCCAAAGCTAAGATCATCATCAGAGACTAGGTACTGAGCTAAATGGACCAGTGGTCTGATCTAGTATTGTAATACTATATCCTTAAGGTGGAGAAGAAAACTGGGAACTTCCCTGTGGTTACCGTCCTGTTCTAACTAACACTAACACAAAAATTATTTTCCTTTAACAGATTACAAAAGGTTAGCACCATCAACACTGGTGGTATCTGCTTAGCCAGCTAATATTAGGGTCATAATACGCTATATTTAAATTTGTGATTTCCAGTGCGCAACAGATAAAGGAAATGCCATTTAATCAGTGTAGAATATGAGAAAATTTAACATAGTTAAATTATTCCTAAATCTTGAAAGACTGACAAAATCCTTTTATTACAAAGGCCTTTGTTATCACTTAATGGAGAAAATCTTTTATCATTAAAGCTTTATTCAACATTCAGATACCAACATTTACATGATGAACATTATACTTGTAATTCAGCACAGTTTGGAGTGCAGAAGCTCTCTCAATATGTTTATAATACTTATAGTTCAATTTGCCAGAATATCATACAATATTGGCCATTGTGAAAATCCAAAAATTTTCATATTTTTTCTATTTTTCTTTCAAAGCAGTTCCACTAAAACAAATGTATTTTTTTTAATGTTTTACGTAAGTGAGAGTTACCACAATAAAATCTTTTCTGCATATTGAAAATCCTCACATGGCTTAGAAAGGTAGACAATTTAGCGAGGCAGAAAATGGAATTTAATATCCACTCAACTCATAATAATATTAACTACTAATTGGGCAAGATGTTCATGGGTCTAAAATGTTGCCATTTATTTAACCTCCCTTCTCCTGTGCAAAAGTTATGACACCATTTAGTACTTGTTAGAGTGATCAAGGTCATTACACAAGGAGATAGAAAGATTATGACAGAGCAGCTGGAGCACAGTTCTGGGGCCAAATCCTCAACTGGGGTAAATTGCCGCAGTGCCACTGAAAGGAAATTTCACTGGGCTTCAATGCAACTAAGACCACTTACACCAGCTGAGGAGCTGCCCCCAAGATTCTATTTTTAGCTCTGCCATTGAATTATTGTATAATCTTGCAGAAGACACAGTCCAGCTGTTTCCACATTAAGATATTTGGATAATTTCTACAGTATCATCTCATTGGGGTGTTGTGAGGGTTAATTTCTAAAGTACTTTGAGATCCTCTAATTCAAGGTGATACAAGGGTGTAAAGATATCATTTATTAAGTTCACTCACAAAATTAAAATATAACCCCGAAAATTGCAAGGTAGTACTGTTGGGCAAAGATTAATCACATGCTCAAGAGTCAAATGGATTTTTAAAAATTAAAATTACAGAAAAACTGAAATAGTGTAAAGATAAATATTCTCCATTGCAATCTTTGAATCACAATATTTAAATATCATATACTGTAAATAAATTCAAATAATTTAATTAAGTTATTTACATATGTTCCTGAAATTCATTCAATGTCTCACTAGTGGATAATTCTGAAGATCTTGTATTGGTAATCTCCTTCACACACTCTGTGACTATATTGGTCTAGTTATAAATAATTTTAAAGATGTTTCTAAGAGGACACCTGAATCCACAGTGAATTCATTATCAGATAATAACTGGCAGCTCATGCTTACTCTACGAACTTGGTATTTCTCCTGCCTCATAGGAATTACTGAAATTCCTGTGGAAGCCAGATAGCCATGTTAGTTTCCACACCATCACTGAAGCCAAATGTGGTATACTAATTTTAATTCCAAATTACCCCTGTAGATTAGAAATAAATATACGATGCTTCTCTAAATGAGTTCATGTCAGTCATCAGGTATATTATTTATCTACAGAGAAGCATGATTTAGTGCATTAATTAAGTAAGTTGAGTCAACTGAACAACAGGATTGCATTGCTCATTATTTATTATTTTACACTACCCACAAGTGTGCCAGAAACACCTTCCAGTCTAAGACATTAATCCTGCAATTGGATCCACATAGGAGAACCCTTGCACCCACACTGAGTTCTCTTGAAGCCTAGTGGGCTGGTGTGCACCAGAACTTATCCTCATAGGCCAAACCCCTGTAATGAGATCTAATGCCAAAATATCATAATATTTAAGCACATGCTTAAATTTCATTGTTTCAGTGGTACTTAAGCAAGTTCTTAAGTACCCTAGGCTAGGTCTACACTATAAACTTACATCGATATACGTCGCCCAGTTGGATGTATGAAAAATCCACCCCATTGAGCGATGCAATTATACTGACCTAACCCCAGTGTAGACAGCATTATGTTAACGGGAGGACTTGTCCTGTCGACATAACTATCACTTCTTGCAGAGGAGGATTAAGTACCCCGATGGGAGAAGCTTTCCTATTGGCATAGTAGAGTCTTCACTGAAGTGCTACAGCGGTGCAGCTGCACCAGTGCTGCTGCTGGATTTTAAGTGTAGACCCACCTTTACTGAATCAGCCCTGGTCTATACTGGGCGGGTGGGGAAGGGAGTTTCGAAGTCGGCGTATCTTAGGTCGACTTACCTGGCCAGGAGGACGGCAGCGAGTCGACCTCTGCTGCTCCCCCGTTGACTCCGCTTCCGCCTTTCACGAGCTGGAGTTCCGGAGTCGACGGGGAGTGCGTTCGGGGATCGATTTATCAGCGTCTAGACGAGACACGATAAATCGATCCCCAATAGATGGATCTCTACACGCCGATCCAGCGGGTAGTGAAGACCTGCCCTCAGTCCTAAATGTTTTGTGGTCTAAAGCACCAGATTTTTTAATACTTTGACAAACTGGAATCATAGTTTCTAATCCTATAAGTGCAAAGTTAATTTTGTTCAGCAAATGCTTGACAAGCAAAATGAAAGCAAGATTAACAAAAGAAACTCATTTATCAATAACTTTGGTACATTAAAGGAAAAACAGTCCAATGCCTCATCTAATACAGGTTTTGTGCTTTCAGTTACAGAATGTGTTTCAATTTGAACTGTACACACTGACTATAAGATAGTGTGCAAGTTCTAATGTTTTATATGCAAAGTGCCCCAATTAAAATAATCACTAGAACAAAATATCGTCAGTAGATGAGTGATAAAAGGGAAGTCCAACACATTCTAACAATCATAATGAAGTGGGGATCTAATTTATTATACTTCAAGATGAGTAGAGAAAAATACCACATTATACTGATGTTTAAATGTAGTCAGTAAAAATGAAAACATTTCCAAAACTTATTAACCTCAAAACAAATGACCTAGAGATTATTCTTCAAATGAAAGGAATTCATATAAATTTATCACCGTTTAAAAGGCTCAGCAGTAATTGTTCGTCTTAATTGTACAGTAATACTGTACATGCATTACTGAAGAATATGCTGGTACTAAAAAAATACACCTCTCTTGAAAAATACATCTAAAGACTTTTCTTAAAGACAATTAAACCAAATTTATCCCCGGATGTAACTCAACTGTGGAACAGATTTATCATCAGCTATCATTTGTTGCAATCTGGAAATCATCAAAATACAACACCAAAACCAAACTCAAGATTTATCAAAGCTGTGTACTTTCAACATTACTTTATAGTGCAAAATGCTGGGGAATGGGAAAGTATGACATGTCCAAACTGTCTTCATTCCATACATTTTAGAGTACTCAAATGTGTAAATAGACAATTTTGTACCAAAAACAAGCTAACTACATATGAAACAAGCTGAATTTAAAATATAAATCAATATGGGCTAAGTCTTATTAAAATATGCAGAATCCCTTTGTCCCACACAAGGTTGTTCTTAGGTTATGTGGCCCATCTGTGTAATAAGACTGGGCACCACTGGAATAGATCTTGATGCGCCCTTCTGGCCTTAAACTCTATGAGTGTACATGGAGCAGGTGGGTTACAACAGCCCAATTTTATTTTAAAGTACATAGAAAAAGAATAGTGAGGAGGAGGCAGAGAGTGTTGGATCCATTTTTGTTTCTGTACATATGTAGAGAATCGAATAGGAAGCATAAGTGCCCAGGAGAATCCATTAGAGGGGATGTTGGTAGTTATTAAGCAGGTCTATGTAGCATTTAATGCTAATATTGAACCACTAAATTAAGGAGAGGCAATTACGCAATGTCATGTCTGATGCAGGAGCAGGAAGAGAAGTCAGGTGTAGAGGGCATGCCTCTAGCTATAAGCTAGAAGAGCACAGGCTTTTTGGTCAGAGGTTCTCTAGAGCCCTTACTTGATAATGATTTAAGGAGACTGGTTGAAAAACAAAATGGCATAATTCTGAAATATAAATTGTAATACTGAGTAACCAAAGCAATAGCAGATAACGTATACATTTAAAACACTTAAATATTGGGTAAACTTGTCTACAATGCCATAAGGAGAGAATGAGATCTGTTACTGACAGCAGATGCTGCAAATTCATCACTCATATGATTCCAATTTCCTGACACAATTGTGTCCATGGCATTTTAAAGTACAAGACAAACAGAGAATATCCTTTCATGTCAAACTGCCATTTAACTTAATAGAATATATGAGTAGGCATCTTGTGTCTAAAAATAACCTTCACACACTTCTGATTTAAAAATAATTAAGAGCATGATTCATCACAAAAGAGTATATTGCAAAGTGGGGAAAATATTTAAGATCCAAGCCTGATTATTCTACAAGAAATGTAAAAATGTAAAAATTATTGTTTTTACTTTTGAGAGGTAATTCATACATTACTTTATCTTTCATACTTCGGAGGAACACTATGCCCCATGTGATAGATTACAATTACACCTGCTAATGTACTGTAGCTAAACTGCTTAAAGTACTACAAAAACTGCTTAAAGTATTACAAGCAAACATTGTATTCAGTTCCTTTTGTCAATGATATTAAATCAGTCAGAGAACAGGGATAAAATGAGCTTTCATCCAAAAATAAAGAAGGCATGAATTACAGATTGGCATTACACTTGCACACCTTTCCTCTACAAGGCTGGAATTAAAGCTTTACTGGCAAACTTCACCACTCTTCTAGTTTGTATAGTTAAGAAAAACAAATATATCCACTAAGATAATAGAGTTGACTCATCTTAGAAAAATGAGTCCCTTCCTAGAGCATACTTCTGTCAGCACAGGTACAGCAGGTGCTTATCCACTCTTGATTACAAAGCAGACTACTACTCACACCTAAAACCAGAATCACATCTGTGTCTATGAGGCAAATGTAACAGAAGTCCTAGTTCAAGCAAAGAGAAAGAAATGGAGTACAGAAGCCACCCTGTTTTGTGGGGTGTAAGGAGCTAACACTACATCTACATTTGAGCTGGGATGTGTGATTCCCAGTTTGTGTAGATTTACCCACACTAGATCTGCTTCAGCTAGTGCCTAAAAATAGCAGTGTGGCTGTGGTGGCAGGTCAGCCACTTGAGATAGCTGCCTAATCCCACTCAATCCCCTGGGTACTTACTCCAGTGGTTAGTCTGAGTCGCCATGGACACAGTGCTGTTTTTAGGCACTAGCTCAAGTGGAGCTAGAGTAGATACATCTATGTGAACCCAGAATCACACCAACCAACTCCAATGTAGCTGTATCCTTACAGTGCACATACAGGGACTTCTCCAAATTTTCTTTCACTTGCTCACTCTGCCCAAGTGATTAGATTTCCAAAAACAACACTAAATATACTTGGTAAGTAGATCAGCTGTGGAGCAGGTAATTAACAAGGACTCAGAGGAGGAAAAGGCTGTTTCTGACATAGATAGATAACACCATCCTTCCTGGCAGCAGGATTCTGCCAGGATTTAAACAGCAGACCTTTCCATAACTGTACCCTTGAAGTCACTACTCTTCAAGAATTGATAAATGAAATTGATTGTGTTACAATTAAAAATATATCTGGCCAAAGTAGGGCTAGACCAGTGTAGCCAGCTGAAAAACAATTATTTTTTAAAGAAAAGGTTATGAGAAGATTCACTTAAGTTATATTGGCACATATTAAATGTTCAGGTGCTTATTGTTACCAATTTACTCACTTCAAATTTAAATAGAAACCAAAACAAATCTATACAAGATGAAGGGCCTTGGTTTATAAATAAATAAAACTAGACAATGGTTATTGGTGGAAGATAAAATCCTAGCCCCACTGAACTTAAGGGAAGATTTGTTTTTAGTTTAAAAAAAAAACAAAACAAAAAAAATACCCTAATTAACCACTATTCCTCACGTATAACTTTTCTTAAATGTGTGTAAAATTGCACTGCAGTTGTGCATACCTTTGCAAGGACAGTTGTAATGTAGAAGGTGATGACTGGAAAGTTATAAATCACATGATGCAAGTTAAGTATTGGAGGGATAGCCGTGTTTGCTGCTTTTACAGATCCAGACTAAGAGTCCTGTGGCACCTTATAGACTAACAGACGTATTGGAGCATGAGCTTTCATGGGTGAATACCCACTTCGTCGGATGCAAGACGAAGTGGGTATTCACCCACGAAAGCTCATCCTCCAATACGTCTGTTAGTCTATAAGGTGCCACAGGACTCTTTGCTGCTTTTACATAATGCAAGTTGTACAGTAGGCTCTGATCCTACTCCTATTAGAATCAATGTCATGGAAAGTGGAGTGGACCCTTTTGCTAACAGACAGTAAAATATGTTGTGGTATATTTCATTTTCAGATTACAGAGTTCTTGCTAATTTAATAAAAAGTGTGCAAAGAGAATCTGAGATTAATACATATATCATTTTAGAGTATGCATATTTTAAATGTATATAAGTCACAAAAACCTAAGAAAAATACTTTTACAGCAAAACATTCTTGACCACAAATTACTTTTTATGCATTGGGTAATTCATAGAGTTTTTGAAAGCTTTATTCCACAGAAACACAAATCAGAATTCAAAGGATTTCCTTGAAGAAGTCTTTTATATTAAAAATAAAAAACTTTGAAATTAAAAGTGACATGTACAATCATACAAGATTGATATACACAAGATATTATGTGAACTTTATTGATCTTCTATAATATCAGAGAACATTTAGTTTTACTATTCTCTCTACCTATTCTTTTCCTCTCATAAAAACATGATTTTTTTCTTTTACCAATATTCAAAGTAAATGACACCTTTCTGTAAAATGCCTCCACTGGCTGGCACATTGCAAAGGGATCAAGATACCAACAAGTATCCTTGTTACTATATAGTGATTGGACAGTCAAAGGTTGACTGATTTTTTTCAAAAAAAGAAGCATAGAATCCCAAGGACAAGAAGGATGACATTGGAATACATTTCACTCTGATTCTTTCTTAGCTCTTTATTATGCAAATGAATGCTTATTTAGCTTGTCTGATTTGGCAATCATGGAATGACTAGAGCTTAAATCTTCACTTATGGTGCATGTCATTATAATTTTAAATTCCATAGTGTACTAGTTTTGAGGTAAAAGTTAAAACGTGTTTTCCACTGGTAATCCTCATTAGCACTTGTATTAAAGTTTTCCCCGAATGTTGAATGACAGCTATAGTAAGATGAGGCCCTGAAACAAACTCTTGTATCAAGAGGCCCAGTCTGAGGCCTGAAGCCTGAACCAAAGTACTTCCAGGCATTGCTAAGCAAAAGCTGGGCTGTGAGCCAGAGGCAGGCCCCACTCACAGAAGTTGGCAAGAAGAGGACTGCTAGAAGCAGGTGCATCCACAGATAAATGCTAATAAGAGGAACTTGTGCCAAGATAGCATCAGAACACTCCACAGAGATAACAAGGAACAGGTAGGTGCATATTAAAGACAGGGTCAAAAGGACAACATGATGGATAGATTTGTTTGAACCGACATGATCAAAGAGGGAGACAGCCCCCAATGAGTCAAGGGGTTGTACCTCAATACATTAGTAGGGATAAGTAATCTGTCCTGTAACTGTATAAAAGTAGGTCCTGGAGTGCACATCTCTGTCTGGCCTAGGGGGCAGTGGAAAGTCCCACCACTGACTGAGCCGGTCCATTGCCAGAGGGCACAAATTCGTAGTGTGTCTTATAGATTCTATGGGAAACTATTACTGTGCTTCATTTGACAATAAACCTGGCTAGGATTCCTTCGTATCTTACTAGAGTCTGTGGTCTTTGGGGGTTCTCTCAGGGTCTGCTGTGTCAGCTATCTGCACAGAACTGGGGCATCACACAGAGGGAACATGCATGCAGCCAACTGTTATCATCGAACAAGAGCAGACCACCACACCGGTAGCTACTGACAACAGCTGTAACCATAGAGAAGAGGAATGCAACAAATACTTCTGACAGTGCGAAATTGGAAGATGACAATGCAACCTATAGCATTGTTACAATGCAACACCATCAGCTTACTATCGTACCTTTTCTCTTACTATTTCTAATGTTTTCAATGTCTTGTTTTGTTTCTTAAATCCTGTCCAGGACTATTCTCAGGTGTTAAAATCAGAGAATAAAACCTCAGCATAGCAGAGTAGTTAACAATACTGAATGAAGTAAAAACAACCTGTCAAACAGCATATGCATTATTTATAAACAAGAGTGTGAGAACCTGATAAGTAAGATCATTTAGTGTATTTCATTTTCTTAAAAGTTGTGATTTTAAAAATATTTAGTTTATGCATACTTTAGATTTCACATGGTGACTACCGGTATATGATTCAAAAACTAAATTACAAAAATATCAGCATAACTGAAAACTAAAATGCTACAGGAGCTAAAATATCACTTTGCAATATTACAGATCATAATTTATACCACTACCTGGAGTTTTGGGGTGTGTTTTTGATTTGTTTCTATATGCAGTTCCATTTAAAACCACACACTTAACTTCATGCACAGGTTTATGTCCCATTAAGCCAGTGGGGGTGCACACAGGACCAGGACTACACCTGCACCCATGCTATTGTAGGACTGGGGCGTAAAATAGAATAACGAAAATGAACAAACATAAAAAGCTAGAATAGAAAAATAAGAACAAAAAATACATTGAAACAAACCTAAAGGAAGATCTTTACAAAACAGTACAACGTGATAAACTATACCTTCTGAACTATAATACAGAAGAACAAGGTAAGTACTCTCTTCAGGAGGCTGCCATCTGTGCAGGATCTGAGTATGCTCCCAGGAGAAAAGAGCATATGCTAAAATAGATGGCAGGGATAATAATTGTTTTCAGCATGGTGCACTTTTGCACTCCAAATCAGTAATGAACGTTCTAATTTAAAATATTTTTGAGGCCTACTGCCCTAAACTTCTGTAAAATTAAGTAACTAATTAGTTCTGACAAATGTTGCTATGTATTTTATTTATTTATATATTTTAAAGGGACCAAGTGAGCGTACAAGGTTTAAAAACACATCATTTACTACATCAATCAATATAGACCAAAGATTTACTGAATCATTCATTCCAGGAACTTATTAAACAGCAGCCTCCCACTCCTGGAAAGCCTTGTAGAAGAAGGGAATTTTATGCTATGCCCTTAGGTAATTAAATCTGGGGACTGGCAGACTAAGAATTTAAGACAGGTGCTGCGAGCTTTAGAATCACACATGGTGAGAAGTGGTCTCTAGAGCAATGCTCAAACTTTAGGGGACCTTATAGGTTAAAATCAATTTATAAAACTTTATCTAGAAATCAACTGATCAGTAGTGCAGATCACAGATGTAATATACTCCTTATTGCAGAAACTGTTTAATAGAGGAGCAGCTACAAATTCTAAATGGCCTGAAAGTGCAGCCCCCGTGTAGAGCACATTAAAGTAATCCAGCATTGAGGTGACAAGCATTAAACACGTTCTACATCCAAAAGAAAACACTACTGCTTTCTTTCCAAAGGAAAGGCATTTTTGGCAATTTCTGATACTTAAACATTCAGTAACAGCTGAGAATAAGAGATATTGTTTTGGTATCTCTTCAGTAATGTTGCTCCAGATTTACACCACTGTGATGTTGCACTCCATACGATTTCATGAAAATATGACAATGAATGTGAATATAATGTAACTGGAATATGCTTTATGCAAAAAGTATATTGCAAGGTATCATTACAAAGCTTATACAAATAGGATGACCACACTCAGTAGATTATAACTGTATCCTTGTATCTGAAACTAGAAATATGAAATATAACTCTGAGGTCATATTGTAGTTATGCAAAGTGTGGTCCATTAATCATAAAAGATTAGGGTTGGAAGGGACCTCATACACATCTTTGGGGCGTGCGGTTCAGACCCTGGGTTTGCGTTGGAGCAGACTGACGTGTCTGGCTAGACAAGGCAGGGATCTGAAGGCCCAAACTGGCAGAGAAATCAGGCTCAGAGGTAGTCTCAGCACACCAGGTGACAGTCCCAAGGGGGTTTCTGTGATCGAACCTGTCACAACCACCATCACTGAGATCAGAATTTAGCTCAATATACTAAAAGGTACTACACAACACAAGGACTACAGCAGAACATGTGCTAAGCATTTCTGACTATACAAAATATGCTGAATGGATTAAATCCTTGTACTGCAAACAGATCAATATCTGAGCACATATAACTGAGTGTATTTACTAGGATGAGGATGGTGTGTTTTCATCCTTGTAAATGGACCACAAAATGTTATTCAATAGTGTGACAACTTTTCTGCAAGCCTATCACTTTGATACTTACTGTTACACTTGCTAAACTGATAAATGTTGAAAATGCATTTGCTCTTGTGAATGTCAGTGAAATATGATAAAGATGGTATTGTTAATTCCTACCAGCATGTGTTTGGTATCAGTTTGAAAGAGTGCCATCAAGCAGAGATGATACCACTTCATTCCAGTCAGTCAAGCAGAGAGTAATTAACTGTCCTTCAAAGTAAAGACACCCACAAGCATAAGTGCTAATAATGATTTGGTAAAACAGAACAAAAAGTCACAAAACATTCACAGTTATTCAAAAATGTTTGCAAAATTATTCTTCACAAGTAGCTGTATTAAAGTAACCTGTTGAGGTGGTTATGTGGCACTCCCTCCTCTTAGGGTGCAGGCCAATACATCCTGGTCTT
Source organism: Mauremys mutica (assembly GCF_020497125.1). Taxonomy (NCBI): domain Eukaryota; kingdom Metazoa; phylum Chordata; order Testudines; family Geoemydidae; genus Mauremys; species Mauremys mutica. Next base: position 28,283,997 of record NC_059081.1, on the reverse strand, counting down.
CATTTGAAGCTGGAGATTTTTCTACCTTGAGCAGCCTTGCTACTCATGTGACAGTGTACAGAAGTCACACATGACTGTGTACAGGAAGGATCGTAAAGCACTAACTTTTGATAAGCCACAGGCAAAACCTCTGTGAGGACTGGATGATTCAGGGAATTGGTGATGGAACATGGAACCTTTCAAGTGATTAAACCCAAACTCATATGTCTAATAAATCAGAGGTTGGCTAGTCATTTCTCTATATGAAGTGAGTTGATGGTATCCACCAATACCAATAGGTCTGCAACATTAAAAAAATACTACAATTGGCAGTATCTATAAAGAATTCACAACTTTTCTACTTACATTGTTGTTCTTGTTGCTTCCTATTTCCTCTTCCTCCTTTTTCTCCACTCAATTCTTCTTCCTAACTGCCCTTTTAAACCTTTCCTCATTCTGCCTTTGTTCGTTCCTCCATCACTTCAATAATATTCAGAATAATCTCACACTTGAATGCCATTCTACTACAGCAGTAATTCAGCTTCCTTCCATGAAGCTTTTCTTCCAGAAAGACTTTCAATAACAGTCCTCCAAGTAAACTATAGAAAATAACTAGGTATGTACAAAAAATGTGAAACAAGACATCTTATGCAACTGGAGCACCCTGGAAAATGACATTCTCCAAACATCATTATTCCTCCACCTCCCTCCCACAATAGTAATCATTTTAGTGTGTCCTTAACATGTTCAGATTGTAAGATTCACGCATCAGAAACTGTCTTACTCCTTTTCTCACCTTGCATAGCTATTACACTACAAAAATATGACAAGAGCAGGCAAAGGACTTAATCGGCATGGAGAATGAAGTGCTCTTTTGTCCCTTATGGTGGCACCTTAGAGATACAATGGTACTTGGGCAGGGCAAGGAAGCTTATGCAGCTACTCTCTTTACCTATTCCCAAAATGGTAAAGTAAGTTCAATCTACAGTGTTGTCAGTATGGTGCATTTCATTAGCAACATTTTTAAGTCTCTCACATGTCATTCTTAAGAGTTAAACAACACAAATGTAGAGATCCAATTCAAATGAAAAATTTATTGCAGAGCTCTTCAGAACCCAAGAGAAAACTTACCAAGTCTCAATCACTCGAGCTAATAAATGTACTACATTATCAAGTCACTGTGGAAGAGAGAATGGAGAGCAAAATGAAATGGACAAATAAAAATGAGATCTCTGGTTGGTCTGATTACTGTGAGAACAAGGTGCATGGGAGAGAAAAACGTGCACTGGCGAGACTTAAAAAGAAACTGAAAGACAGATTCAGTCTTCCTCTGTAGAAACTGGACCTTGACATAGAATGAAAAAAGAGAAGGAAAATGATCACAGAGCTCTGTCCTTAAGCAGCATAATTCCTCACCACAATTACCAAGGTCAACTGAATGATTTAGAGAGAACATGTGGAAGGTAAGAGTGAATTACAAACAGAGGATGAAGAGGAAATTTTCCAGGACTTCTTTGAAACATTCCACTAGTAATAGGCTTAAAAAGCTACTGAACCCCCATAAAACAAATGTCTTTCAAATTCTTCCATTTAGAAACAATCCTGGTCACTGCATCTACCTGCATTTCTGAAAGCACTACCCGAAGACTGTGTTCCACTATGACTACTGGAGAGAGACAGATGCCTTCAGAGTTGGGAAAAGTCATCTTTTCCTTTATCTCATCAAAAAGCTTCCTCTGCCCTCCTGGATCTTATCTGGATTGAGCTTTAACCAGCCCCGTCACAAAGGCACAGCTAGCTAGGGCAGACCTATAGAAGTAGGCATTGTCCATCTGAGCACTGGGTAGCTCACACCTTCCTTTAATGGCCTCATTTGAATAATGAATATAAGAAGATAGGAATGATCCCTGAAAAACTCCACATGAGAGCCTTTGGGAAAGAAAAATTGTTCACTGCAACTCTCTAGAATCTATCCATAAGGAAAGAAGAACCAGGTTAATGGATTTATTATATGAGCTGAGAGTATATGTGAATGCTCATTAACTCTTAGCTGTTCATTTCTATACTGTTAAATGCTTTAAAAAATCCCTAATATTGTAATAACCCCTGGTAAACGTTTAGAGTAGCATAATTAAAGTTAACAGTTTTCTGAACATTTATATGTGAAGGAAAAGGTCAATATACAAGGTGTTTATGCAGCCATGTAAATTACAATACATTCTTTTTAAGTTTTCTACACAATACATAACTCAGAATCTCAATTTTCATCTAAAAAATAAAATGCAGGTCAAGATTTTCAAAAGTAACTAGTCACTTTAAACAGGCCCAATTCTCAGAATGCATTGAGCACCCATCCTCTGAAAATTGGGCCTCTTTTAGATTACTTAAGATGAGCACCCAAAAATGAAGGTACCCAAAGCCACTCATCTTCTTGAAATCTTGTCCTCACTCTCTAGCCCTTATGGTTGCAAATGTATTCTTAGAATTGTGAACTAGCTCTAAACCAATACAACGTTTGCCTGAGCCTGCAGAAAGAGGAAACAATAGTTCTGAGAAAAGCATGAACTCCCCACTCATCTAGATGAAGGGTTAGCTCAAAGCCTAACAACAACAGGTTTAAAATATACACACATAACTAGGTCAATACTGATTATTTATGAAGAAACATCAAATTTGTTGTATATATTGGTATATATTGGGACGAGGTGCAGTGGGGCTGGTCATTTTTTTTTTTTTATAAAGGCTTGCTAGTGTGGGCAGTGGGGCATACAATCCCCTCCTGTTCCCCAAATTTAACTTTGCCACTTTCCTTTCCCAAAAGGGAGCAGAAAAGAGAAGATACACCTCCTCCCCCCATATATAAAGCTTCAATCAGCTTCTGTGGGATGAAGACTCCCATCCTTCAGAGACACCAAAGCCCCCTGTCAGCTGCCAGAACAAACAGGTTCCCCCTAACAACTTCTACAGTGCAATAATAAACAAAACCTGCACCATACTGAAAACTGAAAATATGGGACATTTTAAAATAAAAGTTAGTTGTATTTAATTTATTTATGTAACAGTAGCACCAAAAGATCCTGAAACTGGCAGTGCCACAATTCCAATGTTTCTCCTGTATAATTTAGGTCTATTGTTCAAAAGCCAGGGAATCGGACTAAGGATATGATCCTGCTCTTACTGAAGTCCATTATGCAACTTCCAAGGTTTTCAGGGAGAACGGGATCAGACTTACATTTTAACACAGAGTACTGAAGCTGCAAAATTCAGATATAGATTTCAATCTCTCCTAGACTTGGGGGTGTCTGATCCATTACGTTGGTATGTCATTTTTAAAATTATGACCTAGATCCAGGTTTGTATATTGAACCACCATAAATTTGGATATATTCAGAGCCAGGGTTTTGTTCCCAGCTGAAGTTTGCACCACTATACAGTATGAAGTAAGGTACCACCATAATGTTTGTGAGGAAGGGACGGGCAGGCACAGACACAGTGGAATTCTTCTGCCATTTAAAGACCCTGAATACCCTACAATTTCCAAAAACTCCAGACATCGCTTCAGAATATATGAAATTTGGATTCAATATATTACTGTTCCCATTTTTCCTTCCCATACTTTACCCCACCTAAAGAAATGAACAGAAAATCTGGGGTGAAATCCTGGCCCTATTGAAATCAGTTGAAGTTTTACCATTGACTTCAAATGGGACTGAGATTTCACCTGCTGTGGTTCTTAATTAGTGTTGTGCAAATGCAGGACAGGGTTTGCAAAGGGAATCTCAAACTGAACCCTATAGCTTTGTTTATAGGTGCTGAAAGTGAATCTGCTCCCTGCAGATAGTCTTAGAGACTGGAGTTTGTGAACTTGAACCTGTAAGAGAAACTATCCTGTACCTGATTCTCTCCTTACCACCAAGACCATCATCTTTACTTTAGACGTGTTTAGGAAGGTTTGTTCAAGGAGGAGGGAATGGCTGCTGAGGTAGTGGTAAGCTGGGGTCAGGAAGTTAGTTCCCCTGGCTTCTCAGCTATGGAAACTACCACAGTCCATGTTCGGATTTCAGGAACATGGGCTGAGGTTTGAAAATGCAGGCTGGTAAAGCACGTAAACTGAAGGAAAATTACCCAGCACAGCATTGGGACTTAGCTGGCAGTCTGAGGATTTTGTTCAGCAGCGGTTATAAATATGTTTCACAGCCTTTAAAGCTGGTATCCTTTATATAAAACATAATGGCAGTAAGCTCTTATCACAATAGTATTAACAGCCAGTTGTCCACTGATAACATAATGGTACTTTGTTTACAGATTTGGGGATAGGTGCCAGGCCAGCAATTAGACTATATTATAGCTGTATCATTCTAATATATTCTGGGGAAAAATTCTAAGAATAAGATATGCTGACTTCTATCTTAGCACCACAGTGAATGTGGGTATCACAATGGCTCCAAAGGTATCCGAATATTATTACAACATGGTAATTCACTGGTATGATCCGTTCCCCAAGCAGAGCTTTTACCCCCCGTCCCCAAAAGAGACGTGCCAGAGACTCCATGAAGTCCATTAGGAAATTTGCTATTGCTATCGATTTTATGTGGAAGTTTCTCAGACACTGCAGTGACAGACAGAAGTACAAAACTCTAAGACAGACAATAAAAAGTGAAGACTGGTAATGTAAGGTATCATAGGGAATATTTTGTAAGGGATCCATTATAGAGATTCAGAGATCGCTCCCTACGTTCCCATTAACATAGCAAGTCACATTAATATTAATTGAACTTAAAAACCTTCATCAAATGAGAAGACATTCCCACTAGAAAGTATTTATCATTCTTTTCTATACCAAACAGTGGAACATTAAAAGAATAGTTACATACCATAACAACTTAACAATTGGCATAGTGTTAGTATTATGCACATTAATATAAGCCTGAACTTTTTTCTATTGTACCTCTCAATTTCCTGTTCTGTGTGTGCTGGAGAAGGACACATGTTGTGTTCCATGACATACAGTGGAGTTGAGCACATCAGGTTTGCTTTTATTAGGGCAGGTCAAAAACCAGTAGTTACCTCTCAGATATGCAAGTGCCTTCTTTATTAGTGCAGAGCAGAGTGGGTGGGGAAACCTGTTCATTTATAGCAGGGGTAGGCAACCTATGGCACGCATGCCGAAAGCGGCACGCGAGCTGATTTTCAGCGGCACTCACACTGCCCGGGTCCTGGCCACTGGTCCAAGGGGCTCTGTATTTTAATTTAATTTTAAATGAAGATTCTTAAACATTTTAAAAGCCTTATTTACTTTACATACATACAATAGTTTAGCTCTATATTATAGACTTGTGGAAAGAGACCTTCTAAAAACGTTAAAATGTATGACTGGCACGCGAAACCTTAAATTAGAGTGAATAAATGAAGACTTGGCACACCACTTCCAAAAGGCTGCCGACCCCTGATTTATAGCATATGGGGAGCAGAGGTGGGAGTTGCAGCAGAAGAGCTATTGGGGTATAATATATTTATCAAGGGAGGAGCACCAAATTGTTTAGTTGGTTGTTTAATTTTATTTAGGAAATCAAAAACAATGGTGAAGTGTGGGGAGATTCAGAGCTCAGAAATATTTTATTAGAGAAGGATGAAAGGGTATTTAATATTTAATCACCAACCTCATCACTTATTTTGGACACCAGCTGCAACTGGTAATAAACGAGACTGCAGATGCACTATTTAGTGCTCAAGCAGCAGTATTTATGATAACGGTATTTCCAAGAGACATAAATATAAATCATGGTTCCCAATACAATATTTGCTTATTAAAACCTATCCCACAACAAATAATTCCTTCATTTTGACAAAAGAAGCTGCTTAGCAGTCATACTTTCAATATCTTTAAAAATAAGTAACTTAGTAAATAAATTATTGTTGCTTCTACAGTTACAAATAATAATAAGTCCTATGATCTATTTCCATGCACTACTTGAAAACACAATGACGTACCTTGATAAGGACTCTAAAAATTTCAGTCAGAGCTTCCATTTATTTTTAAATGCACAATCAGAGGTGTCTATGTAACAGTTTTCTCTCAACCTTTAGAAACTCTATTTCATGAGGTATATAGCAAAGACCTATAAACTTAATGCATTTTCATAATATCCAGATCAATGTTTTAAATCTTATTTGTCAACAAATTTGTGACAAGATTTCTGTTTAAGATAAATATTATTTCATCCATCTATTATACCCATATGGTATGTTAAAAATATGTGCTACCATTATAAATGCAGAGTGTCCAATGCATACAGTAGTTTGTCAGATAAACATGTTTCTATGGAAACTACTGAAATGAATGCTTCATTTTCTAAACTTGGCCATAACCCCAAACTTTTATTACAGCATCCAAATGTTTCATTAACTTGATTCACATGATCACAACACAGCCTGTTTCTCTTTAAGAATAGGAGTACTTGATCAGTTTGAATAAAGTAGAGTTACTGTCTCATTGAGAAAATTCTCCTCCAAAATAATATTTTAATAATTTGTCTAGCAACTTCAGTACCATTACCCTCTATTTCTGGTACTCGACATAATTAGCATTAGCATTGTGTTTACTACTTTAGCCTACATCTTGGGGGGCTGTGGAGGATATAAAATGTGCATGCACATTAAATACAAAAAAGTTACAACAGTAAAGAGCTTCTGGCATTGTATGAATATATATATTTTACAAACAAAAATCAATTAAAAAAATTATTAACATTGCAAAGTCAAGTACTCAAAAATTAGGAAATAGGTTCCTAAGCAATCTTAATTTGACCCATTTGTGCATACGCAGACTCAGACTCTCAGACTTTAAGGTCAGAAGGGACCATTGTGATCATCTAGGGCGACCTTCTACACATTAGGCCACAGTACCTCACTCACTCCTGAAATCGACCCCTAACCTCTGGCTGAGTAATTGAAGATCTCAAATTATGGTTTAAAGACTTCACGTTACAGAGAATTCACCATTTACACTAGTTTAAATCTGCAAGTGACCCCTGCCCCATGCTGCAGAGGAAGGTGAAAAACCCCAAGCTTTCTGCCAATCCGACCCAGGGTAAAATTCCTTCCCAACCCCAAATATGGCGATCAGTTAGACCCTGAGGACATGGGTAAGACCTACCAGGCAGACACCTGAGAAAGAATTCTCTGTAGTGACACAGAGCCTCCCCATCTAGTGTCCTGTTTCAATTCTGATAACTAAATTACATGATCACTTTTGGAGGAGGGGGCAGGACTACTGTCTCATTCAGTGCACAGAAATGGAAAATTCTATCTTATCTGTGAACTTAGTTTTCCACGACGGCTGGAATGCAAATAGGCTCATCAATGAGCTTTCAGTCTGGTCTGTGATGCACTGAAAGGCTAGCTAAATTTCCTCTGTGTGTTCTGCTGACTCAGCCAACCCAGACTTTCATTCTTAGTGTAGAACCCTGAGGAACAGATGAGTTTTCCCCAGGACACAAACCAGGTGACTTCTCTAAGTAATACTGGTTTTCTGCCTTTTTAGCAGCTATATATCTTCTGAAAAGAGAGTAGTAAGTCTGGTGATCCACAGCATGAGACAATTTATATTTGAAGTCTCCCCTTTTGGCGAGATTCCCCCCGCAGGTCATTTAGGAGTCCAGATGTGTTCCCCCAACACAGGGCCTGGTATCTGTACAAATGACCAGCCTCTCTGGTCTGGACATCAGATAGCTGTTAAGTATTATTAAGAATGAGTTCATCAAGAGATGCTAGTACTGGGTCTGGACCAAGATCTTTATACATGGATTTGCTGCAATTGCTGGCTGGAAGCAAAACAAGAATTATGCATGGTATCTACAGGAGACCAATTAGCTCAGAAACTGATTTGGAGATTTTATCTTAGGAAAGGTATAGTGAAGTTTGACAAAGTAGACATTATCTTCTTCCATTTCTCTCTTGAAATAAAGATGGTCTTGGATGATAATTTAGAAGCTGAAGTTTTATAAGGGCAGTAATTGGTCCTTCCATTTGTTCACTCAAAACCTTGTTTCCGAAAGGCTTTTAGCAAGAGCTTTGGGGCCCTGTGTAATGTGACAAGGTGCAGAACTCTTCTGCCCATTGCACCTAAGCATGACCACTTCTGCCTCATTTCCTCTAACCTTTTCCTATCTCTTTCCCACCCACGCCTGGTTCTCATCTAAGTCCCATTGTCTTCATGCATCTGACAAAGTGGGCATTCACCCACGAAAGCTTATGCTCCAATACTTCTGTTAGTCTATAAGGTGCCACAGGACTCTGTGTCTTCACCTAGTCCGTCACACTCTCCCCTTCTCAAGCGTCTCATCCCAGTCCCAATTCTCTTGCCCAGCAATTCCCAGTTTCTCCCATCCTGGCTCTTCTTTCAATCTTTCTCCAAGACCATTACCCTGGCCTCCAGTCCCCACAACTCCTCCACATCTCCATTGGCTCCCAGTTCTAATCTCCCTCCTTCAGCTCCTCATCCAAGCTCAGTGTCCCATCCCATCTCCCCGCCTCCGCCAGCAATTTGTTCCAGTCTCTTTGCTCAGCTAGTTCTAGTTCTCCCCCAGCATCCCATTTCCTCATCAGTTTGGTCTCCCCTCATCTTCTTCCTCCCACCCTATAGGTTCTCAGACCCATTGTTCTTCTCCAACCAGTCCCAGTTTCCCCCCAGCTCCTCATCCAGACTCAGTCTTCCCACCTACTGGCTCTCAGCCCTTTCTCTTCCCTCCTTGGCTTCCAGTTCCAGTCTCATTACCCACCTAGTCCCAGTCTCCCAATTCCCCTCTTCCCCCAACTGCTAGCCTCTAGTCCAAGTCTCCCCTCCTAAACCCATCCAGACTCTATTTCCTAATCAGCTCCCCACTTCCCTCCCCACAGATCTAGCTCTCGTCTCCTCTGTATTTGAATCAGGCAGCTTCCTCCCCCACGTTGCCTGGGAGTGGGAGAGGTTCATCAAGAACACAGGAGAGGCAGTCTTTCTGCTCTCAGTTTAGGTGCCAGACATAGTATAGCCTGCAGGTACCTCAGGCTGAAGTTGCAAAGAAAGTACTGCTCAACTGCAGGCAAGAGCATGCTCAGTCCACAGGGAATTCTGCTATTAAAAACCCAAGAAGTCTCTACTGAACACATGCAAACGGAATTTTCAAAGGCATTTAACTTGGCCAAATTTGTGCAGATTTTCACAGAAGTGACAGTAGACAAATCCCTATCAGAAAGGACAAATGTCCAAGCAGGGGAGCAGTAGAGCTTTTACGATTTTTTAACATAAGAAAAATCATGTATTTTTCCTTAGCCTCATTTTCAAAAATAGCTGATCCATTCTGGCTGAAATTTTCAAAAATGTTCAGTCTGAATCAGACACCTGGCATAGAAAATTTCAACCCATACAAGTTTGGCAGTTTTAGGCAACTGAAAACAGTCTCTTATAATAAAAAGTGTTGGCAACTTAGCCCTGCCTGTAATAAAAAGTATTTAGCGACAGTTCTGCTTATGTTATATTTTCTGTTTCTTCCCTCCCCCCCTTTTTTTAATTACTAAGGCTACTAACAGAGATGCTTATAAATTCATCTAAACCTGCATCATTATTCTTCAATTTGGGTGTGCTCCTACTACCATTGAATTGAACAGGACCAGGAACAAGCCTTTTCACTTGTAATGCTTATTTGTGACATATCTCAGCAGCATCTAATTATTTCAAAGAGAGATGTTTAGGGCTTGAGGCAAATTAAGCAAATGAACTTGTAGGCAATGAAGTTCCCATTTGATGTCAGCATCTCATTAATTAAAAACAGGGAAAGAGGAATGCAGATTAGATTTTTTTCAGTGGTTTTTTTATAAGACACCAGTTAATATTTAATGATTGACAAACTGACTGAGCAAAGGCAAGGGGAATTTTGAGGTGGAGACACCTGGTTTTATCTAGAGCGGGCCAAAAACTGGAAGGGGTTTCAAGCAAAAATGTGTTTCAGGAGAAACAAAACAGAAATGTTTGGCTTACCAGCTGCCCGAGTCTATCTATCTGGACTGGAAGGCACGCTCCCAGCTGCTGTGTAGATATACCCTGAGTTGCACGTGGTCCAGACGTAGTGACTTCAGATTAAGGAGGAGGGATAGCTCAGTGGTTTGAGCATTAGCCTGTTAAACCCAGGGTTGTGAGTTCAATCCTTGAGGGGGCCATTTGGGGATTTAGTTGGGGATTGGTCCTGCTTTGAGCAGGAGGTTGGACTAGATGATCTCCTGAGGTCCCTTCCAACCCCGATATTCTATGATTCCCAAGTAGAATGTACAGGGCAGACAGGAGATGAGAACACACAGTATACAGAGATGGGGGGGTGTATTTTGGACATTCATGCCCTTGTGTGCATTTATTCAACAAGCAGACATGGTAGCTACAACTCTAGTTAAGGTTGCCCAACACTTTGCTTTAAGAATCCTTTTTCAGTTACGCAGTTACGTGTAGTAACTTTCTGAAATTTTAAACCTTTGAGGCTGAAATTTTCCTGGCTGCCTCAGGCTACTTCCCCCCCCCCGACACACACACACACACACACACCCCTCAAAAAAGGTTTGGCCATTTCTAGATATTAGCCAAAATAATAAGATTATTTTGGCCTCCCTCCCCCACCCCCACACTATTTCATTGAGAAGGGAGCATTCTTGGAGCAGGGACTTGAAATTTAGGGGTGGGATCTGGCACAGGTATCCCTGGTTTCAGGGATGGGCCTTTTACTTTCCCCATGAAAATCCATCCAAACCGGACAAGTTATAAATCTCCAAAAGCGTCAATTCACACATGCTCAGCAGAGACATGTTAGAGTGTGGCAGCTAAAGTTTTCAAAGACTCCTTCTGTACTGGGGGCTGAAGATTTTTACCCTGCAATTACTCCTCCCAGTTCACAGGAGGTGCTCTGTTTCTCCAGTACTCTAAATGCTGGAACCTTCTGGAACCCAGGCAGTATGGAGAAGGAGAAGTACTACAAAAGACCTGGTCTGTGTCAGAGTCTATCAAATAAATGGGGAACTAGTCCAAAATCTGTTTCTACTCAGTGAACAGGCAACAGCAAGCTTCTTTAGGATGATGTTGAGGTTAATATTTAAGGCAATCAGATAGAACAAATTATGAGCATTTAAAATTAAAGAACCCCAAATTACCTTTTTCTTATATTTCTTAAAAGTAAATTCTTGATGTGATCCAGTGGTTACTTTAATTAACCAACTATCTTCTCTCCAACAAGATGCTTGCTCAAAATACAGGAACAAATATATGGTGTAAAGAAAGCATTACTCAAATACGAACTCCAGTTTAGGATAACATTTGCATCAAGATGAAGAGATTGTTCAGCTGATCTCACCTAATACAGCAGACACACTATTTCATACCACTTGGCCTCCACTATACTGGCCAGCAAATCTAAAGATGTACAGCCAAATGCTGGTGGATAATACTAGACAAGGATGTGCTGTTCCATATTGCTACTGCCCATAGCTTTGCAACAATTGTGCTGGTATTAACTTTTGGAATCATTTAATCTAATGCCTTAATTGGCACAAGAACACTTGACACCTTAATTTAGGAGATTTAACAATTATCACAGATTAGAAGGCATGGAATGACTACTTGTTATTGTACCCATGGCTAAAAATATAGTTATACAGAAGTAGTAGTCCTTCCCTTCTACTAATTAACGACACGAGTAATGGATTAAATGACCTTACAATAATTAGTACATGGATTCTTGGTGTACCTTTTAAAATCTATTTTATAAAATAATGGGTAGAGGTATATCAATTATCTGTGTTGGCTTTTATGTTTTACAGCTATTCTACACTCTCTTTTGGAGGTGTTCATAAACTTATTTTCAAGAATATCAAAATCAAATATTTAAAACAATAAGATGTCATATGCAGATGCAAGTACAAATTTAGACAACACTTGTAGAGCAAAAGGGTCTTTATAGACTTACTATTTTTATTTTCATTGTTCCATTTTTGTGGTGCTTATTATAAACTTATTTTTTAAAATTTAATGTTAGAAAATGTGGATATTTAACAAGCACTCTAGATATATAGTTAAAATTTTGCATAGCTGATAGTATAAGAGTACGAAAATGTATTACATTTATTAAAATATTTACACAAAAAACAGTCCTGTAAACTGATGGGCACAAGCGACCCTCAGGGTTCTGTCTATATGTAGCAGTTTGCAGAGCTACAGTCTTAAAAATATTTCTAAAATATTTCCTATATTGTAAACTATTTCAAACAACAAATTGACAACATAATTTTCAAGAGGATTAAATGTGTTATGCGGCAGCACAAGAGAAAAAAGATTTTAGTACATCCACATTTTGAATCTGAAATACGTGAGTTAACACATCTTACTGGATATTCTAAATAAAATATTTGGTATCAGAGGGGTAGCCGTGTTAGTCTGGATCTGTAAAAGCAGCAAAGAATCCTGTGGCACCTTATAGACTAACAGACGTTTTGGAGCATGAGCTTTCGAGGGTGAATACCCACTTCGTCGGATGCATGTAGTGGAAATTTCCAGGAGCAGGTGTGTATATATATCTGATTTGTGTCCATTTATCCTTTTCCATAGAGACTGTCCAGTTTGGCCGATGTACATAACAGAAGGGCATTGCTGGCATATGATGGCGTATATTACATTGGTGGACGTGCAGGTGAATGAACCGGTGATGGTGTAGCTGATCTGGTTAGGTCCTGTGATGGTATCGGCGGTGTAGATATGTGGGCAGAGTTGGCATCGAGGTTTGTTGCATGGATTGGTTCCTGAGCTAGAGTTACTATGGTGTGGTGTGCAGTTACTGGTGAGAATATGCTTCAGGTTGGCAGGTTGTCTGTGGGCGAGGACTGGCCTGCCACCCAAGGTTTGTGAAAGTGTGGGATCATTGTCCAGGATGGGTTGTAGATCCCTGCTGATGCGTTGGAGGGGTTTTAGCTGGGGACTGTATGTGATGGCCAGTGGAGTCCTGTTGGTTTCTTTCTTGGGTTTGTCTTGCAGTAGGAGGCTTCTGGGTACACATCTGGCTCTGTTGATTTGTTTCCTTATTTCCTCGTGCGGGTATTGTAGTTTTGAGAATGCTTGGTGGAGATTTTGTAGGTGTTGGTCTCTGTCTGAGGGGTTAGAGCAGATGCGGTTGTACCTCAGTGCTTGGCTGTAGACAATGGATCGTGTGGTGTACCCGGTATTCACCCACGAAAGCTCATGCTCCAAAACGTCTGTTAGTCTATAAGGTGCCACAGGATTCTTTGCTGCTTTTAAAATATTTGGGTCATTCAACTGTCCCGCTCCTGCTCCAACTGAAGCTGACGGCAAAACATCTTTATTCTGGAAGGTAGCTATTTATGTAATACAATTTATATATTGATTTGACTACTCTGGAAATACTACTGAAATAAAAAACTCCATATGAGTGTCAGACATTTGGATTCCCTAATTTACAGCTGCCAGTGAGAAGAGAAACAAAAACAAAACAAAAAAAAGTATGCAGCAATTACTTATGCAACTATTCATTAAGCAAATTAACTGCTGTAGTTTGCACAGTACAGTACTGTCTTTAAAACCAAAAGCTTTTTATACAAATGCTATGTTAACAGAGCATATTAGACTTGACACTTAAAAACAACTAAACCAGGCAATTCCAGTTTAAGAGAGTTGCTTCGATTTCACTCAGCATGTGGTTACCAAGTAAAATAGAGGGTCTCAAAGGGCATAGTTCTATATTCATAGAAACTGCAATTACTAGGCAGAAGCAAGCAGTAAGGATGAAATTAGATTGTCATCGTTTTGTTGCTTTAAGTCAGAAGCTTAATGTAATTTTAACAGACAAACAAAAAAACCATGCAATGCAAAAGAAAATCTTCCAATGAAATTGTATAGAGTCCCTAGGTCCCTCATACAACATGAATATAATTATTACAGTTCTGCAATGAACAGTTACAACTTCAAGTATTTTCCTAGGAGCAGAGAACCCCCCCTCCCTCACACACACACACAATGACTCCATATTGTATTTGCCAAAATTCTGAACAGGAAGGTTATTACATATTCTGTACAACTCTTCCTCCACAAAACCCAGACACCCTGTTGCAGTAATACTACATTATAAGTTTAATAGCTTCAGTTGCAATGGAGAGAAGAGGAGAATTCTGCAGAGAAATCATGTCACACCTATAACACATTAAATCCAATAAACTGGATATTAAAACTCATGAAAAGTAGACACCACGGTTTACAAGATGCCTACTGCAGTCTAGTCACCCAAATTGATTATGAAATAAAATCTGGTGGATTATGTACGGGGTTTTTAAAAATAATTTATTTAGCTAATCCATACAAATTAGCAAAATGTTTAGCAAAATGTGATGGTCAGATGCATCAATATAAATATACATTTCAATATAAATTCTGAAGAGAAAAAAAAACTTAAGTAAACTGACATAAAAAAAACAAGCACAGAGTTAACACTAAAACAAAAACCACTGTCGAATTGTCTCATTTTTTATTTTACAATGAAATCAGCAAGCAAATAGTTAAGATTAGTATAATTATCTATGAAAGGCATGTTCTGACAACAGTACAGTATCTTTTGAGAAATCTCTACCTTGTATTTTAGAGCAGTGGTTCTCAGCCAGGGATCTGGAGCCCCCTGTGGGGCCATGAGCAGGTTTCACGGGGGCCACCAAGCAGGGCTGGCATTAGACTTGTTGGAGCCAAAGACAGAAAGCTGAAGCCCTACTGCATAGGGCTGAAGCTGAAGCTTGAGCAACTTAGCTTCGTAGGGTCCCCTGTGGCATGGGGCCCTTGCCAACGGCCCTGCTTGCTACCCTCTAATGCTGGCCCTGGCTCTTATATGCAGAAAAACAACAGTTGTGCGCCGTGGAGTTTTTATAGCATGCTGGGGTGCCTGAGAAAGAAAAAGGTTGAGAACCCCTGCCTTAGAGGTAATCTGTGCTCCTCTTTCTGCAGCTCACAATAAAGACAAATCAATTTTTAGTTACAATAGGCCAGATCTTGATCAAGTATTCCCACTAAAATCAAACATATTAGATTACCCAGATCTAAAACCTAAATGCAAAAAATTAAAACAAGAAAGAAAATATCAATATAGACATATAGCCATGTATCCCTAGGATGCTTTTAAGCACCTTTATTATTTAGTTAGGGCTTTTGGTTTGTTTTCACTTTTTTTTTTTTTCAAATGGATGAAATCCTCTAACTCCTTTCTCAGACAGAGCTATTATTTACCAAAGTCTTTATTCAAATTTTTGTAACAAATCCAATTCATGTACCAAGAAAGAGACAACCTTTTATACTTTCATTTACTTTACAACTGAATATTTTGGACACACAAAATGAACTCAATCACTAGTTATAGCCTTTGCAATAGAATTCTATTTATTTATTTCACTGTTAATAAATGAAGCTCTAAACTCAGAAAAAGACAGGCAAACCTATGTATACTGGCTGAGAAGCCAGACAGATTTTTGCTGACTCAGGCCCTGACTGCTTTTGGCAACTGATCTGACTGAATCAGTTCAACAAATGACAAACTGATCATTCCAAACTGAAATGATCCATCATGAGGTATTTCAACTTTTAGCAGAAACAGCAACTGAACCGAGCCTTACACACACATAAAACAAAAACAAATGGCAGAAGGACTGATTTATTCCCAACTTTTGTCCACAGATCAGTGCATTAATCCACATATGCATTCATTATAAAACTGATGGCCTTGTATACTCTCTTTTGCATACTCTCAGCAAAAGATAAATTATAAATATAGTAGTTAAATGGGACTTGTCCCAATCCCATTAGAGACTCAAACTACTTTGCCTCCTGCATAGACTGTACCTAAACTCCCTAGCAGAGGTAAGCAATTAATTCATAATGAAAAATTTGACAAATTTTACTTCCTCTTCTGTTTGTTAATTTTCCACTTATTAAGAGTCTCCAATGTATCCATTAAATCAAAATTCTCTTTCAAATATCAATGACTTATTCTTGCTCTGGGAGGTTGTTTTCAAACAAATATCAGTCTACATTTCAATTGTGTTATTTGAACACACTGGACAGATGAAGCAATGTTATTCTCTCTTAGCCAATGAGAAACTTTAGAACCAGTTTGCAGTACAAATATTCACAATTACACATTCAGTTTTGCTTTCCATGACTATTTCTGTTATAATCTCTTAAGATTCAGTTTCCATGTAGATAACTGCCAGTAAAGCAAATTATTAAAATATTTGAAGAAAGCAAAACAGACTACTCTAGTTCATTTAATCTTCTGAATGAACATTAGAGGGAGGGAAGTTTTTGGGTGGATGCCGGGGGGGGAAGGGGAGGAGTAGGATGGAGGAGAAAGAGTGGCTAAATATTTGCCAGTCTCTACCCCCTACGTAGCTACAGTTAAATCAAACATGATCATGATGTCTCTGTATGGAAGAATAGGTAAAAAAAAAAATTTTTTTCTTTTTTAAGTTTTCTGACTAGAGTTAAACCAAACTTTTAATTCAACATGTACCATAATAAATGCAGTTACATAGACTCTGCATATCAATTGATCTGCATGTCAGTCAAGTTTTTCCTTTATGAAAAACTCTTCACAGAACTGTGGTTTCTCCTACACAAATACTTCCATGTAAATGAGAGTTCTATATTTAATTTTATTTATACCAAATTGTCTGAGCTGCTAATATGCTAATCATCTAATACTAAGATAAATTAACATAACCAACAAGCTGAACCAAATACAGTAATATGAATCAGAATGCTTAAGATTCTGATATTTTACATACATAACATAACAGTCCAAGTTCCAGGTCAGGACAAATTCTTCCAAACAAATCTGTGACCTTTGTACATAATTTAGAACTTGGGCTTACCCCTTAGAGCAGGCAACAGTGATCTCTCTTTCTTGTCATCACATTTGTTACATTCACTGAAGTACAAGAGTAAAAAGACATCCACAAGCACCCACATCAGAGAGGTGGCAAGAACCACCTTGCAGTAGACAAATCTCCTCATCTCTTGTCTTGGATTTTAGTTCACACACTGAGTAAAGATGGCTACTGCTGGGATGTATCCAAGCCACGTGGTTAAATTCCAGTATGAAAGTGAAGTCAAGAGCATCCACTGCAATTAAAGAAAAAATATTTGAATTACCTAACAAGTATACATAGTTTAAGGTGCAAAATGATACAAACATATAATGCTGAGATGCTTTTCCTCTATTTTAAAAATTAAACTATTTTCCTTTCTCCTGTATCTAACTATCCTCTTTGTAATGTTAACCCATCTTTCAAAGATTTGTTTTCTTTGCTTTTGTAAAGAGATCGGTACTTCTGATTTTTTTTCCTGTGTTGGATTATATTTTATCCAGATGTCTGTAAACCCAAAAAACAGAGTGACCCTGTCACTGAAGTTCAGACCACCACTTTAGCACCAGATGTCACTGAAGGAAGAGTGCCACAAGATACTCCATCTACCTATGTGGAATACTGCCTTGAAAAGACTATGTTTGGGGAGGGGGATTAAACTTAGCTATTCATCATTCTATTGTAATATATTAAAGTTAGATTGTAAATTTAAACTTTCACATCTACCATTACAAAGGGCATTCCACGCAGAGATGGGAAATCGTATAGGACATTTCCTGTATTGATGCCAGGTTTCAAAAGCAGTGTCCTAACATTCAGCAGCTGGATACCTTACTGAGGGCCTAATAAAACAAAATATGCCATCTATTAGCACTTACATACATGTCTTTTCCAAAAATAAATGACAGTTTAGAGACAGCCCTCATTTGGAAGAGCATGCTCCACTCTGAGGATCCAAATTTTAAACTACTTAAAAGACTGTATTGAAGAAAATGGTAAACTACCTTCTTGCTATTGGGAAAAAAAATCTATTGGCTTCTCAAAAAGAGGGTAACAAGGCTAATAAAATATCATCTTCTCTGGGGGACCCAACTAACTTAGGGCATGGATTACTTTACAAGTATGTGTATAGATGCCACACTATCTCTCTACTGCACTGGTCTGCTTCCTTCTTGTAAGAGTCCTTCTTACTAGAGCACTGAGACAATATACTCCCTGAGGATTAAAAACAAAAACAAAAGCTGAGGAAGGATGCAATTCAAACATACTCTCCCTCAAACAAAGCCATAGCTGGTAAGCCTGATTTTAGGCTAGTGAGCAATGACCCTTAGGCCTGGTCTATACTAAAAAGGGGGTTCGAATTAGGGTACACAAATTCAGCTACGGGAATAGCGTAGCTGAATTCGAAGTACCCTAATTAGAACTACTCACCCGTCCAGACGCGGCGGGGTCGAACTCCGCGGCTCCCCCGTCGACTCCACCACCGCCGTTTGCAGTGGTGGAGTACCGGAGTCGACCACGGCGCTTCCGGAGTTCGAACTATCGCATCTAGATCAGACGCGATAGTTCGTACTCCGAGAAGTCAAACTCACCACGTCGACCCGGATGGTAAGTGTGGACTAGCCCTTAGAAATGTTTACCCCTCTAGCTTTGCCCTTATCTAGTCCCTGTTCTGTATTCTTTTAGTGTCAGCTTGTGCTCAGAACATAGAAGCTGACACATTCCTTGTCCCAAGGATCTTACAATTCAGTTATGACTCAAAATATATTATATGCCTTTGTTGGTGGATCACCATTGAACGGTTGCATTTTGTGGGGTTGGGGGTAGGAAGGGGGAGAGGAGGAAGGATTGGAAAAAAGCAGGAGAATCTGCTGCTCAGGCTCTGTTACTCCTGTCTGGAGCACATAAGAGTACTTAAATAGCCACTAGAAGGATCACAATGATTGGAAAGAAGATTTAGCGAGCCCCCTAAACCAGTTCCAATAAGGGATAAGACCCTCCCCTTAATTTTCAGCATAGCTCTGGGAATAAGATTAGCTGGTTAATTCATGTTCCTTAGAAGCATAGGGCATGCCTACATTGCAGTTAAACACCTGCAGCTGGCCCGTGTCAGCTGACTCAGGCTTGTTGGGATTCAGCTTGTGGTGTTCACATTCAGGCTCAGGCAGTAGCCAGAGCTCTGGGACCTTCCCATGAGGCAGAACTCAGAGTTCAACCTGAGCCTAGAT
The DNA here is from genome assembly GCF_020497125.1 of Mauremys mutica. Classification (NCBI taxonomy): domain Eukaryota; kingdom Metazoa; phylum Chordata; order Testudines; family Geoemydidae; genus Mauremys; species Mauremys mutica. Next base: position 28,264,864 of record NC_059081.1, on the reverse strand, counting down.
GTCTACACCGCAATTGAACAGCCCCGTAACACGAGCCCAAGTCAACTAACACGGGCAAGCCACAGTGCAATGTAGACATATCCATAGAAATGTAGGGCTGGAAGGGACCTAGAGAAGCTATTAAGTCCAGCCCCTGCACTGAGGAGTGACCAAGTAAACACAGACCAACCATGACAGATGTTTGTCTAATGTGTTCCTAAAAACCTCCAGTGAGGGGAACTCCACAACCTCTCTTGTTAACCTGTTCCAGTGTTTCACTATCCTTATAGTTTTCAAGTTTTTCCTAATATGTAACCTAAAATCTCCCTTACTGAAGATTAACTCAATTACTTCTTGTCATATATTCAGTGGGCATGGAAAACAATTGATCACCATCCTGTCTCTAACAGCCCTTAACATATTTGAAGACTCACCAGGTTCCTGTTCAGTCTTCTTTTCTCAAGACTAAACATGCCCAGTTTTTTTAACCTTTCCTCATAGATCAGATTTTCTAAACCATTTTATCATTTTTGTTGCTCTCCTATGGACTCTCTCCTAAACAGGGGTGTCCAGAATTGGACACAGTACTCCAGTTGAGGTCTCATCAGCGCCAAGTAGAGCAGGACAATTGTCTCGTGTCTTACATATGACACTCTACCTTAAGCTTCATGAACAACTGCTCAGATTTACTTCTTTTTAAAAAAATATTTATGCAATAGTGTAGTAAATTAAAAATATTTAGAATTGAGAGAGTTCCCACATAAGGATGTTGGTATTTAAGACAGTTGAGATTTGGGGCCTAATCTGCTTATATTATTTCATATTTGTTGATGGTGGTTTGTTTAAACTGAGCACCCATTTAAATGTTACATTTCTTTTTCTCCTTTAAATATACAATCTACAACAGTGCACATGGTATACCGACTCCTCCCTCACCAACTACTATGTTTAACCAAAGACCAGTAAAAACACTTTGCAATAGTGCTGAATTTCATTTTTATTGTTATTAATTATTCTGTTAAAGTATAAGGTGACTAAGTTTAATTACATACTAAACTAAACAGATGAGAAAGATAAAGATAGTATAAATTTAAATATAACCCTTGAAATAGTTCTAAAAGTACCATTTCTGTACTTGATATCTGATGAACTTTTCTAAATGTCCCAGTTCTAAATGTATTGGCCTCAGACAGAGATCTTTATTAAAAACGGGGGAAATTATGACTGATATGCTCGGTCTCCCCCATTCCCTACCACTAGGGAGGTTAGAATTAGCTTTTGGGATGCTTAGCAGAATCATTATGTGTTCAATACCAAAAATGTCCTTGGTGCTATATAAGGCACAAATACAGACTCTCCCCAAGGACCTTATAATCTAGAAGAACCTGTCTCTTCAATTAGGTTTACTTATTTATATTAAAAATAATAATAATAAAACCATAGCTGTTACAGATTGGGCTTCATGACATCTTCTTCTGTGCCCCAGGCTGTATAAGTTTTAACACTGTCTCTTATTGATGCAAGAGCCACTCCAACGTGCCACTGAACTTTTTTCCTTTATTGTGAAATTTACCTGTGGTCCAATAAAGCTTGGGCAATAAACTATACTGAGTTAATGGTGAATGGTAATAATGGAAAATTAATTTTGGGAGTAAATTGCTCTTATGTTAACAATATTTGGAATAAAAATTTCTACCTGGATTCTAAAGAAAAAAAATCTGCTCTGCAGTTTAAAAAAAGTCAAAGACAATTCAGGATATTTTTGTTCATTATGCAAATAGAGACTGTTATTTCAATGTATGTAGCGGTGCATGCTGTGCGTTGACATCAGATTCTAGCACTTAAGAACAGACTAAGTACCTTAGATAGAATTTGTAATTTATTAACAGATAAGAATCATGCCTCCCATTCTTTATCTCCTTTAAATCTTCATTTTAAGATGATAATTAACATCTCAGAACTAGAGGAAGAGCCACCAGCAGATATTTTCATTTAACATTCGGTAATAGCCCTAGCCAGTTATGTACCAGACAGACAGACTTCTTATATATGTTGAAGATAAAACTATAAGAGTCCAAGTTTAATCTTTTTTGGAGACTAATTTTTTGGCCACATTAGAAGTCACATTATTAAGAAGAAATCACTTGTCTATTACAACTTTTAAGTCAGCTTGTGTTTCAATTAAGGACCAGTTCCTAAAACAAAAGAAAACCATGTAATATTTTTTGCAATATTTCTCTTTTGAACTTCAAACAGCATACACACATGAAGCATTAACATCAGTAAGATGCATTTTAAACACAGAATACAGATTCTATTCCTTCAGTTTAAGAATTGAAAAGTATTTCTTTCCACCCCACCTTGCCCCAGAAACCCTGACCTCTTGACAGATGTGTTGGAGACTCCATTCCAGTTTTCCTTGTTTCTGGCAATGAGCTAATGGATTTTCAAGTGTCTACTAGTCCCTGTAAATGCTTTATATTAGAAAACATACATTTCTTTAGATGAAAAATTAATTTAAAAGTATTTAAAATTATCAGAAACAAATGGCTTGAAGCAAAAAGTTGGAACAATGCTGGTAGCCCAAAGAATCAATGTGTCCTGGTTAACAATACTGTCAGGAGTTAGTGTTAAAAACAAATACACACTCATAGAACTAACATGCAGTTTAGCATGCATCTAGCACTTCTATCTCTTTTTATCCCATTCCACACCACTCACTGTTTGCTTAGAATGTAACCTCTTCAAGGCAGCGACCTTGGCTTACCTGTCACTGCCTTGGCACACCACTGTGTCATAATATATATATTCCAGACCAAAAAAAAAGTACATTAAAAGAATATTAAGGTTGAAAGTCCAGCACTCAGAAGTAGAGAAACCAGAATTTTTTAAATGGGAAAACAACTTATTTTTCCCTCGCCCTGTTCTCAGAAACAGCTGAATCCTTTTGGCTGAAAAACTTTCCAGGTTTCAAAAAGAAATCCAGCCTGAAGTAGACACCTGGCATGGAAAATTTCAGTCCAAATGATTAAAGATCAGAAAAATTATAAGCAACTGAAAACAACATCTTATAATGGGAATTGTCAGCCAAACTTTATCATAGGCAGTGCTACCTGCTTAGTCTATAATAACCACTAAGAAACAGATGTAGTAAAAGATTTCAAGGTTGCAAAGTCAAGCACTGAAAAAAAAAAATTAAGGAATGCAATTATTAAAGTTGTCTGTGAACCCTTACATTTGCTCCCTTGTGTGTATGCATCATGATGACAATTTTTTTCATAAGTCTCTTGCAGCATTCCATGCACAGGATGAATAATGCTCAGTGAATGAGGCTGTTGTTCAATGTTTCTTTTTATGCTCAACACTCTGCACTGAATAGAGGATTAATTTCTACCCAGGACAGTCTATGACATTCATTATCCTAGTATATGAGTACACCAGAAACATTATTAGAACATCCAGTACGGCCGTACTGGGTCAGACTAAAGGTCCATCCAGCCCAGTATCCTATCTACCGACAGTGGCCAATGCCAGGTGCCCCAGAGTGAGTGAACCTAACAGATAATGATCGAGTGATCTCTCTCCTGCCATCCATCTCCACCCTCTGTCAAACAGAGGCTAGAGACACCATTCCTTACCCATCCTGGCTAATAGCCATTAATGGACTTAACCTCCATGAATTGATCTAGTTCTCTTTTAAATCCTGTTATAGTCCTAGCCTTCACAACCTCCTCAGGCAAGGAGTTCCACAGTTTGACTATGCGCTGTGTGAAGAAGAATTTCCTTTTGTTTATTTATCTTTTGCCCATTAATTTCATTTGGTGGCCCCTAGTTCTTATATTATGGAAACAAGTAAATAACTTATTCACTTTCTCCACACCACTCATGATTTTATATATCTCTATCATATCCCCCCTTAGTCTCCTCTTTTCCAAGCTGAAAAGTCCTAGCCTCTTTAATCTCTCCTCATATGGGACCCGTTCCAAACCCCTAATCATTTTAGTTGCCCTTTTCTGAACTTTTTCTAAATATTAACCTATTTTCATTCTCAGATGAGGAACTGAGGCAAAGAGATTAAGACCAAAATTTCTAGAAGTTCATAAAGTTGTGTGCCTCTGTGACTGGATGAGCATAGAGCCTATTTTTCAGAGTATTTTATGCAGCCAAAGTAAAAAAGTGTGTCAATACAAAAATATTTTTTTGCCAGCATTTTCTTCTTTCACTTAAAGTGTCAAGTTCCTAGAATTCATTAATTCAAATTCTGCAGAGTGTTCCAGGGGCATTATCCCAAAGCCGGGCCAAGCCACACTTCCCTCTTGGACAAATTCCTTAATCATCATCGCACCTGCAGCATGCAGCTGTAGTCTTTCCTCTATTCAGGCAATGTGTTGCCTGCTAACCTCTCAACAGGGCCTATACATTCAGTATTTCATCTAGTTTATCTGTTTGATCATGTGAATAAAAATACTAAATATCCAAGATGAAATATATGATATTTTGCTAAAGTGTTATCTGTAAGCTCAGAGAGAAACAGTCAAAGTGACATCCTTTTAAGCACTGGGAAAAGTTTTCTTTGAACATCCCGGTTGATTATCTTACTCTAGGTTCCTTTAGGGAGCATCCAATTTCAAAACCTGATTGTTCTCCAACCATGTCCATAATACAACTAATCCTATATTACAGTTTTTCATTTTCATATTTCATTATCCTACTTTCCAACAACTTCAGACCCTCTCGTGATTTTATATTCTGACCTGGCTTTTAATTGCTAAGGAGATAGGAGGATGTATCACAGTGGCATCACTTCAGGGGCAGCGAGCACCTCCTGGAAAAGTTGTGTTCAGAAACAGCTATACACAAATGTATCTAAAAACATTTTTAGAGTGTAGATTTCTGTAAGACATTGATCAGCTGGCCTTTGAGAAATGGTTCCTACCAGTGTGGACACAAATAAGAGAATTGACAACTGTGTGAATGACGTGTCCAGAACCAAGGCCAAGAGTGCATGACACAAACACTACTCACAGCAACACCTTCTGAGGGTACTAGAAGCATTTAGTAATGTGAATGGTTTACTAGAGGAAGTATAGTTTGAGTGCTAGAGCAGGGAACCTGAAGTTAGGCCTCTTGGGTTTAAGTTACAGCCTGGCAATTCTGGCCCAGATCCTCAAAGGTATTCAGGCATCTAACTCCTATTGATTTCAGTGGAAGTTAGAAGACTGAGTACCTACAAGAAAATGAGTCTGACTTCAGATAAATCACTTGATCCTTCTGTAGCTTGCTTTATCCATCCATAAAATGGGCCTAATACTAAACAGCCTTTCTGGGGTGCCAGATCTCCTCTTGTCATTAGTTTATTAAAAGTGCTGTTAGAACTTCAGGTGAAAATGCTATATGTACTATTATAATAAAGTAGTGCAGTAAATTTAAATCAGCCACTTTATTGTTGAATTAATCTAGTAGGTAGTTTTCCATCTCTAGCTATTTTGATCTTAATATTAGAAGCCTATTGGAATGTTGACAAGAGTTAATGCCCACTGGAAACACAATCTGATTAACCATATTTTATGGAAAGTGTTCTTATTTTAGTTAGATTTTTGTCCTCTATACCCAACATTGAATTTGTACTGCCTTCCGTTTCTGAGATACTTTCTTAGGTGACTATTTCAAGCTTGACTGTTAGCCTCACTTTGGCAGCAGCTGCTTAGCAACAACAATCAGCAGTCTTGTCCCTAGCACCCATTCATGGTAGCTGCATTTCTCAAGGAGGTAATTTTTGATGGAATTCAGCTAAGTTTCCAAACCACTGTATTGTTTCATTTCAATGAGCACATAAGGTTTGTATTACTCACTAAAATCTTTTTTATTTTGACTTCCACAGCATGTCTTTTTAGTTTTGGTTTCAGAACTGTTGCAAGATTCTTTTCAACAGTTTCAGATTCATCTTAGAAACCAAAAAGGTAGAACCTTTCAGGTATCCCAAGAGCTTTTTAATACCTAGGGTTAAAGGGAAAAATCATGCACAATCAAAATGACAAGCAAATGGTTCATCATTTCCAGGATTCTTGGTGGTGTGTAAATTAAAAGCATAAAAGCTTATCCTGAAAAGGCAGAGACGATGTCTCAGTTATTTCTCCTGGTTTAGTGTAATCTTAAATTGGTTTAACCGGAGATATCACTTTACCATATGGTAGTAAAGCTTTAAGTAATAAGTTATTTATAAATGGAGGAACACTGGATAAGGTTACCTCAACTGCTCTCCAGACAAGAAACGCAATGAAGTGTGCACCATTAATATCTCCACTACAAATAAAGTATACTTGCTTTCCCATAGGATACTGGATGTAGCAACATCTTCCAGCTAAATCAGCATTCTTATTCTATCCATAATAAAATACTAAACACTATACAAATAAAACAGAAAGGTTTCACAATCAGAAACAACTGAAAGGCAGGATTTCAATACCATCACTTACTCAGCTATGTTAAACTGTACATTCTACAGTATATATTTTGCAACATAGGAGTATATAAAGCTATAAATTTCACCAGAGACCTATTTTCTAATATCTCCCTATAATATCAAAGATAATGAATTACATACACACACACACCCTACTCTTCTCCCCCCGATAAAACACAGTGAAGCAAAAAATTACAATCTGGAAGAGCAGAAGATCTCTATTTGGTTGATATTTTTATGTACATATTAATAACTGTATATGTTGCTCAGGATTATAGGCGCAATAGAAAAGTGGATAAGTGAATAAATAAATTTAACTCATTACACACCTCTTAGGACCTTAACACTCTTATTTCCTATCTTTTCGTTATTTAGCTGGGACACACTGCATTTTAAGATTGCACTAACACAATTTTAAATACAAGATGCCACTCAAGGCATAGTCTTCCAGTTCTGGCAGACTGACTATCTCAATTTGCCACTGCAATTCTTCCCACTGCCATCTGCAGACGTGTCTTGTAATACTTTGCAGGTTTTCCCAAATCACTCCCCCCTCCTCCATTGTAGGGTGACCAGATGTCCCGATTTTATAGGGAGAGTCCCGATTTTTGGGTCTTTTCCTTATATAGGCTCCTATTACCCCCCACCCCGTCACACTTGCTGTCTGGTCACCCTACTCCATTGGGGCCTCAGGAGAGCCACTGGCACTGGTATGGTAATAGCTGTGTGCAATGTTGTGTGTTAACATGCTGCATCATTTTACAAAGAACAGCCCATACAGCATGTCCACACAACAGCTACAGAAACACATTTTGTGAGCAATATTTTGTTGCAACATTCAACACTGAAACTGATGCAGATGGCTAATGAAGATGGAACTTAAGAAGTGGTGATGGTGAAGTACTCAAATCAATACAGAGACTATGCCAGCAAAGCACACCACACCGAGAGCAGCATTCAATACTAAAAGTACCCATACAAATCTACAAGGAACTAGTGGAAATACCACGTGAAACTCTGCCTTAGTGTTTAACCTCCCAATACTGACTTCGGGTCAATAACAACCTCATTTTTAGCTTTAGATCCTGGTCTCATAAGTGGCCAGTTTAATAAATCGTAGAAGCACACCTATAATGATGTCCCAAGAGTTTGAGGTCAATGGCAAAGGAATGGGGCAAGCAATTCCCATCGCAGAGCAATTTCAGCTTAGTGCAGTGCATGAGAAATAAGCAAAGTCTACACATTCAACTCTGCTGTACAAGATGCAGTTGAGAGTCCAGTTTATCACGTGAGCTCAAGGTCATAGGACGGAATTTCCAGTTTAAATCCAAGGTGAGTCGCAGAATTAATGTGACCATCAGCTACTTAAGGCTGTTGTGGAATTCACTGAAGATGCAGAATGTACAGAATGGATAATATCGCAATACTGCTTGGAGAAAGGGGACTCAACATAGACTCCATTTATGTCAAGTTTTACATCAGCATTTAACTTGGGCATTAGTGCATTGGTGACAATTCCCAATTGGACAATATGAAGCAAGAAAACTGCACAGAAAATATATGCATATTGGAGCCATGAACGCATAAAAGGTGATCTCATAGGCTAAAATGAACAGTGTGAGAGTGAGAATTAAATTTTTTGTTTAGTGTATCTTTAAAGTGTGCTACACTCTATGTGACAGATGTCTTTCATACTTTATCAGTTTTGCTTCCAAAGCACAAACCAAACAAAACAACCAGTCCAGAAACCTTCCTAGGTCATTTGGCATTAATAAGTAAACTTTGCAACCCTATCTTCTTAAATTGTGATTTTTTGAAAGTAGAATGTGTTTTGTACAGACTTCTTATTCCAAAGTTAAGACATGTTGAAGTTACTGTGAAACTAATTCTCAGTACATTTTAATAGTCTGCAAATATCCTAGGAATAGATCAGAAACAGCATGAGGCATCATTAGATTCCCACAAGTAGTTTATTAATTTATGAATAATTATCTGCAAAAATTATGGTGGAACTGACAGCCTATCAAGAGCTCAAAACAGTGCCTTTTCACATTTGATAAGACAACAAAATTAGAATTCGGTATTTCTAGCTAAAAGTCAATCAACATCATTTTGTATCTTAAGAATTCTTTAGTTTTTTTCCCCTCTTGAGAGTCTTCTACTTGACATTTAAAAATGGACTTATTCTTCATTTAAAACTCACATCTGTGACTCTCAGATATTAGAGTGAGAAAAGACCTTTTAGTTTATCTAAGCAATTCTCTTCTCATTGCAGGACTATTCATTACAGCATTTGCAGTGTTGTAGCCATGTTGGTCTCAAAATATTAGAGACACAAGGTAGGTGAGATCTTTTAAGCTTGTCTCTTTCATCAGCATAAGTTGGTTCACTAAAAGATATTACCTCACCTACCTTCTCTCTCTCTCTCTCTTACTTACAATATATTTTGTATTGTGATGTCTAAGGCAGATTTTAGAGGCCCCAGTGATGAGACTTACATCAATGCCTTTGGAAAACATTCTAAAAGATCCCACTATCAGGATCTCTCCTTCCTTCCCCCATTATTCATTCTAATCTGGCCTTAAAGCACTGGGGACAGAAAGACCTTGACTAGTCAACACTACCAGCTGTGTTCCAAGCCTCAGAAGTGTGTATTGGTATCACTGGCCCCACAGTAACGGCAAACATAAGCTAAGATGCTATTTAAAAGGCATAGTGAGTGATGCTGCCATGCATATTTGCCTAAATGCCAAAGGTGTACCTACCTAGGTACAGTGCCTTCCTCCATGGCACTCAGACACTGGAGGTGTTCCCCTGACTCCCAAGAGTCATAATTTATACCACAGAGAAGCAATATTTAGTTTTACTAAGTTGAAAGATTGTAATAGATGGGCTCAAAAACCACAACGTTAGGAGGTGTTTAAATCCAGGGGTTTGGCTCAGCCCGTTACAAAAAGAGAGGCCATTTACAAAATCTGGATCCTAAAATAAAGGACTGTTTGGATATGGAGTTTTGCTCAGCCTCTACTCAAATACAGAAACTCTAGTCTAGGTCCACCTCGAGATGTCTAGCCGTTGGCCATTGTGAGATAGCGAGCTATTTCACCAGCCAGGGAAAGGACAAACTCCACACCCAAGTCCTTTTTTAAGGCCTTTTTTCTTCAGGGCACAATGTATTGTTTCTTATAAAAGGACATAAGTTAGGGGTAGGCAACCTGTGGCACGCAGGCTGATTTTCAGTGGCACTCACACTGCCCGGGTCCTGGCCACCGGTCCAGGGGGGCTCTGCATTGTAATTTAATTTTAAAATGAAGCTTCTTAAACATTTTAAAAACCGTATTTACTTTACATACAACAATAGTTTAGTTATATATTATAGACTTATAGAAAGAGACCTTCTAAAAACTTTAAAATGTATTACTGGCACGCAAAACCTTAAATTAGAGTGAATAAATGAAGACTCGGCACACCACTTCTGAAAAAGCAGCAAAGAGTCCTGTGGCACCTTATAGACTAACAGATGTATTGGAGCATCAGCTTTCGTGGGTGAATACCCACTTCGTCCATTCACCCACGAAAGTTCATGCTCCAATACATCTGCTAGTCTATAAGGTGCCACAGGACTCTTTGCTGCTTTTACAGATCCAGACTAACACGGCTACCCCTCTGAAACTTGAGGCTTCTGAAAGGTTGCCGGCCTCTGACATAAGCAACGAAAAATAAAACAATTCAATGGAAAAAAAAATACTAGTCCATCTCCAGAGGCTTTTTCACTGCTTCAACCAGCCAATGGGAAACAGGATATAGCCTTCCCCTGAAACCTGCCTCCTCTTCCTTTACCCTGCCCAGCCACGTGATAAAAAGGGTGAAGAGACTCTTGCCTAAGACGCCACTTTACCTTGTCACAGTCAATTAACAGTGTGCCTTGCAGAAGTGATGTCTTCAGTTTGCTCTCCAGATTACAGGTGCTATCTCAATGTTCTGCAAAGGTGCATTAGAACAACACACAGACACACAATGTTGATGGCTTGACAGATTCAGGCCAGAACCCCATGTGCACTGCCCATCCAAACAGGGATAAAATGAGGCAGTAACAGCCAGCTATTGAGATAATGACCTACGGGAAAGCCAGGGGACAAATATCGGAGTGAGAATGTAGATCAGACTGTTATCAACTGTGTACCAAAGGATTTCCCCACTACCTTTTACAATTGTGTTACTTTATAGTATTCACTAGCACAGATGCTATAAAGTTCCACAGTGTTGTGAAACTAGCCAACCTGCACACAACCCCAGCTGTGCCATCCCATTATTTTGCATGCACTCTAACTAAAAACTAATAACCTGTAAGTAGATGCAGCCGTTTATCTTCTTTGGTATGCACAAAATGCCTATCAGCATATTCCCTGTGTAACAAAGTTTTTAAAAAATTGAACCTGTAAGTAAAGCTGAATTGATATAAAGGTCACAACTGGCCTGTTGATGGGTTGGCAATAGCACTTCTTGCTGTTGCTACCCTAGGCTATATTGCAGTCGTTACCTACGATGCACTGTCCATCTTTTCTTTTTTAGATTGTTTCTGAGGGTCACATTTTCATAATTTGAGACTGCGCACTTACTCTGACTGAAAACTGGTCAAAAATCCTCAAATTACACACTCATAAGCTATTATAGCAACACTGAACATTGTACATGAAATGCTCTTTTCATAATAAGCCCACCAATAAACAGAAAGTCACAAATGGCTGTATTTAGAGGTGAAAATATAGTTATTGCAAATCCAACATCTTTTTAAATAAATAGTTGGAGGGCAGGCTACGCAGAGCCCTTGATATCAAGTAACTTTTTCCATGTGCAGTCAGGTTCCACCACCTCCAAGTTTCCATGACAGTATCCCATGGCTACCTCCTGTAAGATACACACCATCATATTGGAGGCTCTGTGGCCTCTTGTAACCAGCTACATAGGCAAAGAAGAACTCACTTCCTGCTGAGGCCAATCAGGCAAGACTATGGACAAGAAACTGAGATACTTGATTGGTGGGTTGAAGGCTTGTATAGGTGGTATAGTGTTGTTGACCAAACTAAACCAAAGCCCCACGTTACTCTGCAGACAGACCGAAGGCAAAATGGGGGGGGAAAAATACTGCTTGCAAAGTTTTAGTTATGTACAGTAAAAGCTGTTTTATCCAGGATGTTGGGAGAAATGGAGGGTGCTGGTAAGTGAAAAACGCTGGTTAACTAAGAGGGAGGGAGTTTGGTTGCGGGAGGGGCAGCGGGTTGGGGAGCAGGAGGAGATGTGGGGTGCCAGATCCAGGGAATGGTCACCTCAGGCAGCTCCCTGCAAGCAACGACCTGTCCCAGCTTCTCCTAGGTGAGGCGTGGCAGGCAGCTCTGCACACTGCCGCTGCCCACAGGACCTGTTACCCCTCCCCCATTGGCCATGGTTCCCAGGCAGTGGGCGCTGCGGAGCTAGCACTCGGGGCGGGGTGAGGGCAGCATGCAGCACCACCTGCCGCATCTCTGCCTAGTTGCGGCCAGGACAGGTTGCCACTTGCAGGGAACCACCCGAGATGAGTGGCCCCCAGATCCAGCACCCCGCACCCCCACCCGTGCCTCAACCCACCTCTCTGAGCCCCCTCCCGCACACAAACTACCTCCCAGAGCCCATGCCCCCTCTGGAGCCCCAACCCCCTGCCGGCCCCACACCAACTGGACTATAAACTGGAATTTAAATGAAGATCAGAAATGCCGGTTTACAAAGCTTTCCAGTGGTGAAATGCCAGATAAAACAGCTTTTACTGTACGTTGCTAAAAGCTATAGGAACAGTTACCAATCAAGAATAGACTTTATCAAGGTTTGTGGAGCTAACTCTTGTAAACAGGATATATTGGAGAAAGAGCTTTCACAAAGAGAATTATTAACCAGGAAGATAAATTGCTATCTACCAGAAAATATATGCATTCCCATATCACTATTAATCAAGTAATGTAATGTGTTTGTTGCTGTAACTATAAGTGTGTTTAAAAGTGAGACATCATGTAACCAACATAAGAAAGTAGTTAATAGTAAATAAGTATACTACATTACATTTAGAATACTTTATATTCACGCTAAATCATATTCTAAAATTGAACTACAGTTAGATGCTGTAACTTTTGCATGACTCTTGTATTCTCCTGCAGTATCAGACAACAGGTCTTAAGAAATACATTCAGGCCACAAGCCTTAAGGTATTCTACTATGCCTGGCTACTACAAATATGTCTTGCAAAATGTATGGCGCTAAATAAGAAAAAATCCATGAGGTACAAAAGGTGAGTTGTGAAGTACTGTAAACTCAGCATTAGGTATAGAAAAATTCCAGAGAAAACGAACAAAAACAATTCTGTTGATGCTTAGCTAACATGTCCTCTGTACCAAGCTATAGCTGGGTGCAGGATGTTTCTAAAGTTTTGCGGACTTTTGGAATGCTATGATCAAACCAAAATAGGAGCCTGGCACAGACTCTGCAGTAAACAGCTTAGCAAAAAGGCTTCCCAAAACACAAAGACAATAGATAAGAACGATATATTAGGTATGAAGTATTATAAAGAAATGGTGAAACCCTCATCAGTTTTACACAATTTTAGTATATATAGAAATAAAGTGAAGCTCAAATTTTGAGACATCTGAACAGCTGCACTGCTGCTCCCAGACTGGTTAACAAGATATTGGCCTTCCTTTCTGTATTATGCTATATTAATCTTTGACTAAATCTTTGATTAATCAAGTTGTTCAAGCCTTGCTATTTGACTTCTCTTGTTACAGACTTAAACTGAAACCATAACAGTGTGGAAAACCTCAGTGCTATGAGAGCATATAAACCTAATCCCAGCACTGTAAACTTGATAATTTTATCTCAGAAAGGAAGAGTCAAAGACAATTCTCACTATTGGCTACTAACTTTAGACTGAAGATAAGACTTACCCACACTGAGGTCCTGATCCACAAAGTTTCCTAGCTTCCATTGATTTCAATGGAATTTAGGAGCCTAAATACCTGTGTGAATCTGGCCCTTAGTTATTACAGAAGGACACTGTCATATTCCTTACGCATGCAGGACACACAGAAAATGGGTTGAGCTACAACAGCACAACAAAAGCTTATTTTGCTTATTCTGTTTAATGAAGAGACCATCAGGTGTTTTGTTTGTTTTTGTTTTGTTTTGTATTAAGAAAACTAGGCTCAAACCCTGATATCATCAAAAAACAATTTACAGTAGTAACTTCAGAATATGAAAATACAAGGCTATTTTTAAACCAGATCTAGAATGCTGTCTTCCCACTGTTTTTATTGTAAATTCAAAACTGCATCATTCCAAAATTAGTATGTTACAGTGTATATTCTCTCTTTCCTGTTATTATCCTCAGTAATATATCTCAAGCAATCATGCAGAAACAAAGGTCCTTTAAAAATATACAGCTCTCACAATATTGAACAGAAAATTTAATTCCTGGAGCAATAATTACCGTATATACTGGATCATAAGCCGGTTTGTTAATAAGCCCCCCTCAAGATGGATAAATAAAAATGGAAATTTTTTTATAACCTGTTCATAAACTAATCCTATAATTCAGGGGTCAGCAAACTTTGGCTCCTGGGCCATCAGGATAAGCTGCTGGCCAAGATGGTTTGTTTACCTCGGGCGTCTGCAGGCACAGAGGTAAACCTAAGTGAACAAAGTGTCCCAGCGTACCAGCTGCTTGCCCTGATGGACTGGGACAGCAACTGGTAGGGAAATTTTTTGGGGGGAAGAAGCTGAGAGTCAGGGGAGTAACCCCTATGACCAAGCCCCACATGACCCTACCCCTATCCCAGGACCTCTACACTCTCCCCATCCCATCCCTTCCCACCTTATCTGGGGAGGGCCAGGGGAGGATGTCTCTGACCTGGCTGAAGCTGCTCCAGCAGTCTGGGCAGCGCAGACACAGCCTGCTCCGGCGGGCCAGACCAGGCAGCGTGGCTGCAGCATGTTCCAACAGGCTGGGCAGGGCGGCACGGCGGCAGTGTGCTCCGGCAGGCCAGGCGGCGCAGCCACAGCCTGCTCTGGGGGGGGGGGGGGGTGCCAAGTGGCACGGCTGCAGCCTGACAGCCCCGGCGCTTCAGCTGCTTCAGAGGCTTGGGGGAGAGCAGCGTGGCCAGAAGCGGAGAGACTCTGGCCCCATCTCTGCCCTTCTGTCTCTGCTGGCTGTGCTGTCTCTCCTTGCTCCCTCTGTTGGGGGAAGGGCTGTGTCCCACCTCTCCCTCTCTATACCCATTCATAAGCCGACCCCCTTCTCTGGTGCATCCCTTTCTTACGAAAAAATCGGTTTATGAACGAGTATATACAGTAATCTTGGGGTTTCAAGAGGAAGAAATTTAGTTCTACCATGTTTTCAAGAAAAATATATTTGTTCCATTTTATTCTACTGTCTCATAAGAGACTATCACTTGAAAGTTTTATATTAATAGTCTTACCAGGTTTCTTATTCTTTGTTTCTGATATCTAAGTGTTGTCCCTAATTTTGCTGCTTTGCTGCCAAATTTCTTTGTCAACATATTGAGAGGCATAGATTTCAATGTGTGTATAGTTTACTTGTTTGTTTGTTATCGCACTGTGGTTAATTTGTTTGTTTTGGCTGGTTCACACAGAATACAGTATAGGATTTACTGCTACAAATAAAGAAACATTACCTAAAGCTGCAAAAGAATTTCCAACCTTAACCAAGTTATAAAACTTTCCCCTTCATTAATTATACTTTCTAGGAAGTGCTTTGCCAGCATGCAAAGAAACTCAAACTGATACAGCAGAGACTCAAAAATTACATGGTTATAGGACAAGGCTCCAGCTAGACGATCCAGTTATAACATTGTCCTACTTTCAATAAGCACTCCATATAAATTAAAAGAGGAAGAACTCAGTAGCTTTCCTCTACGGGGAGAGTATGTATTAGCATACTTACCACAACTGCCTCAGTTTCCTTGTTTGTGCCTTCAGAAGGCTATCCAAATTACAACATACCTGACAACAGTGTTGTGTCTGATTTGGAAGACTACACTAGAGGATCTAGAACAGTGGTTCTCAACTAGGAGTACGTGTACCCCTGGGGATATGCAGTAGTCTTCCAGGGGTACATCAACTCATCTAGATATTTGTCTAGTTTTACAACAGACTATATAAAAAGCAATAGCAAAGTCAGTACAGACAATGACTTGTTTATACTGCTCTATATACTATACACTGAAACCCAAGTACAATATTTATATTCCAATTGATTTATTTTATAATTATATGGTAAAAACGAGACAGTAAGTATTTTTCTGTAATAGGGTGCTGTGACACTTCTGTATTTTTATGTCTGATTTTGTAAGCAAGTAGTTTTTAAATGAGGTGACACCTGGGATATGGAAGACAAATCCAACTCTTGAAAAGGGTACAATTATCTGGAAAGGTTGAGAAACACTGCTCAAGACAGGGGTTCTCAACAAATTTTTGATGACCTCATAGTGCGGCCACCAACCCCTGCTGGCTCTGACCATTTTTTCTTAAAATACTTAATTAACTTTGGGGAAAACAAATAAATATGCACATATACATGTCCAAATCATTGTAATTTATGTATGTAGGGTTGTGGGTTCTTTGGCAGACTCAATAATAAAAATAATATTAAGTTGGTCTCTATACTTTACTGGACCTAAACAGAATAGAAACACAAATAAGATGCTTTGCATGTTGTCTTTTTTTCTGGTTTCTTTTGCTTTTTTTAAAGACTTGCTAGCTACTAAGTCTGCTATGAAAAGTGATATTAACATACAAACAAATATCACTTTTCACAGCAGACTCACTCACTCAAGGCAAGCCTGGGGACAAATTAAGTCCTGAATAGGAAGGTGGGTACGAGGCAGTGGGGGCCAGGGGTGATGGAGCACTGGGGAGGCAGCAGGGGAAAACAGTGATGGAGGGGGAGTGGGAGCTCAGGGCCAGAGCATGCCACCACATGGATGGAGAACAGAGCCCAAAGCCCCGTGGCTGGGGCCTGCCACCCACCACCCCAAGGCGGAAGCTCGACCTCCCCAGCCCCGGGAAAGTGGAGAATTCACTGTCTGCCTGCTCCTCCAACTTTTTGTCTCTCCATGGGAAGGGAGGGGCAGCGCCCAAATACTGCTGGCGGCCCTGAGAGAGAGGCCACTGCTTCATTTAATTTAATCTTTGAAAAAAAATGCCACAATGAAGAAATCACTGAATAAACCTATGAAGGTAGTCGGGGGATCCAAACTTAGGTCGGTCTTCATTCCTGGAAATAAGTACTTGAAACAGCTTGGCTTAAAGTCCATTCTTTCTAACCACACCCCCAACACTTTGACCCGCTCAGTATAACATTCAAAGCTGTTTTTTCCATTAATAATAAAAGAACCAAAATACTTGTAGTAATGACTCTGGTTAAAGTGCAGTCTAACATAAGTGAAGACTCGTGACTTAAAACAGGGTCTCAGTAAAATAGTTTTAACGCATTAGAACCTTTACATGGTACTACTCATGTGCACAGGACACAGAGACCTTTGGTTTATTAAGAGCTAAAATGAGGTTGTGCTACTAACTGAGAATACAAAGGAAAACAGAGATTTCATGGGAAAATGTAAATGTTCTGCTTATCTCTTTGCTTGGAGTTCAACAGCCACCAAGCAGTTAAAATGACCCTACCCTTTTCCTTTCCTGTGAAGTATTTAATTCTAGTCATGCCTTACTCTCAATTATTACTTGTTTACTATTTTCAGCCATTCAGAAACACCCAAACAAATATTCTCATTCTCCTCATTTTGCAACAAAGGAAGAATAATGGCAATTCCAGCTGCTGCTTCTGCCTCTACTATTCCAAACTGATTATAAGTATTTTCTAACAAATTTAAATTAATTTATATCCAGTTAACTTGAAATCAAACTTAACCTGATCCTTGGAAGAATAGCTGGCATGTAAACCTGAATTCTGTATCTGAGCTTTACAGCTGACTCGTCGCTTTATCATGTGATGAATCAAAAACCTAGATTTGAAAACACAGGCCAGATTCTCTTTTGCCCCGTTGTTTGGGCATTTACACTCATTCAAAGTGAGCATAAAAAGCTACTAAATCAGAATGGTAGCATTTTACATCCACTTTGCTTAAGTCATTAAAAAAGTAGAGAGAACAGAATGAAGGTAGGATTTACAAATAATATTCAAGCTGTACTTATGTTACTTGCTTCATTCCCAGTTCTCAGACAGACAGTCTTAATCCAAATACTTCCCTCTTCCCAATGTTGCTGTCATCAAGTGAAACAATTGGTCACTATGAAGTGAGTACACTTTTAGAACTCTCCCACACAAAAATGTCGCAAACCCCAAATGCCACAACGAGGTAGATATTACACTTTCAGCAAAGTGATATGGCAGATGATCAGTTCTTGCAAATATCTTGCCATATATTATATTCCCAGCAACTCACTAAGGTAGTCTCTTATTGTCTACTATCTTGGCACAGGAGTATCTCACCTGCTTTACATTTTTACCATCTTTAGGACTGTGGATGCCATTAAAATTTTGAGGGTAAGTTATACAAGTGTCAATTTACCACTATTGAAAAATTAAATGGTACTTGTGAACTAAAAATAATTTAAAATAATTTAAACAAAGTATTAATGTTTTGTCCAGTATTTGCTTCAGCATAAAGAGTTTCAGAACAAGTTGAGCATGGGCAGGATTATTTCCCAGGGAGAAACAATGTGAGGTCCCAGATGACTAGCAAAGGGCAAATTTAGTACAATGTACAAAAAGGGATCAAAGGAAGACACGGGGAATTACAGATCAGTCAGCCTAACTTCAATTCCTGGAAAGATACTGTTCAAATCAGTTTATAAACACCTAGAGGATAATAGGGTTAAGGAATAGCCAACATTGATTTGTCAAGAACAAATCATGTCAAACCATCCTAATTGCCTTCTTTGACAGTTACTGGCCTAGTTCATTGGGGGAAGCAGTAGTTGTGATATATCTTGATTTTAGTAAAGCATTGCAGTAGGGCATAAGCCAACATGACCTTCTCATGAAAACTAGTGACATGAAGTCTAAATGAAACTACTATACAATGGGTGCACAACTGGTTGAAAAACCATATTCAAAGTGTAATTATCAATGGTTCATTGTCAAACTGGGAGGACTTATCTAGTGGGGTCCCAGAGAGCTCCTTCCTGGAGACAAAATATGCTTATAAAATTTGTGAATGATACCAAGCTGGAGAGGTTGCTGCAAACATTTTGGAGGACAGGATTAGAATTCAAAATGACCTTAATAAACTGGATAATTGATCTGAAATCAACAAGAGGAAATTCAATGACCACAAGCGCAAAGCTACACTTACTAAGGAAAAAAAAATCAAAGACACAACTATAAAATGGGAAATAACTGGCTAGACAGTACTGCAGAAGAGGACCCAGGGATTATAGTAGATCACAAATTGAATGAGTCAACAATATGATGCAGTTGTGAAAAATGTAAATATATTTCTGGGGTATATTAACAGGAATGTCATATGTAAGCCCTAGGAAATAACTATTCTGCTCTACTTGGCATTGGTGAGGCCTCAGCTGGAGTTCTGTGTTCAGTTTTGGGCTACATCCTTTAAGAAAGATGTAGACAAACTGGAGAGAGTCCAGAGAAGAGCACAAAAATTATGAAAGATTTAGAAAACTTGACTAAATAGGAAAGGGTAAGAGATCTGGGCATGTTTAGTCTTGAGAAAACATAACTGAGGGAGGACCTGATAAGAGCTGTTATAAAGATGACTGTGATCAATGTTCTCCATGTTCACTGAAGGTAGGACAAGAAATAATTGACTTAATCTGCAGCAAGGTTACATACTAGGAAAAGCCTTCTAACTATAAGGATAGTGAGGCACTGGAGTAGGTTATCAAGAGACATTGTGGAATCCCCATCATCGGAGATTTTTAAGAATATGTTAGACAAACACCTATCAGGGACAGTCTAGGTGTACTTGTTCCTGCCTCAGTACGTGGCGATGGACTAGATGACCTCTCAAAATCCCTCCCCTCAGCCCTAGATTTCAATTATTTCTATATCTTACATACAAGTTTGTTTCCTGGCTCTGACTTCTATTGCACTCTCACCCTTCTCTTTCCGCACAGCAGGAAATCTGCCCAAATTGTTAGTTTCAGGACCACATTGTACAACTGCTGCACAGTGAACAGCAAAAAGGCAGACGTCTTTACATTAAATATTTAAAAGAATGAAAGTTGAACACAGAAAAATAAAAGGTGTTAGGAAGTAGGTATACAAGGGCAACAATCGACTTCTGAGTTTCTGCATCTTTTTTTGCCATGTATTTTGTTTTGTTCAGCAAATAACTGCAATAATTATCATAATCAGAAAACTCAGGACAGGTTCTCTCTGGAGTCTGAAATTCCTCCACAGTAGCAGCATCTCAGTGAAGATACAAGCAAACAAGTCTCTCCTGAGCCCCCTCTTCCACCTACCCACCCTTCTCTACAGCCCACAAACTACTACTGGCAAGGAGCAGATTTCAGCAGCATGTACAGACATAAAACCCAATCCCATCAGCAATACTTAGTGCATCAAGGAGCTGAGCAAGGAAGACGCCCCCCCTCTCTGCCAGGCAGCGGTAATAAATGTCCCTGAGGATAAAGAAGCCTAATCCCACACCTCAATCCCCTTCTTAGGCTGCAACTCTCCCCGCCCCACACACCATCCCCTACCCTGTGCTGCGGGTGGCTGGGAAGGAAGATGCCCCATCTGCTTGTCAGGCAGCATTCGCGGGAAGACTTTCTCCGCCCGCTGCCAGGCAGCGCAGCCCGCCGTGCACCTCGGAAAGAAGATGCCCTCTGCCGTGCTCCTCCGGGCGCCGGGGGACGCCGCTCCACCCCTCCAGGCCGCCTCTAAGCACCCGGGCAGGGGCAGATGCCAACCCGATGCCGCCGCTCAGCGCTGCCGCCTTCCTCCCCCGGCCAGGCAACACAAACCCACGAGAAAGTTGCGGCCGCCGCCGCTTGGCTTTGAGGCTCCGCAAACCGCCCTGTTGTAGCATCAGCTCAGCCTCCGCCAGGAGCTACGGCCCCGGCACCTTCCTCCCGCAGCCAGGGGCGCCCGGCCGGACGGCAGCCCCCGCAGAAAGTTGGGAGCGCCCAGCGCCGCCGGGGCAGCCCCTCTACTCACCGCACCGCGGCTGCGGGGCGCCCGCCGCCCTCCCCAGCCCGCTGAGCGGGGCACCGCGCGCTGCCGCCAGGGCTCACCTAGACTCCGCTCGGCGGGGAGCGAGGGCTTCACACGCCCCCCGGGGCCGCGCCCCGCTCCGGCCTCTCCTCGTCCACAAGCGGCGTCTCCATCTCGCAGCCCCGGGCTGGAGGCGGACGCAGGAGGCAGGAGAGGTGATGGGAGCGCGCCTGGCGCACTGTCACCTCTGGCTGAGCCGCGGCGGCGGCGGCGGCGGCTCGGCCACGCCCCCGATCCGCTCCGCCTATCGCAGCAGCCGGGGGCTCGCACGGGGCTGGCACCTTACGTCACCAGTTCCCTCCCCCCGCGCGTGTCGGCGCCGCGAACGGCTCCAGCTCCAGCTCCAGCTCCAGCTCCCGCTCCCGCTCCCGGGGGGGGGTTGCACGCACGGGGCTGGGGTCTGTACGTCACTAGCCCCCTCCTCCCCGAGGGCTGTGCGGGCTGGCGGGAGCGGGGCGCCCAAGTCCCGCGATACGTGGGCAGACAGAGCCGCAGAGTGGCCGCGGTGGGGCTGCGGCTCCGGGCTGGGTGGGGCTGGTCGGGGGCGCAGCCTCCCGCAGAGCGGGACAAACTTCGGGCTGCTGCTCTGCTCGCTGAAGCCCTGCGCAGCTGCCGTAGCCCAGCAGGGCGCTGCCCGAGCCCGCGCTGGGCTGAGGGGGGAGCGTCCTCCCCGCCCCGGGTAACGGCGGGAGCCGCTGCCTGCCCGGGCGCCTGTCAGCGCGTTTCCGTGGCTTGGGGCGCCTCCCTCCACGACGCGGGTGTTGTGAGGCAGCGTCTGACAGCCTCGCCCCGCTGCTACCGGGGGGGTTGCTGCGACTGCTCAGCGAGACGCCGCCAAATCTCCCGCATAACTTCAGGAAAACTCCCCTCCCTGCGCCTGGCCGCCCGTACACGCGTGTCTTGGAGCCGCTAACACGCGGGAGGGGGGGGGAGCACACCCCGCGCGGCGAGCAAAGGGGGTACGTGCCAGCCGGAGTCAGCCTTGGGCTACTCTTACATCAGGCTGGATTCTAACTCCTGTAGCCGCTCAAGCAAAAGACTTCGGGATCCGTGTGGACAGGGGGCAAAACACGCATATAAGCGATTAGGTTGCAGTAAGATACAGAGAAATACGGTTGTGTAAGTACTTTAATATCATTGTATATGCTGAGGGCATGCCCTCGCCTTGAATACTACCTCCATCTCAGATAGAGATGACAAAGAAAAGGGCCAGAGGAGGATAAGGAAAGTTAGAAGATGCATGGAAGGGAAGACACTTAAAAGAGAAGGCTGTCTGGCTTCTAGAAAAGAACAGAAGGTGACATTTTCAACATATGTAAAATGATAATATAGCAAAGGTCATGTGGGTGCTCCTATTATCCATCTTGTGAAATAGAAATACGAGACACACAATGAAATTATATGGTAACATGTAAAACAAATAAATTAACATGTGGAATTCACTGCTACAATATATTTTTGAAACAAATTCCTTGGTAGGGTTTATAAATAGGTACTCATCTGCAGTCAGTCAAGTTAAGACTTAAAAAAAAAAGACACCTAATGGACAGTCTACAAGATATTGACTTCCCCTTGCTTGGTGGTAGGAAGGAGCCCCACATGGAAGCATGTTACTGCCATATCCATTGAGTAGGATTCACACCTTTCTCTTAAGTATCTTGTACTAGCCTATTTCAGAGCTAGGATAACAGAAAACCAATTGAATGGTGATAAAATGACTCATGAATAATTTACTAACAGCATGACAGAAAAAAAACTAACCCTCTATACATCTAGTTAAGTAATGAAAAAAAAGGCTATTCACAAAAATTTTAGGGCTGTTATGCAATTAAAAAAATTAATCGTGCTGTTAAAATAGAATACCGCTTATTTAAATATTTTTGGATGTTTTCTACATTTTCAAATATTGATTTCAATTACAACACAGAATACCAAGTGTACAGTGCTCCGTTTGTATTTATTTTTTATTACAAATATTTGCAATGTAAAAAACAAGAGAAATTGAAAAATATTATTCACCCTTTCCAGTACAGTAGAGCAATCTCTTTATCATAAAAGTTGAACTTACAAATGTAGAATTGTGTACAAAAAAAACTACTGCATTCAAAACTAAAATTTTAGAGCCTACAAGTCCAATTAGTCCTTGTTCAGCCAATCACTCAGACAAACAAGTTTGTTTACATTTGCAGAAGATAATGCCTACTACTTGTTTACAATGTCACCTGAAAGTGAGAACAGGCATTCACACGGCATTGTTGTAGCTGGCATCGCAAGATGTGCTAAAGATTCATATCGCCCTTGATGCTTCAACCACCATTCCAGAGGACATGCGTCCATGCTGATGATGGGTTCTGCTCAATAACAATCCAAAGCAGTGTGGACCAACACATGTTCATTTTCATCATCTGAGTCAGGAGCCACCAGCAGAAGGTTGATTTTCTTTTTTGGTGGTTTGGGTTCTGTAGTTTCCGCATCAGAGTGTTGTGCTTTTAAGACTTCTGAAAGCATGCTGCATACCTCATCCCTCTCTGATTTTGGAAGGCACTTCATATTCTTATATCTTGGGTCCAGTTCTATAACCATCTTTAGAAATTTCACATCTGATCTTCTTTGCATTTCATCAAATTTGCAATGAAAATGTTCTTAAAACGAACATGTGCTGGGTCCTCATTCGAGACTGCTATAACATGAAATATATGGCAGAATGCAGGTAAAACAGAGCAGAAGACATACAATCCTGGAAGCACATCCTTTGGAACAATGGCAAAAGCATGAAGAGGCATATGAATCTTTAGCACATCTGGCATGTAAATATCTTGCGACACAAGCTACAACAGTGTCATGCAAATGCCTGTTCTCACTTTCAGGTGACTATCTCCTGTAAATGTAAACAAACTTATTTCTGTTAGCAATTGGCTGAACAAGAAGTGGGACTGAGTGGACTTGTAGGCTCTAAAGTTTTACATTGTTTTGTTTTTGAGTGCAGTTATGTAACAAAAAACTACATTTGTAAGTTGCACTTTCATGATAAAGAGATTTGCTTGTATGAGGAATTGAAAAATACTATTTTTTATCATTTTACAGTGCAAATATTTGTAATAAATATAAAGTGAGTACTGTACACTTTGTATTCTCTGTAATTGAAAGATATATTTGAAAATGTAGAAAAACATTCAAAATATATAAAATTTCAATTGGTATTCTATTGTTTAACAGTGTGATTGTGATTATTTAATTGTGTGAGTAAATTGGGATTAATTAACAAATTTATTTATGAATTGATGGAAAAATATAGTTTATTCTATACAATCTGACTTTTTAAATCTCTTCTTGTATCATCACACTTAAACATATGAAATCTCTCTTGTGATTAAGAAAATTTCAATGTGATTCAATGATACATTTTCAGTAAAATCTCACTTTTAAAAGAAAAAAATTTCCTGCATTCAAATTGATAGTCTTGACTTCATAGCTTAATAGTCATGTAGGGATCTCCCACAGAGAAAGTATATCTGACTTTCCTCAGGGGGTTGGGGAAAATAATTGTTACCGTACATTTTAACTAGAGAAACTATCTTTGACTATTTCTTCACTACCAAGAAAAACCCCATTGAAATCCTATACAAAACTTCTGTTTACTTGTAGTGTAAAATAAATATTACTAAGAGTAAAACCAAAAACTAGATGCTAGAATTCTGTAAATACACAATGCATTTTCACGTGTATAACTGGCACATAGTTGTTAAAAAGGAGTACATGAGTTTTCTCCAATAAAGGGCTCACATCTTGCTGACATTACAAGTTTATTACTTCAATACTCTTCTCAATGAAGTTGTTTTTGACTTTATCGGAGTGTCTAAAGTGTAGTTTTTCATTACCTGTGACTTGTCATTAATTTTAGAGTAGGAGTGATTTTCACTTAAAGTAGCTCTTAAGAACATAAGAATGGCCGTACCAGGTCAGACCAAAGGTCCATCTAGCCCAGTATCTGTCTACCGACAGTGGCCAATGCCAGGTGCCCCAGAAGGAGTGAACCTATCAGGCAATGATCAAGTGATCTCTCTCCTGCCATCCATGTCCATCCTCTGACGAACAGAAGCTAGGGACACCATTCTTACCCATCCTAGCTAATAATATTTTATGTCCTTTAAAAACACAAAGGACATAAAATACTTAGACCAATTAAGCTAAGAAAAGTCAGTTAGGGGAGGGTGGAGGGAAAGATTTACTTATGATTTTCCCAGATGACATATCTACCCACTCAGACAGGAGAGAAGGTGAAGTAGTAGTTCTCATTTTACTATAGAATAGCCAATAACTTCCTGGCTGATCCAGGGGACTTGAATTTGGCTACATGAGTAGTGACCAAGTGTCATTATTGTTGGACAACTGCATTCAGTCACTTATGTGAAACGGTTTGCTGATCTCATCTACACTGCAGTCAAATTCTGAAGGACAGTCATTACTCCTGTATAGAGATACTTCATGCTGGGCTCACTGATCCTCAGAAGGATCATGCTGACATGGCAGGAGGCACTGAGCAGTACAACAGCCACCTACTGATCTGGACCTTCAGAGTCCTACATTAGGCTGGGGAGTTCATGCAAATGAAATCTGCCTGATGCCCTGACAGTGACAGGCTGTCCATGGATCTTGTCCCTCTGTCTCCCACACACAATGACAATGTGGGTTACTATATGCATCTAAGGGCAAGAGAGGTGTGTCCGTGATGAAGTTCACTCAGACACTTCCTCTGAAAGTGGCACGTGTGGGGTGGGTATGGGATGCTTTGCTACCCGTTCTGCTTCCTTGGAAGAATAAGGTTTCCTGTAGTCTTTGTGGATGACAGCTTCATTATGGAGTTGTTGCAGTCTTTGATGTCTTGGGGCAGGGAGGACATGTTACCTTTCCCTGTCCCCCTTTGTGCTGGGGTCTGCTTACCCTGCACTAGCCCAGACAGGGTTAAGCCCATGTTATTGACAGCGGAAGTCCTGCCTCCCTGGCAAGACTGGGCATGCGCCAAGTGCTCTAGTACTATAAAGGGAGAGAGACCAGCTCATTCTGGGCTGGAGGCTGCAGGGGAAGGACCTGCCTGGGAAGCTCCTGTGGAGGGCCAGCCACAGCCCCTGACTGCACCGGGAATCAAAGCCATCCATGGCCTGCCTGCACCCTGGCGACTGGAGGAACCCTTGGAGGTGATTGGCCCTACCAAACACAGAGGACCCAACATCTCATGGGAAACCCCAATACTGTCTCTGGTAGGAAGTGACCCAGGGAGGGTGATGGAGTGGTACCTCCCCCCTGGGGAAACTCAGTGTGTTTCGGTAGGACCCGCCTGCTGCATCAGTGGCAAGCCGTTATGCCACTGTTAGGGCCCTGGGTCGGGGTCCGGTGGAGTCGGGTGGGCCTGGGGCTGCCACACCCCATAAGGGGCACCCCAATGCTATAGACTCGGTCTGCTAGGCCCTGCTGCCCCACATCAAAGGGCAGCTCTATAGACTCTGGCCACTAGGCTATGCTACCCTGCACTGAAGGGCTGCTTTATAGACTGTGACCAATGGGCCACGCGGCCCTGACCCTAGGGGTGGGGACCGTCACACCCTTTAACAATGAACTGGATAGACCCGACTCTTCATCTTTGGATGTGGATTGTCTCCCTGTCCTTTCCCTGTCCCTCCACTGCTGATGTATGTATTTATTTATATTCTGAAACATTATAAAGAATTTTTTTTTAAAACACTATCCTGGATTTTAGGACCTTTAGCATAAATTATAGAAATGATCACCAAAAACTCCTAACACAGAAAATATCCAACCAAAGATTATATCCTTTCCAACACCTCTTCTTTTTATGTGGTATCTCCATTGTTGAAGATTTACAACCACGGTAGTCCATTCTGTACAATCCTCTGCTAATATCTTTGTGGATTAATAGTCCTTTTGATCATCCCAGGATACCATATCATCCATCCAAGATCTCTTTTTTCTTACCCTCTGCTCTTCTGCCACCAACTTTCCTTTCCAGTGGCCATAAACATGCATCACCCACTGAACCTCTTAAAACAGGGTTGGGCAAACTGCAGCCTGTGGGCCACATGCGGCCCGCAGGACCATCCTGCCCGGCTCCTGAGCTCCTGGCCTGGGAGGCTCACCCCCAGCCCCTCCCCTGCTGTCCTCCCTCCACCGCAGCCTCAGCTCGCTCACTCCGCCGCTGGCGCAGTGCTCTGGGCGGTGGGGCTGTGAGCTCCTGGGGCAGCGCAAACCCAGTCCAACACATATACCAGCTACTGTGATAGCCCTCAACCCAGTATGAAGAACAAAGGAATGATGCCAGGAAATTCCACAGGTTATGGGCAAAGCATCCTAAAAAAGTATATTAAAAACAATTTGGAAACCATGCATCTGAAGACTTGAATGTTAATCAGTAGGTGGGATTTTTAAGATCAGGATTGGGTGAAGCTTTATTTTTGTCCAAACCTTACAGACATAAAATGGATGGATAAAATGACAAGATGATAATGATTAGGAGAAACACAAACTTTTGACAAAATAAACAGATTAAAAAAGAAAAAATACAAGTGGAAAATAAAACAAGATGAAGACAGAAAAGCTTGGATGTACAGTACTGATGAGGCATTATAATTTAGCAAATGATCAAACTTAGTGAGTGAGATCAAATAAAATCTTTAAAAATCAGTTAATTCAAGATACCATCACAAATGGAATTCTCAGCAGCAGGAGTAATTTCCATTTGAGATAAATATATTTCAAGACAACCACTTACAGGAGATATGACATAAGGAAATCACAGGCCACATACGTTATTAGAGCTTCCTTTCAAAAAAGCAAAAATTAAGTGTCAGGGAGAAGAATTTTAAAAGCACTCTCGTCATGGCCAATAAAAAAAATTTAATAGGAATTTGCATAAAATACTAATCACAAAAATTAAATAAGGGCTGAAATTTTGTTTGTGGAACTATTCTTCACAAGGTCTTACCATGAATTCAGTGATTTTTCCCAACACAAAATGTCTCTGGAGGAAAAGTCTTTCAGTATAGATTGCATATAATGAAAAGAATTGCAAAACTATGTGAGACACGGTGTTCAAATATGCTTTAGCATATACAGAGCCTGTCGAGGGCTGTTTGGCTACCAACATTTTTATCTCAGTAAACAAATAGTAATGAGATCAGATTAAGTTATTCTGTTTTTACTGAGATAAAAGCATATACTGTCTCCTCAAAATACGACAAATTGCCTATGAGCATTAAAAATGAATGAACGATGTTACAATTTTGCAGTAGAAAATTAGATTTTGAGATGCAGATACCAAGCAACAGTTTCTGAAATCAGAACTGATCAACCAAAAAGAACATGGTCAAAATTAATTGGCTGTAGTGGGAGTCCAAGGACTGCAGATGAGAGAGAGGAAAATATTTACAAGGATGGTGCCCAAAGAAAGAGAAAAATATTTGGACTAACAAAGATAAGGGGCTAGATTTAGCTCTGGGATAGGTCTGTGGGTTCAGGGTCCACAGTGGTAAAAATGTGGGGGTGGCACAAAGTCCCCACAACATCCCCTATACAATGGAGCAGAGCCCCAAAATTTGGTGGCACTAGCTCAGGGTGGGACATGCCCATCCATTCTCCTGTCAGAGTGAATTCCCAGAGGCAAAGCAGCCTCTGCTGGCTCTGGAAGGTGCCCTTTGAAGCGTGAACGGAGTCTAAGGCCTAGTCTACACAGTTTTTGTACCACTTTAACTCCTGTTTAGAAACAGTTATAATGGTACAACATCCTAGTGTGACAAAGTAATACTGGTAGAAAAGTGCAACGTCTGACAGTGCAGGAAACATTCAGATTTGGGGAAATAAGCTACATTGATATAAGCACCTTTTTATAGTGCATAGCGGGGGTGGGGGTTGTACTATTTGATTATATCTGTTTCTAAACGAACAGTTAATATAGTACAAAAAATGTGGATAGGCCCTTTGGCTTGTAATACGGGAAAAGTTTTAAGGTAAGTAGATCACTCCGCAGTTCAAACAAGAGTGTTTGAATTGCTGTTAAAAAGACAACCATACTGCTGAGGCAGTACATTTTAGCAGATGATCCCAAAGTATTGTTTTGCCATGGTACCACATAAATGTTGGTGTTTGCCTGTCTCTGTTCTGTGATAGCTAAGGCAAAGCTACTGTGCTGTCATACAGAACTGATTTGGATGTTATTATAGGAAATTATTTAAGCTTATGTATTCCTGGTACACCTCTACCCCGATATAACGCAACCTGATATAACACGAATTCGGATATAACGCGGTAAAGCAGTGCTCCTGGGAGGGGTGGGGGGGCTACGCACTCTGGTGGATCAAAGCAAGTTTGATATAACAGTTTCACCTATAATGCGGTAAGATTTTTTTGGCTCCTGAGGACAGCATTCTATCGAGGTAGAGGTGTACCTTATTAGAGCAAGATTAAGGTAAGTTAAACCAAGATACAAAAATGCACAGAGCACTTCTAACTTAGGCAGTATACCTATTGCAGTCAGACATGCCAAACCTGCAGAAATAACCACAGAAATTGGGCTTGTTTTTGGCTTAATTGGCCTGTGAGTTGCTTGCTGGCTAGTTTTAGGCTTGTTGCTTGTTTGGCTTGTAGCTTGTTGCTGCCTTTTTTTTTTTTTAAAATCGGAATCTGGCAAGCAGGGGCAAGCAGGGGAGAGAGTCAGGGGTGCACAGCGGGCTCACCACAGTCCCAGACTGCACACCCGGGGGATCTAGTCACATAAAGTGTTGGGGTTTTTTAGGGATTGTCTTGTTTTGGCCTTGTTTTGAAATGGGATTAGCTTGATTTTTGACCTATTGTGAAACTCGACAATCTACTAGAACTTTTCTTAACAAGTCAGCAAAATAGTGGATGAACAAGAACAGGTTGATATAACTTGGATTTTGAAAAAGCCTTTGACAAAATCCTGTGCAAGATGCTATTCAAGAAACAAAATAGACACAATTTCTAATCTATTACAGAATTTTCTCAGAGAGAAAAAGTGTAGGAACAAATGATAAATTTTCAACATAAAAAGAATTAAACCTTGGAATGCCTTATGGTCTTGTACAAGGATCAGTGTCCAAGAGAAAAAGGTGAACAGAGAAGAGGCTAAATCTGCAGATGATACAAAATTATTGAGGTTAGTAAAGACCAGAGAGACTCACAGAAAATAGGGATATAACAAAACAATTTAGCAGCAGGATGGCAGATTAAATTCAGTTTTGACAAATGCAATGCATGTTGGAAAGAATAATCTGAACTACTTGTACACATTGATGAGGTCTTACCTAAACCACTCAGCTCACTGAAAACATCTGTTCAGTGCCCAGTAGTAGTGGGGAAAAAAAGCAAAAGAGAATGTTAAAGATGTATAAAAAGTGAGACAGAAAATACTGAAGTTAAAATTTCCAATGATAAAGCCGCACCTTGCCTCCTTTGGGGTCTTCGGATCTCATACAAGATGCAGTAGAAGTGGTCCAGGGACAAGCAGCATAAATAGCTAGAGGAATGGATAAACTAGACTCTCTGAAGCTACTGAAAAAGATTAGCACTATTTAGTTTAGAGAGGTAGAAAGTAAAAACGGACATGACAGAGGCATATAAATATCAAATGATATTATGTTTGGCAGGTGACAGTTCCTGTTTACCCTTTTTTTAAAATCAAGAGCAAAGGAACATCCAATGAAAGTTAAGAGGCAAAAAGACCATGCAAAAGGTTTGTATGAAACTTGAAACCCACTCTAAATTAGGGTCAAGCAGCAAATTCAGGCCATGTTTTTGGGTTTAGGCCCCTTCTCTTCAAGACTAGTTTAAAATAACTGAAGACTTTAAGTCATGGTAAGTCAAAAAAATACCTGGCAGCATTACCCATTTTCCAAATCCTAGATCATATTTCAAACAATGATGCCACTAAGGATCTATTCCTTTGTTTAACAGTTAGCTATGCTCATTTCCAGTCACGAACAAACTTTTGAGAGTGGAAGCCTTCTTTGATATGCAAATTAACTCAATGTAAATTCCAGTGTACCCAAAACTCAGTAAAGATAATCTTTCCACTAGTCGAACAAGAGAATTTATTGTCTTCACCTAAAGATAAAGGAGACTGTTCAGCTTTTGAAGGGCTTCATTTAACAATAAAAATGTAGCTTGCAAAAGTATCGGTATCAAGCTTGCTAAACCATATTTAAATTGTGGGGTGGGGGAGTGTTAGATTGTTGATGGTGTGAACAGTGTAAAGGAAGGAATTTACAAAAGGGATGTTGAGGATCCTTAATGTGTAAATAGAAGGTTTACCTTTCTACTTTCAGAAAAGGTTGATACTTCCCAGACTGGTTGATGTACACCTGATGGACTTATTGGCTGCATGTTTAGGAACTTATTTGTTTAAGTATCTCAGGTAAATGGGTATATGCTAGAAATAAAAAGTTAGCATATCAGAACAGCAGAATTTTTTAGCTTTGTATTCTTTCATAAAGGCTTATGAAGATTTTAAAATAGGGCACATGGAGCTAAATGCAGCCAAATGCAAGCAGGTGCACCAGCATTGCAGGCACTGTGTAGAATTCAGCAGTAGTTTGAGTGGCAAATTAATGTAGCTTTCACTAATTTGGCATTCTCTGGTCTGCAAAGCAAATATAACTTTTTCACTGATGGGGTCAGGAAAAGCAACTAACAGGAAGGTGTAAAGTAGACCGAACTTCTTGTGCCATATTGTGCTATTGACTTTTAAGTACAATGCCCTATTGATTCTAATGGAGAGTTCTGCTTTAAAAAAAAATTTTGACCCAATATGTGCCCCCTACTTTAACTTATACCCCAACCATACCCAGGATACCAAATTCTGCTTGAATTCTGTGGGTGCAACACTCCAGGGTTGAATTTGAGCCAACAGAATGCCAAATAAATGCATATTCACAAGACTGTTCACAACCACCCACTTACCATTGCCCTGGTACAAATTACTCTGTTCCCTTTCTGTTATAGTTACAGAGGGGATGGAGTTGTTCCTTTACCCACCCCAGCCACTTTTTCCAGCTACTCAGGTTCCAACATGTAAACAGAACATCTGAGATTAAGAGAATATCCTGGGCCACTGTTCTTGGGGGGAAGGAGGTGAAGCCGAGGATTGGGGGAAATTAAGTTTTATGACATGTCAGATGGGAAAACTGTCAAGCCAGAATGAATGCTGAGGCCACAGCTACACAATATCTGTATTGTGTATCTCCAGAAAGTTAAATTTGATTAAGATAGGAGATTATGTGTAAGGTTTAGAAAACTTTATTGTAGGTGGCCCAATAAACTGAGGGAATTTATGTATAGAACAATATCAGCAGATAATTTGATCAGCAGGCATAATTTAGATTAAGATATGGGCTATGTGTCATACTGCAAAAGTGAACTATTATGGCAGTGAATGGGTGCAGACTACATTATGGCAATGTATTTTGGTAACGTGACATCAGAGTGGTTCAGCAAAGATGTTTGTGACTCTGATAGTGTCTTGCTGAATCATTCGTGAGGTCAAAATAGAGAATTTTCTTGAAAAAATGAATCTATTACATTACCCTCACATGTTTAACTACATGGAAATGAAGCTGAACAGAGAACAAAATGTAAATAGTTCTTGATTTATTCAGTGACTACAGAGTCTGACAAAGACAGAAAAGCTGTCAATCTTACGTTGCAGTATGCTGCAAGAAAGCCCCTAGCTATTGATGTTAAATTTACATTTAAGAAAAATAGTGACACTTGCACCATTGCAATCTGAGTATTTATGAAAACTGCAATGCCTAGAAAACTAGCACTTAGCTGATTTGTTTTTATTTTGTATAGAACTACTTGTAGAGACAGTTGATTGGTGTATTATTAGATTTAAATGAAGAGACAGATATAAGCATTTGGGGACTCTATAAAAATTCTCAGGAGAAGTGTAGTGGAATAATAAAGAGACAAATTTAATAATTTAAATGCTGTTTGCATGTGGCACAGACTAGTTAAGGCTCAGAGTCTCAACTGTGGAAATTGAATTGCATGGATGGGAAGGGAATTAGAGTAGTTAGTAGTTAACTTTTTATTACAGATGAATGAAAGTGTTGACAGTCCAAGTACTAAATCATAGGATGTCACATATTCTAGGCCAGGGAATATTGCAGAGATGAGGCAGTATAGGTTACGAGTTGCAGTAAGTATACATATGATTAAAAAAATCATTGCTTTAACTTATCAGTTCATTCCACTTGTTCAAACTTCAAGTTCTTGAGTTTGATCTAATACACCTAGCCAAGTAATCACACCATTGTGTGTGGACCATTGCACCTGCACAGATCTCCATTGAACTCAGGTGGCTCCAAGCAGGTGAAAGGGCTCCCCTGTCTAGACCTGAGTATGGGAATAGGGCCTTAAATGGTTATTTAGATATATTTATCTGTGCACATTTACAACCAAAACACTCAAAGGAAATTAATGTGGCAAAAAAATGTAACGCACAATCAAGGCAAGAATTGAAACAACGGGGGAAAAGAACCAAGACATTCTCAAAGCATCCAATCTGATCTTTAGTAGAGCTGGTCAGATATTAAAAGTTAGTATTTTGTTAAAATCAATCAACAAAAGGGATTTTTAAAATGGAAGCATTTTCAATTGTTACAAAATTTTATCAGCTCTAATATTTATTTTACAAGTATGTATAGAGTGCCCATCACTGTGCTCTCTTGTCCATTTGACATAGATTAGAATGCTATGATATCTTCCCAAAATAGTTTGCAACCCTCTGATCAATTTTGCTAGGAGGATCCATTTGGCAGATGCTTATGGCACCCTTACTCTGTATATTGTCCCATTTTCTTCACAGCAACCTTAACTCTGGAAGCTAGCTGAGATTTGTGGTATAAGGTGGTCTCCATTCCCAGTGTGGAGAGTGGATGGATATCAAAATCTCTGTCCTACTCTATATCATTGTGGCTCATAGAGAAGGCAATCTTTAGTCCATACATAGAGGCAGGTGGAGGTAAAGGGGCATACTTATGATTAGTGGGGCAACAAGAAGAATTTTGAGGTTCATGGGATACAAGTAAGAAGAGAACAAAGTTAAGGTTGGCGTGGTCACCTTGGGTCAGGTCTCCAGCTTGTGTAAATCAGCATAGCTCCATTGACTTCAGTGAAACAACAGCAATTACCACCAGCAGAAGATCAAGTACCTTGATTTATAGTTTCACATCACATAGATAACAAATACTATTTTGCACTTCTCTAAGTGCTTTAAAACATTAATATATTAAGCTTCACACTGCCCTT
Source organism: Mauremys mutica (assembly GCF_020497125.1). NCBI lineage: Eukaryota > Metazoa > Chordata > Testudines > Geoemydidae > Mauremys > Mauremys mutica. The sequence continues at coordinate 28,230,785 of NC_059081.1, read as the reverse complement.
GTGAGATAGTATTTCCCTATTACCCATATTTGGCAAATGAGGAAACTGCGGCAGAGAGGTTGAGTGTCTTGCTCGAGATCCCACAGGAAATCCTTGGCAGCACAAGGAATTGAACTCCTAACTTCCAAGCTTATGTTTTAGGCACAATAATAGCTTTTCTTCTGCTTTTGCCTCTATGACATTTGTGTTTAAATTGTCAGTCTTGACCATGTATTAAAATGGATTTCGCTAAACTTCTCCTGTTTAATCCTATGATCAAACTTTGCTAAATCTAATCTGTGCACTGTGTGTCATGGACGACTAAGTGCTTGAGAAGTTTAAAGCCATAAAAGTCAGTCAGTTCTGAGTAATTCCTAAATAAATGTTAACGGATAGTTAAATGGTTAGTTTCTGGTTTCATTGTAAAAGTTTTGCAAATATTTTAAACACCCATCAATGAGACAAAAGAAAAAAGGGGCGGGGAGAGTAGTGATAGAAAGAATGGGGTGAGGAAAGAGTGCATGGAATTAGCAAAGTGAGAAAATGTTCAATATAAAGGTGAGACACAAATGGGAAGAGGAGAAAACAGGAGTGAGAGAGAGAGAGAATAAAACTACAGTGGAGAGGAATCAGTATTGGAAGAAAGTGAAGACAGAAAAAGTGAGGAAAAATCTGACCTTCCTGAAACACCAGCCAACGACAGAGAGAGGGAGAGCTGTCTTCTGAAAAGATAATCAGGCATCAGGAAATAGCAGTAGAAAAATCAGGAAATCCCAAATTACCTGACCTAGATAGGAAAACTGAAAATTAAAATTAAAGGGGTCAAGAAGAGAAGGAGACATGGAAAAGGATTAAAAGGGAGTGCTGCTCTTTTTTGATGTTGATAGGCAAGGAATCTATGTCTCTTGCAGGAGTAACAATACCTTTGTACAAAAAAAAATTGGGTAGTATTTCTTAACTCCCCCTGAATCTATAGCTAACCATTCTAGTACAAAACACAATGGACAGAGGCAGGAGAAGATAATTCAGCATGGCTGGACAATGCTTAGAGGATCTCTACATCCTAGCTCTTAAAAAAATTAAGCCCCCCAGACAAGACAGGGTGCGTAGAACCCCGGTTGACAGTAAACATTTCATTGGGCTGCACTCAATGTGCCACCTTTTGTATAGAATTTCCAGAAAAAGCCAACTGTCTATTTCTGATTGCAACAGGCAGAGCTATTAAGTGTAGAGAGTTTGGTCATAATTAAGAAAATCACTAGCCAGATTCAAAAGATAGGTTGAAGAATAGACAGTTTACACAGAATACGGTAGGTTTACAAGGCACAAATGACTCAGAAGCTATCAAATGAGAATAGTTCCTCTGACGTCCTGAGAAGACCCTGGTAGAGGCTTCTTTATATGCTTTAATAGGTTTGCAGTTCAACCTTGGTAGTGTATAGGAATTGGGTGGTATCCCTTTAAATAGCTGTAAGTCTTAGTGGTGCTCACTGTATTCTCTGTATTAGAAACCAGACAGAGCTGTAGTATGTAGGTAGCTAGGCCTTGCACGTCATGTGTAGTTAGTACACACTGTTATTTGAACTCAGACGGGCCCAGCTGGGTTCTTCATATTACTGTTATGTAAAGACACGATCCCTTTAAAATACTGCTTCTAAACTTCCATTTAACCAACATCATTTGTCAGACAACTTACCAGATAATCTTAACATGATAGTTTCCTCAATTACCAACCCTTTCATTTCCCCACACAAAATACGGTGTAGAAGTTTTTCACATGTAACTCCTCTCTGGTGGAATTCTGCCCTGTAGGAAGCCTAACTGGCAGACTCAATTTTCATTGGTTATCTAGTTTGAAGACCATCTCCACTCCACTTCCTGCAGAGTTACAAAGATTCAGTATATTTAATTTGGCTTGAATTTTGTGATGCTTGTCAGTGGCACCATAGAATATACATATAATCCTATGTTCATTGAAGACAGTGGGAGATTTTCCATTGTCTTCAGTGGAATTGGGATCAAGGTCAGTATTTCCTGGGTGGATATGCAGCACTAGGGTTTGCAGCACAGTTATTGCAATGTGTTACCACAAAATACTAGTGGTATGGTGTACAGAGTATTTCACAATACCTTGTATTGTATTTATGTTGACTTTTTTAAAATACCAAAAAATAATTCATATAAAAAATTTAGGGCTCAGTTGTGAGCCAGCCTTATGCACCCACACTAGTATGTAAGGGAGCATGAGCCGCCCCCTTACACTGCTGCTTGGGCTACCTGCACATCATGAGGGGGGGAGGGTCGCGTGAAGCGGGGGAAGGCATGGCTGTAAATGAAGAGCAGCCTCCTAAGAAGCCACTACCCCCACTCCTGTCCAGGTCTTGGCTGCACTAGGAAGATAAATATCTCCTACACCTCACTCCCCTCCAAAGCAAAGGGGACTAGGGACCAAGTTGTGACAATCCCAGTTCAGTCTCTGCTCTGTTCCTGGGGTAGCACATATCTCAGAATAGATTGTAAGGGGCCAATTCAGGCCTTGATGAGGAAAGCAAGGAATGACAGCCACGTCACATCAATGACATTCTCATATAGTTTACAAATGACTTGAACATATTGACAAACTAAAAGCACTGAATACGACAAGGGAGAAGGGCTGAAACATCTGAAAAACGAAATCTAGGAAATGTTTCATATAAGAAAGGCACAAAGCCTGACTGCACTAAGGTTGAAGCAATTACTGAAGTGTCAGAGCCATACAACAAACAGAAACTACACAGATTTCTAGGGATGGTGACAGCTCTTTTCTTTTTCATTCTACAAATATTCTTCGTAACTGTGCACTTGAGACAGCTATTACAGAAAGCTACAAAGCAGCATGCGAGAAGAGACTCAAGCAATTGAGATGTTGAAAGCACTTTTTTTCCCCACATAGATTTCAGAGCTGCAGTCAAGGTGACATTTGATGTTTCAAAGAGTGGCAGAGGAACGGCAATCACACTACAATGTCTTTCCTGTCACATACAGAACAGAACAGTAATTGACGTTTTATGGTTCTATTTAAATGTGGCCAAAGGATGGCTCAGAGTGTAATTTTTGGGGTTCCTCTCTATTCCAAGCCCACAGGATGCAAATAGTGTGCTCAGTGTACCATATCTTGAAGGCAAGCACTACAGGTACTTGCACCTCCAGAAGTTCTGCAGCCACGGCTCATCATCCCAAGTTTGCATTACAATGTGATCCCACCAGTCAGTAGGTATTTCTCTGGCTCAGATGTGGTACGCCATCCTTTGCAGCTGCTTCATGAAGGCCACCAACAACCTTGAATTGGTTCGATCTATGTCCTACAGCAATCTGCCCTTCAGGAAATTGTCATGTTCTGTGCAGCAATTCTTGCAGCTCTGCAAATACTGGAAGATCATGTGTCCTGTTCTTGCAAGGCACATGATGATAATGTAGCACTATGTGGGTTCTGTACTTCTGTCAAAGATTTTAGACAGCGAAAATTATGAAAATTGTGAAAATTATGGGATGAGATGGTATAGGATGGAGAAAACTGCATGATGGGAACTTGACCCTGCAGTCCCAGTCACCCCTGGGCTACTCATTTCTGTCCCATCATACCTTGCCAAAGCATCCTAAAAGACAGTATGCTGGATGGTGGTGAGTTGCACACTGGGATAACTACCCATGATGCACCTCACTATACATCGAAACAAGCACTCCTGCTGAATGTGCACCCCTGACACAAGGAGCCAAGTATGCACATGCACAGTGATATACTGACTGTGACAGCTTTATACCAATGTAACTTGCATCACCAAAAGTTTGTAGTGTAGGCACACCTTAAAATTGCAAAATTAAGTTCTCTCATGTCAGGAAATAGCACAATAAAGGTTAGCTCTGCCCCTTTATGCTAATGTATTTCAGAACTGACTTCATTTACTATACGTTTTCTTTTCAACAAGCAATGTGCCTTCCCTGGATGCAATTCACAGAATGAGGGAATGTGTTATCCAGTTACGTAGTCACTATGTTCCAGCAAATGTTCATTATTGCTCTATATTGTTATACTCAGGGTGTGATTTTCAAAATCACTCAGCATTGATCTAACACTGCTCCCACTGAAGTTACACATTTGAAAAGACCACTCAATCCTCATAGTAGTATCTGATATAAGATAGTGTGAATTTCGTATCAGTAAAATTGCTTGTCTCTTTGGTACTTGTATATCCATTATCATAGTATCTGAGCACTCACAGTTTAAGGTACTTGTCCTGACAACTGTTCCTATCCATTATCCCCATTTTACAGACAGGGAGTTGAGACAGACATCAAGTGACTTGCCCTAGGCCGCACAGGAAGTTACAAGATACAAAATAGTACATAATTATAAAAGTTGCAGGAAAAAAAATGTACTGTATATTGAGAATATTTTGGGGTTGTGCAGTTAAACTCCACAGTAATGCATACATATAGGGGAGAGTTAAAACTGTGTATACCAATAACTTTCACTTTTGAGGTTTCAGTTCTTTAACTGGCACCTTAACATTTCCCCTGATCTACATTTTCTGTATGCAATTTGACAGGGTTAGTTGGAGCTGCTCTCTAGGATTGAGCAGTTATTCTGGCTTGAAAATAGCACCTATAAATTCCATAATCTGGAACAATTTGGCTGGACAGCACCAGACCATGCCCATATGTTTTAGGAAGGCCCACAACAAGGGGACTCTCCTGGAAACCTTAATAATTGCTCAGCTGGGGAAGGTGTTTTTGATCTTCCTAGTTATGGCTCTGCTAGTCACAATGTGGCTCCTGTTTGGGCTTTCTACACAATAGGCAGTAACATTCCTTCCGCACCCCTCTTGAGAAGCCCTTGCCCCAGATCCTGGGTAACTTGAAAGATACAGGAGTCTGCTTCACTCAGTCCTTGTGTGAGGTCATCGCTTCATCCCCTGCATATCTTCACTGTGTCGTCACACATAGCAGATCTGTTCCTTAGCTTCACGATCTATGAGTGGGATTTACAAGAGCACGCAGCAGCATTTTAACGTGCCTTGTGTGGTCGTGGCGCAGCTCAGCACTCTAAAAAAACCACCTCAACGAGGGGCATAGCTCCCAGTGCTGGGGCACTGTTTACACTGGTGCTTTACAGCTGTCAAACAGATAGTTAAGGGTTAATGTCTCTTTTACCTGTAAAGGGTTAAGAAGCTCAGTAAACCTGGCTGACACCTGACCAGAGGACCAATAAGGGGACAAGATACTTTCAAATCTTGGCAGGGGGAAGTCTTTGTTTGTGCTCTTTGTTTTGGGGGTTGTTCGCTCTTGGGACTAAGAGGGACCAGACATCAATCCGGGCTCTCCAAATCTTTCTGAATCAGTCTCTCATGTTTCAAACTTGTAAGTAATAGCCAGGCAAGGCGTGTTAGTCTTAATTTTGTTTTCTCAACTTGTAAATGTTCCTTTTTTGCTGAGAGGATTTTACCTCTGTTTGCTGTAACTTTGAACCTAAGGCTAGAGGGGGTTCCTCTGGGCTATAGGAATCTGATTACCCTGTAAAGTATTTTCCATTCTGATTTTACAGAGATAATTTTTACCTTTCTTTCTTTAATTAAAAGCTTTCTTTTTAAGAACCTGATTAATCTGGACTCACCAGGAATTGGTGGGGGAAGGGAGGGGAGATGGTTAAATTCTCCTTGTGTTAAGATCCAAGGGGGTGGATCGGTGTTCACCAGGAACTTGGTAAAAAAGCCTCTCAAGGCTGCCCAGGGAGGGGAAGGTTTTGGGGGGGACAGAAAGTGATCCAGACACTGAAATTTCTGGATGGTGGCAGTGTTACCAGATCTAAGCTAGTAATTAAGCTTAGAAGTGTCCATGCAGGTCCCCACATCTGTACCCTAAAGTTCAGAGTGGGGGAGGAACCTTAACAGCACAGCAACTTGCTGCGCTCAGAGGGTGGGTTTCACACCCAAGTGAGAAAGTTGCAGTGCTGTTAATTGCCAGTGTAGACAAGCCCTAGACAAATACCATCCTACATATTCAGCAGTAAGTGTTACACGTGCTCAGTATGTGATTTCAAAGGTTCATAATCAACCCTAAACCAATTTTCTCAGGAAAAATTCAAATTCACATAACCCAGGGATGACTACTTCCTTGCCACTTTTAAATTTTCAACCAGCCTTGAGATCAGCAAAGTTCTTTTAAAAAAATGCAACAGCTTTTTTATAAAGGGGAAGCATTTATTTCCGCCCCCCTCCTCATTTTCAAGAACACGTATACAAATTTTGATCACCTTTACAATCAGTCACCTTTGAACAGAAACGAAGCATGGAAAACTTCAGTCTGATAGCTGCAAGTTTCAGAAAGTTATGTGCAACTGAGAATAGGCTTTAGAATGGAATGCATTATGCAGTTCTTGCTGTTGCCTCCGCTATGCGAAGATATACTCACTGTTACCTTTTAACCACACCTGCACCTCATTCTCCTGCGTCAGGGCCTGCTCTACGCACCAGCGCTCCAAGCATGTGCTTGGGGTGGCACTTTCCAAGAGGCGGCACTCTGGCTCCCCCCCCCTTTTTTTTTTTTGCGCTTGGGGTGCAAAAAGCCAGCCCTGAGCGGAGGTGAGCTGCAGCGGTGGGGGGTGCGGGGAGGGCCACAGGAAGTAACCCTGGGGGGGGCACGCAGAGGAACCGCTCCCCCCAGCTCACCTCTGCTTCACTGCTGCCTGCTCCCCCGAGCGTGCCACAGCTCCGCTTCTCCCCCCTCCCTCCCAGGCTTGGCACAAACAGCTGATTCACGTGCCAAGCCTGGGAGGGAGGGGGGAGACGCAGAGCAGCGGCGGTGTGCTCAGGGGAGCAGGCGGAGTGGAGGTGAGCTGCGGTGGTGGGGGGTGCAGGGAGGGCCACAGGAAGTAACCCTGGGGGGGGGCAGAGGAACCACTCCCCCCCAGCTCACCTCCGCCTCCTCCCCCGAGAGCGCCGCTGCTCCGCTTCTCCCTGGGAGGGAGGGGTAGGAGGGGAAATGTGGCACGCCCAGGGATTTGGCGAAGGGGTTGGAATGGGGCGGAGTTGGGGCAGGGCCAGGGGGCGTGGGAAAATTTTTTTGCTTGGGGTGGCAAAAAACTTGGAGCCGGCCCTGTCTGCTTGGTCTGTCAATTACCCTCTGAGAGCCTTTGGGGATCACCCTCCTTGGATTGGATCTCATGATCCATGACCCACTACACCAGAGGTTCTCAAACTTTTTGGTGACCTCAGAGTGCAGCCACCATCTCTTGCTGGGGGCTGCTCTCACAATTTTTCCTAAAATACTGAATTAACTTTAGGAAAAACCAAGTAAATCCACACAAATACATACCAAAATCATTGTCATGTATTTATGTAGGGTGGGGTTTTTTTTCCCCCTTTTGCAGACTTAATAAAAATGTACAGCCCTGGATGAGGAGGTGGGCACTGGGGCAGGCAGCGAGGGCAAGGGTGATGGGGGGGGGTGAGATTGGGGCCAGAGCCTGCCACTGTGTGGCCAGGGAATGGAGCCTGAAACCCCATGGCAGAAGCCTGCCACCCACCACCCAAGGGTGGAACCCAGACCCCACTGACCCCAAGACAATGAGGAACTCACTGGCTGCCTGCTCCTCCAGCTTGTGTCTCTCCAGAGGGGGCGGGGCCCAGCCACTACAGGAGGCCATCCCTCCCCCCATCACAGCCCAGGCAGCTGTGGCTGCAAGAAAAGCACCTGGTGGTCACCTTTGAGAAACACTGCACTAGCCTGACAGAGTGGGTGGCTCTGGGTAGGCTGACCAGACAGCAAGTGTGAAAAATTGGGACAGAGGTGAGTGTGTGTGTGTGTGTGGGGGTAATAGGAGCCTATATAAGAAAAAAGCCCCAACTATCAGGACTGTTCCTATAAAATTGGGACATCTGGTCACCTTAGCTCCAGGACCTGAAATTCATGTAGCCTGCACAACCCTGAATATCAGCTACCTGCTTGTTTATTCTCCTCTGGTAGGGAAGGCAGGGTGAACTTCCTAGCAGACAGCAGTTCTCCTTTAAAATGAGCTTTATTAAAGAGTAAAAAGCATAGGGAGAAACACTTATCCTGTAGTAAAGTACGTTGTATTTCCTATTACGTTACAGAAGAAAAAGATACAGGTTAGGTCACTTCATGTCTCTTGAGACACACTTAGCTTCTGGTCTTCTAGTTAGCTAAACAGCACCCTTTGTTCTTCCCTGAATCCATGTCTCTCTCTCAAGAAGTTCATCTATGTGCATACTCAAAGTTTTGTTGTTTTTATGAATTCTGTCAGAAAGCAGATTTGGAGCCTAGAGCTGAGACTTGTTTATTCAAGAAACAAAGCTTTGATAAACGAAATTATTTCAGTAGAAATCAAAATAGTTCATAATTAGATCATCCATTTGGAGAACAAAAACAATAAGATGTGACCTCCATGACAAGTGGACTATACAGGCACTTTCACTTAGGCCAGTAACAACCTGTTCAAAATTTACCTTTAAGAATCTGTGGGACAGGTTCACGGTCATGGTGTGGGAGGAAATGATCCAAGGGGGAAATGTTCTCAGGCAAAAACCTACTATGTTACACTATGAACTGTTCAAGTCAATACATTATTCACCACGCAATATTGAATGAACAAATGTATTAAATCATGATCTGTTCATATATCAAACAGGAAGGAGGACTATGTTCCCCAAATAAGTTACTTGCAATGATTTCTTTGACCCACTTTAGCCAGCACATAGAGAGCTCTATAGCTCTTACAGGAGCAAAAAAGATTGAAAGTCTAGAGCTCAATTCACTAGAGCTTAACAGTGTTTGTGAACTAGGTCATTCTATCAAATGTGTTTTTGGTAGACCTCCTCCTCCCCAGGAACCTGAGCAACATGCTATTGTAGTCTCTCCCCAGTTTGGGGCTACATATTTCATATTTTCCCTCTGACCTTGTGCCTGAATCTAGCTCTTCATATATAGCAGAGTAATGAACTACTTCCACTTAGCTCCAGGCTTGTTGATATCAAATGCATCTTTGAAGCAGAAAGACTGCATCCACCCACATTAAACTGAGAATAAAAAAAAAAAGCTGCTTTTTATGTAGTCCCAAACCAAAATTACATGAAAGCTCCTAACAAACATCTCCCTCATGCTCCTGCTATATGAACACCTTCTTACCAGGTTTTCCTTTCCTTGTCACATCAGTGGGTTTAGGGGGAGACTACTTGGAGAATTCTCTTTTCTCTGGCCTGGTCTACACTAGGACTTTAATTCGAATTTATCAGCGTTAATTCGAACTAACCGCTCAACCGTCCACACCAGGAAGCCATTTAATTCGAACTAGAGGGCTCTTTATTTCGAATTTGGTACTCCACCCCGGCAGGTGGAGTAACGCTAAATTCGACACGGCTAGCTCGAATTAGGCTTGGTGTGGATGCTAATCGAACTTAGTAGCTCCGGGAGCTATCCCACACTGCACCACTCTGTTGACGCTCTGGACAGCAGCCCGAGCTTGGATTCTCTGCCCAGCCACACAGGAAATGACCCGCGAAAATTTGAATTCATTTTCCTGTCTGGGCGGTTTGAATCTGACGTTCTGGTTGCACATCGGGGCGAGCTCCACAGCACCGGCAGCAATGCAGAGCTCTCCAGCAGAGGAGTTCATGTAATCTCTGAATAGAAAGAGGGACCCGGCATAGACTGACCGGGAACTCTTCGATCTGATCGGTGTGGGGGGCGAGTAGTCTGTGCTTTCGGAGCTGCGCTCCAACAAACGGAATGCAAAGACCTACGAGAAGGTCTCCAAAGCCATGATACAGACAGAGGATACAGCCGTCATGCAACGCAGTGCCGCGTGAAAATCAAGGACCCCAGACAAGCCTACCAAAAAATCAAAGCGGCCAATGGACGCTATGGAGCCTGCCACCACTGCCCCACCAGTGACCATGGACTCTGATGATGGGACAGTGTCGACGGACAGTTCCTCGACGATGTTCACGGACGGGGAAGATGAGGAAGGGTTTGTGGAGGACGAGGCAGGAGATAGTGCTTACAACGCTGGTTTCCCCGACAGCCAGGATCTCTTCATCACCGTCACGGAGATCCCCTACCAACCCTCTCCGGCCAGGAACCCAGATCCTGAATCAGGGGTAGGATCAGTCGGTAAGTGCTTTAACCATGTTAACTTTTATTCTTAATATAACAGGAATCTGAAGTGTGTGAAAAGGAGGTCTCTGTATATATGGTGATAGAACAGAAATCCTCCTGGGAGAACTCCACGAAGCTCTCCTGCCGTTAATCGATAAGCATCAGCAGGAGGTTCCTGGGGAGAGCTGCCTTATTGGGTGCTCCGTGATAGCACACTTTTCCGCGCGAGGCTTTCATGCGGTATTCAGGGAGCACTGCCTCCCAGAGCACGGCTGCATAGGTCCGTGGTTCGTGCTAGATTTCACGCAGCATGTGCTCTCTATCTCCTTCAGTGCCCGTCCTCACGGTGATCTCGCTCGGAGACTCCTGCATCTAAGTAGGGGAAGAAATGTTACGTTACGCCTGGTCCAAAGTATTTTTAATAAATAAACGGACAGACGGCATAGCACAGACTCAGCACGCAGCTGCGTGACGAGCGTAACGGAAAGCCAAAGAATCAAATGGACGCTCATGGAGGGAGGGGGGAACGAGGACGCAAGGTATCCCACAGTTCCTGCTGTCTCCGAAAAGCATTTGCATTCTTGGCTGATCTCCAAATGCTTCTAGGGTCAAACACAGTGTCCGCGGTGGGTCGGGGCATAGCTCGGCAATTTACGCACCCCCCCGACCCCCAGAAGTTAAAGGGAAAACAATCCTCTGTTGACTCTTTTACATGTCACCGTATCTGTACTGAATGCTGCAGATAGACGCGATGGTGCAGCACTCAACACCAACATCCTTGCTCCCCCCACGCTATGGATGGCTGATGATGAGGATGCATTTCCATCTTTTTGTACCATCAGCCTATTGGCACATGGGGCAGTGCAAAAGGGCTGGTAACCATGACAACCATACCAACTTGCTTGGGACCGGTCAGTCAAGGCCGCCTGGTGCTAATTTTTCATGGTAGATGGTGCAGTATGGCTGGTAACCGTCCTCATCATTGCGACAGGGGGCTGAGCTCCATCAGCCCCCACCCTTCATTGTAAAGAAAAGATTCAATTGCCCCTGGACTAGCAGAGGGATGAGTGGCTCCCTCCTCCACACCCCTTAATGTCATCTCTGGACTATCATTGCAGCTGGAGGCTTCCTTCCACTCATTTCTCACAAACGACTACCTGTGTCTTATTCATGCATTCTATATTACTTCATCACACAAGTGGGGGGACAATGGTATTGGAACCCAGGAAGGCTGGGGGAAGAACGGAATGAACAGCTGGGGTTGTTTCAGGAGCACACCCTGTGAATAGCGTTCAGCTAAAAATTTATGCAGGATTGGACAGAGAGCAGCTGTGGTCTCTGGTTCTATGATACAGTGGTTCTCTAGTACAGTTGCCCATATTCTAGGCAGGACTGATTCTATTTTTAGATACCCAAAAAGGAGGGATTGACTCGGGGAGTCATTCCCAAATTTTGCTTTTGCGCCCCTGGCTGATCGACCAGGGGCACTTATGACAGCACCAAATGGCGCAGTGCAAAAGGACAGGTAACCATGACCATCTTATTACCGTCTTCTTACCAGTTCATGGTATGGTAGACGGTGCAGTATGCCTGGTAACCATCGCTGCTGTCATGCAAAAGCAAAAGCATGCTGCTGTGTAGCGCTGCTGGTCCGCCTCTGTCAGCGGCATCCAGTACACATACGGTGACATACACAAAAGGCAAAATAGGATCCATTGTTGCCACGCTATGGCGTGTGCCAGGGCATTTCATGGAAAACGTGCTCGAAATGATTGTCTGCCGTTGCTTTCCCGGAGGAAGGAATGACTGGCGACATTTACCCAGAATCCACCGCGCAAATGATTTGTGCAACAGCTGGCACAGGTGTCTCAACAAAAAATTCACAGAGACAGCCTAGACTCAGTTAATTGTTCGCAAAAAAGTATCATTGCAAGGAATGCACTAACTGTTTCCCATCTCATAGCTTCCACTGTCTCCAGACCTTCCACAGCATCCACCTCGCAGAGGCTGGCGAAGATTAGGCGGCGAAAGAAAAAGACAAGGGACACGATTTTCGATGAATGTGTGGGCTGCTACCTAGCCGAGGCGGACCAGCAGAGGCAGTGGAGGGAGAAAGTCTCTCTGTACCAGCGCTCACACAGCGAATGGGAGGAGAGGTGGCGTGAGGAACACAAGAAGGCGACTCAAGCAATGCTTGTACTAGTGAGGGAGCAAACGGACACGCTCCGGCGACTTGTGTATGTTCTGCAGGACCGCTGCAGGACAGAGCCCCCGGCAGTATCTCTGCAACCGCCCTCCCCCGCCACAAAGTCACATACCCCCCTCACCCTAAATAACCAGGAGGATGCCCGCCCTGGGCCGTGAATACTGTCACTGCACCCCAGCAGAGTGCTCAAGTAACCAAAAGCTCTCATACCCTACGTTTGCATAATTCCTTCCCTTCCGGACTCAAACAAGTCCCAATCCCAGTCCCATCCCATAACTGTGTACTTAAGTAATAAAAATACTTTGCTGTTAAGTACTGTTTCCGTCATGTTTTTTCACTGAAGACTGTGTTTGAATGGGGTGCGTGGGGAAGTGCGTTGCTAATTGCATAGGACAGGCACCTTTCCCAGGGTACAGACACGGGGGCCGGATCAGCAGCGGGTAACACACACAGTGCAGTCAGCAGGCACCGTGGTCGGTATGGGAGGTGGTTTCCAGGTTCTGTGTGGGCGGTGGGGATGTGACTTTTTAGCGGGGAAGGGCGGTTACAGATCTTATACAGCGGTCCTTGTCCTGGACCGCTGAGTCACGCAGCAGAGGAATCTGTATCCGTCCTCCTCCGCCACAAGGCCACATAGCCCCCCGCACACAGAATCCCAAAAAGGAGGGATGGCAAGCTCCGTTGAAACAAGCAGTCCGGCAATGCGGACCGCTGTAGGAGCAGGAGCCTGTCATTCCTTGAGTTTAGAGGCGGTCTTTACATCAGCGCACACCCTACCCACCGTTTTTCTGCGTTCCAATTTCGACCCTTTAACGAAAAGTCATGAATAAAGAAACCTCTCCTCAGTAACAGTGTGACATGTATTTTATTTTTACACGTGTCTTGGAAGTGGAGGAAACGGGGAGAACGGGGTATTTAACCGAAGAGGAGAGTCAACAGTAACTGGGTAAAGAAACAGGGGCAGGTTCAGCTTCTCTGTAAAGAAACTGAACAGTCACAGGTCACGCTGCTCGCTGGTATTTAAAGAGTTCCTTGTCGCTGTCCCAGGCGCCTGTATAGGGCTTCATGAGCAAGTGCATTAGCGGGCAGGCTGGGTCACCGAGGATCACTATAGGCAAATGCACATCCACAACAGTTATTTCGTGGTACGGGAAGAAACTACTTCCAGCAGGCGTCTGAGCAGCCCACAGTTCCTGAGAACACACGCATCAGGAACCTTGCCCGGCCATCCGACGTTCATGTTGGTAAAACGTCCCCTATGGTCCCCCAGTGCTTGCAGAACCATTGAAAAGTAGCCCAATTTCTCAGCAGCTGAATGTGGAAGAGGTGGACGATAAAGTGCGAGGAGGAGAAAACGGCGAGGATCGCAGCGGGCTACATGCTTGCAGTGCTGTGGCGTCCACGCTGTCACTGACCAGAAAAGTGCACGAACAGATTGCCCGCAGGCGCTTTCAGGGAGGGAGGGAGTGAGGGCGTGATTGACGGTTCAATGACGACAGTTACCCAAAACCACCCTCGACACATTTTTTTCCCCCAGCAGGCATTGGGGGCTCTACCCAGCATTCCAATGGGCAGCGGGGACTGCGGGAACTGTGGGATAGCTTCCCACAGTGCACCGCTTCGAAAGTCGACGCCGGCCCCGTTAATGTGGACTCAGAAGTTCGAATTAGTGTATTTAGTATGGATACACAAATTCGACTTCATAAGGTCGAATCCACAAATTCGAATTAAGTAGATTCGAAATAGTCCTGTAGTGTAGACAAGGCCTCTGTCTCATGTTCTCTTTGATTCTTCCACTACCACCATCTAGCATTTCCTGTTCAACAACTCCTTCCATTCTTGGTCCAAGGTCCCTTCAGCTCCTTTCACTACCATAGGTTTGAAGCTCTTTAATACCTATGGCACAAATTCAGGCCTGAACCCCGATTCTCATTCTGGTTTAGATAATCTCTGCACAACAAAAAGAGGAGGAAGCAAAGTTTCAGGCTGGCCCCAGAGGAAATTTAAACCAGTCTCAGGGCTACTTTAATTTACACCTGGTTGCCTATAACCCAGAAAGGATGATTCTGAGTGCCTGGATAGCTGAAGTGCAGTAGCACTTCTGCCACATCTCTTCCCCTGACGGGGCCCCTTCTACAAGAGGACTACAAGGAGGCATGGCAGAGAGCCATTATGCCAGTTCTATGCCATGTGGCAACGCTCCCCTATACCAGGGGATTTCCCCTAGTGGCTGAATCCAGTTTTTATGCCACTAGAGCACTATAAAGGAGCTATAATACAATGGAGAATCTGACCACCAGTATAAGTTTTGTTTTTTCTTCCCTCCCCTCCTGCTGATGATAGCTCATCTCAATTGATTAGACTCTTCCTGTTGGGATGTGTCCCTGCCATCTAGACCTTTTTTTTTTTTAAATCTGACAACTGCTTACTGCAATTCTAGTTCATTAGTGCTCAGAATAACTATCCTTCAAAATAGTAGATCTTTATTGGGCTGTATTAAAAATAGACAAATATTTAGAATTAACTGAAGCAATAAAGCAATGGTTTATTAGTATTAAATTCTACTAAACTGGAAACAAATTAACTTATAATAAAGGTTTTATGGACAGTCTAGTGTTGCCAAGTTTGTTTTTTAACTTTAGGAAAACAAGCAAAGCGAGGCACTTAAAGTTGTATTTAGAAGTACAATTTATAAATGTAAACATACGTTATACATCACTGAAATAACATTTTCCATTTATTGATCTAAATAAAGCAAAATAAATATTTTGGTAATGGGCTTTTCCACAAAAAAAAGACATTATGAATAAGTCACCATCTCTGATATAAGATCTGCTTTAATGTGATTACTCTCTGAAGGCTAGTGTGTCTGTTGAGTTTTGGTTTTGCCCCTCTCAGCTATAGATGCAAGTTTTCACTAATCAAGCAAGAAAACATAAGGGTCTGAAATCTCTTCTGAAGTCATTTTTCCCCTCCTACGCCATTATGCCTCAAGTACCAGCCTAAAACCACCAAACCCTCAGGGAGTCATGCCGATGGCTATTAGAAGTAATTACTCTCTAGCCACTGGCAGCACCAATGAATTTCAGATCATTGGCCAGAGGACTCCCCCTTGAAAGTTATGAGAAGTGCTCCTGCCTAACAGAGACTGATGAATGTGCAGCATCTGTGATGCTCCCGGTCCCAGAAGTATGAGACTAAGCACTGTCTTGAACATGTGACTACAGCACTGCAATGTGTTACTACTTTGTCAGAAGACAGGTATTCCCTATATTTAAAATGGGCTTGTGTCTTCCTAGCAGTAATGCCATAACCTGTGGTTAAAAGAATAATTTTAAAGGACCTCCTCTTACACACACACAGCTTAGTACAAGTTAAGAAAGCATTCCTCATGAATGATGAAATTCCTTGATCCACCCTGGAAAACCTGCTTTTCTGTTTTTGTTTATGGAAAACCTATGAAATATAAACTCCACAGATTCTGGGGAGCTAGGTACATGGCATAAAGGCAGTGCCCTGTCCCAGCCGGAGCTTTGCAGGAATGCAGTCATTGTGTGTGTGGAATCTGTCATAGGAACAACAGAAATGGTCAAAAATGGAGCTCCATTCTTAATTCTGAATTTCCTGGCTGTGCATTTTAATCAAGACCCATATGGGATGCTTACATAATTTAATTCTTATAATTTAATACAATTGTCATCCTTTATGAATGTGTGTTCTATTTCTGAGCAGTGAAGGACAAGTAAACTGCCAGGGACAGACAAGTTTGCAGAACTATATCCTCTACAGTTTATACATCAAGTCCTCAGGTGCACAAAATATAGAACAAAAGAAATACCATTTAAAAAAGTTCTCTAGGTGTTTAACTAGTGTAACTAAAGCATTATCACTATTTTGAAACGCCCTCATGTTTGTCCTCTGATAAAGTCTCTTCAGGTATTTGTTCTCCCTACTAGAGAGAGAAATAAATATCTAATAAAATAATAAATTCTCTGCCACATCTTGCCTGAAATGGGGGTAGGGGCACTAGGGGATGTTGATTTTGTGAAGTGAAATATGTTTTGGTTCATCTCAGGGTTTTTAAGTTGGTTACCATTCCTGTTTTGTTGTTTTACAGAAAAGTAAACACCCAACACATTTGAAGGTGGAAAATGCCATTTTCCTGTGAAAAGCTGCCAGTTTTTCCACATAGAAGTTTCAGAATTTGGACCAGGGTAGGATTTTATCTTTTTGGCCATGAAAGTCCAGTTTCAGAAAATGCAAGTTTTCCCCCTTGATCAAGTACAGAAATCTTGCAAAAAAATCATGAAAATCTCAGTTCTTGCACATCAGCAGCTTATGAGGCAAAAATGGATAGCTTCACACACAGCTCTCAATTCATTATTGGTCTCAGGCTTCATGCCACACACACAACTGACAGTTTCTGCTGCAGAGAACCCTTGGCTTGAACTAGCCTGTGGCAGACTGGGCACCCCGGCACCCCTTTGTGGCAGGGGCAGGATGGGGTGCTGGCACCTCACCACTCTCAAGTCCTTACGTTCGCCTCCCTGCGGGCGGTCAATGACAGCCTCTTGGTCTTCCTCTCTACTATCACCCATCTGGCGCAGTAGCGTGACCTAGCACCTCCCTTACAAGCAGGGTAGCACAGCCTAGCGGCCAGAGTCCATATAAGCTCCCTCACGGTTCAGAGGTGAGTGGGTAGAGGCACTCAGGCCCACCCTCTCCACCGAGCCCCCAACCCAGGGCCCTGGTAGTGGCAAGCTCTCCTTGCTCCTCGATTGGCAGGGATCCGCCCACAACACACCATGCTTCCCCACAGCTCTAACACTGTTTGTCTCTAAAGATCCCCTGGGTCACTTCCTACTGTAAATACCAGTTCATCTGGGGCAGGGGGTCCTCCAGTCTGTTTCGCTCCTGTGACATCCCCTGTTGGGGGACCAAGTAGTGCCTTAGCTTGGCTAGCTCCTGGATCCTTACGCGCCGGCTCTCCCTCCTCAGAAGCAGGCAGCAGCATGCATCCTTCTCCTCCAGTGATCAACCCAGACTGAGCTGATCTGCAGGCTTTTATATCTATTCTCCAGTTGGAGCATGCCCAGCAGAGCTTCCAGGGCGTGGCTTCCTCTGTTAGGAAGCAAGGGTTAACCCCTGCTGTACCAGTGCAGGGCCACTCTGCCCCATCACATAGCCAAAGAGACAGAATTGCCACTCACTTTTAGAGAGCTGTGCTACCTTTAACTCATTGCTGACAATTTGAGACAGTACTGGATAATTTTCTCCATATTATCAGACTAGTGAATAACAAACTTCTAATTTATAATTCAATTCCAAGGTCTGTGTCATTAAAATAGAAATTCAAAAGACTTCATTCTGTAACAGTATATGCTGCCTGCCTGTCTTTCAATAGAGCTGGAAATGTTTCTGTACTTTAGTGCTAAACATTTTAGTGACCCCACCCCACGCTACTACATCTTCTTAATTTTACTCTATATTTTTGCTATATATGCTATTACGTATGAGAATTATAGGTTTATTTGTATTTAGTTACTGTTATATTCTTTTAAATGGTTTGACTTCTGGAGTCATGGGATAGTTGTCTCCATTCTTTTACCCTTTGTACTGAATATTAAAGTTGCATTAATGTTATGACAGCAAGCTGAAAAGTAATTAAATGAACAGTTAAGATGCTGTACTAGACTCTGGTATGTCTCAGTTGAAAGAATAAGGTTTCTTCCTGAATTTCATTTTAAAATATGAATCCACTTTTTATTATAGGAATGTACAAAAACAACTAGAAATCTCTTATCTTTGAGCCCTTGTAATTCAAAACTATTCTCATTTTGAAGGACAATTTCGATCCCAAGGTCAATGTTATACTGGAAATAGAAACTGTTAGAAAAACAGAAAATGCAGGTTGGTTTTTACTAGTGATGAGTGCCAAACAAAGAACACTTACTCAAGACAAGAGAATGTTAAACATGATCTAATTAAGCCTTGGAGCTCAATGTAAACTGCAAGGTCTTAAGCTGCTGTAACTTCATCTTGTTTACATGAAAAATTAAAGCAAATGGTAAGTGTGTTAAGAAAGGTCAGATTCTTTTTAAAAAAAAATCTACTAAAAAAATCAAAATGTTAAATAGATGAATTGACTGAAAGATTGTTCATTCTCTGGCTCCAGCTCCATTTGTCAGAGTACAATTACCCTCATTATTAGAATTTAGGTTACATCCTCATGTGTGTCTGTCTCTGTTCATGAATAAAAATCTCTCCATCTGAACCCCTCCTGCAAATAAATTCAACAGCTCCCATTTTTTCGTTCAGACGAATGGCGTGTATTTTATATATATCACATACACACACAGAATAGAGACTGGGTTTAGGAGAGTGTAAATGTTAATGCAGCTATAGATATTAGGCATATGGAAAATATCCCCTTTGCCCATATAAAACACGTTTATTTTCATATGTCATTAATAAATAAAATTGTTTACAAACATTCATTGCTCACTGAAGAACAGCACAAATCCTGCAGGTCTGGTGTAGATGTAATACAAGATGACAAGCACTCCTAAGGGTGTTGGCATTCTATCAGCAGCAAAAAGACAAACATTGCATTTCCTTACATGAAATTCTGATGCCCTTGTTACTGTTTCATAGGGTGGCTGATGTCAGTCACTATAGATCTAGGTGAGTGACACAGAAACCTTCTGGTAATTGTCTTGTTTTTGCCACAATGTTGTGGGAGAGGGGAAAATCAAACTATTTCATTGGTTTCAGATAAGAAAACAGAGGTAGAGGCGTGAGTTTCAGAAATGAGAGTAAATGAAGCTGTGATATTAGAATGAAAAACCTGGGAGGAGGGAGACATTTGAGTTACAGGAGCTATAACAAATGCTGCAATGCAGATAGGTAAACTACAGCATATTTTATTTTGAGTTGCATGAACTCAAAATGCACACTTCTTTTGTCCATGGCAACTGCTTCCACTCCATTGTATTCCCTAGTCATGTTCAATGGCTACCCATTAATACTCCATTAAGCTGCACACCTGCAGGGGCTCAGACCAGTGCACTGGTACCATTAAACTTCTCTATAACCAGTAGACCTAGAGCCAACTACACAAAAATCTATTTTCTTTGTCCTTTTGTTGGCTTTTTTTACCCTCTAAAGCAGCGGTTCTCAAATTGTAGCAACTTGAGGACCCGCATTTTGATTTAAATTTTTTCACAGACACCCGCCCCCCCGCAGGCTCTTGCTCAGAGACAGGCACCACCCCCACTCCAGAGAGATCAGAGTTGAACAGATCATTTCAGAAGGTTCCTTCACTGACATAGAATGAGAAAATGTTTAACAAAGTGAAATACTAGTATGGAAATTGCAACATGATTTCTTCTCTATTTCCCAGGAAATGCAGTATATCCATTGTCCAGTGTTATGATTCCACTTTGATGCACACTTCCTCATTTTAGAATTCAGTGAAGAATTTCCCTCATAGTTTTACTCACAAAATGTCATACAGGTTGTCAGTTTAACAAGATGTGAACAAATCCCCAAGTGTGTGGTGATCGGGGGGAGGGTGGTATTTCCCCTTCCCAATAGTTGCCTATTAACACTGGCAAATTCTCCCCAATCCCACTTTAGGCAGGTGGAATGGACTCTGAAATTCTAGAACAAATGTACCAGACTCTCTCTCTCTCTCCCTGCAACAGCTTTTGGAATTGAATCAGTGCCGCCACCACCACGTATAATATGTAATTGATGAGTTCCCCCCCACCAGACTCTGAACTACTGACCTCTGTCTCCATTATGAGAATATTGTAGTCTGACAACTGGAGTAAACAATCCAAAACTTGTTTGCTATTTCAGTAGGGACATGCTGTTGTTCACTTGACATGATACTACCATCCATACACTGACTCATTCAGTCTGAAAGTGCCAAGTGTACATAGTTACTCCTGGGGGAATTCTGCACCAAACAATTTAAAATTTGGTGCCAAAATATTAAAAATTAAGCACACAATATTTTAAAATTCTGCAAAATTCTACAAATTTTATTTGTCAATAAATAAATGTGGCTCCAGCATGGCACTGAGGAGCACAGGTCACTGGCTGCACTGATGTAGGAGATGACCCTGAAGCCCCCACCTCCCCTGTATAGGGACTCGGCAGAGAGGCTGCACCTGACCCAGTGCAAGGGCTGGGCCTGCACCAGAAACACCCCAGAGCCCTGCCTCTCTGTGCCAGATGCGGGTAGGCAGGCTCAGCCCAGCAGGATCCAAGTGTGGAGGGGCTTAGTGTGGGTGGATCCAGGTGTAGGTGAGAGGTTTCTGTGAAGCACAATTTGGGTGCGGGCGGCTCAGTGGGAGATCTGGATACACAAGGCTGGTTGGGAGCGGGGGTCCAGGTGCAGGGGCAATGGGACTCTGCAGGGGATCTCGGTGAAGGTGGTTGGGGCTCAGGATGGGGGGCCTGGGTGTGGGGAGTTGGGGCTTGGCAGGGGGTCTGGGTGTGTGGGGGGGCTCAGTGTGGGGGTTGGGTGCTGGGGGAGTGGGGCTAGATAGGGTGGGGGTCCAGGCGTGCAAGGCTCAGAGGGGTCCAAGCACAGAGGAGTAGGGCTTGTCAGGGTGAGGGTTCAATAGGTCTGCTTAACAGGGGAGCCCCAGCTGCTGCTGAGGGGATGCCACATGCTGGGCTCCTGCTTTCCCTTTTCTTCTCCATTCCCCTCTCCCCTTCCCTCCCACCCAGCCCCACCATGGGCACTCACTGTTGCACAGAAAACAAGCTCCCAGCACACAGAAGGGGAGCACGACTGGCACTAAGACCCAGGATGTGGTGTTCAGCTGCAGAGTCAGCAGAGCTGAGATACAGCCTCCTGCAGCTGGGCAGCTCTGTGCTTGCAGAATGGTGCGGGGGGGGGGGGGCGGGAGGTGGAGGCAGGGCCGGTGCAACCATTTAGGCGACCTACGCGGTCGCCTAGGGCACTGGGATTTTGGGGGCGCCATTTTCTTCAGCAGCGACTGCGGTGGCCGGATCTTTGGCCTCCCCGGTCACCGCCGGCATTTAGGCAGAGGGAGCTGGGGCAGGGGAGCGTGGGGAGGGCTGCCTGCAGCAAGTAAGGGGGGGCAGCACGCAGGGGAACTCCCTGCCCCAGCTCACCCCTGCCCTGCCTCCTCCCCGAGCATGCCATGGCCGCTTCACTTCTCCCACCTCCCAGGCTTGCGGCGCCAATCAGCTTAGGTGCCGCAAGCCTGGGAGGCGGGAGAAGTGAAGCAGTGATGGCATGCTCAGGGTGCTCGTGTGCGGAGCAGGGGTGAGCTGGAGCGGGGGGGGTGCCTCAAGGCGGAGGGTGGGGAGCTGCCACAAGGGAGGCACCTCAGGGTGGAGGGGGGGAGCTGCCGTGGCGGGGTGCCTCAGGGCGGAGGGGGGGGAGCTGCCGTGGCGGGGTGCCTCAGGGGGGAGGGCGGCGCAAGGTGGAAGTTTCGCCTAGGGCGCGAAACATCCTTGCACCAGCCCTGAGGAGAGGCAGCGGCAATCCCTCCCCAAAAACTGTGCCCATGGTCACTCCCCGCCCTTCCCTCCTGCGTGACTTCCCTGCCATTTTCTGCAGGGAAACAAAGGAAATCTGCGAGGGCTGAGGGCGTTCTCTGCCAGCATGCACTCCTGAAGAATTCCCCTAGGAGTACATATTGCTTGAGTATCACTGAACTTTGAGCTGGGGAAATACTGGTGAAAGTTCTTCATCCACATCTTTGCAAAAACCATCTTGGGATTCAGACCAACTTGGTATTCAATCTAACTTGTTCTATACTTTAGCAAGGTTAGAGGCTGTAATTTCACTCATATGGGAAAGATTAATCCATATCATTTGCTTCAAGAACCCTAATGGCTCAAAGGAATTGCTCTCAGGTTGAATAGACAGCATTAGTTATTTTTAGAGTAATTAAATTAATTAATGCTTTTTTTAAAAGACGTTTTCCTCAATCATTTTTCATAAGATACTAATAAAAATACTGGACTTCAGTTACATCAATTTGACATCAATGCTATTCCCATTCTGGAAGCAGTCAAGATGCAAAAAACACAGGTTTAAATCTTAGCTGCATATTAGTCATATTTTATAAAGATCAATACACAAGTTAAAGACAAATGTTTTGAATAAACAGCTCCCTCAAGTAAAGACTCCAGGTCCCAGTGGGTAGAACAAGGGATGGAGGAGTAGGGAAAGCTGTGTTCTAATCCCAGCTGGGAGTGACTAAGGCCTGGTCTACACTAGGGGGGGGTCGAACTAAGGTACGCAACTTCAGCTACGCGAATAGCGTAGCTGAAGTCGAACTACTTTAGTTCGAGTTACTCACCTGTCCAGACGCCGCGGGATCGAAGTCCGCGGCTCCCCCGTCGACTCCGCCACCGCCGTTCGCGGTGGTGGAGTTCCGGAGTCGACGGGAGCGCGTTCGGAGTTCGAACTATCGCGTCTAGATTAGACGCGATAGTTCAAACTCCGAGAAGTCGAACTCTACGCGTCGACCCGGCGGGTAAGTATAGACCTACCCTAAGTGAGTCACTTCATTTCTGTGCAATCTGGTCTGTAAAATGCACTAATTGATGACACAGGTAACCATAGGCCAGTTAGCTTGACATTAATCCCAGGTTAAAATCATGGAAAGTCTCATAAGGGATGCAATCAGTAAAGTCTTAAGGATGGTAGTAGAATTAATGCCCATAAATCATGCGTTCCATTTTGCAAAACATTTCAAGAATTCAGGATTTGTTTTCTTGCCACATCAGGATGAAAACGTGATCTTTGGAAATTCTTTTGCAAAAAAGGCAGAAAGAGCTCCAGAATGGCCCAGTGGTTAGAGCTCTCACTGGGATGCGAGACCCCCAGCTTCCAGTCTTTGCTCTGCCTGAGTCAGTCTCTCTCTCTGGCCCAATGATTACTTAAATTTATACAAAGCAAAACAGTTCCAGCATAAGAGGTTGAGTCTATGCGCTAGCTAGATCACTCACCTGTGATGTGGGAGATGCAGGCTCAAATTCCTGCTCCAAATAAGAGACTAGAATCTGGGTCTCCCACATCTCAGGTGAGTGTCCTAACCACTCGACTATTCTGAGGTCTCTCTCGCGTATATCAATAAATGAGAGGGAGAGATATTACAGATGGGGAAAACAGTACTTGTTTACTTCAGGGGGATGTTGTGAGGATAAATATATTAAAGATTGTAAGTCACTCATATGCTACAATAATGGGGCTATATAAATAGCCAAGATAAATCAATCTGGATCATTTGGTAATATAGGCTCATTTGAACATGCCTATTAATACAGACAAATACAAAGTCATATTTTTAGGAGCAGAGATTATAGGTCACACTTACAGGATGAAGACTATTTTGAAAAGCAGTGACTATAAAAGGGATTTAGGAATCATGGTGGATAAACAACTCAGCATGAGTTCCCAGGATGGTGCAGTGGCTAAGAAAGCTAATTCGATCCTTGGATGTTTAAACAGGGAAATAAAAAAAGCAGTATTACTACTGTATACAGCATTAGTAAGACCATTACTGGAATACTGTGTCCAGTTCTGGTGTCTCTACCTTAAGAATGATACTGGCAAATTGGAAAGGGTTCAGAAAAAAGCTACAAAAATGATTTAAGGTCTGGAAAACCCATATTACAGTGAGTGACTAAAGAAGTGCAATTTAGTTTATTCAAGATAACGATAGAAGGTGACTTTATCAGTTTATAAATACCTGCATGGGGAGAAGATTTCCTGTGGTAGCAGATTCATTAATCTAATATTCAAAGTGTGGAAGCAGAAAATAAGAGAAGGAGGAGGATCTAGGGGTAAATGTCTTTGCTTACCTTTGAGCAAAAGGTAACTTTGACCCTAACAACACGAGAATTGTAAGAGATACTGTTTTCGCCTTGCTTTAGTTGATGAGAATGAAATGCTGACTTAAGCAGAAACTTTGAGATAAGGTAGTGTCTGGAGGGAGTTTGTATAAACAAAGGATAACCATTAGCCGTTGATGTATGTAACGGGAACCTATAAATACTCGTCTTGTACTGCTTGTAGGGGGAAGATCTGCCTAAGGTCAGGGGGACCCCCTGTCTGACAGCAGTCTTCCCTTGCAATTGCTCGTAATAAACTGTCTGACTCGTTGCTAACAAACAGAGTGAGGACTTGTTTTCTTCCACAATTTGGTGCCGTGACTCAGATGGCAACACTCGGCTGAGAGAGCCGCAATCACTATGTACTGTTCCCTTTGAACCCCAAGGTGCCAGACAAGGAGTAAGAGACCTTTTGAAATCTCTAGTGGGGTTCAGAGGAGGACTGCCCTCGGGCCTGTCTGTCCCTCTTGGGCTCACACCATGCGAACATATTGATTTTGCAACAAGGTCAGATGCAAAGCAGTGCTGAGGAGATTGCCGCCTCAGATATGGGACAGGTTGCAGCTGCATATCAGTGCTGAGGAGATTGCTGCCTCACATAAATCCGGACGTAAAGGAATCTGGGGTTCATCTGTTAATTGAGAGCATTGGTGGTTCAGTGGTAGAATTCTCGCCTGCCATGCAGGAGGCCTGGCTAGCTCAGTCGGTAGAGCAAAAGGGGGGAGGGGCGGTGTTTATCACTGCATTTTTGTGTTAACACAGCTAAGGCAAACCTGTTGCGCTCATGGCAGAAAAAAAACCAAACGATTTAGTGTTATCAGGAAGTCCAAGTGCTGGGGCACTAGAAAGGGCTTGTTTAATATCCATGAAAGCTTGTTCAGCCTCCTGGGACCATAGAAGCGGCTCAGGAGTGTCTGTCTTAGATTTTGTAATGGTTTAATTATTGTTGCATAACCCAAAATCCACTGCCTGCAGTACCCAGTCATGCCAAGGAATGTTCGCATTTGAGAGATTGTGACAGGCCTTAGAAAGTAAGGTCTTCCTCTCTAAATGTGATCATGAAAGGATTTTTTAAATAAATGGTCTTGCTCCTTTATGATGTAATCAAGAAGTCATGAAAGGTTTGTTTATTTCTTACTTTTTTAAAACTTGAGAAATATCAAGACTCAGGATATGATTATGCTTGATCTTCACAGCTTGTGTTAAAGATTTAACACCATCACACTTTAATACACATGCTGTAAGCTAGGAAAGTGTGATGATGTTAAATCTTTAACAAAAGCTTAATTTCATCAAAATATTAATTAGTATTACAGGATACGTACTCCCATCAGGGGGGTGCTGGGTTGTGGGAGAATTAAAGTAGGGATTTGGCAGCCTAAGTGGCCTAATTTCCTATGTCACCACACCCACCCTCCTAGGCAGGGCTGGGTGGCCCCAGGATCAATGGGGCCACCCTCCTAGGCAGGAGAGGGCATCCTATTGGCCAGAGGGGAGTGGGCCACCAGTAAGGGATGGGTGTCAGCCAGGGTAGGGGGACCTACTCCACCAGGTCCCAGCCTGTCTGTGGCAGGTGTATCCACCATGGGCTCAGCAGGGGTCCTTTTAAAATACACTGAGTCTATCCCCACTTCCATAACCAGATCAATGTCTAGTTCCTCCGGGCTCCTTCTTACCTTTCCTTCCAAGCCTAGTAGTCTCAAGGCTTCCGCTGTCTCTCCTCCTTCAGTTGGAGCCTTGCCCCAACTGGCTTCTGCCTCTTAGCTTTACAGGAGTCTACAGTACACATCTGCTCCCTGTGGTGGCCAGCCCAGACTGAGCTGAGTTTCTCTCTTTTCTTCTCTCTTCCAGCTGGCGCATGCCCAGTAGGGACAAGGGGGTGTGGCCTCCTCAGCCCATAGGCGTGGTTAACCCCTGCTGAACCAGTGCAGTGTAGGTACATCCCATCACAATTAGTCATTTACACCAAGTGTTAGCAAAAACAGACTGCCTTAAACTGTGTGTGTCTAACTGAAAAGCCCTCTCTTTCCCAGTTGCTCAGGTCTTGATCTTGTCATATCATTTCACCATTCTCCAATCATCAGACTTTGTATACACACGAGAAGTTCCCCCCATAATTTCCACTGATTCAGCTGAACCAGAACTAAAACTGATGGCAGCTGCAGTGCAGGCAGAGCTGTAGCAGTCTGACCCCTTTTACAAAAGTTTCCATCACACTTGCTTTTTAATAAAGGCTTCTTTAAAAGAAAGGTTTGCTTCTTGGTCTTAGCCCAGCATAAACTCTCTTGGCCTGCCCTTAATGTCATTCATGGCCTTTTTATAATGTAAATTAAAAATGCAAGGAGTTAGACACATACTTCTGGGCTAAGATTTCCCAGATCACTTCTCTTCATATTTTTATATTTTGTGTAGCAATGAATGCAGAGTTATAAGAGCACCCAACCTCTTTTGACACTATGTCCTTCACTTTCAAGTGGACCCTCTGTTCTGTCTGCAGAGACACTTCCTGTAGGTTTGTTTGGGATTGTTGCTGTTACACAGGGGCTAAAGTCAAAGGAAGGAAAGTGTGCAGCTCCCCCTCCTCCATGAAAAGCAGAGGGAGATCTTTCCCCTCCTCCTTACCTAGTATTGTTCAAAATGTGTCTGTACAGTGCCTAGCACAGTGGGGCAAACTAGACACGCCCACCAGACAAATAACAGGGAAAGTGCCTCCCCTACCTGGTCTGGTACGAGTTCCCTTTAATCAGTACTGTTACAGAGTGAGAAACATATGTCTCTCAAAGACCACATATTTTCCCTGTTTTATATTTCCCTCCCTTCCCCATTTCTGAAATACTTGGACCGCACCTGGTTCATGGGTCACAATGGGTTTGTCTACACTGCATCTGGAAGCAAGCCGCCCAGCCTGGTTGCATAGCATTCTAAAAATAGCTGTGTAGACATTGCAGCTCTGGTAGAGCTCAGGCTCTGAAGCCTGGGGAGGAGGGCTTGAAAACTTGACTTCCAGCCCAAGCTGCAATGTCAAAGCACTGTCCACACAGCTATTTTTTTAGAGCACTAGCCTGAATATGTGGACTGAGGCTGGGAGCTTGCTCCCAGGTGCATATTAGACATGCCCATGTGAGTTCCTCAGCCTGCATTTCCAGATTACCTTATTCAAGCTTTGTCCGAATTTCTTGAGCCTGTAAATTTGGGCTGAAGACCTTTTGGCAAGTGGCAGTCGCCTGCGATTTCTGGTGCTTCCTGCCTTAGGTTGAGGTGGAAATCCCAGGATGACAGCATTTCTTTTGGTCTCTATCCCAATTCTGGTTCAGTCGATCACCAGGATATGGAAACCCCTGTGAAGATGTGAAAGAAGTTGTGTTTAAAAAGAACTATATCAAATTTCAGAAATTAGTCTGCTAAGTTTGGGGAAAGAAACGGGTCTTATTTTATTCAAACCAGCTCACTCATCTCTGCTAGAAGCAAGCCAATTGTTTTGCTGGTATAATCACTAAAAGAAATACAGTTTAAAATGTGTATTGTTTAAATAATAACCATTAAAGTTTCTCTTGTTTTTGATATGAAGAATTCCATCAGGTTAAGAATGTTTGCAACTCATATGCTCAAATTCTATGTATAACTCCATTTCTGGTGTCTTGTATGTTTGATAATCTTTGTAGATTTTGTAACATTCTCTTGACTTGGAATACACATGACATTGCACCGCTTTTATCAGATTTTCCTAATAAAATAGGTTCTAAACAAACAAATATAGGAAGCAGAAAATGAGTACTGTGGAGAGCTAGTCTTTTTCACTTTATTTAGAGGTTATTTCTTCTAGAGATTATTATTGGCATTATAGCACGTAGGGACCCTAGTCACGGCCCAGGATCCCATTGAGATGGGCACTATACAAACAGCACAGAAAGATGCTTAAATCTTTGCAAAGCTCCTTTGTTTAGTGTTAGGAAGTCTCTCTATGTTACTGTCTAGCCATGAGATCTCACCTTGCCAGTTGAAGATGTGGCTTACTACTGTGTGCTTTTGCACCAAATAAATACCAGACACCACAGTATTCAAGGAGGATAAAAGTTAGGACCTTTACTTCCAAAAGGCTGATGCAAAACCCAAAGAAGGCAATGGGAGCCATTCCACTAACTCCAGTAGGCTTTGGAACAGATTCTAAAAGCAGAAGCCCCAGGGCCAGAGTTAAAGGAGTAAGTAGCAGGCTGTTACAGGCACTGGGGGCAGTCAGTAGGGATATGTCTACACTGCACTGAAGAGCGAGCCTGACAGCCCGGGTCCACAGTGCTAGTGGGGCTTGTGCAAGTGCTCTCAAAATAGACACATTTGCTGTTGTGGCTTCGCCCTCAAGCCCACGCCCTCTCCAGGCTTCAGAACCCAAGCCACAACGTCTATACAGCTATTCTTAGCGCATGAGAACAAACTCCGCTAACACAAGTCTGTGGACCCAGACTCCCAGATGCAGTGTAGACATGCCCTAGGAGACATCCTCACACGCACTGAGCATCTGTATTACACTTATTTCTAGTGAATGGGGATTATTCCTAGTAATCAGGAGTGGGATCTGCAAATGTACTTGGGCTACAGAGTTATTCCAATGACTAAGTATTTATCCACATTGGAACAGTCTGTGGCAGAGAGAAAGAGAGAAGAAATATGAATTTGGGAATAACTGTACCCCACTAGTTAGGGCACCCACCTGGGAGACCCTGGCCTGGTACCCCTGCTCCAACAAGTCCATTATTTATCCACAATGGAACAGCTTCAACAGGAGAAACTGAGGGAGCCCCAGCTCAGAATATTCAGACTGCTGAGAACACCTGAAGGAACAAAAGAACTAAACTGAGGGAGGCGTAGGGTCTGAGCCCAGCAAGAAAGGGCAGCCTCTGAAGGGTATACCTGGAGACTTAAGCTGCAAGCAGTGCAGTTTACTTTCAAGAAACTCTGCAACCTGCATAAAACATTTAGGATGAGAAATTACTATTTGTAGCCAATTTCTTTAATGTAAAAAGCCTAGTTTGCGTGTTTTGTTTTATTTGCTTTGTTCTGTTTGTTATCCCTTATAATCACTTAAAATTTACCTTTTGTAGTTAAACTTGTTTTTGTTTATTCTATAACCAGTTTTTGCAATTCATAACTGGGGGGGGGGAAGCTGTGCATATCTTCCTCCACATTGAGGGATGGGGCAAATTTCATGAGCTTATGCTGTATAGCTCTCTATACAGTGTAAGCAGGGGCGGCTCCAGGCCCCAGCATGCCAAGCGCGTGCTTGGGACGGCATGCTGCGGGGGGCGCTCTGCCGGTCACTGGGAGGGCGGCAGGCGGCTCCAGTGGACCTCCCGCAGGCATCCCTGCGGAGGGTCAGCTGGTCCCGTGGCTTCGGTGGAGCATCCGCAGGCACGTTTGCGGGAGGTCCACCGGAGCCGTGGGACCGGCGACCGGCAGAGCGCCCCCCGCGGCGTGCCGCCGTGCTTGGGGCGGCGAAACGGCTAGAGCCGCCCCTGAGTGTAAGACAATATAATTTTGGGTTTACACTCCAGAGGGTGTGTGTACCAGAGTACCGGGCAATTCCCCGAGCTGAGTCTTCCCACACAGAGCTGATTGCAGACTGTGTGATTCTACAGCTGGGTGCATCCCTACCTGTGTGTGTGTGTGTGCAGTAAGACAGGGTGAGGGAGTTCAGGCTGGTGGAAAGGGCAGGCTCAGGAGGACCCCATCACATCAGATGGCACCCCAGAAGGGGGGTCCAAACCATGACAGAAGTATTTAACACATTTAGGCATACCAACATTTTTAAACAGAGTTGGTAGCATAATAAAAAAAAGATTCAGAATCCTAGATGACTACATTGGAATTACACCAGAGATGAATTTGGCAACAGATGAATGACCAAAAACATGGATTTTGTGACAAGGTAGAGAATATATTTTAAAACAACAAAAAGACAAGATTATTGGAAAATAACTTACTATGATGATTGGAACACGTTAGATGTACAGATTGGGGTAGTTTTATTTCTTTCATACAGTGGATAAGAAATTTACAACTATCAATAAATTTTTATATTAAAAGAAATGCCATTTAGCCATTAGAGTCAGAGCTTGTTATTTAGTTGTAGAATCAAAAGTTCAATAAATGAAGGCCTAAGTTCATTGAACCACAGACTTCTGAAAATGAACTATGTTTCATTCATATTCTCATTTATCTTAATGGTTATTTGAATATTCTCAACCAACTAGCATGATCGCAAATGGAATTCAGTTGGTTTGTGAATCTGTTTTTCCTCTTATTCCATCTGCTCTTTTTAAAATGTTGTCTTGCTGTGCACATGAATGCTTAAAAGGATTAGTATGTTGCTTTCCAAATGTGTTTTTAATGTGCTATATAGACAACAGAGGATAAAGAACAGATGATGTCAAGACAATGTGACACATCTTCATTTTAGAATCAAAAAAGGGTACACCTTATTTTGTTTCCTCCTTGTAACATTAAAACTACATATCATAAAACATTTTAAAAACCACTAACTTAAAAACACTTGATACATCAGGAATGAAAAATACTAACATTAAAGCAGAAGTGTGTGATGGAGTGTCTACCCCACACTCATTCTGCAAGGATTAATGCAGGCCAAATGGGCCAATTAACCAATTAGACAGCTAATTAAGGAGCCTCAGCTGGGCAGGAATAGGCAGGGCCTATAGAGCCTAGAGCTGAAAGCAGAAAGGGCTTCTGGGAAAAGGCAGACACTTCCAGGAGAAAGGGAGGAGTGAGTGAAGATTGTAGGCGTCAGTTACTCACTCCCTGGGGAGAAGGAGACAGCTTTAGGAACTGGTAGGCCCAGGAAGGAAAGGGGACTAGTAGTAGGAAGCTGCCCAGGGGTAGAACAGTGAGTCCAAAGAGAGAAGACCCAGACTGCTGAGCTGAGGGTCCCTTGGTTGGAACCCAGAGAAGAAGGCAGGTCCATTTTCCCCTAACAGTCATTGGGAGAGTGGCACCTAGACAGCGAGCAGGAAGGCTGCCTAAGACTACTGAGAAGCCAAAGCCCCAGGAAGGGGGGGACATGGATAGTGACATGGCCAGAGGGCTGAGCCACAAAGAGGATGCTTCAGTTCCTGAAGCTGCTAGAGGGGCTGCAGGTGGATATAGAAATGGAGTCACGGTGTGCAGAGTGTGGATAGGGGGGCACCTGCCTCGAGCTAATCCCCAGAGTGAGTAGGTGCCAGTCTGGTGGTAAGTGATGTGCCCCATGACAAAGTGCATGAAATCATTAAGCGGCTATTCAGAAACAGAAAGCTGAAGAGAGGAGTTTTAGAGGACATAAAAGGTATTTAATTTTCAGTTTCATTCTAAGAAAACATTTTTGGCTTGCTGATTCAAAAATAAATCTTAAGATATAAAGTAAAGGGATATGGGATGTGTACTAAGATTTTTCTTTAAATATATTTATCAGCAGACTTGACATTTGTAAACTGCAACTTATTGAACATAACAAATATGACTCTGAAATATATTAGAATACAAATATTGGATAGATAAATTACCTAATCCTGTTAGTCAGCTTCTGCTCTGTTGGGTTTCATGTCTATTACTTCTCAGGGATCGGTATCAATATAGCTGTTTACAGATAAAATTCATTTTTGCTTTAACTTCCATTTTTCTGCTCAGCCTAGATTTTCTACTTCTTGTGTATCACTACCAGTAATAACGAATTGTCAGGACACTATAATAATTCAGTTATACTACCTGTTGTCTTAAAATTATGGCCTCTTTTACACCTGTGAAATTCAATGAGCCTTCAGCTGAAAGCACTTTCCTTTTAAAACTCAGGAGCAAATCAGGATGAAAACTGGCTGGGAAAGCACATTTCTATGTGGTAGTAAGTTGTGGAGCATACTATTTAACACACAGCCCTGTGAAGTACTGGCATGTGGCTACTGCTATCCTGGAGTTCTTTTGGAAAAAATAAAACCTGGCAAAATAGAATTAACTTGTCCAGTTAATTTTACCATCCTCTTTGCTCCAGTTAATTTGCAGAAATTAAAAGCCAAATTATGGTTACCGCAGCATGTGTGTGTGCTAGGTGAGAATTGCTCTGGATAATCCTTCTGCCATCAACAATCCCATGCAGGGGAGAGCCATAATGCATCTGCCTGCATTCCTTAAGAGCAAAAAGGTTCCACTAGCTCTGTAAGCAGCACACAATAGCTTGTGTGCCTGGATGGCATGGAGAACAGCATTATTGTGTGCAATAAATGTTATTCTACAGATTTAAGGCTTGATTCCATACTCTCGGTGGTGTAACTCCATTGGCTACAGCAGAGCAAGGCATAATTTATACTAGTCTGAGATCAGAATCACGGCCCTAGTAATTGCTGGTGCTGAGTGCCTAAAGGCATAGGCCCAGAGCCTCAAAAGTCTCTAGGTGCCTAACTCCCATTGACATCAATGGGAGTTAGGAACCTAAATGTCTTTGAGGATCTGGGCCCCTGTCCCTGTTCCTGAGCTCCATAAGCATAATGCTTCCAGGTGCCACTGCTGGGACAGTGCACCTCCTCTTCCCCCACATCACAGATCAGAATCTTAGAGTATGTCTATACTTCAAGCTGGGGATGTGATTCCCAGCTCAAGGAGTCAAACTTGCACTAGCTTTTATTAAGTTAATGCACTAAACAGTGGCGTATCCAGGTGGAGGGAACAGGGGGAGCAATCACAAAAAAAGTGCCACACGCTGTGGCGCTTTTTACTCATCTGGCAGCGCTTTTACTGATGGGGCAGCGCTCTGGGTATTCGGTGGCACCTCAGCGGCAGGACCTTCACTCGCTCCACGTGTCTTCGGTGGCATTTTGGTGGCAGGGCCTGCAGTGCCACCAAAGACACCTGAAGCTAGTGTAGGGCCTGCCGCCGAAGTGCCGCTGGGTGAGTAAAAATTAAAAAGGCGCCAAGAAATTGAAAAGGCGCCACTTGTGCTCAGTAGGAGAGCGACCGCTGCCCCGCTTCCCCCCCCAGCTATGCTACGCGCACTAAATATGGAATCAGGTTTCAGAGTGGTAGCCGTGTTACTCTGTATCAGCAAAAAGAACGATGAGTCCTTGTGGCACCTTAGAGTCTAACAATTTTATTTGAGCATAAGCTTTTGTGGGCTAAAGCCCACTTCATCAGATGCATGCAATGGAAAATACAGTAGGAAGGTTATATATACAGAAAACATGAAAAAATGGGGGTTGCCATACCAACTCTAATGAGACTAATTGATTACGGTGGGCCACACTATCAGAGGCTCATTCACCTGCACACCTAACAATGTTATATATGCCATCATGTGCCAGCAATGCCCCTCTGCCATGTACATTGGCCAGACTGGACAGTCTCTACGCAACAGAATAAATGGACACAAATCTGACATCAAGAATTATAACATTCAAAAACCAGTCGGAGAACACTTCAACCTCCCCGGTCACTCAATTACAGAGCTAAAAGTCACAATTTTTCAACAGAAAAACTTCAAAAACAGACTCCAAAGAGAAACTGCAGAACTGGAATTAATTTCCAAAATGGACACCATTAAATTAGGCTTGAATAAAGACTGGGAGTGGATGAGACATTACACAAATTAAAAACTATTTCTCCATGATAATTTTCCCCCTACTGTTACTCACACCTTCTTGTCAACTGTTTGAAATGAGCTATCCTGATTATCACTACAAAAGTTTTTTTTTCTCCTGCTGATAATAGCCCATCTTAAATGATTAGTCTCATTAGAGTTGGTATAGCAACCCCCATTTTTTCATGTTCTCTCTCTCTATGTGTGTGTGTGTGTATATATACACATACTATAATACTATATATATATATATATACCTATTGTATTTTCCACTGCATGCATTTGATGAAGTGGGCTTTAGCCCAGAAAGCTTATGCTCAAATAAATTTGTTAGTCTGTAAGGTGCCACAAGGACTCCTTATTAAATATGGAATGTAGCTGCAGCAACATGAGTGCTGGGAGGAACTAATTGCCCTGCATATGTACTTAGCATCTCTGGCAAGCACACACTAAGGGCAGCTAGCTGCTCTCGCCACTCATGCTGCTGCAGCACCATTCTATTTTTCCTTGAGCTGGGAATCATGCTGCCAGGTGAAGTGTAGACATACTCTTAGAACCCCGTATTGCCAACCTCAAACATTCATAGCCCGCAGAAAAGGCTACTATAATTCTTGGGGGTATTAACAGGAGTGTTGTATGTAAGACATGGGAGGTTATTGTCCCACTTTACTTGGCACTGGTGAGGCCCCAGCTGGAGCACTATGTCCAATTTTGGGCACCACAATTTAGGAAAGAGGTGGACAAATGGGAAAGACTCCAAAGGAGAGCAATAAAAATGATAAAGGTTTTTAAAAACCTGACCTATAAGGAAAGGTACAAACTGGGCATGTTTAGTTTTGAGAAAAGATGAAGTGGGGGGTGGGACCTGATAATAGTCTTCCAGTGTCTTAAGGGCTGCTATAAAGAGGATGAGGCTCAATTGTTCTCCATGTCCACTGAAGGTAGGACAAGAAGTAATGGGCTTAATCTGCAGCAAGGGAGATTTAGGTTAGATATTAGGAAAAACTTTCTAACTAGAAGGGTAGTTAAGCTCTGGAATCGGCTTCCAGGGAGGTCATGGAGTCCCCATCATTGGAATCTTTTAAAAACAAGTTGGACAAATGCCTGTCAGGGATGGTCTAGGTTTATTTGGTCCTGCCACAGTGCAGGGGCCTGGACTTGATGACTTCTTGAGGTCCCTTCCAGCCCTACCTTTCTATGAAACTTTAAAAATACAAAATTTGGAGTGGTTCTTATGTGAACGCTTGTTCTTGAAGCCTTAGGGTTCTCATTTTCAAGCTTTTCTCCGCAACCAAAAGAGCCAGAAACTTTTATTTTTTAATTGGAAGCTGAGATTCACAATGACCTGATCCCAGGAGTGTGGTCTTTATCAAACACACTGAATATTGTGAGACTTCCAATAAAATTACAAGATTTGACACCACTGTGAGCCTTAAACTTTCACACTAGTCAACCTGAACACACAGGTAGCAATACAGAAATCTCTAAGTTGTGCTGGCTTCAGTTTTGTGCCACTTGTAGAATTAGTTTTACAATATTTTTGAGATATTATATACTAAGTAATTAACAGCAAAGCATGTTTATTAATTAAGTAGACAGTTAGGGGATGGGACTGGGATTGGGACTACTGTGAGTCTGGAAGTGAAGGACTTTGGCAAATGTAGGGTATGATAGCTTTTGGGTACTTGAGCACTGTGCTGAAAGTCCTAGTGTAGACCAGGCCTAAGCTACAAGGGAAACCACGCATTTCATGAATTTACTAAAAGAACGTTATTTAGGTTTCGCTAAATGACTGGCTTGTTTATTGAAATAAGAAGATAGGCTCTTCTATTGAATAAAATGCTTCCATGCTTAAACTTTAAAATTTTGATATTTAGTGATCTTTGCTTTGTTACAGCCCTATGATAATTCTGTTGAAATAAAAGTGATGTACTGCAATAAAAAATAATGGAAATTTGTGTATTTAACCGGGGGAGGAGAGGATTAGGCCTTATGAGTCCCATTTTCAAGCATGAAATACCTAAATAGAATTGGAAATTGAAGTGTTAAATCCTTAAATTAATTCTAGCAGATTTCATCCTCATACTTCATACTTAACAAATAAATTGCATGAATCTCAGCTGTGCATCTGCAGTGTAAGGTGTGACTGAGGCAATGAAATCCATTAATTTACCAATTGCAAATTCTTGCTTACAGTTTGAGTTCATTGAATCATGCTAAAACTTTTCCATTTTTACTTTTGCCATACTCACACCTTTTTTCATTTGCTTTCCACAAAAATTCAGGCAATTGAGTTTGTCATAAATGCTCACATAAAGTGCATTTCAAAAGTTTCAGCTGACAATTTAAGCCAGCTAAGGATCTGCCTCAACATGTGACGTTGCACATAATTCACAAAACTGAACTCGAAGTAAGCGAACACAAAAATTTATGCTTCAAATGCTTGTGCACTCATCTAAACAGAAACAATACCATGTTATCTGGCTGGCCAATTACAGCTAAGCTAAGCAGTTTGAGTTTCGCATACTTAAGATTGCTCCAGAGAGTTTTAAAGAATTGAAAGACTTTAATTGAATAACAGGTAAATTAATGGAAATGACAAATCTGCTCACTAAATTGTAGCAGCAAGATTAACCAGCTGTATCATCAGCTGCAAGTTATTCACTCAGCTCCATTTACAATAGTAACTTGACCAAAATGCATCATAAAGTATGTGCTAAATCTTGATATCCTAACGCCAATGGAAATGTGGATGAGTAAGGACTGAGGGAAAACTGCACCTCAGCATTTGGCCTGCATTATTTCTTATGAAGATGTGCTGCAGACACTGGAGGTCTAGCGGTAGCAAGTTCTTATAATTTAACAAACGAATGCTAGTAAAGGAACAATAAAAGTAAAAGTGCATCCTGCAACAGAAGAAAAAAAATTACTTTTGAGAAAATTATAAAATCTCTATTGTACTTGTAGCATGTTAATGAAACTTTCTATTACAAAGTAAGGAAATTGTTGTTCTAACCTTTTAACTTACCTTTCAGAAAAACAGAGACCAGTAATGACTGAATAAATATTCCAGAGTAGGGATCCTTTAAGATCATATGCTCTGAAATTCAGTCCTGTTACAAGGTTAAATGTTCTTGTCTTAATGGGAAAGGAACGCTTTCTAAGCAAAAAGATCATGTGTTAATTTAATTAAACCGCTATTTACTTCCTTGTCTTTCCATTTGGGACAGGTTATGTTACTAGAAAATCAAGTTGCTAACAAATTTATATTGATTATTTCAGACAGAGTTAAAAGTTTTCTAGTTCACAATAATATACAAAAAATCTGAGATCTGATTTTGCCAATTAAACAATTTGCAAATGGGTTTAATGTTCTGGTTAGATCTTATTTAATCATTTAAAAATACTCCAGAAATGTGTGACATTTGCTGCTATTGGGTATGAATCACTAGGTATTATTAATGGAGAATTATTTTATAATTAATTTAGCTGACTGTTCCTATTGTAGGAAAACTGCCTGTAAGTACTGTAACAAATATGGCAATATCCTGCCACATCCTTGGGAGATTTTACTGAATTAAGTTCAATTATCTTTGGGGTCCATTGCATTAAATGAATGATTTATGTATTATTGTGACCCAGGATTGTATGTAACCTCTATATGTCACAGTTTCAGAGTAACTGCATGAGTTCCCCGTCCATAGTCTACCAAGGGTATCCATTTAAAAGATTCTCATTCCCAACCATCACCTCCCCGGGTGGAGACCTGCCTCTCTCTCCCTCCTGATCAGGGTATTTTAAGGCTGCACTGTTCCCTGCTTTACACTGTGATATTCACAGCAAGCCAGACTGGCTAAGCAGGCCAGTGTGTGCACTCTGTTTTGTTTCTGGAGGCTACGCACAATGTAATTGCCCAGTTACAAGTTACCACAGAGCTCTAGCTAAGCAAGCACATTTATTCTTAAGGTGAAGCCATTAGAGAAAACATACTAAAACAATAAAAGAACCTGCATGCATGCTAAAAAGCTCAGAGGTCACCCCAACAGTGACCTTGGCCTCTGTCCTTCCAACAGGGTCAGCCTTACAGGTGGGCAACATGGGTGACTTCCCAGGGCACTGTGATCAAGAGGCAAGGAGAGGGGTGGGCCTGGGGTGCAAGGCTGCAGAAGGGAGCTCAGGGCCACATGGTGAGAAGTCAGTGGAGCCTGGGGGCAATGTGGGGATGGATGAGAAGGCAGAGGGGAAGCTTAATTTCTAATGAAAGAGGGGCTGGGGCTCAAGCTGAGTGGTCAGAAAGTGGTGGCTGCTGGCTGGGTGCCCAGAGGTGCCAGGGCTATGAACTGCCAAGCCCAGAGGTGCCAGGGCTATGAACTGCTAAGTCTAGAGGAGCCAGGGCTCAGTCCTGGCAAGCCCCGGCACAAGTTAAGCATGGTGGTGGGGGCTATGGGTGATAGGGAGGATGGGTGGGGGCTGAGGGAGGCAGTGGGGAGGTAGCAGGGACCAGGGGTGCCCAAATACAAGTTCACCCTGGGTGCCATTTTCCCTATGGCTGGCCCTGCCTGTGGTTACAGGTTCATAACTCTCAGATTCAGAACCAGAACCCAGGCTGGGCAGTTCAGCCATTTCTTTAGACAGTTTGGGCCTTTGATCTCCAGTCTCCAGGAACAGATAATCAGCAGACAATGATCCACTCCTGATGGCATAGCTTCATTGGGCTTGTTTTTTGCATAACCAGAGGGAGAGAATTTGCACTTACCTCTCCCTAGGTAAGGAAATCCACTTAACATTTATTGTCCCAAAAGTCCATTCTTGTCTTGCACATTGTTCTGAATTCAACAAGATGAAATTCAGTAAAGACAAGTGCAAAGTACTTCACTTAGGAAGGAAAAATCAAATGCAGAACTACAAAATGGGGAATAACTGTCTAGGTGGTAGTACTGCTGAAAAGGATCTGGGGGTTATGAATATGAAAACTAAATGAGTCAACAACATGCAGCTGCAAAAAAGGCTAATATGATTCTGGGCTGTATTAATAGACTTCACCTCTCCACTCTAGAGAGTTTACATACAGGTCTGTCCCACACTAATAC
Organism: Mauremys mutica; assembly: GCF_020497125.1. Taxonomy (NCBI): domain Eukaryota; kingdom Metazoa; phylum Chordata; order Testudines; family Geoemydidae; genus Mauremys; species Mauremys mutica. The sequence goes on along the minus strand of NC_059081.1, from coordinate 28,191,862 downwards.
ATAAATAATTCATTAATTCAATGGACCCCCCAAAGATACTTAAACTTTTCAATAGAAGTCTCCCAAGGGTCTGGCAGGACATTGCCATATCTATCACAAGTACATCTAAGAATATCATAGACTCTGTAAAATCATAGATATTAAAGATTTATTTGGTTATTCAGAGATCTATCCTATGGAGTGCTGAGTGTCTCCTGTTGATTTCCGTAGGAACTGAGCACCTCTCTGGAGGTGCTCAATATCTCACATAATTAAGTCGTTCCACGTTCAGGCTACTAGCCCTTCCTGTTCGCATGACGAAGGACAGGTTTTCAAACTGAAGACTGACCTTTCCATTTTGGATCTGATATATACACGGCACTAAATGCACATTGGGCACATATGCACTTTCTAAACACTTTTGGAAAAATACTGATACCTAGAGCTAGGAGAGAACTGGGGGATTTATTTTTATTCATTTATTTATTTTAGAAATTTTCCTATTTCTTTGAACTCCAAAATTTGAAAAATGTTGTCCAGGGTTATTGATAACATTATTGCCACCTTCTACAAAACCACATCGGTACGAAGTCCTATGCGAGAGAGAGCTCTCTGGAGAGTAACATAACTAGCCAGTGTTTGCATACCAAAGCCCCCCTACTAAAATAGCAGCCCCATCCAAGTGTGCATTACGATTCACCTTTATTGCTAGTGGCAGGAGCCTGTAATACTGGAATAGAAGGTCCTGCATTTTATCCCTGTTTATGAACATGAACATCCTGTGGGTGTCTATAGTGTACAGCCTAGTGATGTCTGTGTAGTCCTGAAGGTCAGAAAATCAGGGATGGCAATCCGTCAAATACTGCGATACATCGGTGTGCCTTTCACTTCATGCTTTACTGCTCTAAATTACATACATTTAAAAAGAACAAAAATTTTGGCACAAGGATTAATGACTGTGTAGTTAAACTTCAGTGGTCTTATTGAAATGTGTAGCTCATAGACACTACACCTGAAATAAGTCTAAATATTTGCCAAAGGCTTAAATTAACTTTGCTTCCCCTAGAAAAGAAAGTCATGTGGTTCATAACAGCGTCCTCTAATCCTGCAGTGTGATTCATGTGAGTGTGTCCTAGCACCTGTCTAACTCACAGCAACTAAATTTGGTACTCTGCCCCCTCTAGTGGTGGTGGAGTTACACGTAGAGGTTGATGAGCCTGCTATAGCTGTGGCTAACAGAGGAGTGTGGTTTTGCTCAGGCAATAGAAGCTCATGCTTTGAGAACCAGAAGCCCTGGATTCAGTTCTCATTGTCTACTACCCACTACACACTACTCATAGTGTTATACCGGTGCATAACCCCAGGGTTCTGCATGGGTCCCAGGCGCCATACCTGGATATCTGATTATAGTTTCAGGGCCTATGGATTCAGATATATGGGAGTACATAAGTAATAACACAGTATGTATTTGACACATTTTCCTACAAAAGACTCCAGAAAGAGCTCCCAGAACTATTTATGATTTAGAAGTCAGAGAAAAATTGTCAGAAAACTACATTTTGAAGCACAGAGACATTCACTGGCCTTCGAGATTTCAGTGCCATATAAACTACTCTTTATTACTATAATTATTTGAAAAATATTGTTTTCAGTCTTAGATTTTCCATACTGAAACCAAGACATGACTCGGCTAGTGAAAAAGAAGCTAAAAACAAATTTAGAAGCTGGATTGGGAGAGAGAGAGAGACGAACTACAAAACAGAGTTAAAAACACCAACAGGGATTTTATGGTGATAACTGTATTGACTTACTCTTGGGTCTTTCCCTAGCTTCTGATGGCACAAGTCCCAAAAGAGGTTCCCTGAGATGGAAAGTTCACTAGGGGAAATATTGCAATATATGTAGGGGTTTTGTAAGGGGTAAAAACAGGCCCAAATGTGAGCATCAAGGGCCAGGAGAAAGGAGTGGTCATAGCAACCAGGGGATACATTTCAATGTTTCTATTAATCAGAATAGGGCTGGAAGGGACCCTGAGAGGTCATCCAGTTCAGCCCCCTGTACGTAAGTTCAGCGCATTCCCTGAGCAACCTGAGCCAATGGTGTCCTACAGAGCTCCTGTTAGGTATTAAAGCTGCTCCCTCTCTCTAGTGGGAAACTCAAGGAAGGAGCCCACTGCAGTAAGTGCCTGCCCTTCCACGGGATGAATCCTTCAGAGGGACAAAGGGCCTTACAGGAACAGGATGGTTTGACTTACATGTTCCCTGTGTGAAGATCAATTAATATTGGCACTTTAATATCAATTATCGCACATGGAGCTAGTCAAAAATGGGAAGGGATTTCAGTGAAACATTTTAAAATAAGCCATTTTTTGTTTTATTAAAAAATGTTCATGGAAAAGTTATAGTTGGTTGATAAACTGAAAACCAGCCTGTTTTGGTTTTCAAAAAAATGTGGTTTTTTTTTTCAATTTTGGGGCGTTGTTCAAAAAACTGGAAAATTTCAAGACAAATTTTCCACAAAATATTTTGTTTTGAAAAGAAACCTTAAATTTCAGATGAATTTTGACTAGCTCTAATCTCACAGTATTCTGAATTTCTGAGCCTATTTGAGAACTGGAAGAGAAAAAAGAAGTCCAAGGAAACCTATATGAGAGACCACCATTAGACCATTTTTTGTGTTAAGAGATTTTCACAAAGACATACAGTATAATTCTGCTCCACTTGGTTGAAATACCACCTCTGTTAATTAATTTTTGGTCACTACTAAAAGTTTCCCTGTGTAATGCTGAAAAAATTTAGTTTCTGATTGATGTGTTGCCAATCACAGTAAATGGCTCTAAATGCAACCATTAAAACTTTAAGAGGCATTAATGTAATGATTCTGTCAGATAGATGCAGCTGTTTTACAATTAACTATACATGTTAGTTATTTGACCATATATTTTTATTGTCCGTTGCAATGTTTTTAAATCACATTAGATTACTTAATTTTATATTCTAATAACATATGGTCTACTTGTCTTTCACAATACAGTGACTTCCACTTATTTTAATCATTTGGGGTCCCATGTTACTCAATGTGGGACGTTTCCTTGTAGCAATGACATTTTCTGCAAGGTTGTTGTCTCACCTTTCCCCAGTTCTTTGCAACCTATTGCGTTTCGACTTTCTAAATGGAGCCACTGTTCTCAGATTCTTGTTATGCCAGTTTTCCCCATTTGGCAGATGATGCTGTGAAGAAAGCCCATTTCCTGCACAACCCACTTCCTCCCTCGTGGAATTGCCACAGAGGATATTTCCACAGCATCTGGGCAGGATGTAGGACCATGCCTTAGAGCTGAATTTCTCCCCTTCTCTAACTGGTATTCATGTATTTATTTCTTTGGCATTCATCATCATCATACAGTAAACACATTCTGATCAGCAGATTTCAACTTTCAGGAGAACTGCAGCATATAGGAATAAACTACTGTCCCGTTAAATAGTTTTGTGAGTCTTCTAATGGCACGGAGTGTTTTTGTAGAAGCCTACAGAAACCAATCAGAGCAGCAATATGCCACCCACCTGCATCAACAGGTGGTGGAACCTGATGGGTCGGTGGTGAAAGAGGGACAACTCCAGTAGCAAGGGAGGGAGGCTCTTCCCAGGGGACAATATCTAGCTTCTCCCCTGGAGTCTCTGGCACCCAATGGCCAGCTGAAGGAGAGGGGTGCTGATTGGCCAGCATTCCTCATCTGACAGGATGTAGCCCGCGGAAGGGCAGGCAGGAAGGGAAGGGCAAATGCTTGCATACATTTGACATTCTGTTCCAGCAGCCCACCCTGCCCATCTGAACTAGCAACGGGAACCCAGCCTGACAGATGCTGCAGGGGTCTAGCCAATCGCCTGTTCAGAGGATTGAACCATGGACCAATTGGCAGAGGACCAGGGAGTTTTTTGCCTTCCTTGCAGCACCTGCAAGCCACAGGGGGTTAAGCAGAAATGTGCAGTACCTAAACTAAGGTACTAGGGTGATGTTGCTTACTCATCACAACTCACAGCCAGCACCAACAAAAGGTCAGAGAATAAAATGAATGGTTCCCAGAGGTAAAAGACATGAGATTTTGGTGATGGACTCAAGTGATAGGATGAGACTTTGTGGCTTTTGCAGGCCAAAGTCAGACCTGAAGACCTCATGGGCTGAGGTCCCCAACCTGCATCCCTCTCATGGGAACAGAGGGTGCTGAGTCCTGGGGAGTAGGCTGAGGAGAACCTACCCTGAATTATGGATTATATGGTAACAAGCCCTGTAACCAATGGAACGCCAGGTATAGGTGATGCGGGGGAGGTACAGTAGCGTCCCTCCACTGTGTTAAAAATTGTGGCCTGCAATTTAATTCCATGCAAGTGACTATTCTCATTTTGCTGCTGTGTCCATGTCAAATGTATGTAAGCCTTGCATGTTTGTGTATATTAACGAAACACGGTTATTTGGAACCCAAATGTATTCAAGTGGTTTCTTCATATTGTTTTTGTTGATTAAAGAACAAGCTACAACAAACATATCAGCTTATTTCCTCTGAGCCTATTAACTGCCTAGCATTCCTGAACAATTGTGTGAGCAAAGTGACAAGATAAGATGAGAATTTAAAATTCATGCTGCTAGGTGACATCACAATAGACTTCTTACTGAACTGTTCTAACATGTTGTTTTCTCACTGCACATGGGTAAGTCTATGGGCCAAATTTTACTCTCAGCTTGCATAGTTGTTATGGTTACTGAAGTGAATAAGAGATGAATGTGTGTGGATGCGTATGGAGGGGGGGAGAGGAATAGATTTTTTTTATTATTTTTTTACGTCTGACTGTGTCCACATGCTGCAGAATGTCCAATTCCAGTTTCTCTTGAACCAGCCCTTCACTTTGCACCACTGAGCTAGTGATATTGGAAAGTAATTGGGGTGACTCAAACAGAGATGTGATACATCTGGTTTCTTTTGTTGTACATGATAAATCGTGATTAATTCTTCAGTGGCTAGTTCAATCAATCCTGATTGAATTAGCCAATAGTTGTATCTGAAAACAAAATGCAAATGATTATTCCAAATTTAAGAGTAGTGACTTCGGTTTAATTTAGTTTTATGTTTTATATGAAGCAGTGTATGTACATATATAATCTTCTGTAAAACATAAGCAGCCTGCCTTTATAACTATCTTCCTAGAAAACTTCCTAGAAATCATGGTTATCAGTTTATTTGTGCACATATGATATGAACACAACTCACAATCTCTTAAAAAAAATGGCTCGGCTACATGAGCTAGTGCAGCATTAGCTATCAGTTACATAATTCATATTCCAGCTAGGAGAAGGTAGTGGTGTGTATGCTCATCAGCTAAGCTGGGATAGCATGACTGAACGTGCTGGACTCTTCTCCATTGGGAATCTAAAATATCCCTCTGTAGGAATTGTTCTCCAGCAGAGGCATATTACCTTAGGACCAAATCCTGGGCCTGCTTATTCAGTCCCTCCCTTCAATACCCATGGAGTGGTAGTGATATGTGAAGGGGGTTAAGGTGGGGAAGAACCCACTGAATTGCATCCACAAAATATGTTGAAGGATTTGGTGGAGTCATTTTTGTTCCAAAAGCTGAGGGAGAGAAGGAGCTGGTTCCACAGAAGAGTTCACTTCCCACCTCCTGAGAGCCCTCCCAGAGCAACATGTTATACCATAACAACAGGTGTCTGTGTGTGTGCATGTTTAGAGATCTGTGTCCCTGCTAACGTCCCCGCAGTGCTCTGTCTCTCTCTTTACCATTCTGTGTCCTGCTATGTCACCCTAAACCTGGTGTCCTCCACTTTCCCTCCCAGAACTGTTGCCCTCCAACTTTCATAGAATTGTAGAAATGTAGGGCTACAAGGGACCTCAAGAGGTCATATAGTTCAGCCCTCTGCTCTGCGACAAGTTTGTGTCCATGTGTGTCCCCTGTGCTCTGTTAACACCAAGCCGTCTGTCTTTCTAATAAAGGGCAGGTGGGAAGGGACCCTTCCTCCTATTCCTTTAAGAGTGAGATGGTGGGAAGCTGGACTTTTCCTTCTGGTTCTCTCTGCTGCCTGAGTCTGATGCTGCCTTTGCCTTTCAAATGGAGGAAGGAGCTCTTATCTCTGCTCCCCTGCTGTTAGGGTACCCCATAGGGGAGATCCAGGGGAATGCTCAGCTGCTGCTGCCACAGGAACAAAGTTGGGGTGAAAGGGTCCAGAGGGAGACAATTTTATACCCCTGTGCTTGAAAATAGGGGGGCAGTAGTTGCCCCTGTGCTTTCTGGAACAGAAACTTGGCAGCACAGACTAGGGTAAAGCATTGGAAAGTGCCTGGAGATGTTTTGGCTGGAAGAAGTACATTACACTGTTAAATGATCAAGACTAAGCTTTGAAGTTAATGAAAAAACTTAAAATGAATATGGGAAGTTTGTGCAACTGTAGGTATCATAGTTCAGTCTGGATGACTACAGAGTAAAAAATGCATCAACTTACTGTATGAAAGATGCATTCACCCTCAAAGGGACTAGAAGTTGTGGGAATTATTTTTTATTTTGGAAACAATAATATCTACAAAGAGAATCTGTAGAGTATGAGATTCCTCTAGCCTCATTACAGAAGTCTTTACATCAGAACTGTTCTTTTTTTCTTAACTTTTTCTATTATTGTCCATGCATTACTAGCTTTGAGTTCCTACTATCTAGTGGCATCAATAAATTCTCATGACTTTCTTCTTTATGCTGTAAACTTTTCTTGATAATTACTTGTCTTGATAAGGTGAACGTCAGGCAGCCCCAGTAAACTAGGGTCTGAACTAAGTCACGAGATCACCTCAGAACTAAGTCACGAGATCACCTCAGAACTAAGTCACGAGATCACCTCAGAACTAAGTTTTATTGCAATGCTTTCTCATGCATCACACTCATTTTGTCTGTATCATTCCCTGATATATTACAATACACACTTTTGCACAAATGACAATGAATACGCTCAGATCATCAGTTTCTGAATTTCTATTAACAGTAAACAGAATAATTGACATACATTATTTTCTCACCAAAGCAGTATAAAATAGTGTGATTTATACAAGATGAGAGATTATGGGTGAGTTGAAGTAATATAGATTACAGGCTATAGATTAGTTTGATTTTATTACGCTACGATGCAGTGGATTAGGTAATCTTTCAGAGGAGAACCACAAACAGGTGGATCTAGTGTTGCAGTGCCTAACTTTAGGCTACCTGTCACCCAGTGAAATCCTCAGCCCTGAGTTAGGTCTCCAGCTCCCCATAAAACGAATGGGAAGAGTTAGGTGCCTAAGAATGGGATTCACAAAAGCCAGCAAGCTGAGTGTCGAGCAGTTCTCCATAGTTAGATCACTCACACGGGATGTGGGAAATCTGGGCTCAAATCACCATGTGCCTGATTCAGTGCAGGAAATTGAACCTAGCTCTCCCACATCCCACAGAAGTGCCACAACCACTGGGTGGCAGGGTATTCTGAAGTGGGTAGCTCTCACCTGGAAAATATTCCACTTTGTCTAAATAAATGTTCATTGTGCCAGAGAGATTGATGCTATAACCCAGTGGTTATGGCGCTCAGCTGGGATGTGGGAGACCAAAGTCCCTGCTCTAACGCATTTTATAGAAATGCTTCATTCAGCAGGAGAGATTTAGTGAACCACACCCCCCGAGAAGACCCAATAGTCCCGTGGTTAAGGCACTCTTCCAGGATGTAGGAGACTTGGCGTTAAACCGCTGCTCCTCTCAGGCAGAATGAGGACTTGAACCACCTTGCTGGGGCTGTGTTTTGTGTAGGGCCCAACTGGAAGACATGCTTAGAGGCCGCCTAATGGATTAGGCCCCACAGGTGGGATAGCTAATTCAATACCTAGTTTGAGGGGACTCAGGTGCTGTGCAGCTCAGTGCTATCAGAATTTAGGCAGCTTTGTTCATACCCACCAGCAGAAACGTAGGTACCATGGGGACTCTACAGGCAGCAGAAATACATGCACCCAGGGAATTTAGGCACCTACAGGTTTAGATAGGTGTAGCTGAGCAGGGGTTTTGAGGATCTACATTTTGGATTTAGGTGCCTCCAGTGGCTGGCAGGCCCCTAAATCCCTTTGTGGATCTAACCCTCAGTCACTAAATGGAGAGTGCTTTAGACAACAAAGGATATTGCACATTGTTTTTCACTTTTGTAGAAACAGGTGCCTTACCTCAGACCACTTAAAACACTTGTGATGAAAAGACGTCAGAAGACTGATAGGCTTTTGTCAGGGTTCCCTCCCCACTCTGAACTCTGGGGTACAGATGTGGGGACCCGCATGAAAGACCCCCTAAGCTTATATTCCACCAGCTTATGTTAAAAACTTCCCCAAGGCACAAATTCCTTTCCTTGCCCTTGGATGGTATTGCTGCCACCACCAAGTGATTTAAACAAACATTCAGGGAGGGGCCACTTGGAGCCCTATCTCCCCCAAAATACCCTCCTAGTCCCTTCACCTCCTTTCCTGGGGGGGCTTGAGAATCATATACCAACTGATAGGTTAACAAAGTGAGCACAGACCAAATCCCTGGTTTTTAGAACCCTGAAAATCAATCAGGCTCTTAAAAGAAGAATTTTATTTTTTTAAAAAAAGTAAAAATCACACCTGCAAGATCAGGATGGAAGATAACTTTACAGGGTAAATAAAAATATTTAAAACACAGAAGATTCCCCTCTAGGCTCAACTTCAAAGTTACCAAAAACAGGAATAAACCTCCCTCTTAGCATAGGGAAAATTCACAAGCTAAAACAAAGATAATCTAATGCATTTCCTTGCTATTACTTACAATTTCTATAATTTTTAGATGTATGAGTTCAGCATCTTTTTAGGAGCTGGGTTACCTGCTTGGTCTCTCTCTTTGTTCCAAGAAGGAACCAACTAGGTGAGGACAAACAAAAACCTCCCCCCTCCCCATAATTTGAAAATATCTTCTTTCCCCATTGGTCCTTCTGGTCAGGTGCCAACTAGGTTAATTGAATTGATTAACCCCTTACAGGTAAGTGATTCTGTACCTTTGGCCAAGAGGGATTTATGCCCTGCATACATAAAGGTTGTTACCCTTCCCTTTATATTTATGACAGCTTTGTTCAGCTAAGGATCCAAAAGCTTGGCTGCTTATCTGAAGTGCATATAAAATCTTGAAATTGGCATGTTGGTATGATCATGGTTCCCTTTAGTGGCTGTTTCACAAAGGATAAGAGGTTCCTACTTCTTCCCGCTAAGGGAGCTGTTCTTATTGTTACCATGGTAAAAGCTTGTGGGTTTTGGTACGGTAGGCCCCAGGTTCTAGTCCTGCTCATGGCCTGTGCCGAGGTTGGATTGTTAGACTCAGATACTATAGCAACTGTGCATTAGAAAAGACTAAGTCAGATAGCTAGAAATAAGATTAGAAATTGCTAAGGAAATACATGTGATATTTCTTGGTGTCAGCTTTTTTGAATGGTATTTCTCACTGGCTTTGTGTGTGTTCTTGTGGCACTTCCAGTTGAAATTTGGAAGTGAAGAGGTATGTGTGCCAGAGGTGAGGAATAGGTTTACAGAAGGTTGAGGTTGGATACAAAAACTGAGCAAAATTTTACCCAAAATTTCTATTCAGCACTATTAATAATTAGAAAGTCATCAGCCTCAGAGAGAATTCCAGATCTCCAGAAAAGCTAAAATATAAACCACAGTTTAGAAACCTGGCAAATAAAAAGGCTGCTCTATAGAACTGTTTCAAAAGTTGAATTTCATGTTTCAACCAAAAATCTTCTTTTAGGGGAAAAAGTGTCTCCATTTTCTGAACAGCTCAATTGCCCTGAACACTGACACCACTTTGACATCATATAAATTGCTTCCAGAGCATAGTTTAAATCCCAATTTGAGACTCATGAAAGTAAACTAGGCACCCATTTTAGCCTGAAGCAACCAGTAGTTCTGTTCCAATCCATCACATAATTTAGTGCAATTAAGCATGATTGACAATTTCTTTTCAGGAAAGAATGAGAATTAGGCAGGCAAGGAGAATGAATAACTTCTCTCACCTAGTGAAGACTGCTTTCCTCAAGTCAGACTTAAGCTAATTAGCAAGGCAAGATGTGGACATTGACATAAAATACAACTGCTGTCAGTTGTTTCCATTTCCTTTATTATCCTAAATGCAAGTATTCCACACAATATAAAACAGGATAGAACTGCATAAAATTGGTCTTTTCAATATATTTTATTTGGATGAGATTTGTATCTGTGGAGCTCCCATATGACACTCAAAATGTCAATCAGTTGCTTACAGGTAATGAAATTGATCCACTGTGTTTCAGGTAAATGTGCAGTATCAGGTCAATAAAGGTTTTTCAGCTTTTTTCTGACATTTCCAAAATTAAATAGTGATTTATTTTCAATAAATTAGAGAAATGCTTATAAATGCAACAAAAATTGTCTCTGAATCCCGGAGAGTTTGGGTGATTTTAGAATATCTTGAAAGGCTCACCATTTTCTAACATTTTAATTACAATAATCCTTCATTTTCATCTGCCATCTTATTGTACCACTATACAAATGCTTTTAAATATAGTCATTTTGTAACCACCAAACCCTGAAATCCCCAATTAGTAATCTATTAGGAGAATATAGCAGTAGCAAAGTCCTGAATTTGCTATATCTTCAGTTTAATGCATCTCGCTGAAATCCAGCAATATTCCCATAGATTTCAAGTTTATGTAAAACTTGACTGCAGTACTAGGACCCAATCTTGTAAAAATGTATGCATGAGTCAAAGTTTTCTGCCTTTTTTAAAATACAGTCTTTGTATTTACTTTTGGTTCTGCCTTCTCTATGCCACCTCCATTATAATCTGTTCTAAGCAGAATGCAACAGACACAACATTCACTAAGATCTTTTTCAGTGCGATAAGAGCAATGTAAGTAGAGGGAGCTAGAGATCTTTTATCAAGACAATTTTAAGATGCCCTTTTCTTTGGTAACAAACTTGTTTTCCCACTGATTTTTTTTTAAGTTCTTGGGGTTGAAAAGATCTACAGAATAAGGGGAGTGAAATGGGGCGGGTAGGTCCTGGCAACAGAGACCATCGCTGCAGCATTAGGCCTGTAGGGATTGGAAGGCTCCTCTAACCACATCCACATCCACTGCCTCCAATAAATAGCAGACACTCTTCACCCCACTGGCTCTTTGTTTTGTTTTCTTTTTTTATTTGATTTTCACACTTTACATTTTTTTTATTAACACTGATAAATTCCTGGGAAATTGTAAAGACAATAGAACCCCATGACAAAGGGCCTTATGTATATATGTAAGAGCCACTCCCATCAAGAAACGTTTTCTTGCAGGACTGGCCCTTTGCTTTCTGCATGGAAGAGGGTACCCCAAGGCCACCAGTTCAGACCATACAGTTTTGGTGAATAAAGATTGATTCATGATTTTGCAGCCTGTGATTTTTCCATAGGGAGTCAGGAAGATATAAAAGGAATACCGCCTGATTCAAAAAGAAATCCTTAACACATCAGAGGACACACATCCCCAATTAATATTCAATTAAACTATCTTTTAAAGGGCTGTTTCTACAGCAGCCTGTCCACTGTTGATTACAGAGGTAAACAAAGCCTGTAATATGCAGATCAACTCTTTATTTGATGAAAGACGGAAAGGTGAGGAATTTCAAAAAAATGCAGGGGTGGATTTTCCAATTAGAGACCAGCTGGCAAATTAGCTTGTGAGGATGAGCAAAGGTAGCACCCAGTGTGAGAATGGGGAAGGGCTGAGCTGGTGTAGCTGAAGAGGCAGCAGGCACTGGGGGTAGTGGAGTTGGTGGCGAGGGCTGCAGGTTTTGTGCAGTTTAAAAGTTGCTGTCCTCCCTCTCCCCCTTCCCTCTTTCACCAGCTCACCTCTTCCCCTTAGCCTCCCACACTCCAATATCCTTGTTATATTTTCCATACACAGAGATCAAACCCAAACTTTCAGTCCAATCGGCTTTTATTTTAGAAGAATGAAATCAAGGAAGAACAAATGTTAAGTTTGCATGAGACAAAGAGCATGCTCTGAGAGTGTGTGGATGTGGGTGTGAGTGAGATAGTAAGGATGTGTGCCTCCAAACCAGTAGCAGCCCCCTTGATATGCCTCAAAGTGACCCCTCCCCACAACAGAGAATCAGTAGTCAGGAAGACTCCTTACGGGTACAGATGGAGCACACAAAACACAGATTCACACTTCTCCTTACAGGGACATAGTTATATACATCACACCTCAGGATCCCACCTTGTGTTGACTCATAGACTTCAAGGTCAGAAGGGACCATCATGATAATCTAATCTGACCTCCTGCACATTGCAGGCCACAGAACCTCACCCACCCACTCCTGTAATAGACCCATTACCTCTGGCTGAGTTACTGAAGTTCTCAAATCATGGTTTAAAGACTTCAAGTTACAGAGAATCCACCACTTACACTAGTTTAAACCTGCAAGTGACCCGTGACCCGATCTGCAAAGGAAGGTGAAACCCCCACAGAGTCTCTGCCAATCTAACCCAGGAAGAAATTCCTTCCCGATCCCAAATATGGTGATCACTTAGATCCTGAACATGTGGGCAAGACCCACCGTTTAGACACCTGGGAAAGAATTCTCTGTAGTAACTCAAAGTGCTGCCCATCTAGTGTCTCATTAACACCCCTCCATCCCCTCAGGAACCAACCCCATGCACTTGCTTATTTTCCTGCACTGCCCTCTGAACACCTCCCTTGTCTGTACAACCCCCCTTCCTCTCAAAACAACTCTCATGCTTCTCCTACCCTGCTATTCAAGAATCCCCATGATCCTTCTATACTTTCCTCCCGTCAGGACTCTTCTCTCATAAAATATCCATGCCTTCCCTCCAAGTTGTTCTTATATCTCCCTCCATCCCACCCCACCCATCTTCTCAGGATTCCCCTTTTTCTCTAGCAAAAGTTGGACATGTAATTCAACACCCACTACAATGCCACCATTGGTAACAACAGTGGAAACACTAGTGCAGACAGAGCTTAGGTGTTATCACCATCCTGTTGATTGCTATTGTCTGGCATGCGTACAGACCTCTACAGCTATTTAAACCTCTATAAACATTAAAATGTCTCCAAGTCATATAATTGCAGTTCCTTTCACCATAATCTGTACAAATGTCATTGACGAGAAGCTTGCCACTCACATGCTTGTAAGTTTCTGCTATTAAGAATGAGGTTTCATCACATCCCAGAAATTTTAGAGATTTCAAATGGGTGGGGGTTTGGGCTTGAATTGTTAATATCTTCCATATTCTGCAAGATCATTTTACAAGTATTTAACCTTTAAAAAGAGAAGCCAATAATATTGTTTATTAGAACATATTTTCTCCAGTGCCCTCTTCACAGAAAAGGAAGAAGAAAAAACTCTACTTTAATTAAATTCATATCTGCTTGGTATTTACCCAGCGAGCCCAGAGAACAATCTACTTTCAAATCACCGGCACAAACTATCTGTTGGTGAGATAAGAGATACTAATAACCTATTAGTGATGAATAATGAATATGTACCAAGGCTACCCATGGTACGCTACAGCCAGAATTTCAAAAGCTTGTACAGACAACTGGACAGTATGGCAGGCTAAAAGAATGGGGTTGGCTGCCATATGAGCTCAAGGGCTCTGTGCTGAGATGCGGTAAAGGAGTAAATTGGTCAAAGGGGTAGTTCTGGGGTGGGGTTAAGGTGCTTGGTGCTAAAATGGTTACATCTGAAAATCCTGCGGGTTCTCCCCCATGTAGCACAGTGCCTCTGAGATAGTTGTGCCATAGGCATGACTTATTCAGCAGGAGCCAGTTGACACCCCTCTGCCCAAGAGACCCTGAGGCAGCCAACCCCAGGAGAATCATCAGGCTCCAGCCTTTAGTGGCTAATCCTCCTTACATGCTCAAGGACAAAATGGAACTGCATCCTCATCCCCATTGTATCCCTAAAGTAATCACGGATTCCATCCAAATCACACCACCGGTTAACCCATTATCATCCCTAACCCACATTCACTGCCAGGTCAGACATGCCAGAGGCTAAGAAGGCCCATAAGGAGCTGCTACTTTAATAAAACACAAATATGCTATAAATTCCCCAGATTAGTTGTGATTTAGGATGACAGAATCAGATTTCATGATGATAAGCTAGATCATCCCAACACTTGTCAAAATGGGTTACGTCCTGTATGGAAACATGCTATGAGCTAGTGCTTATCCCAGTCCCTGAAAGCCCCAGAGAACATTTGACTAGATTCCGGATACATTTGGCATGTTCCCATTGTGGAAATAAAAACAGCTGCTGCCTGGAGCTCAGGTCACCCCTTTGTGCAGGATTATCTTCTCCATCTGACCTCAGAAGTTAAAAATGTCCACATGCACCATTCAGTGACGACTCCTTCTTACCCCCAACACCTTAGGATTTTGTTCCTGCTAGTGAATCTCAAAAGTGTGAGGGATCTGCATTGACAGCACTTGAAAGAAGAAAAGTTACTCACCTGTACCTGAGTTCTTTAAGTAGATTGTAAATAGAGAGCCACCCTCTACTTCCCATCCATATTTCTTTACTGTTTGTATTGGATCCTGTGCGTGTAGAAGAATTTAGATAGCCTTCAAAATACACTTTACCTTTCATGGAACATTATGCAGTTCCCCAACAGCCAGAGCTTTCCATAGGGTTCCAGGTTAGGTGTGGAGTACATGGGTGTGTCCCCAAAAGTGTGTATCTATCATCTACTCAAAGAATTCCAAGTGCTGCCATAGTGCTGTGATCCTAGCATTAAAGGTAAAAATAAGACTATTGCAAAACAGTAGAAAACACAGGCAGGCATATTATGTTTTAATGTGTATAATTTGAGTACATAGAGCAGTCAATGGATAAAGACATAGTAAACTTCCTTTCCCTGGTATAGCATTCTTTAAATTCTTATATATTCTTTAGTCAAAGAAACCTCCATCAGCACCCTAACATTGAATTTGTGTCAATATTCTAAATAAAAAAAAACATATGTCATACTAGCTATCTGTGTTAGCTTTACTAAGTGCAGTGGTACAGTGCACTGAAGTACAGCCTCTGTAATGCTATCACATCTCACAGAGAGGTTGTGAGTCTTAAAATTTTAACAGCTTGTACTGCTTCAGTGAACAGAGCACTAGCCCAGAAAACCTAGGTTCTATTCCAAGTTCTGCTGCTGGCTTACCTTCGGCAAGTCACTGTTTCTCTGCATCTTAGTGTTGCCATTTGTAAAATCAGGACAATGATATACTTGCCTCTTTTATAAAGCACTGTGTGATGTACTGAAACAAAGCCCTGTAAAAGAGCTAGGTGAAATTATCAAAAGAAAAGTGATAATTGCAAAAAAAGTATTATTTTTAGGAAGAGCAGATCCAAATAGGTTATCTCGTGCTCCCACTCCAATACAAAAATAATGCTAGCACTTTCAAAGTACTCAGACTCACAATAATTTTCCAGCAAGAAGCAGGTCAGGAAATTGCTTTGGTTGCTTCCTCTTTCAATTTTTCTAGAATGTCTTAAAGTATTAAATGAATTCTCTTCATTTATAATTGCTTTACAATATACATAGTTGAATAGTTGTACATCCAAAGACTGCACTCACTCTGAAAACTACAGAAATAATCAACTAAATTGTACTATAGTTTCTCATAGAGTTACATCTTCCTTATGTTGAGAGAACAATCCCATAAGGAACAGTCTGCAGAAGCAGCTCTCCAACTTACAAGGTAGGAATCCCGCATAACACCCTACATGCAAGATTTAAGGACAGCAAAATAAGTTCTCCTTTTGAAACATATTGCTTTATCAGATCATATTACACACAAATAAAACAATCTGTGGCCATGCACGGACAGCACAATCATCAGCAGGTTCTTATGTACCAAACTGAGCTCTCTATTAGTCAGATTTAAAATAGTGTCAAGGAGATTAAATTCTCCTGGTCATATCCTGGATCTGGAAAAAGGGATAAGCTGTGAGTTGGGAAAGTTTGCAGATGATATAAAGCTACAAGATGGTTAAATCATAGACTCATAGACTTTAAGGTCAGAAGGGACCATTATGATCATCTAGTCTGACCTCCTGCACAATGCAGGCCACAGAATCTCACTCATCCACTTCAATAACAAACCCCTAACCTATGTCTGAGTTATTGAAAACCAGACTGCAAAGAGTTACAAAGGGATCTCACAAAAGTAGGTGACTTGGCAAGAAAATGGCAGATGAAATTCAATGTTGATAAATGCAAAATAATGCACATTTGAAAACAATCCCAACTATACTTACAAAATGATGGGATCTAAATTAGCTGATACCACTAAAGAAAGATCTTGGAGTCATCATGGATAGTTCTCTGAAAACGTCTGTGCAATGTGCAACAACAGTTAAAAAGCTAACAGAATGTTAGGATCCATTAAGAAAAGCATAGAGAATAAGACAGAAAATATCATAATGCCACTATATAATTCCGCGGTATGCCCACACCTTGAATACCATGTGCTGTTCTCGACACCCCATCTCAAAAAAGATGTATTAGAATTGGAAAAAATACAGAGAAGGGCAACAAGATGGTTAGGGGTAAGGAGCAGCTTCCATATGAGGAGAACTTAATAAGACTGGGACTTTTTTGCTTGGAAATGAGACAACTAAGGTGGGGGGGATGATAGAGGTCTAGAAAAGCATGACTAGTGTGGAGAAAAAAGTGTTATTTACCCCATCACATAACACAAGAACTAGGGGTCACCCAATAAAATTAATAGGCTACAAGTTTAAAGCAAACATAAGGAAGCACGTCTTCACAAAACACAGTCAACTCATTGCCAGGGCATGTTGTGAAGATCAAAAGTATAACTGGGTTCAAACAAGAATTAGAGAAGTTCATGGAAGATAGCTCCATCAATGGATGGTCAGGGACCCTAAACCTCTCAGACTGAATGACAGGGGATAGATCACTTGAAATTGCCCTGTTCTGTTCACTCTTTTTGGAGCATGTGGCACTGGCTACTGTTGTAAGACAGGATACTGGGCTAGATGGACCATTGGTCTGATCCAGCATGGCCGTTCTTATATTAAAGAATCCCACATAGTGAGGGAGATGCGAAAAAAGGTCATTGCTACTGCTCTCAATTTAACTACTTTCTCTGGTTCCAAATATGCTTTTATATTGAATGTGTGCAACTAAACACAAATTGGGACATATTCAGCAGAGTGCACAGGGAATTCAGAATGAGAAAACTTCTGTTATTTTAATGGGTATTTTGTGCCTGATTTCCCTCGCAGCATGCTGAAAAGGTAATTGTCAGCGTGGTGTGTGGAATTTTTTCCAAAATACTACAATAAATACGTTATTCCGGAATGGTTTGCTACTCTGAAGTTGGACTTTGGAACTCAGGACATTTGCTCATCTAAACAGGATTTCAGAAACACAGTACAGTATATTCACCTTTGGAAATAAGTGCAGCAATGGATGCTTTGTAAAAAGCTTAATCTAAAACAAATTCTGAGCATTTTGTGTGTCTAATATTTTATAGTAATTTTGTTTCTATTGCATTTCAAAGGTGCTTGGGGCTCTGTGGAACACACAAAACCAAATTAAATGTACAATAAAAACCATCATTAAAATCCACCTTCTTAATTCAGGAAGATCAATGCAAATTAGAATGTCTATTTAAAAAAGAAGTGGGAAAGAGATAGAAGAACAAACAGGAAGCCTAACAATGGTCATTGGAAAATACAGCTTCAGGTAAAAAAAAAAAAAAGAATTGTTTTTTTTAAAAGGGGGATGGGGGTGGACTTGAGAAAGTTCCACAATGTAGTAGCACCCATGAGAATACAAATGCAATTGCTTTTTGACTTAAGATGGCAATGTTGGGATTGGTGAGGGGGAGGGGGTTTAAGAGACAGAACACGAACAAATTCCTGTCAGGATGATACTTAAGGTCTCAATTATAGCCAGGACCTATGCAGTTAAGGGCTTTAAAAGCCAATGGTATCAACATGAAGTCAATATACCACATTATAGCAGCCAACATAAACAGCCGAGGGGAGGTGTTATATGCTTGGACCAGTGAGCAAACATACTGTTCTATTCTAAACAAGCTGTAAATGAAAAAGTGAAGCCCTCTGTAAACTCTGCTAAGAGGAAATTACTGTAATCAAGCCTTGTGGTCAGGAGGCCATGTAGTTATGTTGCAAGGTCATGAAGGGGTAAACAATGGAATAGCCTGCACAAACCATGTAGCTAGGAAATAGACCTTTGTTGCATTCTGTGGAAAGGATGTGCTTTGAATGTAATACCTGGATCTTTATCTTGGTTCACTGCCTTCAAAGAAAGACCCTCAGTAAGTCCCCAATCCAGCGGCCAAGCACTTATCAGCACATGTTTAATTTTAAGCATGCGAGTAATTCTATTAAAGTCCTTGCTGGATCACAGCCTAACAGGGGACCAAAAAAAACAAACAAACAAACAAACAAACCTCCTCATCACTGCTTCCTCTACCCATTAGCAAGACTTCTATTTTCCAGTGTGAGGACAAGACAACTTTGATGCACAAGTAACCCACTGGTCTGCAGGTGTTACACTTCCCCATCTGTGCCTGATCTACAGAAGGTGCAAGTCTGTTGCAGGCCTCAGCTACAGAGCCTATTTCTTTAACTTAAGCCGTAAATACTCAGACTGTTAGCTATGGAGGTCCCCGTTTCAATCTGCAGTCTGTTGGCCAAGATGACGGCAGCCACCCTGCCTTGTTCAGTACACAGGATGGACACATGAGGAGACAGAATTAAGGTTCCATGGGCAATTATAAATCTGGTGTTTGCTGATTATCAGGTGCCTGACTTTGCCACCTAAATACATTCTTTTTTTTTAATGGAGTTTTTGTATGTGATATATTATAGGGCAAATCATCATGCAATTAATATATACTATATAGTATGTACATTAGTGGCGAAAATTGTTTACTGGATACAGTACTGTGAAATGCATACTAAATATGTCCAAAATGCTTTTTTTTTCTCCTTTTAAAGATTAAAATAGAATCCAAAGGTGCACCAAGTCAAATTTACCACTTAAAGGCCACATAGACTTCTTTGTCCCATGTCTGGAAGGGAACCCAATGTGCCTTGAGCATTTGTACAGGGGGAGAGGGATGCTGAGGAGGTCCAGAAAATACCCCAAACTTCTAGCAGAAATGTGAAAAATTCATAGTTCCATAGGATTTGGGGTTGATCTCTCAGGTGGGGGCTGAGGCAGAAATGGGAGAACAGCATTTTTTGATATATGCCCCCACAAACAGCATCATAGAATGAGTCCTAAAACCCCTGAGTACTGCACAAGCACTTGGACCGCTCTGAACTTCTGATCCATAGCTTCTATCTAGCAGGTAGTGCACAGTCAGGTACTGAGGGAACAAATAGCAGTCTTGGTACTGAATCAGCATACTGTCTGGAGAGGAGAAGCAACACAGAGGCAGACCATCTGCATGGATGTCACAAGATCTGCAGGCCAGGGCTCCCCCCGAATTTTTGATCTCCATGCAATTAGAAAACCAGCCCAGCCCCTTTGACCATTCCACCCATCTGCCAACTCACCCTAAAAGAGACCAGGGAGGGAAGAAACCAGCTTTTCTAGTGCTAGAAACACATGGAAAGTGGTTCAATTTCTTGACTTCCATGTGTTTTTGTGCAAAGGGTGAGGGTGGGGGAGAATTTGGTCCTAGAGCACCATTAGAATACTCTATTTCAAGTTCTAATAATAATACCTAGCTCTTATAAAGTGCTTTTCATCTTTAGATCTCAAAGCACTTTACAACAGAGGTCAGTATCACTATACTCCTTTTACTGATGGGGAAACGGAGGCACAGAAAGGTGAAGTGAATTGCACAAGATCAGTCAGACTATCAGCAGAGCTAGAAATTGAACCCAGGGCTCCTGAGTCCCTGTTCGGAGCCCTATGCACTAGGCTATACTATCTCCCTAATGCCAATGCTGGTAAATATCCTGTATAAATAACTGTTTGAGGGTTTGTTCTTTTGTTGGATTTGTACTCTAACACCTCCTGGAATTCACTGGCATCAAAACAATTAGTTTAATAAACATGTTTACAATAATATTCTGTACGTGCATTTATAAATGTATGGACTGTTTCATGGCATACACATTACATCCATTGATATTTAGAGCAACTAACTTTTTTTTTTCATAAAGCTCATATTCAGGCAGTGAAATGACTCTTTCATACTGAAAAGTTTTCCCACTAGCTTTGCACTTGTGAGTCCTAGTATAACTTCTGTTTATATTCCTGACAATTTGTCAGTCTGTCATACAAAGTTATGGAAGTTCTTCTACATTGCATTTGACATCTGTCAACAGAATGATTGAAAATCATGATCTTCAAATCAACATGGATCAAAGGGGAGCTAATTACATTTTAAATCTTTAGGGTCCATAGGATTTAGAAGTCAGACATCAAGAATTATTAAACAAAAAGGAGACTGATAGTCTTTTTCCCGTGCTTTATTGATTACTGTGGATTTTTATGACATCCTAACTCTATAGCACCATGTCTTTATATGAATGATGAGGAAGGTTTGCTAAGCAGTTATGCTATTAAAGCGCTTCAAAGGAAATTGCCGTGACTTTTAGCACTGCCTTAGCAGACTATAAAAACATTTACTTGCAGCATATAAGCTCAGAGAAAATTTAAAACAGTATTCTGCAGCTAACTGCAAATATTTTAATGTCCCCATTGATATGAACTGAGTAGCCAGGTAATCCCTATTGGATGCCATTTTAGAGCTTGATTCTTCACAATGTAGGTGGGGAGCACTTTGCATATAAGCAAAGTTAGACAGGAAGTGATGGGAGGAACAGGGAGCACAAAGGAACCTGATTCTGCATTAATGACAGCACTACTGCGCTGCAAGCACGTTACTCCGACAAGTGGCAGAAGTAAGACCTATGAGAAGAGCACATAGCAAAGCACCTCATTAGAATAGAGTCACGTTTAAAGCCACATCTCCGACATGCCCATTGTCTGTCCATTCCACTTCCCTTTTTTAATCCTGCACACTTAAGAGTGGGCATGGAAGGGACGTGAGATTTATTACTTCTTAGCATGGAGGAGACTATTTCTACCACTTTCATTTCTTTGTGCCCACTTATTGCCTCCACTTACTGGAGTGCAACAGCTTTGTGCCGCCGTGCACCTCAAAGATTTGCTAGATCAACGCTTTAATGATAAATGCAACAGGAAATGTCCATCAGGACCAGAAGATCTGAGCTGCAAGCAGACATATAGGGACCAGCAAACATTTTGGAAAGTGTGGGCTTCAGAGGCAAACTACAGTCCACTACATCTGATTAGGACAAGAATAACCATTATATAGGTGAATAAGCATCCCCTTCCTCCCCTCCCCCTCCCCCCCCCAAAAAAAAGAAAGAAAAAGATCTGGAAAACTCCTTCTGCTATTGGTGTGTCTGCCTGTAACTCTAAACTACTGATCTAGATAGACTTCTCAAGATGACAGTAGGGCTACTTCCTATTTACTTATTTTACATTTACATGTCTATAGTGAGAGCATGTAAAATCATAGATTTATTAGTGCTGTAGATAGATGTGAATTTAGACAGTTTCAAAACAATTTTTATTTCACTACAAATTCTCTTCTCCTCTATAGAGTATGGTATATTTGAAAACTGTTACATCTGTGATCTATTACTTTAAATTCAGAGGGGTTTTCATGGTCCTGCTTGCAGGCAGGGGGCTTTCTAAGAAAAAGCATGTGATCAGTGTCAGTTTGCAGACAGACTACAGTAAAGCGAGGCAAGTTGTGCTGTTTGTTTTAGGGAGCAGCCAGCTTTGTCCCCCTCTGTTGGGGTTCACGTGTGTTATTACTCTGAATTCTAAGAAATAAAGTAGTGTTACATTGCAACCCTCCAGCAAAATATTTTTTTCTTTTTAATTTAAATTCTGTTTTTAGGCCATGAAACATAACAGAGCACAGTCATTTACTGCACTCACAGAGAAGATTTTATTTAAAGATGGGCCCTAAGCCACAAAGTTCAGATCCAGATCCAGAATTCCCTGGGATGGTTCAGATCTGCTGCTTTGGTTCAGTTGATAGTAGAGATAGCAGCGAGCAGTGGGAAAGTTTGGGCTGGGATCAAAGGTTTAACTGGAGTTCAGTTATGTTCTGATCAGTAGTTTTGTTTTGGGGCCAACGTTACTCTACTCTCATGAAATCACTAGGAAAAAAAATAGCCATGGGCAAATCACTTCAAAGACATAATTCATGCTCCTACTTTGACCATTTGCACTATTTTGGAAATAAGCGCAATGCAAATTTCCCCCCCTCACTGGTTTTGAATGACTTTTCACATCAAAGTTCTAGATGACTGGACATGCCAAAGTAACCCCAAAGGACCTGATCCGGTGTGATTCCCTGCTTCATTTTCTCCCATATTTGTTTTTAATTGTTACCAGTATTTATGAGATAAGGTGGTATCTGGGTGTACACAAAGCCCACCTTTATCCTCCTGGCATTGACAAAAGTTTGTGCCTCTTCTTGACTAAAACTGAATCTCTAGAAGGTTAATTCTGGTAAACTACCAACCTGTATTAATTATTCAAATGTTAAAATAAATCTATAGAGTTAATAACAGCAGAATCACTCAGCATATTGCATCTGCAAACTAACCAATCTTGTTACTATCTATGCTGATAAGAAGGCAAATATAACATGGGCCATATCAAAGTTAAGTGTAATAGTCAAAAAGGTAACTAAATGCAAACAATTGTGCTAAAGCACCACTGCATAGCCCAATTCTGTAATACTTATGTGGGAAAATCTCCCACTGAAGTTAATGGTCTTTTAATTCAATGGAAGTTTTGCCAATAGAGATACAAGACTGGGCCCTTGGAGGAGATTTGAAATTCACAAAAAAGTCAGGTAAGGAAGAGTTATAGTTGTTATGGGCACCATAACTCTGCCACTTTACACATATATAAAGGCATAAAAGTTATATATAATTGTGGCTGTTATGGTCATTGTGGGAACCATAACATGAAACTCCTGATTTTTGTGCATTTAAAATCTAATGCTTAGCACTGCATTAATGTTTGCATTTTGTGAACTCGTATTTTTCATTCTCCAATGTTTTTCTTTAACACAGACGCCTGGTGCTCTTCCAACTCATTGCCTGAGTCTGTCTGGCATCAACCCCAAACAATTATCATTGATGGTTTGGGTTCTACTCATTCATTATTTTCTGTGAATATCTTTTTTAAAGATTCTTTTAAAGTTTACTGGCAAGAACTACCCACATAAACCTGGCACAGGGTGGTTTTTACCATTCAAGAAAATAAAGGAACACAGGACTCGTCCATTTGGACAACAATTTTCAGATACATTTATTCACCAAAAAAATGCAGTTTCAGTTGACCCAAAACTATTTGTGAATTTGACACAAATTCACTAAATAGTTTCAGCCCCGTCCCCCCAAAAAAGATTTGTGGGACTCAGATGTGTGGTGTGGTCTCCCTTATAACTTTTTGCCAGCTGGTTAGAGCTCTTATCTGAGATGCAGTAAACATGCGTTCAGTTTCCCTCTCTGCCTCATGTGCAAAAGGGATCTGAGAACTTTGGTCTTTCTGACTGCAAGAGAAGGACCTAAGCCACTGGGCTATGGAATATGGTAGTATAGGTCTTTCTCACTCTCTCCTGCTAAAGCTATTCTTTTGTGTACAAATAATTAAATAGTCTGGATCATGAACTTGAGTCTCCCATATCCTAAGTGAGTCCCCTACAAAGTCATTGTCTCTCTCTCTGGCTCAATGACTATGCAGTGGTGCTGTACTTGTATCAGTCCCAGGATATTAGAGAGACAACGTGGGTGAAGTAATATCCTTTATTGGACCAACTTCTTTTGGTGAGAGAGACAAGCTTTTGAGCTCTTCTTCGGGTCTGGGAAACGTACTTAGAGCATCACAGCTAAATACAAGATCAAACAGATACTTTAGCATAAGTAGTTAGCACATATTCTAAGGGACCACTCAAGGGGAAGTGGCCCGTCAACATCCATGTAGTCATAGGACAAGAAGGGGGGTTAGTGGGTTACAGATTGTTATAATAAGCCATAAATCCTGTGTCTTTTATTAAGACCACGATTTTTAGTGTCTAGCAAAGTTATGAATGCAAGCTCCCATGCAACTACAGCCCATTCAGGGATCCCATCCTGAAACAGACAGAGTAATAACTTGCCTAAGTTCACTCAGGAGTCATTGTTACAACTGGGACCAGAACGCAAGTTGACTGACTCCCAGTCCCATGCTTTAAACACAAGACCATGCTGCCCAGAAAAGTCACTGCCTGCTTTTCATGCTGAATGATACTCAGATCACATTCAGTGAGCTCTCCGTGAATGTGCTGCTTTGATGTCCTCAGATGGTTTCTGAAACTGACACTCAGGGCCAGATTCCCCATTGTGTTACTGCAGTTTTATGCCATTGTAACTCCATGGATTTAAACAGTGTTAAACCTGTATCAAACTGGAGTAACACAGTGGTGAATCAGGCCCAGACTAGAGAGATGTTCCAGAATCAGCCCTTTGGAGATAGCACTGGGAAATCCCAACTCCAAGGCTGCCAGCTAGAGCAGTTAAATCACAGGGCTCCATGCTGCTGGGTATTCCCTGAGGAAGAGAATTAAAAGAAAATGGTCTGGTTAGTTTTGAATGATGAAAATCATCAGGGAGTTTTAGACAGTGACATGGGAATCATAGTGAATGCTTCCTTGGCTGAAAGCAATATTCTCCAACCGGCTGATATTTTTAGTTTAGTATGCTCGACTGAAGCAGATACACAAGAAATAGGGAAGGGAAATGGACTCCTGACCTCCGGACTCAGTATATGGAGCGAAGTGTGTCAGATCTAATATATCAAAACAGGAAACAAGCCTAATGAAAGGAAAAGGATGGTTCAGTGTAATTAGCAGATGGAAGAAGGGACACTTCAGTGTGTTGGGGAGAAAAAAGGGCAAGAGGTGAAAGTGTCATAAAAAGAGCTAGAGGAAAATCTAAATGGAATGTATAGGAAAAGAAATGTCCCAGGAAAGTCAAAGCAGTTGGTTGGCTTATGTAACTAGACAAAGGGCCAAATTTTCTTCTCTGACACCAGTGTAAATCTGGCAGAACTCCAGTGGAGACAGAATTGCTCAAGATTTACACTGGTGCATCTGAAAGCAGAATTTGGTCAAAAGTATTTTTAAAAAACTAACTGTGTCTAATTCTGACCTTCTCACACCTGTAAGTCAGGAGCCACTTCACTGCAGTCCATGCGCAATCAGGCTCACAGTGAAGAGACTCAGAGCACTAAACCCTTGGAACAAAAAGCAGAGTTAATAAACTAGAAGGACAAAAATTGTGCCTTTGGATCAGCAGACATTATCTCTTATCTTTGATGTGGACCACTGCCTTTCATGCTGACCAACATTGTTTTCTTCTACTTCCCCATCTGTTTGCCTGTATCCACCTGTCATCTCATGGCGTTTCCTTAGATTGTAAGCTCTTTGGGGCAGAGGCAGTCTTTTGGGGCTTTATCCAGCACCTAGCACAGTGAGGTTCTGGTCCTTGACTACAGCTCCTGCACTACAATAAGAATAGTAAATAATTCAGCACTCTAACAATAAGAGCTCTGTACAGGGATCAGCTGCAGAATATACAAAACGAGATTTGCACTGAGAGCTGCAGTGCGCCTGCAAGAGCACAATGCTTATCCTACAAGAATAGCAGAGCACTTAGGATTTTATGGAAATGCCTTAAGGCAGCGAAGAGGAAAGATGCCAATAAATGTCAGTAAGCTGCTCATTCCAGACAACCATGAGAGCACTCTGAACACACAAGCACTCGTCCCATTCATTCTGTACCCACAAATACCTTTATGTTTTGACAGAGAGCTCCTACAATATACAGTATGGTCAGATCACCTGCTAGAGACACTCTCTGCAGGGCACCAGGGGAGACAGGGGAGGCCTTCTGGAGCTGGTTATAGCTCTCTGATCATGCAGTCATTTTACGTCAGCCCCATCTGATGTAGAATATTGGCCGTGTCTTGCAGATATTGTCTCTTCCTCCCTCTGGGACACAGTTTTCAGCAGATACCTATATCATTTCCATTTATGGCTTTTAGGCACTATTACCTGTCCAAATAGGATGTTAAGAGAGAACTGTAATTTCCACTGAAGAATCAGATGGTAAAATCCTGGCCCCACTAAAGACAATGGCAAAATTTCCATTGAGTTCACTGCACTGCCTGTGGTCTGTATGAGAGGAAGGGAAGATGGAGTATTAGCAGACTGCATGTGGAGAAAGAGCATTAACATGTAAAGAGTCGTCCACATGTTTCTATTACATTCAATTATTTGTTGTACATTCCTTTTCAATTTCATTTTTGAAAAATACCAAAGGCAGTTCTTTATTCAAATGATGGCTGAAGCATGGTCAACCTTTGATGAAATAATCAATTATACATAGATTCAATTAGGAACAAATGTTGGATCCTATTTGTATTTAAAGCAAGGGAGGAAATTTAGGATGTAGCAAGAAGACAGTCTAGTGTGGATTGTGTCTAGTCTCTTATTTAATTCTTCTGCATCTTTCTGATAAAAGAAGTTAATTACATTGCTAGAAAAGCAGCAAAATGACAAAGAACAAACCTTGATTGACCATCTTTAGTATACACTAGCTGTCTCAAAGACAGAAGGGACATAGTGGCTCTTTCCTGTGAAAACTGCAGTAGAAAGCAATCTAAGAGATAAGTGCATTTTGCACTCCTGGAACAAACAACACAAAATCTAACTTTATCGGTGACACAGATTGCACCATATTGCTAAAGTGAGAACATTAAATGACAACTGGCTCCAGAGAAATTGATTTTTGTCTTTCTACATTTGGACAGGCAAAGATAAATGTTTTTATTGTACTCTAAACCTAATAGACTAATATACAGTGCTTTCCAAGACTACAGTCTGGATTGGTGGAGAAAAAAATTCTATTTTTATCCAAGAGCTAAGAGCTCATTATGTTGCATTAAAGCATTCAGAAATCTTTAGGGGTACAGCATATTTTTAGGAGCAGTTATTTTGTTCTTTGGATAACTGAAGTCTGTCTGTTCTAGTAGATGTGCTTGTTTTTTCAGTGAGAGTTTAATTTTTGTCTGGAGTTAATCAAGGAATGATTATCAGCTCATCTTATAGGGCAGTGGTTTTCAACCAGGGATCTGGGGTTCCCTGGGGGGGCCACGAGCAGGTTTCAAGGGGATCACCAAGTGTTAGGCTTGCTGGGATCCAGGGCAGAAAGCCAAAACTCCATTGCCTGGAACTGAAGCCCAGGGCCCTAAGTCCCGCCACCCGAGGCTGAAGCCGAAGTCTGAGCAATGTAGCTTCGCAGGAGCCCCTGTGGCATGAGGCTCCAGGCAACTGCCCTTGCTACCCCCTAATGCCAGCCCTGGCTTACAAATGCAGAAACCAATTATTGTGACACAAGTGGGCCAATGAGTTTTTACAGCATGTTGGGGGAGCCTCAGAAAGAAAAAGGTTGAGAACCTCTGTTATAGGGCACACCCATTCCTAGTTTACTAATGCAGCCACAGAGACTCCTCCATCCCTGCCCACAGAGCTGGACTTCGAGGACCTAGAAATATAAAGCTTTCCTTTTTAAAAACAGAAAAGTGCATTTCTAGCTCTTTGAAGATAACCTTGAAAGTGTAAATTGATGTAAAATTAATCAATAGCTTTAAAAGCTTGTCACTGTTCCCCCACTCCCTTAAGATTCAAGGTTATTTACATTCCTCTCACTGTCAGCAAGGCCTGGCCACTAGGATTCAGAATAATCACAACTTAAATCTGTCTCTTTTATTTCTTCTGAAGCTTGCAGGTCATCAGGCCACTCTTACTTAAGTGCCTGAATATGGAGTTTGATGCTTAATTTTATACAATTGTCTCTAAATGTTGGCCTCTGCAGCTCTCTTCCTCAGTTACCACATCTGTAAAATAGGGATTTTATTTACCTATCACACAGGCTGTTATGATAATTAGATAGTCAGCCAATGTCTGTAAAGTGCCACAAACATCCTTAACCTTACAGTGACTGGATACCTAACAGCCCATGGTATCCGATATTGAAAAATTTCAATTGACCTCACCCAAAATTATTTTCAGATTGATTATCAGTTCAACAATTGAGATTTCAACATTTCGGGAAAGGAAAAAGTTTTGAAAAATCTCAAAAATTGTCATGGGTTGGGAAAACCATTTCCTGCCCCACTCTAAGATGTCTCAGACAGAAAGGGTCTGTCACTCTCCATTGTGATATTGAAAATGATGAACTTACCTTCCAAAATCTCAGTAATCTTCTAAGCATTCTAACTTAGCTTGAGACATTTTCTATCTCCCTGTGCAGCTCCTAGTTGGAAATCCCACTCCTACTGAAGCCAATGAGAAAATTCCCACCAACTTCAATGGGGCCAGGCTTTCACCTATGTGTAGGGTGACCAGGGGCGGCTCTAGACATTTCGCTGCCCCAAACACGGTGGCATGCCACGGGGGATGCTCTGCCAGTCGCCGGGAGGGCGGCAGGCAGCTCCGGTGGACCTCCCACAGGCGTGCCTGCGGAGGGTCCACTGGTTCCATGGTCCGCTGGTCCTGCGGCTTTGGCTGGTCCCACTGGAGCCGCGGGACCAGCAGACCCTTCGCAGGCACGCCTGCAGGAGGTCCACTGGAGCCGCGGGACCAGCGGACTGCGGAACCAGTGGACCCTCCGCATGCACGCCTCCCAGCGACTGGCAGAGCGCCCCCCGTGGCATGCCGCCCAAACACGCGCTTGGCGTGCTGGGGCCTGGAGCCGCCCCTGAGGGTGACCAGATAGCAAGTGTAAAAATCAAGATGGGGCGGGGAATAATAGATGATTATATAAGAAAAAGCCCCCAAAATTGGGACTGTCCCTATAAAATCAGGACATCTGGTCACTCTACCTATGTGTATCTTATTTTTGTGACTCCCACTATAAACAGTATATTTTGTGTCAAATCTTTCTCCTCCAAAAGTCTTTCCATTATGGACAATGACTAAACATGTGCAAGTATATTCTGTAGTGGTACATAAGGGGAAAAATATCAAATGTGACTAAAAAATCAGTGTAATTAACCTGGTACCACAAACACTAAAATACTTTAATCAAAAGGTTACTGAACGATATCACTGCTGGGCAGAGTTAAGGTTGCTCTGGGGTCTTAACAGTGTTTTTCTAACATGTTCAGATTTCTTTTAAATTGAAAGCTTAACTCTGAATTTCCTAGATTAATAATGTTTTGTTTTAGGTTAATTACAACATCCCTGTACTGTTTTTTACCCTTCCATTATTTATCCACACTCTCAACCTTAACTCATCTTAATACAGTGTTTTTGTGTTGGACTAAATAGTGACACAAGGTTCTCAAACTGGGGGGTCAGGATACCTCAGGGGGTTGCAAGGTTCTTACATTGGGGGTCGGGAGCTGTCAGACTCCACCCCAAATCCTGCTTTACCTCCAGCATTTATAATGGTGTTAAATATACAAAAAAGCATTTTAATTGATGGGAGGGGGGTTGCACTCAGAGGCTTGCTATGTGAAAGGGGTCACCAGTACAAAAGTTTGAGAATCACTGGTATAGGATGTACAGTCTGAGGGGCTTACAGACTTATTTCAGGCCAACCAAGGGATCAGGCCAAGTAACGGAGAGTCACTAAAATTTCATCCCCTCCTCCCTGATTTGATATGTCCCTTTTTGTCGTATTGAGCAGCTTTCCTGATGTTTTTGGACTCAAAAAGTTGTTAAAAATAATTATCACAGCTGATGCCCCTTTTACTGTGCCAGAGTATGCGAATTTTAGTCAGATTCAAGGGAAAGATGTTTTGCCACATAAACTGGTTGTGGAGCTGGAAGAGATTCATGGCCCTGACAGTTGGAGAAAGATTAAATCCAACATGTGCTTTTATTGACACTAAATGTTGATGCCAATCCTGCCTAGTTGTAATGGGCTCATTACACTATTGTCTGGGCTACTGGTGCTACCTGCAACAGTTAGCAAAATAAACAGATCTGGCTTTGAGTGCCTGCAATGCTGTTTGTCCTTAAAAACCTTTAGGAAACGTGACAAGTTTGGTCTCCACTTCACAGTCATCCACAATGGGCAGTGAGAGTGGAGTGTCCTACCCTGAGCACTCTGGCCTCACAGATCAGTTCCACCCAATTAATAACAATAATGGTGGCAGCTACAGGCAGAGCTAAAGCCCAGGGCTTTATTTCCCACTTTAACTCAGTATTTCAGACAGAAGAAAGCAAAGAGCCACTTAAGAGAGGCAAAAAAATCTATATAGATTTTTCTCTCCAGTAGCTGGAAGGAGGCAAAATAGCTTTTTATATAGAGAGAGTTATCTGCAGTGAATGCTGAACATTATGTACATAGAAGGGACTTCCTATGCAACTGCACCATAGGATGCCTGTAACGAGGGCCATGGAGTGTCAAAGGATCCCAGCTATAACACATGTGCATTCTTGTTCAACCTAGGGGAAAACTGGTGTAAGCCTCGCTGATGCTGCTGGAAGTAAGGTAGAGGCTTACAAGAGATATGGGAGATACAAGCAACACTTGTACGTGCTACCCTTGTCCATTTGCAGTATATTTCTGTATCATAGGTGTGGCTGGTAGCTGTGCCCATTAACAACGTTGCCCACTGTTTCCAAATAGAAGGACCTGTTTTCAGTGCCTTATAACTTTGTCAAACTTTAATTGTTTGGGCTGAAATTTTCTATTGGAGGTGTCTGAATTGTGACTGACGTTTTAAAAAGAAAAGAAATTAGCCAAACAGTTCAACTGTTTCTGAAAACAGGGCTAGGAAATAGATATCGATCGCCCACATTAAAAAAAATCAAATCTTGATTATGAGAATTTTAAAGCTTTTTTATATTCTTATTGGGTAGCAGAAAATGTTATGTTTTAATTGGTACAATATGCACATCTTTGGACTGCTTCCCAAAAACCTTCCTCTCATGTATTATTACCTGAACAGAAGAAATCCAAACAAAGGCTCAGACAGTTAATCTCTCTCTATTTTAAATCTTGAAGCATTTTGGTTTAAAGCATTTGGGTTTAAAAAATAAAAACAAATGTTAATGTAATTAAACTTGCTTCTAGCCAAGCAATGCAAAATTAAAGTTGTCAGTTTGCACTGCCTCCTGATAAATACAGTTTCTTAGCAGGAAGACAATTCATAAATGAAAGGGAGAGATCTTTCCCATTCAAGATTGTCCCAGCGTTTAATTATTGTCACTGCTTCCCAGCGGTCATTACACCAATATCATTGGTGAAAATTATAGTTGTTATTGTATTATCCTGCACATAGATTTATCTTATTGTGTAGGAATTGTTCTGAATATTTTTTTCAATGTGATGGAAGAGCCAAAAATGTAAAAAACACAAATGTAATGAAATTAATTTGGAAAGAATGTTCCAACACCAGGTTAGAGAGATCAGAAGGCCAAAAGGCCTAGAGAATGGCAGGTACTTGAGACAGAGAGTATGGTGTGCCCATTCATCCCCCTGTGCATGTGTGGAAGGGACCAACCCTTCATTTATGGCTCTCCTACCTCTAATACATAAGCCACCTCCATGGGTTGCAAAGAGCCATGTGTGGAGACAAGGGAGCCGGCCGCGGTTGAAGTACATTAAATCCCCTGTATTAACCTTGTGCTGAGCCCCCGTGCTGGGGAAACCCCTTTTCAAAGAGAATTTCAGGGGCAGCGGAAGACAAAGCTCCACTGGATCCAGTGATAAATTGGGGGTGCAAACTCCAGCCTGCTCCTCTCAAAGAATTCAGAGAACTCTATTAGAGGGGGAAAAAGTTAAAATAGAGGGTCAAAATACTTCCATGTGCATTATACCACATGTGAGCAAAAGCTCACTTTTCTCCAGTGCATTATCTTTCTCCAGCTTGTCTTGTCCCTCACAGACTCCTTGAGATGCAGCCATTAGCATCCCTGAACCTCTGCATCTTAAATCAATTGTCATGTCCGCCACCCAGCTATATTCTGTTCATTCTAATCCCAAACTTCCCCCACAAGCATATTTACCCAGACACTGTCGGACACAACAGTCATGTCTCTAAAAAATATCCATTGTTCTCCCCCATCTCCCCAGTTCCCAATCCATTTAGGACTGTATTTCCTGTTTCTGTATCCCTTTTGTAATGCTTTTCTTCATGGCTGTTCATGCAATAGCTGTTTCAGCCCAGATTTGCATCTCCCCATTCCCAGCACAATTGTTTTGGATCTCAAGGAATCTTCAAATCAACCATCATAATTGCTCACTCACAGACCTTAATAAAGCTCCCTCTGCTGGCCATTCACCAGGATGCTGTTGGGTCCCAATCCACTGGACTGATGTGCTTTAAAGCTTCCCTTAATCTCAAATCCTTCAGTCACTGTTCTGCCTCTCTCCCTACAGACTCTCTGGCATCTCTCCTGGGCACAGGTGCTCTCTGTCTGTTACTCCTTCACCGAAATGGGACCATACAGTCTAGCTGCCCTAGGCCCCAGGACCACTGTTGACCCCTCAGTTTCCCCAGTAGCCCAAGCTCACAGTCTCCAAGAACTCCGACCACGTGAGCACTCCGGATTTACAATTTAACCTTCAGGAGCACGTGTGATAGTAAAGCAAAACAGATACACTTTGAACTGGATTCTAAAACAAATTACTCTTGAGATAGCATGAGGGAGACACTGATCTAAACAAAATAAAAATACCAGGGCTGTCAAGTGATTTAAAAAGTTAATCGCTATTGTGCAATTAGCTGCACTATTAAAGAATAGAATACCATTTATTTAAACATTTTTGGACGTTTTCTACATGTTCAAATATATTGATTTCAATTACCACACAGAATACAAAGTGTACTGTGCTCACTTTATATTATTTGATCACAAATATTTGCACAGTAAAAAATAGTAGTATTTTTCAATTCATTTAATACAAGTACTGCAGTGCAATCTCTTTATCATGAGAGTTGAAGTTACAAATGTAGAATCATGTACAAAATATAATTGCATTTAAAAATAAAAATGTTAAACTTTAGAGCCTACAAGTCCGCTCAGTCCTACTTCCTGTTCAGCCAATTGCTCAGAGAAACAAGTTTGTTTACATTTCCAGGAGATAATGCTACTCGCTTCTTGTTTACAATGTCACCTGAAAGTGAGAACGGTGCATAGCACTGTTGCAGCTGGGGTCGCAAGATATTTATGTGCCAGATGCGCTAAAGATTCATATGTCCCTTCATGCTTCAACCACCCTTCCAGAAGACATGCATCCATGCCGATGACGGGTCCTGCTTGATAACAATCCAAAGCAGTGAGGACCGACGAATATTCATTTTCATCATCTAAGTCAGATGCCACCAGCAGAAGGTTGATTTTCTTTTTTGGTGGTTCAATTCTGTAGTTTCCCACATTGGAATGTTGCTCTTTTAAGACTTCTGAAAGCATGCTCCACACCTCATCCCTCTCAGATTTTGGAAGGCACTTCAGATTCTTAAACCTTGGGTCGAGTGCTTTAGCTATCTTTAGAAATCTCACATTGGTACCTTCTTTGCGTTTCATCAAATCTGCTGTGAAAGTCTTCTTAAAAATGAACATGTGCTGGGTCATCATCCGAGACTGCTATAGCATAAAATATATGGCAGAATGCGGGTAAAACAGAGCAGGAGACATACCATTCTCCCCCAAGAAGTTCAGTCACAAATGTAATTCATATTTTTTTTAAACGAGCATCATCAGCATGGAAGCAGGTCCTCTGGAATGGTGGTCAAAGCATGAAGGGGCATATAAATGTTTAGCATATCTGGCATGTAAATAATTTGATTTCAGCTATTTAAACCTGAAATTTCATGGTGTTGTAATTGTAGGGGTCCTGACCCAAAAAGGAGTTGGGGGGGGGTTGCTTACAGTACTGCTACCCTTACTTCTGTGCTGGTGCTGACAGGGCGCTGACTTCAGAGCTGGGCAGCTGGAGAGTGGCAGCTGCTGGCCAGAAGCCCAGCTCTGAAGGCAGAGCCGCTGCCAGCAGCAGCGCAGAAGTAAGGATGGCAGGGTATGGTATTGCCACCCTTACTTCTCGCTGCTGCCTGCAGATCTGGGCCCTCAGTCAGCAGCCGCCACTCTCTGGCTGCCCAGCTCTGCAGGCAGAAGTGCAGAAGTAAGGGTGGCATGGTATGGTATTGCCACCCTTACTTCTACGCTGCTGCTGGCTGGGTGCTGCCTTCAGAACTGGGCACCCACCAATAGTCACCGCTCTCTGAAGCTTTGAAGTAAGGGCAGCAATACCGCAACCCCAACCCCCCACCTCCCCAAATATACTTATGACCTCCCTGCAACTCCCTTTTGGGCAGGACTCCCAATCAGATAAATGCTGGTCTCCCCCATGAAATCTGTATAGTATAGGGTAAAAGCACACAAGACCAGATTTCATGGGGGGAGATCAGATTTCACAGTCCATGATGCGTTTTTCATGCCTGTGAATTTGGTAGGTTCTAAATATAAGACTAGAATGAAAGAATATGGAGAATAGATCCAGACAATTTGAGGACACAACAACAATTGGATGTCAGTGTTCTGAATCACTCTTTTTATAACTTTAAATAATTAGACAAGGGTTACATGTAACTAGCATTAAAATAGAACAAACAAGATACGTGCCTATCACCACCACAATCATTTTGCTTGTATGCCGCATCCCAATTTCCTCACCATGCATCTGTTTTTTGTCTTTATTGAGACAATTTTTCTGGATAGGAACCCTCTTTTCCTAGGGGATTTTACAACGCCTAGCAAAATGGGACTTTGATCTTGAATGGGGTCTTTGGCTATGGCAGCATTGCAAGTGTTCAGTAATAATAGCCACCCTTCATTTTAAAACATCTTTATTTGTTCTTGGTGAAATGAATGTGCCTTACAACCAGTAACGACATTCAATAACCAATTGACAGTTTTGTTCACATGCCCATGCAAGGTGCCAAGGATGCGAGGCCTAACGCAGGTCATAGTAACTTACATACTGTCTCGCTAAGAACAAAAATTATATAGGTTTTAATACTACAACTGATTATTATTTATGTTGTGGCAGCACCCTAAAA
Organism: Mauremys mutica; assembly: GCF_020497125.1. Taxonomy (NCBI): domain Eukaryota; kingdom Metazoa; phylum Chordata; order Testudines; family Geoemydidae; genus Mauremys; species Mauremys mutica. The sequence goes on along the minus strand of NC_059081.1, from coordinate 28,156,577 downwards.
AAACCCAACTTCCTGGAGTTCCCCAGTTTGAGTAGGGAGTAATTTGTGACACTCCTTTATGGGACGCAGTGTACCTCCCCCACATGCTCAGCCAATTCTGCTAGCCAGTGCATGGCTCCACCTACTTCCTGTCCCCTTCCTAACCAAGAATGAAAATTTGGATCTCAGATCCTGCACTTCCAGAATGGCAATTCTGGGGTATAAGGAACCCCTACTCCCGCCTATGCCTCTAGATTGTGGCTAGCCCTTCATACATTTTTCTGCCAAACTAAACCATATTACTCTTATGTGCTAGTATAGAGTTACTGCTTGATATGCTAATTTGCTGTTACTAATTAAAGCAAGCTGCTGGCATACTCAGCAGGGAGGGAGAACAGTCCTAAATCCATCCATTTTCAGATGAGTAAATACTAAAATAATTTTTTTTAATGTTTTTTTTAAAAGTCTTGTGCTTGTATTTGGCCATGGGAGATAAATCAAAGAATGAAATTTTGATGGGTGTACATGGATATATGAATAGAATATGCAAGAATGTCAAAGTTAAAAAAAACAGAAGGAAAAGCTCAGTGCTGCTGAATTACTAAATAACCGTTATAGCAGCATGTAGCATAATATTAAAGCTACCCTCAAAGTGGAGTTATTTCAGACTGACTGACAACCAGTGTGATAACTATAGACTAGACAAAAGAAATGAGTCATCCCCACTGTGTGGTATTCCTCCTTCTCCACTTCAGACTCCTGCTGTTGGAGGCTGGTGAAGCATTTATCTTCACACACACACCACTACCAAAATAAATAAATAAATCTCTGCTTAGGGTACAGATGAAAAAGGATGTCTAATGTGTTCTTGTGTTGCTTCATTACATGTGTTGTGCTGTTCTGAAGAAGGATGTTTGTTTCATGCTTAACCGAATTTGTGAAGAGACACAGTCTTCTAAAGAACCTGAAAACTGTATTGCTCACCACAGACACAATCAATTCTCATTTCAGTTTGTGTTGTCTCTAAAACCAAATTGAATGGCAATGACATTGTGGAAACTAATCCAGTTTATCTGTGTACAGCTGGAGATTTTGAAATTGACATCAAGTAAGAGGGAATATCTGAGAGTGGTGAGAGGTGGTGGAGAAGGAAAAAAAAGGAACAGCAATAGTTGCCAAAGAAAATAAAATTTGGTCTTTTCCTCTCTACCGAGGGAAGGACTGACTGATATTTTTCTTACTGATTAACTACATAACTGATTACATTTCTCATTTTTCAGTTCTTAACTTGTATAGTTTATCCTTATTATGCTCCACAAACTCCTGCTGCTGGAGTGTCTGCTGTGTTTCCAATATAAGCCTCTCTCAGGTTTTGAAAATTCAAGCACAAAAATTAATTTTGGATTGAAACTGAATATACAAAGCCTGCGATTGCACGAGCACAGAATACATGAACACAAAGTAACTGTGCACTCGAACCAGCAAATACAGGGTTTGCATACAGAACCTTAATAAAACCTAGACTCCAAACATTTTAGCTTTTCAATCTCAGATTAGAATGAACCAATCCCCCACCCCCAAAATCTGCTTTGCTATTTCAACTATGGAAGTACCATAAAATAAAAGCCTTTTAGGTACTTGTCTGTAACTCTACACCTAAACTCCTGAATGTGTTAACTGATAACACATTGAAAGTTCATAAAATAATGTTTGCACTCTGCACCAATAAAAATGTTCCTTTGCCCTTCTGTTTATTTTCATTCTCATTGTAGACAGTTAATGAATTTTCATTCTTGTCTGGGAAAGTGAGGGATATGGAGTTTCTGATATCAGAAGGGACCTGATGAGGAGCACGTCAAGGGAAAGATTTCCATTTACTGAATGGAATTGATATAAAAGCTCTTTTGCTAAAGATCCCAAGGGGCATGGCAATGTGCAGTAGGAATTGTAGATTTTAAGTAATCTTGAAGTTATTGGACCAAGTTCACTGCCAGCATTTAGGCTGGCACCAGCGAAAATGCTGGGAGAGCTCTCTGGTGGGTAACAATGAAGACAGAATAAGTGAAGTAAGTACAGCTTCGCTTTGGGGATGCCAGCAAAAGGGGTCACTTACGTCCTAAGAGCGAATAATGGTGCTGGCAAAATAAGGTGAATAGTCAGGTCAGCTAGAAAGGGCATTGACTGGGAAGCTTCCACCAGCTGCATTCCTATTACTGTCAATGTGAGTTAAAGCGACATGCAAACCCAACGAGGCCAGACACAGGAACATATGGTCTCTGCCATGGTAAACCAGTGTTTACTTCTGCTGTGCAAGGATTTGGCCCAATTGATCTAGAAATGATGGTTTTCCTGTGCATGAGCACATCTTTCACTGAACTTTTCAAAATAGCTCCTAGGATACAGACTAAGGCCCTGATCCAGCAAAGCATTTACATCCATGCTTATCTTTAAGCAAATGGAGTAGTCAATGGGATTTGGCTGAATCAGGCCTTAGGCAGGCTGCTATGCAGTGCACTGACTGCCTGAGAGTCTGTTTGGCCCAATAAACTGTAACAAGTACAAGATTCTAATCCAAAAGGGTTTGTAAAATCCACTTTTAAAAAACTGCATAAATATTAACTTTATATAGCCTGGAACAGCGAATAGTACATGTCCAGAATGAGTGTGCCTTCCATGAGTATCTTTTACCCAACAAAACCATAGATGTTCAAAAACTGTTTGGATCAATGAATACATGCTACAAAATATTGTTTGGAAAAACAAATTAAACTTGAATTTATGAAATATGCTTCTATACACAAGCTTACTGTAAGGGCATATTTACCCCCACAAGACATAAAATGTTAAATAAACACATTTAAAACCTTTCATTAAAAAAATCTAGAATGAACACAAGATTATGCAAAGTTACATTTAAATCTTAATACTGTGATACAATAGACAAGCCAGGAAATTCCAAGTCAAGGCTGACACACCTTTGAAAGAAAGATTTATCCACAGCCAGACAGACTAACCTAGGTGAAATTGATATATCACTAGATTTAAATAAAATTAATGGGTCATGAATCAAAATACAGATTATGCAATTGGTTACAGTGGTTACTCTAGAATGTAATTTTCTAAATGAATTATTTTACACTTCCATAAATCAAAATCCTGATCCCAGTTAAGTCAATGGCAAACGTAGCAAGTAGTGTAGAGTTGCTAATCACTGATGGTTAATTCAGGTATTCTCTCTCTGTGAAGCATTTAGAATATACATCTGGGAATATTATTTGCACCCCATGCTTCATTTGCAGTTCACAAAAGAATCTAAATTCAAGAGAAAGAGAAGAAACACTGAGAGGATACAATCTATAGGTGTAATTCATCATGAAATATTTGGACAATGTCTCCATCTGATAAGCAGATATTTCCCATATATTACTGCACCCTGTACTATTCTAGAAGTTAACAGATTACTTCTTAATTTAATACTTCAATATCTCACTCATTTCAGATGGAGCATATCTCCTCAGTTCAACAATCATATGCAGCACAGAGCACATGCCCTTTTCCAAGTGTGCACTTTTACTTTTCATTCCGTTGAACATCATATTTTGCACATACATTGTTTTTTCCCCAACTGAGGATCTAAAGACACTTTACAAATATTGATTGAGCATTACAACATTCCTGTGCAGTAGCTGGGGTGGGATTCGGGGGGAAAGTGAAATAACTGGCCCAAATCTGCAGCAGAGCCAAAAATAAAGAAAACAGTTCTCCAGATTCCTAAACTCTGTGCTTCAGCCACTATACAATGCTTCTTGAGTAAATTACGTGGAAGTTGCATGCAAATCCAAGGGAGCAGCTGCTTCTCTAGAATCATTACCAAATAAAATGGACTGTGCAGACAGCAGAATTCAGTCTAGAAGCTCAAAAGAAGAAAGGCCTTTATTTTGCTTGCAAATGTTCCATCCAACTCAAAGAATCTCCTTTTCCTTTGTCGCCACAACAAAACAATCCAAGTTAACCTCTCTGCATGAAAGCTTATTGCAAGGTTCAAAACCCCACACTGGGTTTTGATTTTCTACTGTTATTTTTTCCACTGCCCTTTACTCTCCAATTTCTTATAAAATTGTACCTAATTCATCACACCCAGGCATAGAGTTAGTTTGCTCCATGTGGCACATCAGTCATTAGCCAGGTGTATATAAATTAATTGTATAATTATCAGGTAATCAGACCATGTACCTTATTGCCTCCATAGCTCCCAATCAACACAACCCCTGGGAGTTATACACATTTTACATTCTCAGGCCCTGGCTGTGATACTGTATGATTGAAATGTGGCCACGTACATCATTGTTGCTACCACTGGTATACTGTTGCAACAAATCTTATACAAAGTTTGCCATGTAAGGCATCAGCGGAAAAGTAACAATCAAATATGATTATACTGTTTAGATTCAAAGATGATACATTCATATAAAGTTATGAATATTGACTATGTACCTGTATTTCAAATGTATCTGTTACTGGTGTAACACCCACCAGTAAAGTCTACATTGCAGCCAGACAGCATAGGTGGGGTGAGTCCTCCATTTGGAGAGGCTCACATGTGAGCGTCGGAAGCAACCTCAGAGGGAGGGGGGGAAGGAGGGGAGCGGAAGACCCACCCGTGCCTGGACCATGGCCCTGCCACTTTCCCCTGAAGACCCACCCACAACTTGCCCTTCTCTGCCCCCTCCCCCCACCGCTCTCTCCTCTCCACCCATTTCCCATAACAGGGGGAGCCACTGGGGGCCATGGCCCCATCACTTTTTCCTGCCTTAGGCGAGCAGCAGGCAGGGGGACATCAGGGGAAGAGGCAGACTGGGGGTGAGGCAGAGCATGGACAGGGCCATGGTCTGGGCACCAGTGGCCCCCCTCACTTCTATGGAGCTTTGCTTCCGGTGCTCCAAAGGTGGCAGTAGGCTGGCACGCCTCCGGAGAGGTGACCCAGTGGCATTTCCCCTCCCCCCCCTGCATGGCTTTTTTGGGGAGGCTTAGCTTCCTATATGCACCACCCATGCCAGACAGCTTTGTGTTGATGGCCCATCAAAGACAATTAACTCTCACCATGAGCCACAGAAGAAATTCATTCTACCCAGATGGCTCTTCCAGCAGATGCCTTAGCCTCCAAGTGGCAAATGGCTTGCCCTTGTGAGTCAGCAAGCCATGTAAGGCCATGTGACTTGCTCATGTGACCCTTGACTCCATCTTGTGCCTGCACTTTTCCACAAACTGTGCTGTGGGCTTTGTTTGGGACAGTAAAATTCCATCCGTGTGGTAGAGGGCATAAAAGACCCTGGAAACATCTCCATTTTGTCTTCATTTCCTTCGTCATTTATCTGGACTGGGTTTCTAACAAGGGAGCTCTAAACAGGGACGGATGACTCCCAAGCTGATTGGGTAATTTCCAGAGAGTTTTGCAAGCTAGCATTTATTCAGTCACTGCTTCAGACCTGATATAAGAGCTTTGCAATCACTTTTATGTATATGATTCCCCTAACCATTTTAACTCTCTTCTTTTCTCTTATAAACCTTTAGATTTTAGTTATTAAAGGATTGGCAGCAGCATGATTATTGGGTAAGATCTGAATTATATACTGACCTGGCTATGTGACTGATCTCTTGGTATCAGAAGAACCCTTTGTTTGATTAAATATGTTTTTAATAACTTCTCATCTTAAAGTCTGCTGTCTGGGTGATGAGGTAAGTGCTGGAATGTCTAAGGAGACTGCATTTTTGACTTCTTGTTAACCAGTGTGGTGCAACAGAAGTTGACTTTTGTTACTGGCTTGGTATAGCTAATAGTAGAATAACCACCAGTTTGGGGTGAGTCTGCTCTATTTTTCAGCAGTTTGTCCTGAATCTGATATTCTCATCTGTGACCCCTGAGGCACGGTGACACTGGCATAGAGATGTACAGTTATCATTGCTAGTATTAATACTTGTTTCTGCTGATTTGCCATCCAAAAGTGATTGTTGAAAACAACACATGTTTTTCAATGTATTTATTCTGCCCAACATGTACTGTTGGGCGGAATTCCTAACTCACACCATTTTACATAATATTTCAAAAAAGACATGACCGAAGGATGCAGCGTCAGCTTAATCATCGTGTTTTCTGGCTTTTATTGTTGTCACATCTACTACATGAAGGTCTCTTAATAATGAAGTGGTTGTCTGGCAGACCCAGCAGAGTGAAGCTAGAGTGCAGTAAATACGAAGCTAACATGGATCCGAACTGCCAACGTTTACTATTTCCCCAACTGTGACCAATCCCAGGAAGGGTTAAGCAGCTTGCAGGCTAATTGACCCAGATTCAACCTTTAGGGACATATTGATAGATAATGTTTGTGTTTTTGTGTATTTACATATATATTGTTAGAGGTTAGCAATATAATCCCGCAGTCCCTGTCTATGTTGTATTCTATTAATTCAAGTATCAGAGGGGTAGCCATGTTAGTCTGGATCTGTAAAAGCAGCAAAGAATCCTGTGGCACCTTATGACTAACAGACGTTTTGGAGCATGAGCTTTCATGGGTGAATACCCACTTCGTCGGATGCAAGTAGTGGAAATTTCCAGGGGCAGGTATATATAAGCAAGCAAGAAGCAAGCTAGAGATAACGAGGTTAGTTCAATCAGGGAGGATGAGGCCCTGTTCTAGCAGTTGAGGTGTGAAAACCAAGGGAGGAGAAACTGGTTCTGTAATTGGCAAGCCATTCACAGTCTTTAAGACTTGCTTCTTGCATGCTTGATATTTTTCTGTGGCTCAATGACCCATGATAGAAAAAAGGCTCCCTACCCCGGTCTAGATATTACCTGCGTCATCTGAATTATCTCCCCTCCCCCACTGAAGTGAAGGGGTTTCTTTTCATTGACTATAATAGAAGTTGGATCAGGCCCAGGGAACAGAGGTGTTGAGAAATAAGATGTCAATTTTAATAGAGATAATTTGTACAGAAACATTTTAATGCCCTTATGTGACTGAGGTAACAAAAAAAGTATATCTGAGCTAAGAAACCCATAGCGTATCTGAATTTTAAAAGCATTCTTGTCAACAAATTTAGGTTCTAATCCAAAGCCCATTGAAGTCAATAGGAATCTTTCCACTGACTTCAGTAGGATGTGGAATGGATCCTTTCTGTCCAATAGCTTATATTTGACCAACTGGAGATACTGTTAGCTTCGCAGCCCAATTTTGCAGACTCAGGAGACTGTATAAGTGCCCATGTCAAACCTTTTGAGGATCAGCCATCACTAAACTCAACCCAGCTATATGTGGTAATAAGTGTCTGCCTTCCTGATCCTTCAGAGGGGGCAGATTCAGGTACACATTTGCTTATCTCTGAATATGCCTTTGGAAGATAAAGTTTACAGAAATTGTTTGAAACTGGTTTCACTTTAGATGTCAGGAATTTACCAACCAAAGCTCCAGCCCTGGAAGACTCTGGCTTTTAGTAGGGACTGTCTGCATCTGCTTACGATAAGGGGTGTTTGTGTTCTTTTTAAGCAGTTATTTCAGGTACCTACTGCATTCCTTTTCTTGGTCCTAATGCTATCAATCAATATTGCTGCTTCCCTGGGATCTAGGAGTCTTATTCAAATGGGCAATATGAAATTTGCACCATTAAAAGAGACTTCACCAACTCACACCACCATTATTTACACAAATATGCATTTACAAGGGGAAAGCACTTGTAATTCCCTCTACATGCTTTTATTCAGTTTCACAACCCCACCAATAACTGCAATAGGAATGTAATAGAAAAAAACTTTACATAGCACTGATGCATGTTTTCAATTAAAACAGAAATCACATGGTGATTGTCATCAGCTCTATCGCCACACAATACTGTTATCACAGAGCCATTTGACACTATACAACATTCAAGTGATCAAATTTGCACTAGGGCTGTCAAGCGATTAAAAAAATTAATCACAATTAATCGCATTGTTAATAATAGAAAACCATTTAATTTGTTTTGTTTTCTACATTTTTAAATATATTGATTTCAATTACAACCTAGAATACAAAATGTACAGTGCTCACTTTGTATTTAGTTTTGATTACTATTGTTTGCACTGTAAAAAGACAAAAGAAATAGTATTTTTCAATTCCCCCAATACAAGCACTGTAATGCAACCTCTTTATCATGAAAGTTGAACTTACAAATATAGAATTATGTACAAAAATACTGCATTCAAAAATAAACCAATGTAAAATTTTAGAGCTTGCAAGTCCACTCAGTCCTGCTTCTTGTTCAGCTAATCACTCAGACAAACAAGTTTGTTTACATTTGCAGGAGATAATGCTGCCCGCTTCTTGTTCACAATGTCACCTGAAAGTGAGAACAGATGTTTTCATGGCACTGTTGTAGCTGGCATTGCAAGATATTTACATGCCAGATGCGCATGCTTCAACCACCATTCCAGGGAACATGCGTCCATGTTGATGACGGGTTCTGCTTGAAAACCGTCCAAAGCAGTGCGGACCGATGCATGTTCATTTTCATTATCTGAGTCAGATGCCACCAGCAGAAGGTTGATTTTTGTTTTAGGTGGTTCGGGTTCTGTAGTTTCCACATTACAGTGTTGCTCTTTTAAGACTTCTGAAAGCATGCTCCCTACCTCGTCCCTCTCAGATTTTGGAAGGCACTTCAGATTCTTAAATCTTGGGTCGAGTGCTGTAGCTATCTTTAGAAATCTCATATTGGTACCTTCCTTGCGTTTTGTGAGATCTGCAGTGAAAGTGTTCTTAAAATGAACAACACGTGCTGAGTCATCATCCGAGACTGCTATAACATGAAATATATGGCAGAATGCGAGTAAAACAGAGCAGGAGACATACAATTCTCCCCTAAGGAGTTCAGTCATAAATTTAACTAATGCATTATTTTTTTACTGAGCGCCATCAGCATGGAAGCATGTTCTCTGGAATGGTGGCCGAAGCATGAAGGGGCATACAAATGTTTAGCATATCTGGCATGTAAATACAATGCAATGCAGACTACAAAAGTGCCATGCAAATGCCTGTTCTCATTTTCTGGTGACATTGCAAATAAGAAGAGAGCAGCATTATCTCCTGTAAATATAAACAAACTTGTTTGTCTTAGCCACTGGCTGAACAAGAAGTTGGACTCAGTGGACTTGTAGCCTCTGAAGTTTTACACTGTTTTGTTTTTTAGCGCAGTTATGTAACCAAAAAAACAACCTACACTGGTAAGTTGCAGTTTCAGGACAAAGAGATTGTACTACAGTACTTGTATGAAGTGAATTGAAAAATACTATTTCTTTTGTTTCATTTTTACAGTGCAAATATTTGTAATCAAAATATACCCTTTGATTTCAATTACAACATAATACAAGATATATATGAAACTGTAGAAAAACATCCAAAATATTTAATACATTTCAATTGGTAGTCTCTTGTTTAACAGTGCAATTAAAACTGCGATTAATCACAATTAATTTTTTTAATAGCGGTTAATTTTTTTGAGTTAATCACGTGAGTTAACTGTGATTAATCGACAGCCCTAATTTGCACTTAATAATATATCTTGTCAGACAGTGCTTTTATTTAAAACCATCAATATGGCAATGTCATGCCTCAAACGAGGTATCTAAAATTGATTTTGTAAGCCCTTGGATGGCACAGAAAAAAAGGTAGCAAAAAGTACATTGATGAATACATTAATATGTTCTTCTCACAGGATTAGTAGAGCAGAACATTTTTGTAACATAAGGTGAATTTCTTCATGTCATGTCCGTACTTAAATTTTACAGCTGTCTCTCTCTAATTACCTCCATCCCAACAGGCAACCAAATTACAAGCCAAGATAGTTTAGAGAAAGCACAGAGCCTGCTGGCTTTATTCAAAAAAAATAAGTAAATATATTAATTTACATAATTGCAATCTTATCCTTTACATTGCATCTGGCCTGATGCTTTTAGAATCACATCAAGCAGAACCCATTGCCTGAAGTCATATCGGAAAACATAAAAGAACTAGTCCTTGAAGGAAAACTTCAGTGATTACCTAGGATAACTATTTCCTACATAGGTACATCTTCAGGAGCCCCCTTGTCCCAGTGACAATGTAGAGGGAATTAGCAAGTAAAGACAAAGGGACTTGGGGAGCAGGAAACAGCCTCTCACTGAAGCTGCCAGTTCTGGTTAGCCACTAGCAGATGACAAATACTCCATATCATGCCTGAAGGGGCTGATCTGATGCCAAGCCTCACTCTAAATAAACCCTGGAGATTCCTAATCACATAGCTCACATCAGCCAAACCCTTTAGGCATCTTTCCTTCCCAGGCCTAGCCTAGATCAGACTAGATCAATGCAGAGTTAACCTTAACTCCTCTTGAGATAGCCTAGCCACACTATAAAATAACAGTCAAGCTACACAGAGGGGTTGTGTTAGCAGCTAACAAGTTGTGCTAACTTGAACTTCAGCCCATTCCCCCGATGTGCTAGTCAGTTTGAGTTAAAGGCACTACCATATGCGAGTTAGGGGGTTTGGGATGGATGGCACCCAAGTTAGGGGCCACACTTGAGATATAGTTTCAATTAACTCTGCAGTGAAGACAAGCCCTATGCTTCTGTTTATTTTCTTTTCATACTGAGGACATGTTTTAACATCTTTTTCAAATGATTTGTAATGAGAGCTATGAGACGATATATTATGTTACTTTTCCTTTTAAAAAAATATGGAACTTTCCCATGTTTACTTAAACCAGCAGTTGTTAGTTTTATTATTTGCAAATGGAGAGTAGATATTTTTATAAACTTCCTTATTTTTACTGAGAGTAAAAAAGCAACTTCATGATTAGAGCTTTGAGAATAACTAATTTTTGTGTTAATGGCCATATAAAAAAAATTCAAGTTCATTTTGGATCAAATGAAATATTTCAACCTGAACCACCACATTTAATTATTTTGATGTTTTACTATTTTTAAATAAAATTTGAAGCAAAGTTTTGAAACAAAATTGAGACATTTCAAAAGTGTTAAACAAAACATTTTGATTTGGGGGGAACTCCCCCTCCCCCATCTGAAACAATCTGGTGAATTCAGCATGAATTTGTGAAATGTTTTAGTCAACCCAAATCTACGTTTTCCAGTGAAAGTATTATTCATAAATAATTCACCCAGCCCTATTCATGATACCTTTTTCTAAACAGAATTTTCTTCTGATTTACACGTATCCATTTGTCTAATGTAAAAAGCTATCAAACATGATAAAGAGATCATTATACTATTGCTGAATGGGATATCCACAGAGGAACCATTTCTGTAATGATCACATGGTGCTACTTGTGTTTATGTATGCTGGGATTTTGCGTGAAAACACTGGCAAACTCCAAAGAGGAGACATTTTCAACAGTCTCGATGCAGCTTTTGTGTATACATATGGATTTCAACAAATGAAGGCCACTTTTTGTACCTCGGGGCAATGTTTTCTGTTTGGCTTTGTGTTTGCAGAGGTAGAGAGCTTTCATCCTCCAGTACCTGGGCTGAATATCAATCTTGTACTCAGGAAAACCCAGCTTCCATACCAGCCAGCACACATCAGTCCCAAGAGGATATGGCCAACTGACTATTAGGTATGGTAAACCTCCAGCCAACTAGTTCATAATCTGCAATTTGTAGCATAAGCTAGCCAGGGACACATACTGATCTTGGGCTGAGCTAACCTGCCCAAAGCTGTCATGATGGTCACAAAGTTACTATTACAAGAAAGAGGCAATGGTCTGTAATATGTAGGAATGCAAAAGTATAATATTTTATAGTGAACATGTGGCAGAAACAGCCATACCTTACATAGTAAATAGCTGCTCTGCTGAGACCTCCAGGAGAACACCAGCTATCTCTCTCACACAAATCACACAATGACAGCTCGTATTGTGTGTTATTGTGAACCAGTTGCACATGAAAAGTGTGTGTAGAAGGAGAGGGGAGAGGAAAGACTTCACAGAGGAACAGTGGTCAAGGCGCTAACCTGGGATTTGGGGGATCCAAGATCCTTTCCCTGCTCTGCTGCAGAGTTCCTGTGTGCCCTTGGGCAAGTCATGTGGGGTCTCTGTGCCTCAATTTCCCACCTGTAAAATATCTCCTGGGGTGTAGTGAAGATAAATAAATTAAAGATTACGAGGTGCTCCAGTAAGGGGGGCCATATAGTTACCTAAGATAAATAGATGAGACTACAGACTACAAGTGCTTGCGGTAAAGGAAATATGTTCTATGAAACTACACCAAAACTAAGGCATGTCTCCTGGTATGTGAGTTATAACTTTTCAGGTATATTATAAACTGAGAGGTCAATATTATATTTCAGAGAGCTAAATATACTTGTAATAAAATGTACATATCTGACAAAACTGGTGTTTGGAAGAGAATATGGTAGGTAACTGGCCTCTTTGAAAGAGTTGGAAAAACAAAAGGCTCCCTTTCCTGTACCTGGGGGGAAACTTTGATTAACAGAGTGATGTTTTCTGGAGTGCATGTGACCTACTGATTTGAAAGCAACACTTTGCAGTACTGCTACTGGAGCAAACCAAGAGCTTCCTAATATGCAAGAGTTTCTGGTATATTATCCCATGCTTTGTAATGAAAACTCTGGTATTGGTTAGCTACACTTCTTGGAATCCCCGTGTAACCAAGTTTACATTTCAGCCAACTCTTATTTCATGCTTCCTTCCCTCTGCAAGTTGCCCGTAAACTTTGCTTTTATTTAAAGATAGCTGGAATTGGCTGAGGAGACTTCAGTGGGAGAGAATCACTGTTGTAGCAGCTCAAAGAAGAGGAATTGAGCTGGGGCTTCCCACAAGGCTAAGTTGGAGTGGGTGAGTACCTCATAATAGCATTTCATCTTTCCATAGTCAGGATAGATACTCCCACAGATTCCCTCTTCCTCAGTGGTATAGACAGTTTAGTTTAGCACTTTGGTTAAACCACCAACAATAAAAGTCTTCCCCTTCCAAAGTAAATATTAAACGCTATTAAAAAAAAATCTAAGTTCAATAAAACTTCACTCCTAGGGTGCTTGGCTTCCAAGCAGTCCTCCATCAGACCAACTTGCACCTTTCACTGGGGGTCCTTCTGCAAACATGAAACAGGAATGTGCTTGACCCAGGTTTGGTCTGACAGGGCTAGCATACTCTGTTATAGACCCCTTCTCAAATTGTACCAAAAAGGGCACCAGCACAGCCTGCCATAGGACTGGCAAGAGCTGACAGTCCTGAATGTTGCTAAGATTAATTAAAATCAACTCTCCAAACTAGCTGGTGGGCAGAAGTTAAAAGTGAATACTGTTTCCCCTTGGAACCAGCTTCTAAGAGGTCATTATATATTTGTGCTAACTGACTATTTTACACCTACAGATGATCTAGAAGTCAGACCTGAAATCTCCTCTCACTTACATTGGTTCTCATTTACATTAATATAAACCAGGAGTAACGCCACTGCAAAAAAAAAAAGTTATATTGGTGCAAAACCAGTGTAAATGAGAGGAGACTCAAACCTTAAGAATTTATGGATTTGTTTTTTAAGCTTTCATCGTCATTCATTGTACTTTTGGTCATAAAACTGGGAAAAGGAAGTTGTGAGTATTTATACTCAAGATTGGAGGACCCTGATAAGAGATATTTGTTCTGCTGATGGCATGACTTCTCAGCTGAAAGTCAGGGTGACACAGGCTTTACAAACATATATAAAAAGGACTTGCCCACTTCATTAAACTTTCCTCATGAAAGCCTTGAGGGAGGAAGATGATCTGGAATAGTTTTTCTACCTCAAAATAGAATATATTTAAAGAAAGATACTAAGTGAGAATGCTATATATAGGAAATTAAGAGTGGAATGGACCCAAAATAAAACAGAGCATGTTTTATTTGTGGTTGGTTGACTGGCATGTTTATGCATACACAAATAATCCCATTGCAAGTATTGAGACTAGTTTATACCTTGTGGAGCAAGGAACACATTAAACTAGGTCTCCTCTTCATGATCTGCTCAGTGCCTAGGGTTATTCCTCCCTGATTCACATGGTGCATTTCCACTGGTGTTTTCCCATCAGTGTCAATTAGAGCAGTGTAGAGGCTGCTCTTATGCCAGCTATCTATAGTCTGTATGGGATCATATGGCAATTGGCATGCTTCATTTCATCCTCTCTCATGCCATGGTATTGAGGGGCAGTTGATGTAGGAGGTGGCTTGATCCTTTGATGCCAGCAAAGAGCCCCATACACTGTTCAAATTCTCAGCTGGCCACATAGGGACAGATGCTTGAGTGGCCAGAAGTAGAGCGGAGAATATGGACCATTAGTGACAAATACACCATATCAAGAATGTATCTAACCTTATCATAAATTTGATATCCCCAAAAGAGGTATTGGAGCCAAGTCCTATGAAGTATTGCTGTTCACCTAAAAGTTAAAATGTTCTGAGGTTGGGTTTGTTTTTTTTAAATCTTGGGTGGGGAACAAAACAAAAAAATCCTACTAGACTAAGAATGGTTCTCACCTGTTACTGGAAAGCCAATTCTTTTTGACAATGGACATTAATGTCCCAGAGGTCCTGGAAATTACTTCACTGCCTATCAGGGCCGGCTCCAGACCCCAGCGCGCTAAGCGCGCGCTTGGGGCAGCATCCTGCGGGAGGGCAGCAGGCAGCTCCTGTGGACCTCCCGCAGACATGCCTGTGGAAGGTTCGCTGGTCCCGCCGCTCTGGTGGACCTCCCGCAGACGTGCCTGCGGAGGGTCCGGTGGTCCCGTGGCTTTGGTGGAGCATCCGCAGGCATGCCTGCGGGAGGTCCACCGGAGCCGCGGGACCAGCGGACCCTCCGCAGGCACGTCTGCAGGAGGTCCACCGGAGCCGCGGGACTGGCGACTGCCAGAGCGCCCCCCGCAGCGCGCCGCCCTGCTTGGGGCAGCGCAAATCCTAGAGCCGCCCCTGCTGCCTATAGCCCTCACTAACCTCACCTAAAGACTCTTTTACGTTATCCCCTAAGTGTGTGCAAATGCACTAGTTGTAGAAGACAAAAAGGAAGCAACTCTCAAGGCATTATTAGTATCAGTACTCAAAACACCAATAGGTAGAAGCCATTCTAAGGCACTTGTCTCAAAGGAGTCTATACCCATCAACCAGGCCCCCCATATTATGGAAACTGAACGTTGTATAAAAGGCATTGACATTTTGCTGATCCTGTTCCCTTTGCAGTTGATGGGAGATTTGCCATTGACTTCAATGGGACCAGCATTCAGCCCTCTTACAGCAAGTTTAAAAATAAAGTGCCCTCTGTATTATAAATCAACATTAAAATCTTGTTATCCAACTTTTAACCAGAACACAGTGCAATGACTATACAGTATTAATCACAGATAATACCCTCAATATGCAAGCACTCTCAGATATGGTACATATACACAAAAAACTAAAGTGAAATTGCAGCCCTCTGAGTTGACAATGATTCAGCTGGTGCTGATTAGGTTAAGATTACCTGCACAAAGGGCAGGTAATTTTTCAAACTACGTAACAAGATCGACATTATACAACTCTTTTAAATGGTGACAATAATGTTTGTGCAATGTATTTGCAATAGTAAAGAGCAAGAGACAGGTAGTGTAGATCAATCTGGGGCTGACCGATACACAAAATATATTTGTATTGGCACACAGTATATGCACACCGTACATTTAGATATTTTCAACAATCGATTATGTCAACATCCTTTACTTCCATTCTAATTTATACCCTATTCCATTTGTTGGCACACATGACCATGCATTAATGACAACACAGCATTAATGAGGGCCTTTATTTGCCTAGCTGCAGTTCCTTACAGAGCCTGATTCAGGTTACTCCTATCAAAGGTAGGTGTAATTTACATAAGATTAATTACAGTTGGGTCAGAGAAGATATGCACTTTGTGACAGTGACCCCATAAGGCTTTATGGGGGGTGCTTATAAATGTATGTATGATATAACTGGAATAGGGTTTTGCTACATATGCCATGTAACATATCTATGTAAAGGTTATGATCTACTGGTTATGTTCATCCTAGTTGTATGCAGGCACCATTTGTGTGTTCAAAGTTATAAACATTGGCTGTATAATTGCTAGATTTCTAAGTAGCCTTAGTTAGAACATTTGGTCACTCCTTGGGAAAGGAATGTGCTCAGTCAGGAAGCATTTAACAGACAAAAGAGCTTGGAAGACCCCAATCCACATAAGAAGTCTAGCTGAGGACATTCAAGGTAGCATGTGGAACCATAGCCAATGAGAGCTTCAGGGGAGGTACCTGGAGGCGTGGCAAGGGCCGTGAACAGAGCCCTGTGTCACCTCTTCCCCCCGCCAAGGGGCTGCGCAGGGATGTAGTGAGCAGCGAGGCGTGGGGCCGGGGCCAAGCGAGCAGGCAGCGAGCGCACCACTGCAGGTAAGCGGCACCGGGCCAGAGCCCGAACCCCTCCTGCACCCCGCCCCCGAATTCCCTGCCCTGAGCCCCCTGCCTGCACCTTGCACCCCTCCTGCACCCGAATCCCCTGCCCTGAGCCCCCTGCCTGCACTCTGCACCCAAATCCCCTGCCTGCACCCCATACTCCTCCTGCACCCCAACTCCCTGCTATGAGCCCCCTGCCACACCCTTCCTGCACCCCAACTCCCTGCCTGCACCCTGCATCCCAACTCCCTGTCCTGAGCCCCCACTGTACCCCTCCTGCACCCGAACCCCCTGCTTTGAGCCCCCTGCCTGCACCCCGCACCCCTCCTACACCCCAACCTCCTGCCCTGAACCCCCTGCCTGCACCCCACCCCCAACTCCCTGCCCTAAGCCCCCTGCCATACTCTGCACCCCAACCCCCTACCCTGAGCCTCCTCCTGCACCCTACACCCCAACTCCCTGCCCTAAGCCCCCTGCCGCACCCTGCATCCCAACCCGCTACCCTGAGCCTCCTGCTGCACCCTGCACCCCCATGCACCCCAACTCCCTGCCCTGAGACACCTTTTGCATCCTGCACCCCTCCTGCACCCCAATCCCCTGCCCTGAGCCCTGTCGCACCCTGCACACCTTCTGTACCCCAACCCCCACCCTAAGCCCCCTGCCTGCACCTTGCACCCTAACCCCCTGCCCTGAGCCCCCTCCTGCATCCCATCCCCCTTCCCTGAGCCCCCTCATACACCCCTCACCCCTCCTCTGCCCCAAGCCCTTGCCCTGAGCCCCTTCCTGCACACCACACCCTCTCCCGCACCCTGCACTCCCTCCCACACCCCAACCTTTATGATGTTCACCTTTAAAAAAAAAATTCCCTGGGTGCACACCCTAATGAAATGTGCTGTGCAGGCCTATGCTGGTGCAGCTGGCACAGAGGAGCAGGGCCCCAGAGTATTTCTGGGGCAAGCCCAGGCCTTATGCTGTGTCACGATCGGGCGCAGACTCACCACTGGGTCCATGTCCCAGGGGTGGGGAGGCTGTAGGGTGATCTCCCACCTTTCTACAGCCAATGGCCTGTGCTCCCCACTGCCATGCTGGAGCCTCTGCATTTATTTATTGACAAATAAAACTTGCAGAATTTTAAAATATTGTGTGCAGAATTTTTAATTTTTGGTGCAGAATGCCCTCAGGAGTAGATATTGGAGAAATTCAGAAAGGTACACAGCAGTGGTTTCCCACTTAGCTACCTCTTTTCCCCATTTGCAGAAGACGCAGCCTAAATTTGGTTAACCTTAAAGCACCATTAGTTTTGAGGTTAATTTGATGTCATCTCTAGTTTAGTGCTGGCAGGCTCAAATATTTGTCAGTTTTGTAATGATCACACTGTAATGAGGTGGCACCACAACTTTGTCTTGTTGCTGCCAATAATTAGTTCAGATTTCTGGAGGCAGTTGTGAGATTGTGTCCCTTCTGTTTCCCATTTCAAAACCCACTGTGTGTAAGTTAATACTGCATATTGTCTCTTATACACACTAGATGTCACTACATGACCTGAAATATACTCTGGATTTTGATCTATTTCCTTGATGTTCTCAAACAAAAAATGCCACACAATAGAAAATAAATAATCTTGCCCCCAAAAACATGGTTCTGCTTTTATTTGAATATGGATAATGAATCCACAGCTAGAAATCACACTTTAATTTTAATAGTAGCACAAACCAGTCTTCTGTTTCTTACTGCTATCTTTCAGTTCATTAGTTTCTCTGACTGGAGCTGCTACTCAACTCAGATAAAACTTTTGCATCTTGATCTAGATTTTAGGTGCATCTTTCTATCCTGATGTTAGAGACTTAGTACCAATTCTGGAGTTTTATCCAAGCTGCAGCAAGAGCAGATGAAGATGGACCAAAAATGCCTTTGCACTACCTTTATTCTCCACCAATTCTAGAACCAGCTGGCCCAATCACCGGCATGTCTTAGAGCAGAGGTTCTCAAACTGTGGTCTGTGGACCACCAGTGGTCCGTGAGCTCCATTCAGGTAGTCCACAGATAGTTCCCTCTAAGGTGCAAGCCTGGGCGGCCGTACACAAGAGAATGAAGGGCCACCCATCTAATTAGTGGAGCCGTGCAGCCGTGGCTCCACTAATTAGGTGCCTGGACCCTGGAAAAGATGCACATGTAAGGTGAGGTGGTGGCCTTGTGGGGAATAGGGGTGTAGGTGGGAGGGGGCAGTGGAATGAGAAGAGTGGGTGGGGGAATTTGGGATGTGCAGGGCTGTGGCGGCCAGAGAAAGAGGCGACTTTCCCCAGCTCCAGCACAGCGGCTGCTGGGGAGAGACCCTCCTTCCCAGCCTCAGCTCTGTGGCTGCTGTGACGTGAGAAACCCCTCTCCTTCCCAGGCCCAGCTCGGGGGCTGCCGCAGCAGGGGAAAGAGGGCACATCCATTGCATTAGAAAGGTAAGACTACTGCTATTAAAATACGAGGTGTGCTTTTATTTGTAGAACCAAAAAACATTTATTATTAAGTTTTTTATACATAGTCCTTTTATCCAAAGCACTTTACAATAGTTAGTTAATGGTACAAACAACATTTGGAAAGATCATTAAGTGGTCCGCCAAGCCCCTCAGCAATTTTCAAAAAAAGTTTGAGAATCACTGTTTTAGAGCAATTTCAGCCCTTCTCTAACCTATGGCCAGCCACCACAGCCCCAAGGGGCTATTTCAGCACCCATAGATTGCCAGTGCAGAAAGACACTCTGGCCGGGCCTTTACTCCCTCAACACCAATGTTTAGACTATGGGCTTGGGAGTGAGGACTCTGAGTTCTCTTCCTGTCACTTGCTATGTGATAGTCACAGGGTCCACTTACACTCAGGGCACCTCCTGCTGGCTGCTCTGGGGATTAACTCCTTTCAGGTGCTGCACCCTCCTCTGGTGGTGTCTCCACCTGTCATCCTCTCTCACCCTGTGGCCCTTCTCACTCCAAGAGCTACAGCTTCTGCTTCGTGACTTGGCCCTCTGGCCATGTCACTATAGTTCTCTTCTTCCAGGGTATCAGAGTCTTTGGGGGAAAACTGTCCCAGGCAGTCTGCCCTCCACTGCCTGCTCTGAGCCACTTCCCCAGTGGCTGGTAGAGGAATCCAGGCCAGCACTCTCTGCTAAGTGCCAGCTCAGGGGCCCTCTAGTCAGCACCCAAGGCCTGTACCATCCTGGATCTTACTCCCTTTTCCCTGAGCCTTCCTGTACATTCTGGCTCCCCCAGGGTTCCCAGCCCAAACTCTCTCATCTCAGGGAGTAACTGCAGGCTACTTGCCTCTGTAGCCCCAAACACACCTGCTACGGAGAGACTACTTCATACTGCTCATCTTATGAGCTTTATACAGGCCACTCCTGTTCCTGTCCAACTGAGCCTCATCTCTAATCAATCCTCACTCCTCCTCCAGGTGAAACCTTGGCAGTTCATTGGCCTATCTACCTACCTTAATCCCTTCAAGCTTTGTGTGGGGTGGTCATCACAGTGACCTTGAGTAAATGACCGACTTCCCTGAGCTGGAGTTTCAGCATCCGTATAATGAGGGTAATAATGAAGATGGTCAGAAAACTGAGTAAAAAATGTCCATTTTTATGGAAATATTTTCATATTTTTTTTCCAAATAGCTTCAGATGAGAATATGTTCCTATATTATAGAGTTGCTGGAAAACCTTAATTTGTTTTTGGAAAACTGTTTTCAGATCCACAGAGGGAAGGAGATATATTAGCACATATCAAAACTTATTTAAAAAACTTTGATTTGATTTTTCTTCATCATCGAAGACGCCTATTGTACTCAACTTGAACTTTATACTTTTCCCCATTTCTAATTATACAAAAAAGTCATTAAAATATTTAAAAGCTTTTGATGTGTCAAAAAAACTACTCATAAAAATTACTGAACCAATTGTCCCTTTGCAAAAGCAAACAAAACCCTAAACACCACAATTCATAGTTTGGCTGAAACAAATCATGACAAGACTCGGCACAAAAGTAAATTAATGAATAGAGTGAATGAAAATAGATTGAAATGCCTTTCTCTAACTATACAGTGCTTACTGCACTGAAGTCAAACAAGGAAAGCAACAACAGAATGAAAAGTGAAACGCTATCGTGCAATAAGTTTGGAAACTGAGCACCAATGAAACTGCTACAGTATAATTCAGTTAATATTTCATCAGTTGGGTTATTTATTAGTTAATCATTACATCAATACTTATAAGATGGGTTTCAAGCTAGATTTGTCACTAATGGAGATTCATGCAAATACTCTAAATGAAAGTTTTAAGAAAGGGTCAATGTTTTGTTTTGGCTCTTTCAGTTACTAGTTTACTCAAAGTAATTTATTTCTGGTATTTTTAATCCTCCAGTATAAGAACAGGGCTCTTTTGAGGTCTGACAATGATTCTCCTCTGCCTCATATTTTTAAATAAGCCTGGATCAGAGAACAGAAATTACCATTTTCATGCTTCTCTACACATTAGTACTAAGCAACCACCTGTCACTGCACATATGGAAAGTCTGGCTCTCCTAGCACTGTAGAAGATTGTTTGATTGCAGAAGACAGATCACCTGCACTTCAATGTTCAAAGCTGCTCTATATTTGTTTTTCAAATCCAGCAGATTTTAAAAGCTAAACCCAAAATAAGAATTAAAAAACTACAGCAATTCTACAGAGGTGAAATTGTACATCCTGCCTTAATTCTGGCATTAAATTACAATGTAAAATAAAATGTACAGAATATAGGATTTGTTGTTTGTTTATGGTAATAACTCTTTTTCTATTTTGCCACTCCACCATAGAAGAAAACCTTAGAACAAATTTTAAATGTCAGAGGGCACAAAGTACAGGATTAGGAGTAATCTTATTTGGTTTCTCTTTCCACTTCTTTTGTGGCCCTACGTAAATCATAGTCTCGCTGTGCCTCAATGTCGCTATCTGTAAAATTGGGATAACAACACTACCTTCATTTCATATTGTCATGGGATTAATTCATTACATTGAGTTCGTCATATGGAAAGTGCTATATCAGTAGTTCCCAAACTGTGGTCATCTGTGAAGCACTTGATAATGGTCCACAGGGTGGTGACTTGGCATAGGGTTCTGGCTCTCCTCATTCCTGGCTACTAAATAGCATTTTTCAAAAAGTTAAAAGAACATTAAATACTTAAATACCAAATAATCCATTGCTCTAACTGCTGTGGAGATATGATGCCATCTTGACTGGGAGTGGAGATGGTGCACACAGAGAATTACATACAGGACAGAGGATGGTCCATGAAACAATCTTGTTATTAAGGGGCGCTCCACAAACCTTGTCTAGAGGCCTGGTGGCATCAGCTGTTGAGATAAGAATCACATGGGATTTTGGCTTCTCTTCTGAAGATTTTGTATCTCCCACAATATCCATTGGATAAAATAACCACCAGCCTTCATCACTGATTAGAATTAATATGGTGGTTTGTATCCAGTAGTGAAAATAAAATGACCTCATCCTATCCCATCTGATAATGTGAGAATGACATCAGAGCTCATCCTATTCATTGCTTCATATATAGGTAGGTCTCACAGGGGCCCAGGGAAAGGATTGGATATGTCCCTTATGGCTTGCCAAGGAATTCCTAGAATGCAGGTGAGCCTGTGGCAAGAGTTCCAGAGACAGAAGATATCTTGGTGGTCTTAGGAAAGACTTTGGAACACCAGCAACCTCTGCTTAGAGGAAGGGCCAATGCAGGCCTGGAATGAGGAAGGGGGTTATATTTAGGTTCTTTCAGCACTTAGTCTGATGTTAGTTTATCAACTAGGGATTGCACTGGCCACAAGGAGACTCAGAAGTACTCATCCCTCCATATCAATTGCCTGGAACTCCTTGTAGACTTATTCACAATTTGACAAAGACAGACCACTTGATTGTATTGCACAGACAACATACCAACTATTCTGTATATCAATTACAGTGAGTACTTACAATAGTGGACACCCCTAGCAAGTAGATTCTGGTAGCTGTTTCAAGAATTAAATTTTAATTCAGGCAGAGGAGACTGCAGGGTTGAAAATTACAGCAGCTGACAGTAAATCAATCACATTATTGGATCTACAGCAAGAAAATATGCAAACATATGCAAAACTACGGGTCCCTGGTATTTGGGACCCTTGGGAGTGAACTTCTTGCAACCCAACTTTTCAGCCAGCTGGATGAATTGTACAGCTGGAGACAGACTCAACAGGCTCTAGCAGTGGGCGCATTCCTGTTGTCTTGGATCCATTTGCTGTCTCTCCATTTATCATGCTCACTGTTTCTCATGTAAGGCAACAATAATCCTGGTAGCATGGTTGACACCAGCAGGAATTGCCATTCTCCAACCCTATCTTATTCCCAGAGTTGGGAAACATCACTGCAGATCCAAAAGGCAGGCTGCACACAAGTGTGATAGCAGATTCTCTCCTCAAGGCATAGAAGATTTCCAAAGTGCCCAGGGTGTTGTCCTGGGGCTAGCCCACATTGTACAAGACAGAAAGGTATTTAATTCAGCCTACTCGTTCTACATTTGCTGGCTTTTCATGACAAACATTCTGTTTATATATCTGTGTGTTTGGTGATACAATTCCTTATTACCACCCTCACCCTTTACTGGGGAAGTAAAACATAAAAGACAATTAATCTGTTCAGTTTAGCCATTCATTCAGACTGACATCAGGTCAATTTTTGAGTCAAATCCACATGTGTAATATGAAATGCTTCAGACCTCTGACTCCCAAATACACAGTTCTCAGGGAAGAGGAATACTGAATTAGGTCTACATCTCTAATGGCACCATAAGTGATGGTGCATAGGATCCTGCTAAACTATTAGCTACTCTTTAGGATTTCAGGAGAATCAATTGCCAGCAGCCTGCAATGTGCTCATACTTTTGTACAACAAAAATATTTCAAAAGATTTCTAACTATGGATACTTTCATGAGACCTTAGCACTTTGCTGTTTTGAAGCAGCTGAGTGGAGCAAAGGGAAAGAGGTGGCTATTGCAAACACAAGCAGCCATATGGCCCCTGCATTTTCAGCTAATAAATGAGTCTGGTTAAAAGATCTGGTTGATTTTATACCCAAGCAATCAAATTAAACTGCCAAAATAAAGCACATATCTAGTCATTCTACTGCACCCAAAAAACTCTAAAATGATCATGCATCCTGCTACCACAACACAGCAAAAACAGCACCTGACATTTGGATCCATGTAAATAAAACACTTGTAGACACTCCTATTGTGCCAATATAATCCAGATCATGATGCATCTCAACACAAGAGCACAGCAAACTCCCTGATCTGGCTTGTGCATCCTGATGGATCCAGACAATTTTTGGCCTCAACCCTCCTACATCTCTTGCATAAATAGAGAGGAAATGTAGATGCTCATCTTACACCCAAAACCCCCCAACAATACAGCCATCAGTGCATCCCAGAACAAAGGTACTGCAAAAAGCTAGATCCTGTTTGTGTTTCAATCAGCCAAATTCCACTGCTTGAATAGAGATGTTCACCCACGTCTGCTGCACATATAAATCCAGAGCTTGTGTCCCTATGCAACTGCGCCACAAAAGGTTAGATCTAGCAATCAGATTTTCCCCGAACGTGACAAATGTTGGCCACACACTCAGAAATTGCACCATCAAAATAGAGACAACGTATCACTGCTATTAGCTGCAGATGCACTAAACTTAGACAGTAAAACTAAGGGACGGGTGGGAAGACCAGGGGTGATGCAACCAAAA
Source organism: Mauremys mutica (assembly GCF_020497125.1). Classification (NCBI taxonomy): domain Eukaryota; kingdom Metazoa; phylum Chordata; order Testudines; family Geoemydidae; genus Mauremys; species Mauremys mutica. Next base: position 28,132,335 of record NC_059081.1, on the reverse strand, counting down.
ATGAGCTCGGCCCAGCAGGATACAGGTGCCAGTGTCGCGCTTTTGGAGTTGGTTTGTGCCAGGAAGCGCAGTGGGTGCTGGCTTGGGGGGGGTCTTTCTTCTCTAACAAACTTCCCAGCTGTGTAGGAGGCAGTGCAGCAGCCAAGTCATCATTCCCGCTGGCCTGTCACATCCCCCGCCACCCCCGCCGTGAGACCGACAGCCCTTTAAAACCAACAAATCTCCAAGTCATCAAGTGACAAGGCGGGCGGGTGCCGGAGGGTGTTGTGACTCCAGCAGCTGCCCGCAGCAGCCGGGCAGGGGCGCTCTCCCCTCGGAGCTGCCGGCAGCAGGAGCAGCGAACCCCTCCCACGGCGAGTGGCTTCCCAGGCGGAGAAGTTCCCGCAGCCCCAGCCGAGCAGAAGGAGGCGGCTCCTGCGAGCTTGCGGGGGGCGAGCGCAGAACTCTCCCTGCCTGGAGCTCACCCCGCACCCCAGCCAGCCGCTCGCTCGCTCGCTCCCTCCCGCCTGCTCCGCCGAGCCGCCGCCGCTGCATGAGGCGCTCCGGGCTGGTCTTCGGGGCCACCTGTTCCGCTCTCCTCCCGCCCGCGCCCCCGGCCATGAACGCCTCGCTGGGCAATCAGACCGAGGCGGCGGGGCTCTTCTTCGCCAACAGCAGCGACGCCCTGGAGCGGGCCCTGCGCTGCTGCACCCAGGCCTCCGTGGTGACCGACAACGGCTTCGTGGTGACCGGCCCGGACGAGAGGAGCCTCTACATCATGCGGGTGGTGCAGATCGCGGTCATGTGCGTCCTCTCGCTCACCGTGGTCTTCGGCATCTTCTTCCTGGGCTGCAACCTGCTCATCAAGTCCGAGGGGATGATCAACTTCTTGGTGAAGGACCGGAGACCGTCCAAAGAGGTGGAGGCGGTGGTGGTCGGGCCCTACTGACAGCCAGAGCCTCCCGCTGAGGAGCCGGCCAGGAAACAGGTGGCACTTGCCGCAGGCCCTCGCTGCTGCTGCTGCAGCGGCCACGGGTGCCTTTTGCCCGAGCGGGGCAGCCCCACCCCGGGAAGGGGAGCGGAGGCGCCTCGGACCCGCTCCTGGCTTGGGGGCTCTGGCACTGCTTGCTGCCCGGGGACGCTCCGATGCCAGCCCCGGTTCTCCCGCGGCTCCCGAGCAGGGCGGCTGGGGGGGACGGGGACAGCCCCAGCCAGGCAGTCAGGGCGCGTCTGCCTCTTCTGTATGTTACACGGCCGGAGCGGAGCCTCCTGCAGCGCCTTGTATATAGTGATTGTGATGCACTTCGCTGCTTGGTTTAAAAACAGAGGGGTGGGGTGGAGCGGGGGGGTTGGGAAGGAAATGCTGATTGTCAAATGTTAATTCCTGTTTTAGAGCTTTTCCTTCCACGGTTTTTCATACGTTTGACAACAGCCAGGACGCTGGCTCGGTGGGACGCGGGTTGGCAGTTCGTTGCCACTAAACAAACAACACTAACAACCACCATGTGAATGTCTGAAGTTGTCTTTCTACTGTGGCTCTTTTTGTAGCCTGGGTCCGAGTCACTCCTGCGCCTGCGGGAGCCGGCGCGCCTGAAGGCTGAGCCCTCGCTTTTTGTCTATGAATTGCACGGTTTACACAGCGAAAAGTGCTCGGGCGGGAACTGTCTTGGTTTGTTTTTTCTGATTTCATTTGCTTTAATAAAATACATCTTAAGCTTTTAGACTCTGGGGTCTCCGTAGTCCTTTTGCGCTTCCACAAACAACGATGAAGTTAGCTGAAGGGGTCTGCAGGAAGGAATACAGCATCTGGTGTGCACTTTGATAGCTCTCTGCTCCTCAGCAGAAAAAAAAGGTTATAGAGGGGGGGGGGGGGGAAAGGGGATAAGACATTTTAGAAAACACAAGAAATTCTATTATTGCAACACCGCGGTAATCTAGAGGCAAGGCCATTTCCTTTGCAATTATATTTCTTTTCCAACCGTTTATGAGATCAGTGGATTAAAACAATTCAACAAAACTGAGGTCAATTTAAATCAAGTGTAATTTCAAGGCTCGTCCTCAGGTGTTAGGAAGGAGCTGGGAATACGCGTCTGCCACGATATGATCCACCATGGAAAACATGTTACGCAGCTAATAAAAGGTGAGGAGTAGTGATCTGCTAGTAATCATCACTACTAGAACTATTTTTAGAAAGGGAACTTCGATGTCCGTGACAAGTCGATTTAGCCTGAAATATACAACATGTCCAAGATCTCGTCTTTGCAACTCGGGAATCTTCCGTTTTATTCTGCTTTTTTTTTTAAAAAAAATCCTTTTAGCAATAATGACAGATAAGGGCGATGAAGGCTTTGTGTGCCGAAAACTTGCATACAATCTAAAAGTAAGACCAGCACTTACCCCAGCTTCTAAATGCTCGAGTCGTGCTAAGAGCCAGAAATGTGCCTTGGTTCTTGACACGTTGGTTCTAGCCTTGGATCAGTGTTATAGCCAGAGTTTACGGGGAGTGTGTGTGTTCCCCAGAATATTTTAAAAAAATTAGATAAAATCCTGACTGCAACGTGCCTCATTGTAGTCACATTCCTTTAGGGTAAAAATTACACACCAAAAGGTTTTGAGTCTTCAGTGTATTTATTTTCTTTAAAGGGATAAGGGAACATCTTTCTATGGGGAGTTTTGCATGACGGTTTATCAAATCCCTAAGGGCTTGGACTAGTTGCTAGTGGTAAATCAATACATCTGCATCTGCTCTAGAAGTAAAACTGGCGTAAATGCTGTCACTGATTGAAGGCATGCAAAAAGACTTCAGCAATCTGTCTGAAAGCCAAGTGTCTGTCACTGACGTACAAAATATTTAAGCAAGACTTTGTTGACTGCTATTTTAAATTCCAATATGCAAGCAAACCATTAAAAAATTTTCTTAGACTTTTCTTTAAAAAGTTTTTAAAATGTTGCTTGAGCCATCAAGGGCTCATCAAAAAGACATTTGATCTGACCAGGTCTTTTGTCTCAATCAAGTTATTAAAAAGTTCCTGCTTCAGTTGATCAAGGTAACATTTATTAAATACAAAATGCACAATCAAGTTAAGAGAGGATGGAATTGAGCAGGTTCTGAGACTATAGTTCCATTATGAATAATATACTAATAAATAATTAAGCAAGAAACAGAATTTACACAGTTCAATTCAAACCACAAGCAGAAAATTCCCTGCAGCTCAACCATGCACTCATTCTTTCACTGCATTTAAAAGAAAGACAAGGAACAGATCTGCCTGCTTCCTCTGGAATAAATGTGCTGTGGAATTTGTTATTAATCAAAGTAAAGTCATGTTACTGAGACATCTTTCAAATGAGACATTGGCAAGAACTTTAGTCATAACTCAATCTTTTCCTTAATTCACCTTTCTTTTTTGTAGCTGGCAATGCAGTTGGCTGACAGAAGCAAGAACTCTGAATGTATAAAGTTTACTCATTTGAAACATCACATCTAGACAGTGTTGCCAATAACCTGAGTTGCAAATGGTACAGTAGAATCATGAAACATCTGGGATGTGGCCCCATTCAACTGTGTTTATGATGCATAAACACTTTAAGAGTAACATACTATTGACTAATCTCTTCCAGAAGCCACAACATTTCCACCATTGGAAATCTAAAGGATGAAAAACCTCTAATCTCGTAACAAAACAAAACATCAGCAGTAGATGATTTACTGATCAATTGGACAGAATACCAGAAACCTGGCTCCAGCCCAACCAATGGATCTCTTATAAAAAAAATAAGCCTCCAGCTCTAACAAAATGTTTGTGACTGATACATGACTTCTTCTTAAGCTCTATATAATGACCATTTCAATTTGGAAATTGTGTTTGAAATAATTTTTTGTTCAAAGTTTCTTGCCTAAATTCTTCCCTAGTATTAATCCCAGCTGCCACCTACCCCTTTCTGGGGCAGAAACCCAGAGAAGCCATGAGGACTTTGCATATTATAAATGCACAGAATATCCCACTATTGTCTATGCTTCTTGAGTATCAATGGCCAGACAGAAGGAAAAGGAAACTGAGGGGAAATATGTCTCTGAACCAGACACAAATAATTGTCCCCCAAACTAATTTATGCCGAGATTCTGATAACTACAGTCACCTCCATTCTTCTACTATGGAGGAAATCATTTATTTCCCAACTCATACTTATCTTCTAGACATTGCTAAACACACTTGGGCACCAGCAGCTCTTGAGACTGATGGGCAGTCAGCTGTCTGAAGATTGTACGTAGTTTCTTTAGACCATGAGACACCTCAGTCTAGTGGAGGTTTCAGGAGAGCATTTAGAAATCTCTCATTCATAAAGGTACCCCTTTGTGATTTCAAACAAGCAACAAAATGTGAACTCAAAGATCACACCTATAAGAAAATATTATGGGTTATGGAAAAGTAACTAGTTGGAATACCACATGATATAATAATATCAGCACTATATCAGATGATTTCCCTGATACTTACCTTGCCTAACTGCATTGTTAATGTTTTATGGAATGCTAACTTATTTGACAATAAAATTGGTTTAAGATTTCAGAAGAGTTTTGTGACAATTCAGTTATAAGATTATCTCAAGAGTGCGCACACACTTTCTGTCTTGTTGCTTTAATGGCAGCAAAGTACTTTAACCCCCAAACTCCAGGTTAATCTTGCCCCCTTTCATTTTCCAATACATGAAGCTCTTGGAGAAAGAAAGAACTATTAGCACTTAGCGAAACAAAATATAAAATTGACACCAGAATAAAGGTCCTGGAAGGAAATTTTCTATTATACATAAAAAATGCTGGTCCCATTGATGTTCGTTCAGTGACTTTAATGGAGCCAAGGATTTTATCCTAGGACTTCAATCTGGGTGCCTGTTTTCAGTTGTTTCACAGAACACAATGCCAAAGAATTCACACAGTTACAGGAGTGTGCAGGAGAAGAGAAAGTTACTCACCTTGCAGTAACTGAGGTTCTTCGAGATGTGTGTCCCTGTGGGTGCTCCACTGTAGGTGACGGTGCATCCCGGCGCCGTTGATCAGAGATTTTCAGTAGCAGTGCCTGGTCGGGACACATGCACTCAGTTGGTATCTCCCGTCTCGTTGGAATCTTCCTGAGCACGTGTGTCCCGCACCCTCCTCAGTTCCTTCTCTACCGTGGAGAAATCATACTAATACTCCAAAGTAGAGGGGAGGTGGGTGGGGAGTGGAGCACCTACAGGGACACACATCTCGAAGAACCTCAGTTACTGCAAGGTGAGTAACTTTCTCTTCTTCTTCGAGTGCTGTCCCTGTGGGTGCTCCACTGTAGGTGAATGTAAAGCAGTACCCACTATGGTTGGTGGGATTTTGGAGTTGTGTGAGGAACAAAGGTAGAAAGTACCATATGGCCAACTATGGTGTCTGCTGTAGTATCCCATGCGACAGCATAATGTTTGGCAAATGTGTGGTCAAATGTCCACATGGCCACCTTGCATACGTCTGTAACAGGTACGCCGTGGAGGAGGGCAATGGATGTTGACATTGCTCTAGTAAAATGAGTCCTAACACCCTCTGGTGGTTGAATATTCTGGGTCTGATAGCAAGATCTGATGCAGGTGGAGATCCACTTGGAGAGTCTTTGCTTAGAGATAGCATCACCCTTTGATCTCTTGGTAGTAGAAACAAAAGCCTAGGGGATTCACAAAATGGTTTAGTTCTGTCAAGATAGAATGCACGAGCCCGTCGGACATCGAGGGTATGTGATGCAGCTTCCTGTGGAGTCATGTGAGGGTTGGGATGGAATACACGTAAGTGTATTGACTGGTTAAGGTGGAAGGTAGACACCACCTTGGGCCAGGTTTGTATGGTAAGCTTGTGTTTAGAGAAAATGGTGTAGGGAGGGTAGGCCATCAGGGCGCTTATTTCACCAACCCTTCTTGTTGACGTTATGGCAACCAAGAAAGCCACTTTCCTGGACATGTGGAGCAGGGATGAAGTGGCCAGGGGCTCGAAAAGAGGTTTCATAATAGCGCAGAGAACTAGGTTGAGACTCCAGAAGGCTACTAGTGAATGAATCTCAAGGTAGAGGTTTTGCAGGCCCATGAGGAAGGGTTTCATGGTGGGGCATGTGAAAGTGAATAGCCGTCCAGAGTGTCATGGAAGGTGGTAAGGGCCGCGAGACGTACTGTGATAAAACTGAGTGAAAACGTGTCCTGTTTTAGTTTGAAAAGATGGTGTAAGATGTCAGGGAGGGTTGCAGTCTGGGGTATTAAGCATCTGTGGAAGCACCAGATGGAGAAGCATTTCCACTTTTGCAGGTAAGTCTTAGGAGTGGAGTCCCTTCTACTGTGCAGGAGGACATGTCAGACCTGTTCTGAGCAGGCTAATTCGTGGGATTGAAACCTTGAAAGAACAACATCGTCAGATGGAGTTTCCAGAGCTGCAGATGAAGAAGCTGACCGTAGTTCTGGGAGAAGAGATGTGGTCTGTCGGGGAGAGTACGGGGAGGATGGATGGACATGCGTAGCAGGTAAGGATACCATGTCTGCCTGGGCCAAGCTGGGGCAAAAAGTATGACCCGGGCCTTGTCCTCTGTGATGTTGCGTAGAACCCTGTGTATGAGTGGAATCAGTGGAAAAGCATACATGAAGGAGTTGTTCCAAGGAATGAGGTGTGTTTCCGAGTCCTGTTCTGGAGCAAAATAGATGGCATTTGCAGTTTGAGGAGTGGCAAACAGGTCTATCAATGGAGTGCCCCAGTGGGAAGACAGCTGTTGGGGTATTGATGGATGTAATTCCCATTCGTGTTTCTCAGAGAACTGTCTGCTGAGTGTGTCGGCAGTAGTGTTGTGACACGTGGGCAGGTAGGAAGCGGTGACTTTTATGTGATGATGTATGCACCAATTCCATAGTTTAATGGCCGTTGTGCATAGAGAGTGAGATTGTGCTCCTCCCTGCCTGACAGCTCGGAGTTCTAGGAGATTGATGTGCGGACGCGTCTCTAATAGGGACCAGCGGCCCCGTGCCTTGTGGTTGCCTAAGTGCGTTCCGCAATCTATCTGGGAAGCGACCATGGTTAACATGAGTACTGGGGAATGTGGATGGAAGGGAACGTCCGTGCATAGGTTCTCTGGACTTGTCTACCAATGTAGGGAGGCCAATATGTTCGGTGGCGGAGTCAGTGTTATGCAGAAAACTATGTCTGCTGGGTTGGATGAATGTATATATGGAAATAGGCATCTTGTAGGGTGAGAGCTGTGAACCAGTTCCCTTGTGCAGTGTGGGTATTATTGTGCCCAATGTGACCATCTTGAATTTTTGCACCTGTACAAGCATGTTCAGTTGGCGGATCCAATGTAGGTCTCCACCCCCCGCCTTTCTTTTGGGAGTAGAATCCTTTTCCCCGATGTTGCATCAGCACATGCTTGACTGCATCTAGGTGGAGAAGATGAGCCACCTCCACGCAGAGAAGGTGCTTGTGAGAGGGGTCCCTAGAGGGACAGAGACGGAGAAAGGATAGGCAGGGAAAATAGGAAACGGATGGAGTAACCTGACTGAGCTATTTCCAGGACACAATGGTCCTGCGTGATCTGTTGCTAGACATGGTGGAAAGTCTGGAGGTGGTAGCCAAATGGGCAAATAGACGGTGGAGTCAAGGGATGGTTGCATGTACCCCCGACCAGCACTTCAAAATTGTTTGTTACCCAATGGTGGGAAGTAGTTGGTTGTGCCTGGGTTTGCCTGCATCTAAGAGGTCTGTTGCGGTTTTTACCAGTGTCACACGGTGTAGACCGGGGTTGGTGATATTGTTCTGTGCTGGGCGTTTGGTAAGGTTGATACCCTTGTCTCCTGGGGAGGGACAGGTAAGTGCCCAATGTGCAGAAAGTGGCTCTAGAGTCTTTCATAGTCTGAAAGATTTCATATTGGGTTTGTTTGTTTGTTTGTTTGTGGGAAAAGAGGTTATCTTTGTCAAAGGAGAGACTCTCCACTTTGGACTGCAAATCTTTGGGGATATTGGATGCCGAGAGCCAAGAAGACCAGCACATCATCACTGCAGTGGTGTGGGCTGCTGGATCAGACACGTCCAGGGATGCTTATAGTGCCATGCTAGACACCAATTGACCTTCGACGAGGACTAACTGGAAGTCTGCTCTCCTGTCCTTCGGTATATGGGAGGCAAATCAAAGAGCTTGTTGTAGTTGTCATGGTCATAGCTTGCAAGGAAGGTAGAATAAATTTGCAATTCTAAATTGCAAAGTAGAAGAGTATAAACCTTGCGGTCCAGGAGGTCAAGACATTTGAGGTCCTTGTCCTGCAGAGTGGGCCAGTAATGTGGCTGCTTTGTTCTGTGTGTTGCTGCATCAACCACAATAGAATTGGGTTGTGGGTGGGAAAATAAGAAATCAATGTCCCTCGCAGGCATATAGTATTTATGTTGAGCTTTCTTGCATGTTGGTGAATGGAGGCGGGGTCTGCGAGAGAGTACCAGCTGGTTCTAGGAGAGCTTTCTCTATGGGTAGTGCTATCTTTAAAGGTGCAGAGGGTTGGAGGATTTTGAGAAGCCTATGTTGTGTCTCCTGGACTTCCTCCAAAGGGATGTCCTGAGTTCGTGAAATTGCATAAAGCCATCCATGTTTTGTGGAGGTGGAGGCATAAGGGCGACTTCTGTGGCTGATGGTGAGGCAGGAGCCAGTAAAACAGGGAAGGGGTCATAGCCCACGTCTTCAGGAGTGGGTTCAGGAGCTCTAGATGTTGATAGAGCTGGGGATATAGGCATAGGATGAGCTTGCGGTCTGGTAGAAGGAGCGCAAGGAGAAGCAGTGGCAGGAGCCGACCACGGGTACCACTGAGGCCAGGGCATCGGGTAGGAAAAAAATGGGTCCCGGCCACTGGGGGACAAAGTAGGGAAACTGAGGCTGATTCTTATGATGCCCCATGTCTTGGGGTATAAATGGCTCCGGGGGGTGGGGGGGGGGAGACTCAGGCCGGGAGAACCCTGCCTGCTGCTGTGTGCCATTCTCACTATCAGTGAAAGTACGCAGGTCACGTGGGGAGAGCTGCTGTTCAAACAATGAGTGCTCCCTGTCCCGGAGCGGAGAACCAGGCCTAGGGGCCACAGAGATATCCTGCTAATGCAGGAATGGTTGCTACTCCGTAGGCTGGTGTGCTGCAGAGCATGAAGTCTGAGCGGCAGCCCGGAGTGATTTTAGTTTCACTTTGGCAGGAGCTGAGAGCTGTTTGTAAGAGCCTCACAGAGGGTCTGAATCTGCTGGGGGTAGCAGGCAGGCAGACTCGGTGCCGGAGGAGGAACTCGTTGTTGGCACCGGGTCCATTGTCGGTGCCGGGGAAACCGGTGCCGAGGAGAGCTTCCCGCTGCGGGAAGTCGGGTCCCTGCTTTAGAGCCCTGTAAGAGTTGCTTGTAAAGTGCAGGGGCGGTCAGAGTTGCCTGCTCTCGGCACTGACAGCACCAAGGGTAAAGACTCTGCAGGGGATCAATTACCCTCTTGAGTGTCTCTGAGAGGAGACATTAGGGCTTCCTGCCTCTTCATATGAAAGGGTGAAGCCGGGCTCCCGGTCGGTTCTGACCTGGCAGGGGAGCGTGAGGGAGTGGGTTTACTGCCCTGCTCCATAGGCAGCTGCAGAGCTTCTTGCCTCTGCTCCAGAGAGGGTGAAGCCATGCTCCCGGTCGTTCGGACCTGGCCGGGGAGCGTGAGGGAGAGGGTTTGCCATTACCTGTCTCCAGAGGCGGCTGCAGGGATTTCTGCATGAGAAGCAGTTTCAGCGGCAGGTTCCTGTCAGGATGAGCCCTGGTTTTGAGGCTCGTGCAGTGGACACATTTGGCAGGGACTTGTGTCTTGCCAAGGCACTTCACACAGCGCGAGTGCCCATTGGATATTGGCATAAAGTCCTGACAGGAAGCAAATTCCTTGAATCCTGAAGCCCCTGGCATTATTGAACTAGTAATGCCAGGGGAGAGAGTCTCAGTGGGAGACAAACCTGAGGAAATTTTTTTTAAACTAACTATTCTAAAGGAAGGGAAACAACTAGGATATTACTAACTAACTATTTCTATGTAATTGTTTCATTCAAAAACCAGGGAAGAAGATCAGCACTGCTCCGAGTCCCGTCTTCGGCCGAGGGCGGTTGAGAAGGAACTTAGGAGGGTGCGGGACGCACGCGCTCAGGAAGATTCCAACGAGACGGGAGATACCAACTGAGTGTGTGCGTCCCGACCAGGCACTGCTACCGAAAATTTCCGATCAACGGCGCCGGGACGCACCGTCACCTACAGTGGAGCACCCACAGGGACAGCACTCGAAGAAGAATTGGAATTTTATTCCACTCCACATTCAGATTATTTGCCATCCCCAGAATTTGAGATATATCTATAACTACTTTGCTTTGTTTAAAAGAAGGGTAAAGTCAATGGAGTTGTACAGGAGTAACTGAGAGGAATTTGGCTTTATTTTTTAAATTTGCTTCATGTGTGCAAAACAAGCTAGAACAGAAAATAGATTCCTTATGTATGTGATTTCTTATGTATGTAATTCCTTCAGTTCTGTGGTAAAACAGAGCCCTTAGAAAACCTATACAAATTCCATTATGTCCCCTTCCTCCCTATCAACTAACAGCACGTTTCTCTTTTGTGTCTCACTTGGCTTTTGCATCTTTCCTTGCAGCTGGCTATGGAATGCTGGTTTTGAAACACCACTGAATCATTACAGATTTCACCCTTTCTCTAAAAGCTGGTTACAATGTGTGATGAGCCCTCAACACAAGAATCAAACACTGAAACATTTTGCACAGTGTGTTAAATGGGTACACTTATGAAGATAGCTCCAGCAACTGCAATTGCTTTTAGATATAGCCATTTAAATGTTCTCAGGCTAAATTTGTCTAGATGGCTGTGTAATTTTAATTTTATGCTCACCATATTATAGGGGCAATAATAATCAAATGAAAACTGTAAGTATCTAGAAAATATATGCTTCTTCTGGTAAAATACATGCAAGCACTGTGTTTTGTTATGCATTTCTATTTAGGCAAAATTCCCATTGATTCCAAAAGGAGGTTAGCCTGAATAAGGAGTGTAGGATCCTTAGCATTGTCTATTTGTAGTTAATAAACCAGGGTTTATTGTAAGTGACAGGCTCTGCTAAATTATAAAGACTACATGTACTATCATATTTATCACTTAAAGTGATCATATACTCATAGATCATTTAATATATCCAATATATTGAGTACTTTTTTTATTGGATTGGAGTGCTTTAACCAATCATAATGAAATGGTTTCTCCTAATAAAATATTTATGTTATGTAAGTATAGAGAACACATTTTAGTATTGATCTTTAGCTGAGAAAATTTTAAAACACTGACTTTGAGTCCACGGTATCTATCATGAATCATTAAAGAACATCTCTCTCTCTCTCTCTTTGTGGGGGGGTGAGGGATGGCATGCATAAACAGATTTTGCTGAATGAAAGATCCATTGATTTCAGCACACCATGACTCCAAGTGACTAGTATAGTTAAAGAAGCCGCAAGGAACATCACATGTCTCAATTATTTTGTATTCAAGAGCAATGGTGACCTCTCCACAATTGAGGTTTAGACCTGCTGTCCACTAGAAACCTAGTATCAGAGGGGTAGCCGTGTTTGCTGCTTTTACAGATCCAAACTAAGAGTCTTGTGGCACCTTACAGACTAACAGACATTTTGGAGCATGAGCTTTCGTGGGTGAATACATGACATGCAACTGACGAAGTGGGTATTCACCCACGAAAGCTCATGCTCCAAAACGTCTGTTAGTCTGTAAGGTGCCACAAGACTCTTTGCTGCTTTTACTAGAAACCTAATTTCCCCACTGGTCACTTCAAAAATATCCTCAAACAAGATCTATTCCTCTTCATACCTTCATATGTGGCCAGTGGCTGGCAGCCCTTTTTGAGGTTTTTTTTTTTAATATTTTAGATAATTCTGCTTCTCCTGGTTTCCACTGCATTAGGGCGCTTCCTCAATTGCTCCCCTGGTACCAGTACCCTGAAGCTGCTGTAGTCACTGCAACTTTAAACACAGCCCCCTCTGTGGGGAAAAAAGGAAAAGAACAGCTGCAGAAGTTCAGACCTTACCCCCACCTCTCCTCTGGCCCACCAATGCCCAACTTCCCTGTGTGCCGGTGTGCAAAGAGCTGGGCTCCATGCCTTAGCGAACATCCTTTGCACAATCCTCTGAAATTCTGCCCCCTTCCCCTTTCTGTATTAGAATGGCACCAGCTGGAAAGACTTCAGCATGAGGCAAGATTGAAAAGAATGGGATAGTTTCATTGGGAAAGGAAATTAATGAGAAGGGATGTAGAAGCATCTAAAACAATGAATGTTATAAAGAGGGTAAATCAAGTGCTCCTGTTTATCCTTTTCATAATCCATGGAGAAGGGGCCATTTAATGAAATTGAAATGCAGCAATTTTAAAGCAGATAAAAGAAATCCTTTCGATACATTCAGTGCATGATCGGTCTGTGGAACTCATTGCCACAAAGTACCAGTGAGCCAAAGATCTTAGTAAGATTTTTAACAGGAATAGAGATTTCATAGAGGTAATGAGAACAGATAAGGTAAAATGTTTGTATAAAGGATATAAATCCTCACGCTCCAGGGTATAATCCAACTACCAGTTGACAGTGGTGAGAAAGCAACTTCCTCTCTGAGCAAATTACTCCATAACTGTTCACTATGGGATTTCTTGCTCTTTCCTCTGAAGCATGTGACATTGGCACTGTGGGAGACAGGATACTAGACAAGATGGACCCAATGCAGTAATTCTTATGCTTATAGGATATAATAATAAAAATTGAAAATAGTGAAGTCCCCTGCCATTCCCCTGGTGTAGAAGCCCTCATACAGTATTTCTAGGGCAAAGAGTCACTGAAGACTTTGTGCTCTTTGAATACGTTGCAGCGCCATTTGGGCAGTGTAGGATTCTGCATCACCTCTTTGTGTAATGCTCCTTTACATGCAAGCCACTAGCTTTGAATCTTCCCATTATCCACTGCAGATCATTACTCCAATTTAATCTCAAGGGAATAATGCATTTACACTGTGTGGTCCAGACCCTCTTCCTACTGCCAATTTCCCTTATCCCACTCTCTCTACTGCCCTGCCTTCTTACTCTGCCAAGCCCTTGCCTTCATAACTGTCTGAAATTCTCCCTCTCCGCATCTGCTAACCCATCAACACATATTCTCTGCCATATGCACACTGTCACATCTGCCAGGGCCTCTACTGCCATGCCCCAATCTCTGCTTCAGCCTTGCCTTCCACTTCAAACTCAGTCTCTCCTCTCCACTTTCCCCATAGCAACTGTATCACCCTTGTCTCTGCTCCAAAGTCCTTCCTCTATAATTAAGACTTGTATTATAGTAGTACCTAAAGATGCCAATTAGGGTTGGGGCCCCATTATGCTATTATTACTAGCAGACCTCACTACCAATAGTAGGGCCTAGGGCAGGGGTGGCCAACCTGTGGCTCCGGAGCCACACGCAGCTCTTCAGAAATTAATATGCTGCTCCTTGTATAGACACCGACTCTGGGGCTGGAGCTACAGACGCCAACTTCCCAATGTGCCAGGGGGTGCTCACTGCTCAACCCCTGGCTCTGCCACCGTCCCTGCCCCCACTCCACCCCTTCCCACCCCCTCCCCTGAGCCTGCTGTGCCCTCACTCCTCCCCCGAGCCTCCTGCACATGGCGAAACAGCTGATCAGGAGGTGTGAGGAGGGAGTGGGAGGTGCTGATCGGCAGGGGCGCTAGTGGGCGGGAGGCACTGGGAGCAGGGGAGGGGGGAGCTGATGGGAGGCTTCTGATATATTACTGTGGCTCTTCGGCAATGTACATTGGTAAATTCTGGCTTCTTCTCATGCTCAGGTTGGCCACTCCTGGCCTAGAGGCTTCATTTAGGATCGGGGACCCATCATAGACTCATAGACTTTAAGGTCAGAAGGGACCATTATGATCATCTAGTCTGACCTCCTGCACAATGCAGGCCACAGAATCTCACCCACCCACTCCTGTAACAAACCCCTAACCGATGTCTGAGTTATTGAAGTCCTCAAATTGTGGTTTGAAGACCTCAAGCAGCAGAGAATCCTCCAGCAAGTGACCCCTGCCCCATGCTGCAGAGGAGCTTTGTGCAAAGACATAGTCCTTTTCCTGAACAACATGCAATCTAAATAGACAAAACAGACAAAGGGTGGATGGGAAAACAGAGGCAAAGAGAAATAAAGTGACTTGCCCAAGGTCACACAGCAGGTCAATAGCAGAGCCAAGTAAAGCATCCCAATCCAGTATTGTATCCACTGCATCCCTTCAACTCTTGGGGTAGGCCTACACTTATGGCAGTGTGTAGAGTACAGACACTGCACACCTAGCTAGCATAGGTATAAATAGCAATGCAGATGGTGAGTCATGTCTTCAGTGAGTAGAGTAGAGTGCCCCATACACCTGAACCTTAGGGTGTATACCTTATCTGGCTCTCTACCTGGCCAACCAGTGCATCCCACATCTACAATACTAAAAATAGCAGTGTAGTGTCCTGTTGCTTCCCAGTTGCCAGAACCTTTCACCGTGGTGTGTAGCTATGCACCATAGAGACAAATGTGGACGCACCCTGCCTTTCACTGCAGCGCATAGCTACATGTGTAGTGCCTGTACTTTATGGCAGTGGTTCTCAAAGTTGGTCCACCGCTTGTTCAGGGAAAGCCCCTGGCAGGGCGGGCTGGTTTATTTACTTGCTGCATCCACAGGTTCGGCCGATCGTGGCTTCCACTGGCCACGGTTCGCCACTCCAGGCCAATGGAGGCTGCAGGAAGGGTGGCCAGCACATCCCTCGGCCCGCGCCGCTTCCTGCAGCCCCCATTGGCCTGGAGCAGTGAACCGCGGCTAGTGGAAGCTGCGATTGGCCGAACCTGCCGATGCAGCAGGTAAACAAACCGGCCTGGCCCACCAGGGGCTTTCCCTGAACAAGCAGCGGACCAGCTTTGAGAACCACTGCTTTACACACCACAGTAAGTGTAAACATAGTTTTATATGCAGTACTTGTACTGTACAGTGCTATTGGCTGTGTGTGACCCTGTAACCCCCATATTCATCATTTGTATGTGGTTGTGATATTTCATACAGAGCATGCCATGTAAAATACCATATGAAAGGTCATGATCTGCTGAAACTCATTGTTCTGTCAAAATATGTGTATCATCATTGTATATGGAATTATGATATTCTGCTATATGGTCATTATTGAAATATGTTGTGAGTTTAAGAGTTACCCACTGCTAGTTCTCCAGTGGCAACAAAGGAGGTGACCCATACCCAGGCAGGCGTTGACCAGCAGGGGAATTGTAAACAAGAGATCTACAATTCAGTGACACTTGTGCAAGCACCACACAATGGGAATTGCTCAACTCTGTGACTCAGCAAGGCCTACCAGGACATGCCTGGGCCAGTATCTTTCCAGGGCATGGATTGAGAGTATAAAATAAGGGCCAGTGGCATCATGAGATCACCTCCCTCTTCCCCCACCTTCATTGAAGGCACAAGAATGCAGGGAAAAATAGACAAAGACTTTGAACTGAGGAGATTGGTCCCAGGCTGAGAAGGAAATTCAGCCAGTATATTAAGAACTGTAAACTATCTGCAACAACCAGTGGGGTGAGAAAAGCTGTTTGATTCAAATCTTGCTTAGTCTGAAATTTAGGATTTAGAATGTGTGTTTACTTTTTATTTTTTTAAGGTAACTATCTCTGACATTTATGCCTACCACTTATAATTACTTAAAATCTATCTTTCTGTAGTTAATAAACTTGTTTTAATGTTTTATTCTTACCAATGAGTTTGTCTAAAACTGCTTGGGGAATCTGCTCAGATTACAAAGGCTGGTGAATGTCCACTTCCTTGGATGAAGTGGTGAACTAATTAATAAGTTTGCACTGTTCCAGAGAAGGTCTGGAGCCGTGTTAGACTGTGTATTTCTAGAGTGCAAGGCTGAAGGCTTGAGAGATTTGCTGGTGTTTCCCTGCATATAGTTCATGAGTGGCTTGGAGAGCATTTATGCAGCTTAGTTGGGTGTGCCACTGCATACTGGTGGCTGGGTGATAACAACACTTAGAGAAATTTGCTGCTTGTCACTTGCAAAACATTGTGAGAGAGAGACCAGGCTGGAGAGTTAAGGGGTCACAGCAGTCCCACAATTCCAGGTTGTACCCCAGGGATTCCATCACACTGCAAACACGCAGAAAGACATGGTCCCTGCCCCCAAAGAGTTTACACACTAATTTTAAACAAGCTACAACAAGTGAATGACATGAAATTTAGGAAAGGGTGAAGATGACAAGAGTAACAATAAGAATATGCAGTTGCACAAGTCAGCTATTGCACAACTTCATGGTTCTCAGCTAATCTGAAATCTTTGGTTTGTTTGGTATTAAATAAATGAAATTTGATATAACCTAGCTATCATTAACTGGCTGGTTCCTTGTAGGCACCATAGAAAAGGTGGGTCTTGAAAAGGATTTTGAAGAATGAGTGGACCTTGGCCTGAATAAAAATGTTAGCACTATGTAAATATAGCAAAGTCTGATTTTGGAAATGTTATGGAGGAAAAAGCAATAGGATTTGGATACATGCCTGATTTCTCAGATAAAAGAGGGGAGTCATCAAATTCTATCAATCCATCCTCCATAACATTTCCAGATATCAATAATTTCCTTTTCATTTAGTAGATGGATTCAAAGAAGAAGTGAGAGCAACTGGCCAGAGAGATTAATTTAGCTGCCACCTTTTGACAGGATTGCACAAGAGCAATGTGAGTGTCAGGCATACCAAGGAAGATGAGAAGGAGTCTGTAGTCAATGTGGGAAATTCTGAGAACCTGAATGACAGGTCAGTGCTCTTGAATTTCCTGAGTGGCAGGAAGGAGAATGTGGCAGATAGTGATGTAAGACTGGATGAATAAGGCAAGTCATAAGCAGAAAGGGTAATTTGAAAGGTTTCAGTATAAATATGGTGATTGAAGTTGTGCATGCAGATGAGATCACTCTAAGTGTATAGTGCAAAAAGGGAAGGGGAAGGAGAACCCCTTCAAAGAAAACAGAAGAGGAGAACCAGCAATGACAACATCAAGTGAGTACGAGATTTAGAGAGACATTTTGATCGACACTGTCAAAAGGAGGGAGAAGATGAAGCAGAGATCGAAAGATCTGTCCAGGAAAATAATCTGAATCCTTCCTGAGAGCTGATTCAATTGAGTGGAGAGGACAAAAGCCCAGTTGGGGGGAATCCAAGATGGAGTTAGAGGAGAGGGATCTGAGACAGTAAAACTACAGCTGTATAATTACTTTATGCTTTAATAGAGATTTAACCAACCATTACTTCTCTGCATTTTTCATTTTCTATATCTCGTAATTGCTTTACCTCCTCCCTCCTTCCTCTTTGAAAAAAATGTTAAGGTTTTCTGGTCCCCTCATCTCTTCTTAATGAAGAGATTATTCAGTCCTATGGAAAACATTTCAGCCCACTACATTTACATTTCAGAAACATTCTTCCATCTCTAAGTAAGCTCATTATAAGACAAGCAAAGACTTCCTGTAGATTTACTAGGATAGCGCACTGTGCAAACTATCATCCGTGTAAATTCCAGTGACTATTAGTTGGAGCTACTGTCGGATTCCCTGCAGACAAATCTGAACATTTACAAGTACAATTTTTTTAAATGGTTTCAAAGACAGTGAACGTTTCCTTATTTTATTACTCTCATTTCCCTTTGCACAGTCAATAGCCTGTTATTGTATGGCAGAAAATATATGTAAGTCTTAAAGTTCTTGTCAGAACATTTGGTGGCAATAAGGCTTTTTTTTGGCGCTGTCATAAAAGCAACAAATACATTTTCAATTCTACAACATAAAAGTGAAACTTAGAAACTTAACTTTTAGAATCCCAGATTCTTTCTTGCTCTAATGACTTTAAATCCAAATGAAGTGGCACTAACAGCTGTCCAATTTACCCCTTCTTTACAGTTTGTGAGAGTCGGTTCATTGCTATGGAGACTCTCTCGCTTTTTTTTTTTTAAAGCCAACAAATTTTGCTTGCAGCTGAAGAATACAGTATATTCAATTCTTGAAGAAACAAATCAAGGAGAGTTTAAAGTATCCAGCACTCCCTGTACCCAGAAGTTTGGTCACTAGCTACACGGGACCTATTCCACAATTATAGAAAGTATTTTTAGTTCCCAGAAAAAAGGGGACATAAAAACACAATATGAAAAATACACAAAGCAATATACCATTCCTATGTCCCTTACTCTATCAATATCAGGTTAAATTTCTTCCTTTTGCTTCTATTTGGGATCCAGATCGTGGACATGTAATGGCCCATCAAACCTAACATGGTTCTCTGTGGCAGAGAGTTTCCCCTACTTCAGAGGGAGATAAGGGTGCACAGCAGCATGGTGAAGGTGACAGGCAGCTTGCAGAATCCCTGGATCGCAGATTAATTGCTGTACAGCCCACAAGCTACTGAAAGAGCAAATGACACAGTTTCTAACTCTACCTCCCTGATGGTGTGAGAGAGAATTGCATCCCAAGGAACCTAATGATTAAACTCTCATTTTATAATTTTCAGCTGCTTACCATGAATTCAAATTTTGTTTTGTTTTCCCTCCATTTACTTGCTATAATAATGTATATAGATGCCTGGAGGGTTTCATATGGAAGAAAACAAAAATTAGAGTTTTTTCAAATTTGGATAAAAAAATCATAGGCAGAGCTACAAAAGGAAAGGGCAAACATTATAGTTGGGTGGTAGTGTCGCCATAGTTGCAGTTGATAGTCATTGCTGTCTGTGACTGGATGTACTAGGCATTTGCTGCCCTCTGCTATAGGCCCAGCTGCCGAGACACACCCTGGGGTAAAAAGGCTGGGAGTGAGCAGAAGGATATCAGGTGAGAGCAGACAAAGTAGAATAACTGGCTGCTTCCTCTAGTGGTCAGTTGTGTGTGAACCTGAGGCAGAAGGATCTCCCGTCTTAACCCAAAAAAGCCTGGACTGGTCAGGGGTCTAAATCTAACTGCACCTTTTTGACTGAGTCAGGAAAAGTCTGTTTTTGTTTTAAGCTGTGGAATTTAAAGGCCAGATGGCAATGGGAGTTGGACATCAGTTGACTTAAAGGGAGCTTACCTCATTAGATGCTCCACTGATTCAGGTGAACCTGTGACTCTCTCACACCAGTGCCAGGCGGTCATGCCACTGGAAAGGTGATACCAGAAGGGCCACCATGGAACAGCTCAGTGCTTCCCCCAAGAATCTTGTCAGGACGTGAATTCTTCCTTAGTTGACACTCATCTGAGGAAGGAGTTTAAAGGGAAGAATGATGAAAGAACACTCAGAGTCATTAACAAAATGCCTAAAAGAAAGTTAGACATGAGTTTAACATACTAGGGCAGCACAAAAGACTAACATAGTTTTGGGTTGCATTCATGAAGATATCACGGAGTAGGGAAATATTAGATCCCTCTCCGTACTGCTCTGGTATAACCACACCTGGATTATTATTCTATTGAGGCCACAACAGTCCCAAAAAGATACTGAAGATTGAGAGTGTTCAGAAGAGAGCAGGAAAAATCATCAGAAGACTGGAACAACTTATAAAGAAAGATTCAAAGCATAAAAGTGTGAATATCTTACTAAAGGAATACAAACAGGAGGGGAGGAGAGCATACGAGTCTGTAGGATGTACTGAAGATGAAGATGGTACATGTATAACTTGGAGAAAAAGGATGGAAAATTTTGCTAAATTACCAGAAAAGCTTCCTAACAGCGACAAGTATAAGGTTGTGGAATAGTCTGCCAAGGGAAACTCCATTACTTGGGACTTTTAAAGTAGAGTGGACAATGTATTGGAAAAGATGCTGTAGGGAACAATTTGCAAGAAATTGGACTAGATCATCTAATAGGATGTTTCCATCACTAACTTCTAAGTTTCTCAAGGTTATGAGAAAGTGTTAGCAAATGGTATCTTCTGTATGATGCTAGAATACAATCATCTGTTGAAACCCTGACATATTCTGTAAAAATGAAGGTTTCATACAACTCAGGAAAGATGTATGCCCTTTGCACTGCCAGCTAAATATATCACCATACTCAACGATGCAGAAGTGAAAAGTTCCTCCATACATGCTACAGGTATTATATGAGAAAAATGCATGAGAGGTTAGCAGGTTAAAACAGCAACCTAGAATGATATTCAATTCAGTAATTTTATGAGGTGAAGGAAGAAAGAATTCTCTATAATACATTCATCCCGCTCCACAATCACTAGCCTCAGAATATGCCTGTTATATGACAGCTAGCGCTACATTTTCAAATCCCATTAAAAATGATGGGATTTGTGCACATAGTGGAACTGTCACTCAGAACTTTAAAAATACGTCCCCAGTGTCTCACTAATACACTGAATAGTTTCATTACAATTACTGCATCCTCAAAAACCCATGCATCTCCCTTTGCCAACCACCCCCTGGAAAAAGCAGCAGCATGTTTAGTAAACATTTTGGATTGAAACACAGAACTGTATATATTAAGAGATGGAAAAGATCACTTAGGTCATCTAGTCCATCTCCCGTTGTCCATTAACTAGTGCTTTGTTTAACCTAATTTTAAATAACAAAAAGACAGAGAATAGTTCCAAGTTAAGAAACCTC
Source organism: Mauremys mutica (assembly GCF_020497125.1). Classification (NCBI taxonomy): domain Eukaryota; kingdom Metazoa; phylum Chordata; order Testudines; family Geoemydidae; genus Mauremys; species Mauremys mutica. The sequence continues at coordinate 28,111,612 of NC_059081.1, read as the reverse complement.
ATTCTCCCAGCTTTTCCTGATCTGCAGCCTAAATGTTCTCTTTCTTAATTTCATCTCATTATAACAACGCTATTCCCTTCTTAATAATTTCTTTTTGCCCTGTACAATCTCACCAAGATGCATAGGAATCCCTACTCTATCACTCAAATTGACAAGAGTCCCTATCTAATTCCATCCTTCCATTTTTCAATGTGGGCATTTTTTCTTGGGCTTCTCATGTTGTCTTGTAAAAATGGGACACTGTATAGTGTCCAGTTTGTGATGGTGTAAACCAGTGGTCCCCAACCTTTTTGTGGCCAGTAGCGCATTCATGTTTTCAGAAGAGTGTGGCGGGCACCAACAATTACTCACATACAGGGCCAGCTCCAGGCACCAGTGGAGCAAGCATGTGCCTGGGGCAGCACATGCTACGGGTCCATTCTGCAGAGTCAGAGCGGGGTTTTTTTGGTTTTGGTTTTTTTTTGGGGGGGGGGGAGGGGTGGCGCCAGTTCTGGGCAGTGCAGAGAGAAGCTGGAGAGAAGCCGGGAGGACCGAGAACACCGGCTCCCGCAGTCTGCAGCCCAGGAGAAGCCAGAGAGAAGCCGCAGCCCCGTGCCTGCCAGGGGGCGAGAACACTGGCGTCCGCAGCCTGCAGCCCCGGAGTTCTCTGTCCCCAGCAGGCGTGGGGCTGTGGCTTCTCTCCCCTGCTGAGCACTAGGCGAGCACACATAAATGCCCCGGCAGGCACCATGGCGCCCGCGGGCACCATGTTGGGAACCACTGGTGTAAACAGTCCCCACATTGGGCCCAAAGGGGTTAAAAGACAATACTGGGCCCAAGTGTAGGAGCAGGATTTTATAATGTCCAATAAGAATTAATGTATGATTTGATTTCATCCTGTCAGCCACCCTTTTTGAATAGCAGAAAGGAATGACAGATCAGAACAATCCTTATGACTGATTATGGTCACCCTTTTGTTTTAGGATAAGTTATAATGTCTACTATGGTTTCCTATATGTATTACAAATTAGGCACTCTAGTTAAATATACATTTCTTTGTTTTAAGGTTTTAGTAAGTAAGAGACAGGATCTTGTATTGTATCTATGTTAAGGAGATTAGAAGAATGTTGAGGGCCTGAAGCCCCAATGTGAATTGTTTTAGTTATAAGATTTAGCAAGGCTTGATTTACAATGTATTCTGCTGAATATACAATACTGCTGTCTGTATACCTTTGAAGGTTTCTGTAAGAGATTGTTTGTGTGAATGAGGAATGCATGCATCAGGAAAAGATAAGGTGTGTAAGCCATCACAAATGTCCAGATGGTCAAGAAGAAGTGAGAAACTTGGAAAGACCAGAAGACAATCAGAAAACATCCATTGTGTCCGATGCTAAACATGTTAGCAGCACTGACGACCTCAGAGGTGAGGCAGGCACCCCCGAAGGTGAGACAACAAATAGGAGATAACGATGGGAAGCCCGACAATAACCATCAAATAATAACACCGCTTAAGGACTAATGATTACAGAATAACATTGTAAAATGCATGGACTCAAATGGGAATTTACAACTATAAAGCTGGCGTGTTTTGCTATGGAACTCTGGGTTGAGTCCTGCAAAGCCTCGGCGCATCGGATCGCGACTGACAAGAGCCCAGCTCCACACTTGTGCTCAATCTAAGTGGCCATTAGATTGACTCGAGCTACAACAGACTGGTAACTATAAACATCACTGGCAGGAGAGAGAGAGAGAGAGATTGAAAAGCATATGCTAACTGTTGTATTTTCAATAAATGCTGCGTATTTGCCTTCTTCTATAAAGATCTCGTGTGCTTGGTATGAGCATAACACAAATAGCCCCACCCCTCTGGTAGGTTTGCCAACTTTCTACTCACACAAAATCGAACACCATTTCCCTGCCTCCTGCTCTGCCCCTCCTCTGAGGCCCTGCCCCGTCCTACCCCTTCTCTGAGGCCCCACTCCCGCTCACTCCATCCCCTCTGTCGCTCGCTCTTCCCCACCCTCACTCACTTGCTCATTTTCACCTGGCTGGTTCATGGGGTCGGGGTGCTGGAGGGGGTGAGGGCTCTGGTTGGGGGTGCAGGCTCTGGGGTGAGGCCAGAAATTAGGAGTTCAGGGTGCAGGAGGGGGCTCCAGATTAAGGCAGTGGGTTGGGATACGGGAGCAAGTGAGGACTCTGGCTGGGGATGCGGGCTCTGAAGTGGGGCTGGGGATGAGAGATTTGGGGTGCAGGAGGGGGCTCTCGGCTGGGGGGTGGAGCCAAGGGATTTGGAGTATGGGAGGGGGCTCCAGGCTGAGGCAGGGGGTTGAGGTGTGGGAGGGGATATGGGCTCTGGGCTGGGGGTGTGGATTCCAGGGTGGGGCCAGAAATTAGGGGTTCAGGGTGCAGGAGGTGACTCTGGGTTGGGACAGGGGGTTGGGGGTGGGGGCTCAGGTGTGGGGCTAGGGATGAGGGATTTGGGGTGTAGGATGGGGCTCTGGGCTGGCACAGGGAGTTGGGGTGAGGGCTCCAGCTTGGGTTGTGGGGCTGGGGATGAAGGGTTTGGAGTGCAGGAGGGTGTGCCAGGCTAGAGCCAAGGGGTTTGGAGGGCAGGAAGAGAATCAGGGCTGGGGCAGGGGGTTGGGGTGCAGGCTCTGGGCGGCGCTTACCTCAGGTGGCTCCCAGAAGTAGCTGCATGTCCCCACTCTGGCTCCTATGTGGAGGTGTTCCTGACCAATGGGAGCTGCGGAGCGGTGCTTGGGGTGGGGCCAGTGCTTAGAGCTCCTTGGCTACCCCTACACCTAGGGGCTGCAGAGACATGCCGCTGCTTCCATGAGCCATGCGGAGCCATAGCAGGCAGGTAGGGTGACCAGATGAGAGGAAGAAAATATTGCGACACATAGGAGGGCAAGGTGGGAAAGGAGTACCGCAAAATATCGGGACAAATTGCGTCCCAATCAATCTTTGAGACACAGGACAAATGGCTAAATATCGGGACAGCCCCGATTTTATCAGGACGTCTGGTCACCCTACAGGCAGGGAGCCTGCCTTCGCCCCACTGTGCCACCGACCAGACATTTAACAGCCCGGTCAGCAGTGCTGACTAGATCCACCAGGGTCCCTTTTCAATCGGGCGTTCTGGTCAAAACCAGTTGCCTGGCAACCCTACCCTCTGGGCCTGCTGAGCATGCTCCAGCTGGAGGAGCATGTTAAAAGGCAGCTCATAAGCCCAGGCAAAGAGTGATGAGAGAGGCTGCAAGAAAGAGGAATCCTTCTCCAGGAAGCCAGACTGAAGGTTGAGCTGGAGAGGGGAGCACAGAGTGGGTAAGGCCCTCAAGCAGAGCCTCTCCTACTACTACCCCCTTGGAGAACCAGCAGGTCCTGCAGGGCCCTGGTACTTTGGATTCTTTTGTTGTTGTTGAAAGGCTAACTGTTTGGACAATATGGGCCATGCCCCAAAGTGAAGGGACTCACTGGTAGGAAGTAACCCAAGGAAGCAGACTTGGAAATACTGCAGGGAGGACTCAGCCCGTGTTGCCTCCCACTGGGCCCTGCGTTGCAACCTGGTAGAGAGAAGGCCCAGGTCCCCATATCGCATCTCTTTAAGGACTGAGGCCCAGAGGGGGTGGAAAGCTGAAGATTCCAGTCTCAAAGTCAGGACAGATATCACTACTGCGGCTGCCCTGACAGAGGGGCAAGGGACTGGAAGGCAGGTGTGCTAACCAGCAGGCCAGCCAGACCCACAAACCCCCTATCACAAAGTTGTATATGCCATTTACTTGGTATCACTGTTTTCTTCTCAAGTAACATCTCTTGCTCATTTTTATGTACAAAAGAACTTTCTGATTAAGAATAAAGTATATCCACACAAGAAAGTGAGAGAAAATGAATTTACCTTAGAAGAGATTTGAGATGAGCAGTAAATGGAACATAGTAGGGGCTATCTAATAATTCCTAATCATACACCTTTGTCTTCTATCCAAAACGTGATATATATTAAATAAAAGCAGCACTTTAAACCAGTGGCTTCTTGCCTTTTGCAAACTATTATTATTGTTTATCATATAGTAAAACCTCAGGGCCCCAACTGAGACCAGGGACCCATGATTCTGGACACTTTATAAATACATAGTGAGGAGACACTTCCTGCCTCGAAAAGCTTGCAGTCTAAACAGACAAGACAGCACAGAAAGGTAAAGTGAATTTTCCAAGGTCACACAGCAGTAGAGCTGGGAATAGAGACCAGGTTTCTTCAATTTCAGCCTAGTGCTTGATCCATTCGACTATGCTATGTTTGTAACAATACCAGTGTGGTTTCCTAGCCACCCAGCCTTTGTGAGAATAGGTTTTGGGTCCACCCAGGCTTTCTACGGGTTAGAATGTGCAATTAAACATAAAGTGACACTAGCAACCAGAGATGCTCACCATTAAAGGCCAATAAGATCAGGTCTTAAGAGCTTGATCTTGTTTCCATTTAAGTTCATGCAGAACTTTATCTTGCCTTTTAATGAGAGTTGGGCTGTTTCCTTAAGAAAGCCCAGAATATAGACACACATAGTGGTTAGAAATCATTGCTAAGTGTGGTATTCTCATCTTGCTTGGAAACCAAGATCAGGGAGAGTTTGGATCACTTTAGTACACAGTTAAATGACCATTTCTATTTTTCTTTCTTTCTGCCCCTCTTTTTTTTTTTTTTTTTTTAAAGTTCTATAGCATGTTGGGATTTTAAGATTCCTTTAGTACTGTGGCTCAGTAGCACACATCCAGCACTTCTAATTTGGTTCCAATTTTGTTTTTGACAAAGATTCATTCCTGTGATTGATTAAAAGGACCATTCCATTTTTCCAGCAAGAGACCCACAGGCACTGCACTTGAGAATATAAACTGCCATTGATTCAGTCCTGCTGCTTTGGGATGAAAGTTCTAAAAGAATTTGTCCTGCTCTTAACAAATGTAAGCAGAGTCAATAGTCTTGTGTTTATCAAGGGCACTTGGGTGTGAGAAGCAATCAGGTAAAGCTGAACAGATCAGTATTCTCCATAAAAACATGCTTCTTCATTTATCTTTTAAATTTTTATATGGAGATGCCAAATGCATTCTGACAATCCACCAATGCCCAGAGTGAATGGTTACCTTGAAATCATTCAATGCTGTTCTCATTTATTTATACAATACACATCCTAAGTCAAAAGGGCTACTCTGAGTATTGCAACACCTAACTTTTAGGTCCGTAGGCCCAGATCCCCAAAGGAATTTAGGTGCTTAACCTCTCATTGATTTCAATAAGCATAAGGCAGCCAAATGCCATTGTGGATCTGGACCCCAACCACCCAATGGAATCCACAAACCATGGGTTAGGTGACTAGGCTCCCTATACAATCTTTGGGGAGAATCAGACACCTTAGAATGGGCTCCATAAGCTAGTCAACAGCAGCACCGATGAGTGGGGTCTAGCCTAAGTCCTGCCCCTCTCACAGAGTTAGGAACCTGAGTCTGGGCTGAAGGGAGATGCCCATCTCTGTTTGCGATCCACAGCCATGAACCATCTCCTGGAGTCAGGTACCTAAGCCACTTCTTGCAAGAACAGTAGCAGCACACAGTTAACTCCACACAGCGGGTGAGGGTGGTGGCAGCAGCCTCCTTTATACCTTTAGGGTATTGGTTAGGGAACTCATGTGGGAGACCCTAGTTCAGTTTCCACCTCGGGTGCCTGAGGAGAAAGAAGAATTGGAACAAGGGTTTCCCAGCCTTCAGGTGGGTGCCCTAAGCACTGGGATATGGGATATTCTGAAGTGTGGGTTCTCTCAGTTTTCCTTCCCTGTTGAAGACATTTCATTTTGTATAAATAATTAAACATGCCTTGGGCCAGAATCAGAGTAACAATTAGGGCACTCACCTGAGAGGCAATTTGAAATCCCAGTTCAAATCCTTCTCCTCAAGTACAGGAAGGATTTGAAACAGGATCTCTCACATCCCAAATGAGTGCCCTAACCACTGAGTTAAAGGGTAAAAGGGACACTGCTCTGTCATTCTCTGGCCATTTTGTGTGGAGTTGGTCATGCTCAGAGCATGCCTACCAGATCAGACAAGGTAAGCATTGTCCCATCTATTGTCCCTTGATTTGAGGACCACACTGGGGTTTAGGTACAGGATAGGTGTCCGGGCACCTGGCTGAGGTAGAAGGATGCATGCCCAGAAACTTAGGCACCCTAGGAGACTTTTACAGTGAAAATTAACACCTACAACTTTTGGGAGCAGCTGAGTAGGGTTTTGTGGATTGCAGTAGAGCCTAAATCTGGGACATAGGCGCTTAAATATATGGCATATCTTTTTGAAGGTATAGCTTGTGCTGCTGCCCAGTGTCCAAAGGCTTTATGCTTTGCACCGGCATAATGGTTTTTTTCCTACAGGGGTTAGGCACTATAGTTGCTCCATGACTGCTTGCATTTCCCTGACTCACCAGAGCCATGACTTGGCCCTATCACTGCAAAGTAGGGCTAATATACAAACCTATTTCCGTTCTTTCTAGCGATATCTTTTTGGTATGGAATGTTTGTGTTTCAGATCAATTTTTTTGTTCTTTTCAAAATGTGAAAGAAAAATAAGTCATTATGGAGAAAGAAAGAATGAGTCTGCACAGCCAACCTGGGAAACAGAGAAAGCGGCACAAGAAGGGAACTAATCAGACTTTAATATAAAGTTGTGCTTCAATCACCTCCTTTTTCATATTTTGTTCACATCTAATGCATTTTAAAGAAACAATTGATAAGATTGAGACTTTTAACCACCACAAAAATGACTTGAGACTATGAAACAGACCCATTGCACTGCTGTAACCACTCCGCTGGAGTACAGCACAAAGTACATCTAAGAATATACTAGAGGCCGAGGTAAATTAAGAGTCACCATTTATTCAGCCATCCTCATTTATGTAAAGGAAACTCTCCTATTTGGCATGGAAGCCCCAAGTGAGAATTGTGGAGAAATACCAAAGCCAAGTAGACGGGGGAACACAGGTCAGCAAAGTAGAAAATATCTTACTTCTATGTTACTGATGAAAGAGAAATGACAGGCTTAGTGGTGGTAGATAATTAAACTTTTATACCAGGCACTCTTACCAAAGAATAACTATAATACCTTTTCCAAATTCTTCCCATCATGCAGGGGAAATACATTGATCAACATTGAATTCTTATAAATAAGATACAATTGTCAATGGGACAACAGTGAACAGACCGCCACAGAAGGCTAAATTAAGGGTCTTGGGTTAAAAGGAGTGAAGGAACCAGTAGCGTAGCATTGTAGCAGTCTCTTGCTTGATGCTGCAGTCATTTCATGCACAGAATTCCCATGAAAGCCAGCAGGAATTATTCTTACCAAAAGGCTGCAGGATCAAGTTAGTGGCTGAAATTGGTTGGCTTAACTGCAGTCGCAGATATACAAGTTACTGTAGACAAGGCAAGACCTCCATACTTCATATCTAAATAGTTATTTCATGCCTTTTCATCACCATTTATGTATAAATGCTATTGCCCAGAGGATATTCTTCCAGGTTCCTAGCCAGGGGCCAGACACATTATGACTGGGACGGGGACATGGAGGCATAGAAATGCACCTAATAAAAACAGTTACTGGTTTCGCTGGGAGCTCCAAAGAAGTCCTGCCAGGTGAGAATGCTGAGAGATGCACTGATTCCATGTATCTACTGACCACCTGATAGCCATTTTGGGGCTGCACTGGCTACTTAAAACTTTCTGGAAGATGAACTTGGGAGAACTATGCCACAGATGTGCCACCTGTCACGGAGTTCCCGGGCGATGCTCTGGAACTGCTCCCCACCAAGCCAGTCAGGACTTTGGGGAGCCTCCTCTCCCTTGGAGCAGACTGTCTTCAGGGCAAGAAGCTTACAAGGTCTTCACCTCCTGGGTCTCTCCTTGGAGCATTCAGCATTCAGCATCCATGCGCTTCCCACAGCGAGTCCGCCCAGGCGGGGTCCTGGGGAAGCCAGAGAGTCCTGCACCCCCACTTTGCAGTCAGACATGACTCTTAGGGTACGTTTACACTTACCGGGACGGTCGACTGCTCGGAGTTCGAACTATCGCGTCTGATCTAGACGCGATAGTTCGAACCCCGGAAGCGCTAGTTCGAACTCCGGTACTCCACCGCGGCAGGAGGAGTTGCCGGAGTCGACCCTGGAGCCGCGGAGTTCGCTTCCGCGGCGTCTGGACGGTAAGTAAGTCGAACTAGGGTAGTTCGAATTCAGCTACGTTATTCACGTAGCTGAATTCGCGTACCCTAGTTCGACCCCCGAGCTTAGTGTAGACCAGGGCTCAGCCAGCCAGTAAAACAGAGGTTTATTTAGATGACAGGAACACAGCCCAAAACAAGTCTTGCCGATACAGACAACAGGACCCCCTTTAGTTAGGTCCATCTGGGGCTCCCAGGGAGGCCACAACCCCGTTGGGAAGCCCAAGCCCCGTCAGGGCACCCCTCTCCATTTCCCAGCCAGTTCCAAAACTGAAACTGCCTTTAGCCTCTCACTCAGCCTCCCCCCGGCTCCTCCTCAGCCTTTGTCCAGTTTCCCAGGCAGAGGTGTTACCTGGCCTTCAACCCCACCTCCTGGGTTCTCAGGTTACATGCTCAGGTATGCTCCCTTCCCCAATGCAGGCCGTCTCAACTCCCCTGCAACCTTTCCAGGTCAATACTCCCCACTCAGCATTCACATAACACATCAAGAACATTCCCACTTCATCACCCCACCATTTAGGGCTCTGAGCACTGGTTTACAGATCTATCAAGTCTTCTACTGTTACAGTAGCCTACGACTTTGGTACCCTTTCTACTGTTCTACTGAGAAGTGATTTGTGTGTATTAAGAAATTGCCCAGAACTACATTTCCATGTCTTGTCTCACAACAAATGATCCATATCTATTTTCCCAGGGCTCCCTCAAAACATAATTCTACATCCTCCCCCCCTCCCCTTTTTTTTTTTATTTATTTTTTTTAAGTCCACTATTTTCAGATTTCTTATTTCATCCCCTTCATGTTTGAAATTTGATGAGAGACTGTAGGGGATTCATCCTGTGATTGTCCAAGCTGACTGCTCCCAGGAAACAAAGTAAACACATTTGTAGAAAAAACAAATTGAAATGCATTTTTAAATCATAACCGTCCAGTGTACTGTTTCACAATATCATTATCAGTTCTTTTAGGCATAGAAGTGCAGAACTGTAGAAAATGATTTGCCATTTCTGCATTTCCTTTTGACATTTTTAGGGTTAAATAAAACCCTAGTGATTGCACTATGAAGAAATACCTGCATATTTTTGCACTCTCTTCACTGGTAGAATAACACTATGTGTATTTTTTATATATATAAAATATATATCAGGGCAGTCCCATAAAAGGCTTTATTTTTAGTCTCTTCCATTAGGTTTATACTACTTATAATAAACAGATTTCCATAGGGGTTATTACAGCAAAGGTATTAACATTCCTCTACCTATATTATATCAGATCCATGCTTATAAATCAATGAAATGTAAAGAAGATAAAATGACTGGAGATCCTTAGAGATATCATCTCTTAGTTTCTTTGCTATTTGAAAGGCAAAAACAAGCCAGGCACAGCTATGCAGCAGTTTAAAACTCTAAACAAAAAAACAAAAAACATATGCTGATCCATAGTATGACAGATTCAGGACACTGAATGGGCTTCCAGGTGAGAAAAAATTGAAAAGATCTCTTTGATGCAGTTATGGATTAGTCTGAGAGTCTGAAAGAAAGCTACAAAAGAATAATTCATCAGCATCAGTTAATGCTAAGGTTTTTTGAACATCATTCATTTTAAATAGCCTACACCATGCAAAGTTTTGAACCTCTAGAGAGCTGCCCTGATGTAGACTGAGTTCATAATACAAATGAAGAAAGGGAAATCTTTTTGTTCTTGTTTCATTCTGAAATCTTCATCAATTGAAGGGAGTGAAAAAAATGAAACCAAACCCCATTATAAGTATTGTAGTTTACTAGGATTCGCTGGGGTGCATTTTTATGTCTGCTTGTCAAACAGTTACTTCTCCCCTCTTTGACCTAGGATCCCCAGCAGAAGAATCATGGGGGTATTTTTCTCTTTTCAAACTGCAGGTTGCAAAGTTTACTTAAAGTGTTCCTTGCCATTTCTGTCACGCCCATATATTTCAGTGCTTGAGGGTATGAAAGGAAACAGAGACTTACTCATCCATTTCAAAGAGTGAATAGAAAATATGCTTATTAAAAACCAGGGTCAGTTCTAAGGTGAAGGAGGATCATCTTCTTTCAAGGCGAAGATAAGTGAAAATGCAAATAAGGGGAAATCAATCAAATGAAGTAAGAGTGGTGATGGCGACACGTCTTTCTGCAAGAAGCACTGCTATGAAAACTAAATATGCAAATATCCTTCTGACAATCAGTTTGGATCCAGTCCTGTAAAATGCCAAGTACAGTACCTACTGAGAGTTGCTGAGTACTCTCAGCTCCCATTGGCACTTTGCAAGATTGAACCTTTTGTGATATGAGAGTTGTGGGAAAAGAAGAAAGAAATAATGGCATAATATCTGCATAACGCAATCACCAGTAAACCCTTTCCCTGATGTCAGATAGTATGGAAACAAAAACACCTTAAATCATCTTACGGCTATTTCATGGAAAGAGCAAAAGGAATGTGCCAGATGATAACAGAGCAAGATTGTAATTTATTACTATTTAAACAGGGATACTGCACTATGAAAATGATTCAAGCGCTGTTTATAATTCCAACGAGAGTTTTGCCACTTCCTCTCCAAATCCCAAGGAAGATTAATGGAGATTGTTCAGTTTGTTCTGGTCCTTGTGCTTCCCCCACAAAATGTCGTCTGTTTCTTTTTTTTTATTAATTTCTCATTTTCTTGTAATTTAGTGATCAACAATTTAGTAGTAACAATGCCAGACAGTGAACAAAAATCCTGTCTTTCTGTGCCAAGAATCTATCCTTTTTAAAAGAAATTGTCACTAAGATAGGATCAAAATCAGAACATTAAAGGTATAATTAAATGAAATAGAGTTTTGCAGTTTTGTGAGATAGTTATGGAAAAGCACATTAATTTAAGGAACAAGAGCTGACTAATATTTAGAGGCAGAAAATTAATATGAAGTTTTCCTAAGTGAAATTGCTATAGCTAATTCATAATATTACAGATGAAGCTGTCAGCAGAACTGATGCTGAAAATTAAATTCTGGATTCCTTCCATGGCCGTACCAATATCTACTATATTAAACTTGTACACAAATAGCTTGTGTGGGTGGTGCTAAGGTAAATGGCTCAGGTGATTCATAATAGATATTCACCAGCTCCTTTGCTCAAATCCAGCACGTCTGTAATTATGAGATGTCATTAACCAATGATTTGATACTTGGTAACCTATATGAAACAAGCTGATGGTCTCACTTCAGCTTTAAGTGAACAGGTGTCTACATCACACCATCACAATTTGCGCCCCTATAGGCATATCCAGTTACTGGATGGACTGAAGACTAAACTATCCCCTACATTTTGAGGTGACCCTTCAAGTGAGGATTGAGGAACACGCATGGTGTGAGGGTGGAGATGCAGCATGGCAAAGCTGCAATGTGTAAGCATAGTGATTTTCTGGTCATTATTTAGCACTCTAGATACACATGGTGCAGTACACAAATTAAAGGGGAAAATACCTGACCTGATATATTATAGGTGGGGCTGGTAGCAAAAAAAATGATAAACGTTTTTGAAAAACTTGACCTCTGAGGAAAGGTTAAAAAAACTGGGCATGTTTAGTCTTGAGAAAAAACAACTGAAGGAGGACCTGATAACAGTCTTCCAATATGTTAAGGGCTACTATAAAGAGGACAATGGTCAATTTTTCTCTATGTCCACTGAAGGTAGGACAAGTAGTAATGGACAATCCTTTGTTGCTGCCTAGGCCAGTGTCCTTTGTTCCTGTGAGGCTGGGTTTGTCCGTTACATGTTCTGATGAGGTGTGAACTGCCCCTCTGCTCCTGGAGAGTTTTGCCTGGGCTTGTTTTAAGCCATGAGGATATATTTTCAGCCTCATAACTATATACATGAAATTACAACCTATAACATTACTATAACAATGCTCAGTGCATCATGAGCCTTCCGAAAACACCCAACAAGACAAACTTTGCATTGGGTACCACACAATCATATTATAAGGATGAGCATGGAGTGCAGTTTGTTCCCCCATGATATAGAGTATCTCAGACAGTGGCAGCTAATATTACAATATGTCTCAGCTGTTATGGCTGTAAGGGGCTGTGGATTAAAACCCAGGTCTCCAGAGCCTGGGACGTCTGACCTCAGGTGCCACTAGGAGGCCATGCAGAACCACAGCCAGGGAATACTGCAGAGACTAGGCACCACATGAAGTACCACCCCAGGGAGCCAAAGTGACGGTACCCTGCAGCCCTCTTTTACGCTGGGGGTTGCCCCAGGAAGTTATCTGGGCAACCATACAGATTTTGTCCTGATATGACTCCAGACTTCGCCTTGTCTTCTGATCCCCCAATCCTAGTCTGACTCTGACCCGGATTCTGGCTCTAATCTTCAGTCTCCAACTTCTGCCTGACTCTGGTCCCAACTCTTGCTTACTGAAGCTGGTTCTTGTGATTCGTCTGACTCCAGCTCAGCAGCTACCCTCCCTGATGTGCAGACCCCAGCCCAGCTGTGACCCCTAGGCCAGGCTGCCTATACCCCCATCCCTTCAATGGCTCCCTGATCAGTGTGCAATAAGAACTGTGGCAAGGTAAGCAAGTGTCTTGTGTCCTGAGGCAGTGGAGCCATTGCCCTTTCTCCGTTAAGGTCTCCAGCCTCAACAACAGGAATTATCTCAAACAAAATTAAAAAAATTCCTCAACTTTTACAGTTTATATCTCCTATAGTCAACACAATTCACATTTTATTAAAACTACTTTGGATGTGTCCACTGGAGTATTTAAAAGGGTTTGTTTGGTGTGTGGGTGGGTGCATGAATAATATTTTTTTTCATAACTTGTGCGGCTGACCCATAAAAGCATCTGAAGAAAGGGGGGAAAAAAAGGAAGATGTGTCCTAAATGTTTCCATGAAATATAATTTAATTTCTCAAGCACAGGGGACAGATCCCCAGCTACTGTAAACTGGCATAGCTCCACTGACTTGAGCTGCCCATCTACAATTCAATACCCTAATCCTGCAGTTCACTGCACCTGGGACCATTGCACCACTGACTTCATTGCACCTTATGCCATGAATTCCAACATGAGGAGCTCTTCATGGGCTCTCTTCAAAAGAAGCCATTTGAGAGCAATGGGTAAGTGTGACAGGGTCCATTCACCACTGGGGAGCCTCCTCATAGCTGTGTCTGGGGAATCAGCTCTCATCTGGTCTGGTGTCCCCTTCTGTCACTCACTCATGCCATGGCACCTCTCTCTGTCTGCAACTTGGAGTGTTCCCTCTCTTCATGACTCCACCCTCTGCTAGGTCACTACATCATCCCCCCATTCTGAGGTAACAAAGTCCCTCCAGACCAACTGCCTAGTTGGTGTTTCCAACAATCCTGTGCCACTACCCAGTGGCTGGTAGGGGAACCCAGGCCTGCCCTCTACACTAGTTTCCAGCCCAGGGACCCTACAACAAGCAACCAAAGGCTGCACAGTCCTATCTCTTGCTGCTGTTTCCCGGGGCTTCTTTCTACCCAGCCATCTCAGGATTTCCTTTCCCACAACTCCTCCGAGTTTGATTTTCTCCAGGGCTAGAATCCCAGCACTTTTTGTCTATCCTGGGTTTTCTCCTTCCAATCTCTCTGGTCCCAGAGAACTACTGTAGTCTCTTTCTCTGCTGATGACTTCTGCTATCAACTTCCTGACTGTATATTAACCAGCCTGCTTTTGCCCTGCTGGGCTTCATGTTCATTTAAGCCGGGTTCTCCCTCCAGGTGCAGCCAGATACCCTAATTGGCTTCTCAGAACTTGTGCGGGGTGTACACCCCATCACAATAGTACATTGGGTATCCATAGAAAGTGCATGAATGCAAACTCTAGCTGTACCACTAACTACACCATCAAGATATTCCTTTGTGTTAATGTATCATTTCTCAGAGAAGGAATTATTAATTTATCTTATGGCTTTATACTGCCACCCATCACCATAGTATGTGTGCCCCTACTCAAATGATGGGCTAGTTTAGTGACAGAAACTAGGATTAAATCACTAATCTATCAGATATTATGTTTCTATCCCAAAATGCTCAAATTCTCAAAATACCTACTGATTTTTACATAAAGAGAAAATAAAATTAGGTCTTGAGAAAATGTACATATATGTTTAACAATTGTTGCCAATAAGTGACAGTTTAATTATTGGGCTCAACATCTGCCCCTCATTAATATTCCTAAAGTGATTCACTTCATGAATTGACCCTAGATTTTGAGATTTGGGGCAGATATTACAGCACACACGGGTCATATGCTTAAAGTGACTCAAATATTTTATTATATTTTGGCTTCTTGACATTTTCTAAAAAGAGTCATAAAGATAATATAATTTAATTCAACAGTACTTTTCCATGAATATTTATCCTAGATAAGCCAACAATTACTTATGGATTGTGAGCAACAAAAACGGGGGTCTGACTATACATGGCTGACTATAATTATAAACAGCATTACTATCTCACATCGGTCTTGAGCAGTAATTCTAGAGGAACTGGTTGCAGCCAGCAGTAATAAATGGGCTTGTTTAGTTCTGGCCCCAAGGAACAGCTAATGCTTTTATAAACTATTTCTTACCTGTGATAATGAGCCACTGTGAAGGGATTACATCTGTTACTGTCTGAGTCAGAATCAACAGCTTCCGGACTGTATTGGTTATTTTTTGAAGAAATAAAACTCCTGACAGTTGAGAGACAGTTCAAATATAGCACATTAGTAGAATTACAGTGTGTACAGGGTTGGCACCCACCTCTTGTGAGCACTGAGTTCATGTGCCTGCAGTCTCTCAGTTTGTGATGTTATAAGACAGTAGCATCCACCTTTCAGGAGCACTCACCACCTCCCCTTGGTTGATGGTTTCTTCAGTGGGTCCTCAGTGACTCAACCCTCCAGCCCAGTCACACACCCTGTCTGTAGGTGAAACAGAACAACCTCCTTCCTGGTATGGGACCATACCCCCAGGGCTTTCTCCCTGGAAACACTGTCTTCCTGCCACTCTCCTTGGGCTCAGTCCTTACTGAGTCCCAACAGCAGTTCCTTCTTAGCTCCTCCGTCCCTGCCCACACTGAGCTATCTGTGGTCCTGCTACTCTTTCAGCCAGCCAAGAACACAGTCCTCTCTCTTCCAGCCCCAGGTAGCAACTGACTGACTCTGTCTCTGCTGCTCCTTTTTATATGGCCCTCCTGGTCCCTGATTGACTACTCCTGCAGCCCCGATTGGCTGCTTCCCCTGCAGCCACTTCTCTTCTGCTCTTCTCTGGGACAGAGTGTGGCAGGGCCCTAAGGCCTTCAGCAGGGTGCTTCTGGGCCTAATGCATCTCATCTCACAGTGTCTATTACATTTTACCTTAGAGAGTAGAATAACTGTGTTAAGTCACACAGCGGGTTAAATATCAAGGGAAGAAGAGGGGGCAAGAGAAGCAAGGATCTTTAGCACCACTGCCAGCAATTGCTACCATACTCAGCAGCCTCACACCTGCAGGAACCATCTGCTACACACCACCTCCTCCACTTCACCCAGCAGCAGTCATCCCATCCGCTCCACATCTTCACTACTCCTACCCCAGAAGCAATCATTCCCTCTCCAGCCCATGACCCCCCACCATTCCTACCTACCAAAAAACATCCTCTCCACAAGCTCACAAACCTTTATCCCCACATAAAATGGCTTCAGTCTGTCCAACTGACTGCACCCAGTGCCCTCTACCCAGCACTTCCCCACTAGAAGCCCATGGCTAGTCCCCTCCCTATTCGCTTGCTGTAACCCTAATCCCACAATCATTGGCAACTGCAAGGCACTGGGGGATCAAGGCAAGAAACTGAGTGGTTTGGAGGCTAAAGGTGGGGGAAAGTTTGAGAATCCTCAGTCTACTGGATGGGGATGTATTTAAAAAGACTCTTTCAAGGCTGATGGCCCTAAAAATAGACTTAACTTTGTTTTAGTTGCTGGGGGAGCATGCACATTGCACCATCCTTTGGTTTGGCCTCCCTATTCTGTTCATTTGAACAGGCTGAAGATTATTCAGATACAACAGTCTTTAGCAGAACCTGAAGAAGAGTTCTGTGTGGCTCAAAAGCTTGTCTCTCTTACCAACAGAAGTTAGCCCATCTTGGGCCTCACCCACTTGTCTCTCTTGAGCAGAACCAGTCAGTGTAAATGGATGGCATGGATGCCCATGATTACAATGAAACCCATGACCCTGGACTTGCTAGCAGTGACTTTCCAAATTGATAAATTAGGCTTTTGTCTATTTTGCAATTTGGAATTTTCTGGATCAGGAGGAACATGTTAAAAACAACAGGGTACTTGTGAAGTTAGTCAAAAACTGGGGCATCTCAAAACTTGGCAAACATTCCTTAAGGCTATCACAGAAAGATGATCTATAGCTCATTATCATTTTTCCCCATTTGTATCTTGATGAATGTAATAAAGCATACTGTCTGCAGAAGTATTAGAACAAAAACATATCAGTAGTCAATCAACCACTAATTTTTCTTCTCAGATTAATTGCATATATTGTACTCTGTGAAGCACTTTATTCATGACTTCATTTTGGAAAGTTAAAATAGTTTGAGATCTAGTTAAAAAACATAAGAACTCCCAGGATGAACTTTTAATTTATCTGTGTATGTAAAGGGGAAGGTAGTCTATAATGTCTGGTACATTGAGGATGTATTTCATTACATTTTTGCAAATTTATATAATAATCTCTGCATGCAACCACACTATCTAATGGGATAATAAATGCAGGAGTCAGTGTTAGCAGATACCAGTTCAGGATTGGGTGAACAATCTGCAGTGCTGTCCTGGACATATCAGCTCTCACAGGCCTGGTCTCAGGGACAGACTAGGGGTTTGTGGGGCTCTGAGCAAGAGCAAGTGGGGGCCCCTCTCCACCTCTTCCACCTGCAGTGCCCCTATCCCTCCCTGCGTTCCTGTCAGGTCAAGGCCCTCTCCATCAGGAGCACCGGGCAGGCACGGGGAGCAGGGCAAGCCCGGGCACTCCGACCCCGCTCCCTGGCAGGAGCGCCAGGCAGGCGGAGTGGGTCAGGGTACAGGGGTGCCCATTTTTGCGGGGGGGCCCTGCGTACAGGTCCCATTAGCCCAGTGGCTAATCTGCCACTGCCTGGTCTACTCAAGAAAATTTTATAGTCTTTGAACATGCTGGGGAACATTCAAATTAGATGACACAAAGCTGACCACAATTTTGTGGTCCACACAGTCCATAATAAATCATATTTAACAGAGCTGGTTTTAAAAAAGAGGGGGATAAGGGATTGTATTATTTAACATAGTTTTGTTACAAAATAGTTTGAAACAATATTATGCTAAAGGGCACTAGGGAACCTTCAGTGCACATCAGAAGGTCCAGGGGGACCAATTACACATTTGTGCAATTTAGAAATCACACCCCATCATGTAGACAAACTCTTAATCTCAAAAGGCAAATGGGAATTGGACATTGCCAAGAGCACTCAAGAATTCCTCGACCAATATTTCTAAGGTCATTTTCACATCTTCTAGTAACCCCATGCATAGTCACTGTGTCCATGAGAGTATAAAAGTATATGTATTTCATTATCTTTTTCTCTCGTTTTTCTTACAAAGAACCACCTTGTTACCCCTACCCCTATTTGATTTTGACTGTTAATTTTGGGGGAACAAGCACTAACCCCCCTGAAGGGCGAGAAAACCGAAACCTTCACAGGATGGGCAAACTTCTAACCCTGTGTTGCTAAGTTAATATAGGAACTTGGTCAGCAGGCCTCAGCCTTACAAGTGCCAAGAGCAGGTGGAGGGAGTCCCTCAGGGACACTGAATATGGAGACCCACTGTAACACTTGAGTACAAATACCAACATTTTCATACTGACAATAACTTTGTCATCAATTAATTTCAGCATGACAACTGGAATAATGAAAAATGCAATGCAATTAGCAAGGCGTATCTGACTTGCTCATTCTGTAAGTCTGCCACATTCATCCTCATCCTCTCACTTAAGAAAAAACATTTTTTTTCCTCAGTGCTTTTCTTTCAACTTCTTTCTTTCATATTTTTCTGGGTTTTGTTTCTTCTCCATTCTCTTGGAGTGGAGCTGAACGCTGATGAGACTATACTCTGAGTCCAGGCAATGATTTTTCAGATTTTTTTTCTGGTTTCTTAATATCTGTGTAAGGTTTTATGGATACCAGATTTTTATGGACTGAATTACAGGGGGAAGAGAATGTGTTTGTGCTACCTGCAGGTTGGATTCTTCAGTCACATTTCAATTTAAACTATAAAAAGTCTCTCAAAAAATGAGCTGCTACTGTGTATTCTTTGAAAAGGGTTTTTTTTTTAAATTCTCTAAAATATAACAGAGAAAAGAAAATATAATGATGAGAGGAAGAGAATTACAGGAATCAAGATGAGCATCTCTATGACCAAAGGAAGATGAGCAATAACAAAAATCTATTATTATCCACTGTTTTCGTGCAAGATCTGTGCTTTCTCAGGCATGTTGCTGAATATAATATAATTGCTCACACATTACATTGCTAAAACATTTGTAGGCGAGATAACCATGGATGAAGCACCTATGTCTGAAAAATTTATTATGGGCAGGAAGTAGAAATTTAGGTGCAAGAAAGACACATACAAATGTTTTACTAATGAAAGAAAAATGGAGTTGTTCTGCTTTGAAACCTGAAGCCAACACCCCTTTCTAACATATTCTGAGTGACACCCATACTGAAGGTATACTCTCAAATAGCATACATCTTATGAAACTCCATAAAGGGCCTGTTATTGAAAGGTGAAGTAGAACACTGTAAATGGGAATTCTGTTTGAAATCCCAATCATTAATGGCAGAACATGTACAGACACAGAAATAAATTTTTTTTAAAAAGATGTTGAAATGAAAATTATTAGCACCTTTACATACCCTGTGTCTAGGGTTCTCCATTTTATCCACAGTAGCAAAGGACATAATTAATTCCTAAACAAATACAATCAGCATCACTGCCTCCAGTTTTAGGGCTTGTTCTTGCAATCCATACTCAGTAAAAAAACTCCCTTTGAAGTCACCAAATGTGTGTCTGAGTAAAACCACTGTTATTGAGGTCATCAACTTTTAAGAACTACAGAAGCCTTAACTCCTGTTTTTGCAAACAAAATACCTTTCAAGTCAGCTTTGCAGAAGAGTAAATGGAAAAGGCTGTCATCTGCTAATCATGGGGACCTCAGCTCTGAAGTTTGGCTACCAGTGCTGAATTCAGACACTCGGATAGACACTTGGTCACCTAAAACAAGTATTTGGTACCTAATTTCTAGTTAGAGTGCCCAAAGGAGTAACAAGGCCCAAGGGCACTGGTGCCTTCCCCAAAATGAGGGGGAACACAGCCCCCCCACCCTCTGAGGTCCCCACTGCACCCACTCCTCCTCTTCCCCCAAGCCCACTCACCCACCCCCCAGCCAAGCTGGGAGCCAGAGTGGGGCTGGGGAATCCACACACACACCCCATATCCCCTCCAGGCTCCCTGCCCAAGGCAGGTGGAGGGACCCACTCCCCACAGCTGCCCAGCTCTCCCCAATCCAGCTCCAGCCAGAGGGGCGGGCCTCAGGAGCCACAACCCAGCCATGATAAGAGCAGCGTGGGGCCGGGCAGTTGTGGGGAGCCACAGTGGACACTCCACCTGCCTGGGGTGCAGGAGGCCCAAGATGACCAGCCCCCAGCCTGTGTCCCCGCCCCCCAGACCCTCATGACTTCTCACAGCTGCTCATGCAGCTCTTACCATGGCTGGGCTGCGGATCCAAGGCCACTGTCATGAATAGCCTTGTGGGCAGCTGTGGGGAGCTAGTGCCAACTCTCCACCTCCACCTGCCCTGGGCTGGGCAGGGAGCCCAGGAGACAGAGACACAGGCCAGGTGCTGCTCTCAGCCCCCCTGCACCGCAGGCATGTGGAGGTTCTGCATGGCTCCCACAACTTCCTGGGCTCCACGCTGGCCTGGTCTCGGGGTGGGCCTCAGGGCAAAGAGGAGGGAAGGGGGTGGGGACCACCCTGGTGAAAAGTGGACAGGCCAGGCCCGTTCACTTTCAAAAAGTGGGAAGGCCCTGGCCTCCTGACCTGCCCTCTTCCAGTGCCATTGACCAGGCCCCCTAATTCAGGCAGTCAAACTGGGGTCACACCAGTAAGGATTAAGAATTTCCCCTAGTGAAAAAGCAAGACTCCATCAGATTTATCTTCCCCATTCCTTCTTTTAATCAGAGATTTAATGTCTTTATTGCTTTACTGCTGCTATATTGTTTATCCTCAGCAAAAGGACAAAGACTGACAAAATCAAGGAGCAGACTGCCAGATCCTGAATTCAAAAGGGCTATGTGAGAAATCTGAACAAAACAACTTTACACAGCATCTCATGAAGTACTTTGAAAAACATTCTAACTAGAAACAATATACTGGGTTTTTTTGCCTCATTATTTTCAGTCTTTTTTCTCTCTTGCCCTCTCATTACTGGAGACATTGCATGAAAAGAGTATGTTTTCTTAACTGTTCCTTTCCTTTTGCTACTAATCATCCTGCAATGATTTCAATGGGAGTACCAGATGTAAAAGGCTTGTAGGATCAGAGATATGGTTTAAAGCCCATTGAAGCCAATGGCAGGTCTCCCATTGACTTCAGTGGGTTTTGGATTGGGGCCCACATGCCTCATTATGTTATGATAAGGAATAAACAGAAGAAACTTATTAATTCTTTAAATCCAAGGATGTTTTCCATGTAAAAGTTCCTAGCAATACAAAAGGAATTAAAGGCATATACACACTGAACCACATACACTTCATGCACTAGACTGAAGCATACACTTTATAAAAGTCACACTTCCATGATACAGAGAAAGCGAGAGTGGACTCCTCTAGGGAAGCAGAGCACATCCTACCTTTACTCTAAACATTGCTAAAGTGCCTGCGTGAACAGCATTTTTCAAATGTCCATAATTGTCAAATCAAAATCTGTTTTCACTGGAATACTCAGAAGAAGGGCTGGGTCCATGCCAAATTTCAACTTTCTGTCCCATGCCACATTGGTGCTCGAGATATTTTAAAAAAAGAGAAAAAAGTTACAGTATTGTCTATAAATAAAAATGAGGATTTCCCACCCCTACCCTCATTCTCTTTGTTTTAAAAAATGACTGCACCGTCTTGTTACAAACCCTTCCCAAAACATTCACCTTTGAGTGGAGACCATGCTTGGTAAATTTCAGCCAAAAATGGGAACATTTTGGAAAATTCAAAGTGGCTGAAAACAAGGGCTTATGAAAACACTAACTTAAACTTAGCTGGCGTGATAGTGTTGGTTATATTTTTGTGTCATATAACTCACCTTGAGTTTGGAACATGGCCCATTCAGAAATAGTACTTATCTTTTAAATAGAGAGACTTCTATTATGTATAATCTTTCAAACAAGTGGAAATTTTTAAGTGTGTCCTGGCTGTATACGAAAAATTTAAATGGGCAAGTCTGTTAGAGCTGGTACAAAGAGAACTATAAACAACATTCTGTTTATGGACAATTCTTCAGAAACACACACATAAGTAAAGAATTTTCTGTAAGCGGAATATTTTTCATAGTTTTCCATGAAAAGTCAGATTTTTAAACTTAGCTACATACATTTTTAGAAAATCAGGTACACAAACTCAATGGCTTTTTAGAAAGTTGACAGAGTATTCTTCTATACATCTTTTGCATAAATGGATGGAAACATTGTCAGCCAATGTCTTGGTAAATTTAGACTGGGGGAGCTAGTGCAGCTCTCTTAGAGTCACAGGAAAAAAGGGGGAATGAAATACTGAAAACAGATACCAAGAAAGTGGTTTCCCTGGCAATAGTAACTATGCATGAGATTTTACAGATTCCTTCTGCATGCTTAAGGTAAGCAAATATTTAAGGTGATCCAATGGTTTGCAAAGGGTATCTTAACACAATTATCCAATTTCACTTCATTTCAGAGCATAGCCCTACAAAAAGAGGGCTGTTTCTGTGCCATATTTCAACGTTCTATACCAAATCACACTGATGCTTGAGACATACATTTTAAAAAACTGATGTCAATGGTTACTCGCTTGCTTAAATTTATGCATGTGCTTAAGTATTTTGCTGGATTGGAATATTGAAAGGTTATGATGCCCCATCCATAATATTAATAAACTGAGCTGGGTAGAACTTTATGACACCCCAATGCAGGAGAAACTCACTTGAATTTTGTTACAAAGCAGAAACTTCAGCTGGGATGTGGACCCCTCACTAGTTAGGTACAAGAACCATTGTGGATGGGGGGACACCATGCAAAGCTGGCCTGAAACAAGTCAAACCTTATTAGTTTAGCTTGAGTGATTTTTGTTCAAAGTAAAAATCTCAAGCCAAACTTAGAGGAGTTAGCCCATAAATGAAGTATGGGGAAAAAATGGCATATGAACATAGCCTCCTGTAAATGAAAAAACACAAAACACAGCCCTGTTCATGATTACCATCTTTACAATTATTCAAATGGTGCATACATTATAGTTTATATCTAACCTTCCATTTATACCAGTTTCTGCCTGTTTAATTTTTCTTTTATGTAAATTACATTTAAAATCCTCTTCTTTAAAAAGGTCTAATCTGAAAGCTAACACACTTTGTATCATTCAACAAACAACATTTAATGTAAACATGAAAGCACTACTCATTCCTATTGAGGTGAATTATGTCAGTGGTCCTAATTTATCATTTCCATTTTATATGATTTAAGTTATTCATGACACAGAGACCAAGCATATTGATAATTTCATTTAAAGGAAATGAAAATATGTTTTTACCCCATTGCTGTTGCCTCCTTCAACTTCAATATCCCTGCAGTGAGGAACAAGCTATTCTAAATGTATTATACCTGAATAGGTTGAGGATAAAGATATATACATGATCTTATTTTAAAAAGAGAGATATTTTAAGAGTATTGTGTTTCTTTTAGACAGACGCCAAGGGCCAAAGGCTGCCTTCCAATACAAAGCAACTACATGTAGATCATTCCGGTTTTTAATTACTTTTGTATTAATTATCCAAGGATAAACTGAAAAATAGAGATAAGAGATATGTAACAGCACTAGAACACATGCAGTAAGACCTAAGCTAAAACCCACTGAAATCAAAGAATCTTTCTACTGACTTCCATAGCCATATGATTAATCCCTTAGCTGGCAGCTCAAGTGATAACGGCATTAAATGGCAGGTGGTTAGGTAGTTTGTTTAGGGTTTTGTTTGTTGTTAAGATGCCCAGAAGTCTTTAAGCATAGGTGTCTACAAATTTAAATGATGTTTCTTATTGTCATTTTTCTATAAAGTGTGAATTAAGTTTCAGATTCCCCACAACATTTTTAAATGAGCCCTGCACCCCTAACTAATTTTAATTAAAGAAAAAATACTAAGCCTAGATTTGACTAACAACTATGTCTTGTGATACAATTAATATCCCACTCATTGTGTTCTGACATTAATGGGATGTAAAATAAGGAATGGAGGCAGAGAGTTTGACTGAAATTTGAAGCTGATGTAATTTAAGCTTGTTTCAATTCTTTTCTTCCCCTCTTAGCTCAAGGATCAACAGTGGAAGTAGAGTGACTTCAGCACTCTGCTTTTAATATTAGACAGCTGTGCAAAAGCTATAGTCACTGGACTCCTCACAGGTACTTCTATATTCCCTAGCTTTGGCTGCTGTTGCCATGTTTTCCTTGGACATATTGCTTTGTGGGGAGGTACTTTTGAGATTTATAGAATTCAAGATGCCATTAGTTTGGAGGTAGTTTCTATAACAGTCTGGCTCCTAGAGTAGACACAGTTTGTGTATGGTCCATTAGTTTATACTGGTTGGACCAGCCAGCATAAAAGCTCTTTTGCTATGGCTAGACAAAGACCACGTGTGTGTGTGTGTTTCTCTCACACACACACACACACAAAATTATATATATATATATATAGCATTATAGATGGTATATGGAGACACAAGATCACTCGGGTTCTCTGGTGCCCCCCCAGTAACAGGTGCAGCCTAGAATATAGTAGGATAGCTGATTGTGGTATATACACCACAGATTTGGCAAAGAGTTCTATCGTCCCCTACAGCAGCTACTTCCATGCTGAATTCAGGAAATTCTGTTAGTTTCTCCTTTCACAGTTTCCACCTGTTCATTCTTTTATAATGTCTTCCTCAATACCCAGAACTACCACCATCCCTGATATCTATGTAGCCAACAGGCATTTGCCTTGAAGCGTTTTACTTCTCATTCCTTATATGGATGTTTAGTATCCATCACTTGTTCTTTTAGTTGTTGGTATCTGATACACCCACAGCATGTGGCACAATTTAAAAAATTATTATTAAACAGACTTGAAATTGGAAATAGAAAAGTCCAACCATTATTAAGTCATCTGGATGGGGGTTTTAGACCACTTCCATTGGAAGGATATTAAATAATATTTCACTCGGTGTTAGCAAGCTTTTCTTGATATTCAGACCTAAATCTTGCTTTTCTCAACTTGATCACATTACTTCTAGTTACCCTTGTGAATTGCATTTCTAAAGTTTCCTTAGATAGCACAATTCTTGAACTGATATTGTTGCTCAGTTCCATTGTGACATCTCAGCATTTGCTCACCCCTCTTGGGCATTCTTAAAGTAAACTGGCTGTACTGCAATGAAAGATTTACGGATACAGTTTTGAACTAAGAAAAATGTACATGTCTGACAATCTACCACTGAATTTTATGTACATAATTTAAGAGCATCTGATACAATGGCATTCACTCAGAGCTGGGTGAAGATCTCTGTTTTTGCTTTCATAAAAATAAAATGTTCTGTTAAATTTCACATGTTTGTAACCCATTATCCCACATGCAGGAGAAAGTACAATACAATACATGAACATTTAACCTTATAAGCCACGGCACAGGAAAATTTCTAATTAAACTATTTTTCTTGGGTGAGAAGGAGTAAGTGCAGGGACTTGCTCTACTCCAAAAGGTTCTAAATTGTTCATTAAGGTTGCACTTGTTTACTGAAGCTGCAGCACAGAGAATGGGAGTTGGAGTTTACTGCACTCCAGGTCTGTTCTGAGGACATTTAGACAATCATTTTTCAGGAAAAAATAACTGCACTATCCTGACATACATTATGTGGCATCACTGTAATATTACATTATGGTGATATTATGAAACAAACAACAACAGTGCAGAATACAGAAAAGAGTAGATGCTTTTTGGTCTACCTAAGCTGAGGGTCAAGATTATTGGAGTTTACCATAAGTGGCCCAGTTAATGACCTCAGTTAGTGGCTGAGTACCCAGGAACTCCCATTGAAGTCGATGTTACCAAGTCTTTTGGGCCAAAGCTTTTAGCAACCTGAAATATCCAGTTTAGGATGGCACACAAGAGAAATGTAAGGTGTTACTGTGTATTTAGAAAGTTACAAGTACACCAGAACAGGACTTTATAGTGACTGTGTCTCTTCAACTACAGAAAAACTGATAAAACACTACCAACATATGTTGTCCAATACAAAGGTGCACCATACCATGTATACCTTTTCACTTAAAGCAATACATCGGTGTGGACTACAAACAAACAAAAACTCATGTCTAGACACCTAAATAGACAAGTACCGGTAGATGCTGTCAGATAGCTGTACAGTTAATGTCAAAAAAGGTCAGGCTACAATGTATCATGACCTTGCAGGTATAAAGGAACACAAAATTATCTGTTTAAAGTATTTGATACATTGCAAAAGAAATTTAGTGTTTCATCTAAAGATCAGTAAAGGGGATTGGTTCCATAATTCCTCTGATTATTAACATTAATGAAATTTCTTTCCTTAATGTAGCTCAGTAGCTATTGATTTTTAAATTGTTTTGTTTGTGCTTTGAATGGATTAATATAAATTCTGAAAGACATGCACACCAGGAAAACCCATTTGTTGTCTGCAAATTATACATGAATATGAAAGGAAGCCAGTAAACAGCCCCTTTCCAGACATGCATGGAGATGTTGCTAGTAAGATACAGTGAACATTCACACAGTGTATCATCACAAGAACCTTGCAGCACTTAGTTCCAAGCAGAGCTGTAAAATATTAAAAGGTTTTGCCTGGAGGAAATCTAGCTGCAAACTATGAGAGAAGAAACGCAGCTCTAGATCAGACACTTTGTTCATTTGTTATCATATATTTTATACATTACCTCATTGTATCACTTTAGATATTTCTATCAGCATTGAAGAATTGGAAGAAGACAAATGGTATTTTCAGGGTGTCAAAGGACATTGGGGGAGCCAGGCTTTTAGAATTCAGATTATATATAATAGAACATTATTTTCTCAGCTTTATAATTACATATGTAAGATTTTAACCTAAATGGGCCAAATATTCCAAAACAACCTCTAACTTTGTGCTGGAAATCATATGTAGGTAACCAGGTAATTAAAATGTCGAAATTCTACCCTTTGCACATGCTATTTAGTAGTAATAATTGACTGAGGGTGAAAAATTAAAGGCTGAGTTGAGGCTTCTTTAAAATGCTGGACAAGTAACAGCACAGTGTGTATAAGTCTATATTCCATACATATCTATGACACTGTTGGGACATTGCACTCTATATGATTTTATGAAAATATGCTAATGAATTCAAATATAATGTAACTGGAATATGCTTCATGCAAAAGGTCTCTTGTAAGGTATCATTACAAAGCTTATAATTAACTGAGTGTGGTCATGCTATTTGTATAAATGTATCACTCTTGTATCTGAAACTAGAAATATGAAATAAAACTCTGAGGGCCTATTGTAATTATGCAAAGTGTGGACCATTAATGGTGGTTTGGAATCTTGATGACTCCCATTAACCAGGACCATTGTCTGCAGATGGCTGTGTTTTACTTGCAAGTCTCACTGTATACTGGGTGCTGGCAAGTGGGTAATGAAGTCTTACAGTGACATGTGCTCATCTCACCTGAACTGGAATCCATCTTTGACCAGGTGCTTTTCCATTGAGAAGGAGGGGGTGGGAACCCAGAGAGGGACAAAGGATTCCCACCTTATGCAAAAGATATATAAATGGGTGGAACAGAACAAAGGGGACAGCCATCATGAGGAATCCCCTAGCTACCACCTGAGCTGGAACAAGGGCTGTACCAGGGGAAAGGACTGTGCCCAGACTAGGAAGGCATCCAGTCTGTGAAAGAAACTTGTTGAAACACCTCTGAGGGTGAGATTTTATCTGTACTCAGTTGTATTACTGTATTAGGCTTAGATATGCGTGTTTTATTTTATTTTACTTGGTAATTCACTTTGTTCTGTCTGTTACTACTTGGAACCACTTAAATCCTACTTTCTGTATTTAATAAAATCACTTTTTACTTATTAATTAACCCAGAGTATGTATTAATACCTGGGGGGCAAACAGCTGTGCATCTCTCTCTATCAGTGTTATAGAGGGCGAACAATTTATGAGTTTACCATGTATAAACTTTATACAGGATAAAACAGATTTATTTGGGGTTTGGACCCCAGTGGGAGTTGGGCATCTGAGTGTTAAAGACAGGAACACTTCTGTAAGTTGCTTTCAGGTTAAGTCTGCAGCTTTGGGGCACGTGGTTCAGACCCTGGGTCTTTGTTGGAGCAGATGGGTGTGTCTGGCTCAGCAAGACAAGGTGCTGGAGTCCCAAGCTGGTAGGGAAAGCAGGGGCAGAAGTAGTCTTGGCACATCAATTGGGAGCCCCAAGGGGGTTTCTATGATCCAACCGGTCACATGTATATTGTATCTTTTAGAGCTAAATATAATTGAGATGAGAGATAAACTAACTCTGAATCACTAAGTGCTATAATAATCATTCCCTTAATAAAAGGAAAGATAGAAATCTGAGTAAGATCCAGCATTGTTTATAAGAATTCATCTTTTATTTTCAGTCTAATTATGCTGTTTAGCACAACTCTGCTTTTTTCATCTGAAAATTGTTACACATTTGCGCAGAATGCAGCAATTCATGAACTTTCTTTGTGTATAAGCCTGGTTTATTGTTTTTGAAATAACTAAATTGGCTCCCACCATCCCTGAGGATGCTGTTAATCTAAGCTGAAAAGTACTTTTAACATACAGCAAAGACACGTTTATCATCTTTTACATGACAGCATTGTCAAAATCCTGCCTTTGTTTCAGACAGGCTCAGCAAAGCTCAGATGAGCACCAATAAATGTAAAAAGAGGTGTCGCTGCACACATGAAAATTCAGGATAGTGAATCATCTGCTGATTTACAAATATAGTTTTTATAAGAACATTTTTAATACAGTTGTGATGGGTTGGATCACAGAAACCCCTTTGGGAACTGCCAACTGATGTGCCAAGACTACCTCTGCTCCTGCTTTCCCTAGATGTTTGGGTTTTATCTTTGGTGAATTCCTACCCAAGATCCTTTACTGTATCTCAGAATCAGTTAGTTTAGAATAGGGTTCTTTCTACCAGAAAGGGTTTTAAAAAAAAAAATACTTGGGCTAATTCTTCTTTCACTTGTACTTCTGTAACTCTAAATTGCATGGGTTGCCTAGGTACAACTGAAGGCAGCATTTGACCAGTTTATTCTTCATACACTTACCAGACCATTTTTTGCAGACATACCTCCACTTAACAATGCATCCTGATCCTTCTAGCTGTCAGGAAATGCACTGCAAGAAGCCGCCTTCCAGTCAAAGCGTATCTCATTTTTCCAAACACCACGGCTAAAGTTTCAGCTCTGAGGGAAGGGGACACACATTCCCCTTAGTTGCAGTGGAAGCAGGCCCAGCACATTCAGCCCCATTTTTCCACTTGTACCATGCTCCTCCACCCTTTCTTACACAATTGCCAAAGCTAAGTAACTATCACTGATGAAGAGTTGCTCTGGGTATTGCAGCATCTGGAGTAGAGTAGGGATCCTCTGAGGTGAAATCTTGCACTGATTTTTAGTCCATTTTCTTGAAGTTATTTATAATGCTGCTTGAGGAAGGTACAGTATCACCTTCTATAATTCCCCCAGTGATAGGGAACTGGTTTCATTTTTACTATATACATGATTGGTTCACATAATTACAGCCTAGTGATAGAAGGGGAAATTGTTTCCTTCTGAACAAAATTCTGCTGCTGCATCACCACTGGAGTCTAATCTACTTTCCATATCAACAAACCAGTGAAACTCCGCAAGTGGCCAAGAACTAGTCAAACTCAAAACTTCTCTCTGGGTTCATTGGAAGAATCAACCTTGGAAAAACCAGGTTCAAACACAAACTTTAATAAACTTTGGGACATACACCATGCAAATCATTCTCACACAAAAAGTCACAAACTCCTTTCAAGCTGAACTTGCAAACTAGCTGTAGGTATGCAATCACTGCAACTCATTCCCACGTCTTATTGCAGACAGAAATATTCTGTCCAGACAGTTAGTATATTCTATCAGTCATAAAAAATCAGTAATGTTGTACTATTTAACATGTGCTGTACAGGATAGTAAGGCACAACCAGCTACTGCTTCTTTAAAGATAGCACTTGATTTGGTGGATGGGAAAGCTTAAAAATCAATATTTCTGATCATTTTGCCTGAAAAGAAATACCTGAGCAAATTTCATCTTGTCACCCTTTTATTGCTTTCGAGTCTTTAGCCAGCAGTGTAAAACTTGACCCAGGTATCTCAGGTATCAGGGTGGATTTAGTTTGAAAGGTTATTGCATTAAGTGTACACAGTGTTCTGCACTGTCTCTGAACATTAGTTTGGTCCCTCAAGAGAGTACTGGAAGTTAGAGAGGAGTTTGCCATTTGTTTGGGATTAAAGAATAAATTAAGGCAAAAAAAACTCTCTTCTTCCCTTTAGTAAAAAAGGAAGTCATATTCTTCAGCTTATTGGCATTTGAATTTTGACAGACTGTTGGATTTTGGCTACCCTTTTTTAAGGTATTGGGGATCCTGATAGCTAAGAAGGAAGACTATTGTACAGAATATTCATTTATTCCTTGCAAAATATGTAGCCAGGCAGACACATTTAAAAGACACTGTCTGGCATGGGCAGTAGGTATCATAGGCTGGGGGAGGCTGTGTGTCCCCAAACAGCCTACTGTGGCCCCATTCATGCTCTATCCCCAGGCACTCTCCGGCAGTTCCTGCTCTTCTGTGGCCCAGGCTGGCTAGGGCGGCTGGCGCTGCAGCCAGGGCCATGCCGCCTGCCTGGCGCTCAGGGTGCTGGGACCACACTGCTTGGGCACCAGGCACTTTGGGCTCTCCAGGCCTGGGGTGGCAGCCTAGCTGCCCAGTGCTCTGGGGCTGGGGCCACTGCAGCCACACCGCCCGGCCCTCTGAGTCTGTGGGCACTCTGGTGGCCTGGGGCAGGGGGGCCAGGGCAGCAATGGGGGTGCTCTGGACTCATGTGGGGGAGGGGGAACAAAAGGAAAGGGGGAGGGGTGGGACTTTGGGCATAAGGGGAGGGGCCGGGGGCTGGCCTCCCCCAGTGGCCAGTTCACCGGCCACCCATGCTGTCTGGTCAATTTACACCCAAAATTTAAGTATAGTAGAAGTAGTTTTATAAAACCTGAGGTTAGTAGAAATCTCTTAAATTGTAATAAAGGCAGGTTTTTGTTTGCATTTAAAACATTCCCATGCGGTGGTTAAATCCTAGACACTGCGCTATTGTGGCAGACTATGATAACCAGGATGTAGAAGTGATTAGAAGGGACAGTTGCAGGAAGGGGGCCCTAGTTTATTATTATTCATACTTGAAGGTCTGCCCACATTTTTCTCCTTTTTAATTAAGCCATGTTATTATTCAGTTTTATAAATTAACAAAATAAGGCATGAGGAACTCAAGAGATGGCTCAATCTATATTAGAAATGGGCATTCTTCTTACTTATTGGCCTTGTAAATATAAATGCTTTTAAGCCACTTTGGAAAATAGCATATACTATATTTTTA
Organism: Mauremys mutica; assembly: GCF_020497125.1. NCBI lineage: Eukaryota > Metazoa > Chordata > Testudines > Geoemydidae > Mauremys > Mauremys mutica. Next base: position 28,080,379 of record NC_059081.1, on the reverse strand, counting down.
TGGCAATTTCTCAGTTTTATAGGAAGGTTCACTGAACAAGGAATAATAGAATTGTAGGACTGGAAGGGACCTCAAAAGGTCATCTAGTCCAGTCCCCTGCACTAATGGCAGGACTAAGTATTATCTAGACCATCCCTGACAGGTGTTTGTCTAACCTACTCTTAAAAATCTCCTATGATGGAGATTCCACAACCTCCCTGGGCAATTTATTCTAGTGCTTAACCACCCTGACTGTTAGGAAGTTTTTCTAATATCCAACCTACATCACCCTTGCTGAAAGTTAAGCCCACTGTTTCTTGTCCTATCCTCAGAGGTTAAGAAGAACAATTTTTCTCCTGCCTCCTTGTAAAAACCTTTTATGTACTTGAAAACTGTTACCATGTCCCCCCGTCAGTCTTTTCTTCAGACTAAACAAACCCATTTTTTTTCCAAATCTTCCCTCAAAGATCATGTTTTCTAGACCTTTAATCATTTTTGTTGCTCTTCTCTGGATTTTCTCCAATTTGTCCACATCGTTCCTGAAATGTGGCGCCCAGAACGGGACACAATACACCCTTTGAGGCCTAATCAGCGCAGAGTAGAGTGGAAGAATTACTTTTCATGTCTTGCTTGCAACATCCCAGAATGATGATTGCTTTTTTTGCAACAGTGTTACACCATTGGCTCACATGTAGCTTATGATCCACTATGACCCCCATATCCCTTTCTGTGGTATTCCTTCCTAGGCAGTCATTTCCCATTTTGTATGTGTGCAAATGGTCCTAAGTGGAGTACTTTGCATTTGTCCTTGTTCAAGTTCATACTATTTATTTCTGACCATTTCTCCAGTTTGCAAATCATTTTGAATTTTAATCCTATCTTCCAAAGCACTTGCAATCCACCCAGTTCAGTATCATCTGCAAACATAATAAGAGTACTATTATTCACTTTTATAAGTGTATGCCATCATCTAAATCATTGATGAAGATATTGAAAAGAATTGGACCCAGAACTGATCTCTGTGGGACCCCACTCAATATGTCCTTCCAGCTTGACTGTGAGCCACTGATAACTACTCTCTAGGAATGGTTTTCCAATTTGTTATGTACCCACCTTATAGTAGCTCCATCTAGGTTGCATTTCCCCAGTTTGTTTATGAGAAAGTCAAACAAGACAGTATCAAAAGCCTTACTAAAGTCAAGATATACCACATCTACAGCTTCCCCCTATCCACAAGGCTTGTTACTCTGTCAAAGAAAGCTATTAGGTTGCTCTTGACAAATCCATGCTGATTGTTACTTATCTTATTATCTTCTAGGAGTTTGCAAATTGATTGCTTAAATTATTTGCTTCATTTTCTTTCCAGGTTCTGAAGTTAAGCTGACTGGTCTGTAATTCCCTGGGCTGGCCTTATTACCCTTTTTATAGATTGGCACTATATATGCCCTTTTCCAGTCCTCTGGAATCTCTCCCGTCTTCCATTGCCCCTGGAAACTAGACAAAGAATGGGGGGTGGGGAGGGGGTTAGATACAATTTTGGGTTGGGATTCAGATAATTTGCCACAATGATAACTGACAAGAGATGGTACTTAAAACTAATCTCTGAATTCCAGGAATAGATTAATTTAATTTTCTATACTGAGTCTATTTCATGCCATTAAGATTAAATCAAATCATATTACCTGTTAGGCTACAAACATAAATTACAGGGATTTCATTTTGACATGCAGAATATGCAGAAGTTTGGGAAAGATATCATTCCCCTACTATCTAGATAGGCACAACTAAGTTAACTCAACTACTCATTTTGTGCTTCAGGATTCATGGATTGTTAACTAAAGGGTTCTCCTCCTTCTCAATTTCAGAAATTGGCAACATTGACGCATTGCTCTGGATTAGAAGGAAGACAGAACTGTTTTATTGCCAGCATAAATTAAAGACCTAAGGACTTGTATTCCTATTAGAATCAGCATAAATACTCCCAGATTTGATGTGGAACCCTTTTTAGACCAGTGGAAGGATGCTGATTACATTAAAAGTGTTTTATATAAGTGGGAATAGGGATAAGGACAAGATCTATGATGAAAAAGGGAAGGAAAATAAACCTTCCTTGCTTTCTTCATTTTTAATGTTGTCTTGGAAATTACTACTTTATATCTTTTTTTTTTACTTAGTCAAACTGTTTGAATATTTGCAGCTGCAAGTAAATTTATTCTGCTGGCTCTAACCTCACTGCTGCCATTTGGCTAACTCATTTAGCCACTGAGTTTACATTACCTTTGCCAATTGACTTAACTGTCTGCCCAGTCACGTCACTTGCTTTGGCTTTCCTGGTCCCTCGGTTATTGTCCCTGTTCCCCTCTCCACATCCTTTGATCACCACTGCCTCCTTTACTCCCTTCAGTCCTTCACCATCTCCTCCCAATCTCATGCACCATCTCAGGCCTTGATGCTGTAAGATAGTCTTGCACCTGGGAAGAGAGAAGCAGGTGAAGAACTAGCATTTTTGCTCAGGCAGCGTTCAGTAAATGGGCTAGTGTCATAGGTTTATTCCCCACTTTGAATTTTAGCGTCCACAAGATGGGGACCTGCATGGACTCGGTACAACTTTTGGTTGTGTGTGTAGAACAGCAGAGACAGAAGCAAGGGAATCTCCAACACTCTTACTAATCCCTGAAACCAGTTGTACCAAATTTTTCTCTCTTACACACATGACCTGAACACTAAAAGTAAATAGCAGCAGCATAAGTACAGTAAACTTTTTCTCCCTGTCCAAGAGTACTATTTGCACTAGTTCATGTCACAGGCTGACTTCCATGATCCTCTCTCCTCTTCACAAGTAAGTGACACAGTTGTAGCATCATCTTTCTCAGAAGAACAACATGAAAATGTGCCATCTTGTAGTGCAGTGGTTTTCAACCAGGGGTACTCAGAGGTCTTTCAGGGGGTACATCAACTCATCTAGATATTTGCCTATTTTTACAACAGGCTACATAAAAAGTACTAGTGAAGTCAATACAAATTAAAATTTCATAAACAATGATTTGTTTATACTGCTCTGTATATTATACACTGAAATGTAAGTACAATATTTATATTACAATTGATTTATTTTATAATCATAGAATCATAGAATATGAGGGTTGGAAGAGACCTCAGGAGGTCATCTAGTCCAACCTCCTGCTCAGAGCAGGACCAATTCCCAACTAAATCATCCCAATTATAATTATATGGTAAAAATGAGAGAGTGAGCAATTTTTCAGTAATAGTGTGCTGTGATTCTGTAAATTTTTAAGTAAGGTGAAACTTAGACAAATCAGACTCTTGAAAGGGGTACAGTAGTCTGGAAAAGTTAAGAGTCACTGTTGTAGTGAACATTCCTCTCCAAATAGTTGCCTCTGAATGGAACAATCTGCCCCAAACCCTGAACTGTATAACTGACGGGTGGAAGTGGGTCTCTCCAGCCACTGTAGCAGCCCTGGAGGGTGGAAAAAATGGCTTAAAGCCACCATACCCATGGGCTGCAAGGTCTGTGCTTAGCCTCTTGGAGATATGACCCATATTGATTCCCACAACTTCTGGTTGAGCTAGAGCATATCTTTTAGAAAGAAATCCAGTCTGTAAAGGGCTTAAATGTATCCTTTGGGAAGACTCCTTTTTTTCCCCTCCACTCCTGCTCCAACTAATTTTCTTGTACATCATGTGTGCTGGTCAGTAACAGGCTGACAAAGCAGAAGGACTGACTAGCACATATAACTCCTACTGAAGGCACTGGACGCTGTGTGCATATGTTTTAGATTATAATTTGGCTCCAAATAGTCCTGGCAATTGTTCTATTACCCTATAACTGCCTCCTTCAGAATAGGGTCGGGGGACAGTAAGGTCTGCTAGCCATAAATCTTTTTGATGGAGAAAGGACTTCAGTGTCCAAGTCATGCTTGCATCTTCCATGAAGGTAACATTCACTTTAAAGAAAAAAGTCTAATGTTCCTATTTTCCTGAATATCTTAAAAAACACAAAGAATCATTAGGGCCAGTTTAGGCAAAACCAGGGCCTTCTGCAAAGCTAGTAGATTCTGCCTCTAATACAAGACCCGTGGTCCAGTGTGCAAACTTCCTCAGCCCTTTGCATGCCCCATCACTATCACCACACTTGCCCCTTCTAGCATTCCACGCTAGCTGAGAGTGAAGATGGCAGACTCACATATGCAAGACATGGGAGTGTGTCTATTCCCAAACTGCTGTGTGTACCAGGATTAAGTTAAAAGAATAGAAGTAGAAAGGAGGGGAGGGGAATTGTGATGTCAGAGCAATAAGAAACCAGAAGACTTCCTGATCGCACTCAAAATTATTATCCCCATGCATAGGCGCCAACTTCCTCTGTCCCTGGGGGGTGCTCGACCCCCCCCCTCCACTTCAGGCCTGCCCCCAACCCTGCCCCATCTCTTCCTGCCCCTGCTTTGCCCCCACCTCTTTCTGCCCCTTCCCCCCCGAGCATTCCCTGTTCCTGCTCCTCCCCCACATCGCAGAACAGCTGATCGTGGCGGGCGGGAGGCGCTGGGAGGGAGGAAGAATTGATCAGTGGGTCCACCAGCGGGCTGGAGGCACTGTGGGGGGGGGAGGGCAGGGACCATGGCTGCAAGTAGGTGCTAAGCACCCGCTAATATTTTTCCATGGTTGCTCCAGCCTCTGATCCCCATGGATCATTCAGTCACTGTGAAGCACCTCCGACTCCACACCACCTAGGCACTGAGCAGTGGATCATAAGCAGTAAAGATAATCCTGGTGTTTCAGGCTGTTCTGGATGAGGTAGTGCTCTCATGAGCCAGGGATCCCTTATGGCTGAAGATATGGCAGAAGCACATTTCCTTCTTTGCTGTAGAATCTAAGCTATATTTTCACTTACTTTCCTTTTCGGAATGCATGCGTGTTAGGCCAACTCAACATTATTGTATTCTCATTTCTAAAATGGCACCTAAGACATATGCATAAAGGGTCTGAAGTGGGCAATTAAGGGTAGCAGACAGTGTGGTGTTACAAACTGTTGTAATGAGCCATAAAACCAGTGCCCCTGTTAAGACCATGGTTGAAATTGTTTGAGGATATCCCATATGGATTCCAGTGTGGGGTGGTAGGTGACAACTAGATGTTGCTAGGTTTCTTTTTCCTGTACTGAAGCAGGTTCTCCTGGGGTACTTGTGTGGCCCTTTCCATAATGTGATTTACTTCTCTGGTGGAGTGTCCTTGTTTTGCGATAGTGGTTTTAAGTGTGTTTCGGGGGCAGGGGTGTATGTCCCAGACTTTCCCTTCACAGCAAACTTTGTGGTATCTGAGTGCCTAGCTGTAGCTAACAGATTTTTTTTTAGTGTGGCTGGGGTAAGTGTGGTGACCAAGTGGTTTCCTGCATATAGTCATTTTTAGGATTATATTGATGGATAGGGTGTTAGTGGCACTGACCAGGGCTGATAATATATAGGGTATATTAAAATTTATAATAATGATAGATATTTAGTTATATTAAAATTTAAATTCTAATCACAACATATACAACTTGTGAAAAATATGTTCTATCTTGTGCTCTACACCAGTTCTACATTATAAACCCTAATAGATGTATGTGAGTGTGACTATGTGAGAGAACAAATTAAATTCCGAAGTGTATTTGGATTAAAGCAGCAACAAGAAAACTTACAGTGCCCGACCAATAAGCTACATCTTAGAAATCATGCTTATCTCTTGTATTAACTACATATATCTGGCTGTTGTCATCCTAGAATTGTTTACCCTGAGCTAATCTTCCTTCCCCTCTGTGGGACAAGCTGAAGAATGTACATGGAGTCCATGCTTTATGTTTATTGAAATAGTCTGAGATTTTTCTAATAAATAATGTGCAAATAAAAAAATAATCTTATAGTACAAATTGCACAGAGGAGAGGACAAACAAATGCAAAGAGAATGCTTAGATAAAATATGTATACGTGCAGAGTTCTTTCACCTCTATGATTAGTGAGAACAACAAGCCTTTATCCTATTAAATTAAGAAAACTTTGCTGTGGTTGACAGGGTCATTCATATTTATTAGTTTCTCTGGAGGCAATGTTGAAGGAGCTCCTTGGATGTCACAAATTTGCATATGCATGATACTCTATGAGTCATCCAGGAGGCAATGCATCAGACAAGAGACAACCGGGGCGGGTGCTAAGATTTAAGAAGGACCTGATCTGTAGTTGGATCTCTGTTCTGTCAGGAAATGTTAATTTCACTAGTCTCTGTTAAGGGGGTACTTTTCTTCACACTTACTTTTATAAAATCTGCAGTATACGAGCCTTTCTTTGTTATCCTCAAAAATCAAATTGCAGGCAGGTGGGTAATACATTACAATCCTCAGAACAATAGATGATCACTTTTCCCACAAGACTAGCTCAAATCTCTTGCTTTATCGAAACAGCTTCCATTTTAGGCAGATGATTATTGCTTATACTAACAGCAGCACAATTAAAAATCCTTCACTTTAGCTGTTTTGGAGCACTACATCCCCTGCCCCCAGCATATTTTTTTTTAATGGTTAGTGATTTTTAAGGTATGTTTTGTTAATGCCATAGAACATCCTAAAGGTCTGATTCTGCTACCTTTATTCAAATGGTCTTGCTGAAACAAATGGGAATGTTTACATTGTAATGTATTGCTCAGAGAAGGATTTCAGAATCTGACTCTATACTATTCACTCTCTTGTCTACACACAATTTTAAAAAAATTACTTTCGAGAACTAACATTTCCACTCTTTTCAATTTTGCTGAGAACCAAAACTTCTGTAGGCAAAAAACAGGGAGGAAGGTGCCAGCTTTGTTATTTCCCAAAGAGAACAGAAACAGCTTTACAAATATAAATAAAGGACAAGATCCTAAAAACCTTTACTCGTGTGTAGTACAATTGATTCCAATGGGACTACAGGGGTAAGTAAGGTCTTGCAGGAGCAGGTCCTAATTTTCTAGGAAAACTGCTTTCAAAATTAAAAAGCATTTCATGTAGCTTTCCTTGGGATTCATTACTTTAAAATGCTTTGCTTACATAACAATCCATTTCTCTTGAAATCTCCCTTGCTAGCTTTCCATGCTTTAGCATTACGTACTGCCACAAATACGGCTGACAGACAACATTTCTTAGTTATTTTATTTTAGTTAAATAAAATAAAATCATTGCTAGTTGTAGGTGTTTCAGAAGTGCTAATGGGACATGTACAGTAGCTTCCTTCCTATCATGTCGTCTTAATATAATCTCCAATATGGATCTTTGCCATTACAGACTGAAACGAGTGTGCCAGGTCCCAGAGTCAAACATTTATCTAAACAAAACTTGAGTCGGTCATGTCATGTTTGTACTGCTATGTGCCAGAACACTCTCTGTCTGCCTCCAGAGTGTTGGACTTCAAAGCAGCAAATGTTCCTTATGAAAAAAAATCTAAATAGCTGACCTGATTTGGAAACTTGCCACACTTGACTATCATGGATGTGCGCACTCCCCGCTGATGGCTTTCAACCCCACAGAGAGCACTCTAACAAACACGCACGCATGCACACACACCCCACTTTGTCTGATGATGTGAAGTGTGGCTTGTTGCCAGGCTAAGAAGTCAGTTGTTCCAGTATGCCTCAAACTCTCCTACTTCAAAAAGAAGGGATTAAAAATTAGAGCTTCCTTTCAAAACAAAGATCTGAAAAGATAGATATCTGCCGCACAAGATTTAAAAAAATAAATAGATAGAAAGGGCTAATTGCAATGGATGCCAAGTAGGGGACAAGAGCTTAAATCATGGATTTTGTTCCCAATTTCTCCAGGCTAGCAGGGCTGGGAGCACAGTAAAGGCAACCCCTGGCAGTGGGTGAAGAGCACCACCAATTTCTCCACTTCCTTTTGCTGATACTTGGAAAGTGACATTATGGATCTGGAGGGAGCCTCTTCCAGCCAGAGGGAAGATCATTACAGCTCAGAGTAACTATAGGAGGTGAACCTTTCCCCTTAAATAGAAAGTATCATTTATTTTATATTCACAATGCAGTGCCTTCAGCAGATCACTAAACCCATTCATTGGTGTAAACTTTCTAAGGAGAAAGAAGTTATTTAGGGCTGTAAAAGAAGTACAACTAGGAGTAAAGAACACAGGAAAATTTTAAGCTGAACAGCAGAGAAAAGGTCTGAAGGACTAGATCTTTTAGAATGTAGACTGATCTCCCAAGGAAAGTGATGGAAGCTTCATCCCCTGGGACTTTTAAAACTAAAAACCGCACTCTGCAGAGCAATCCTACGCCAGGAATAGATAAATTAGATGATTGAAAGGTTTTTCCTCTCTCTTATTCTTGTTTTTGACATTTTGGTTCAATACATTTAATGGACATTTCCACTCAACACTAATTTCAATATTTATTCCATTAACACAATGACAGGATAAAGATTTACAACAATTTGATAGTCTGATATTCTACCCCTTTTACATATCTTTAAATTCTCCTATATCTGATGTGCAATAACAGGCCTGGATATAGACCTAACCGTTATTGCAAACAAGTTATTTGCAAGCTGTGTTCAGCAACTAGATAATTAGTTGTTTTCAGAGACAAGCTGTTGCAATGTTTGCTAAGTGCTGGGCAAATATTCTATTTCACTTCAAGCCAGTGAAAGATTCTGGGTGGCATGGAGCAAAACCTAACTCACCTTGACTTCAGTGAAAGTCTGGCGAGAATAAGAACAAAATAAAAACTGAGTAAAGGCTTCAGAATTTGGCCTAGAAGAATTACATACCTTATACAGATACAATAAACCTCTATATAATACTAAAAAATGATACAGCAGCCTGCATGAGACAGATACCTTATCTAAAGGTTTGCCAATTTTTGGTAGCTGCAAACAAATAAAGAGCAGAGCATGAGAGAACCGTTCTTCTAGCAGTCCTGTTTTATCAAAGGAAACACTTCAGTTTTCGATCAGGACAATGACTGACAAAAATGAACTGCATTTACTGAGAAGCAGCCACTTCACTGGCAGACTTACCAGACTATTATGCTATTATGGGCCTGAGTTCTCCCCAAGGCATTAATTACTGGAAATTACCACCTGAAGACTCAGCTCCCTCCTTTTGTGATTGGTTTCATGCTGCAGAGCGTGGGGATGAAAAAGCTGAAATGTCTGCACTAACCCATATCTCTGGAATAGCAGGATAATCGGACAAATCATTCCCCCTGTACTTTCACTTGTCTGGGTGAGGCTGAGGAAGAGATGATGCTATTTAATTTAAGCTTCTAGTGATTGTGGCACGGTTAATTTCAGCAAAATAAATGTGTAATTTTGGAACAGTTTACAAAGCAGAAGTAAATTATTAGTCACAGTACTTGCTGGGTTATCGCCAGGTTTTGTAGGCAAAGTACTGATAAAAGAAGAAAGCATTATATCTGTAGTGCTTTTCACCTACAAGAGGTCTGATCTTCGAATCATAGAATATCAGAGTTGGAAGGGACCTCAAGAGGTCATCTACTCCAATCCGCTGCTCAAAGCAGGACCAAACCCCAGACAGATTTTTGCCCCAGATCCCTAAATGGCCCCCTCAAAGACTGAACTCACAACCCTGCGTTTAGCAGGCCACTGCTCAAACCAATGAGCAATCCCCCCGATGGCATATATCACACTGGTAAAAGTGTAGGTAAACGAGCCCCTGATGGTGTAGCTGATGTGATTAGGTCCTATGATGGTGTTACTTGAATAGATATGTGGACAGAGTGGGCATCGGGCTTTGCTGCAAGGATAGGTTCCCGAGTTAGTGTTTTTGTTGTGTGGTATGTGGTTGCTGGTGAGTATTTGCTTCAGGTTGGGGGGGCTGTCTGTAAGCAAGGACTGTTCTGTCTCCCAAGATCTGTGAGAGTGAGGGATTGTCCTTCAGGATAGGTTGTAGATCTTTGATGATGCGCTGGAGAGGTTTTAGTTGGGGGCTGAAGGTGACGGCTAGTGACGTTCTGTTATTTTCTTTGTTGGGCCTGTCCTGTAGTAGGTGACTTCTGGGTACTCTACTGGCTCTGTCAATCTGTTTTTTCACTTCAGCAGGTGGGTATAGTAGTTTTAAGAATGCTTGTTGCTCCTGTTCAAGTCAGGAGAAGCAGAATTGAGTTATCCATTATAATAATAAGAACATAAGAACGGCCGTACCGGGTCAGACCAAAGGTCCATCTAGCCCAGTGTCTGTCTACCGACAGTGGCCAATGCCAGGTGCCCCAGAGGGAGTGAACCTAACTGGCAATGATCAAGTGATCTCTCTCCTGCCATCCATCTCCATCCTCTGACAGACAGTGGCTAGGGACACCATTCCTTACCCAGTGATACAGTATCACAGGCAGACCTAATATCTGCACTCATAGTTAAGGTTGCCTAAAACTTAGCATTATAATAAGCCTCTGTTTTCATTTGCTTGTAATTTGATCAGACTAATTATTTGGGCTGAAATTTTCCTTACTCATTCGTGGCCTCAGACTGATTTTTCATTTTGTTTTGGTTTTGTTTTAAGTGTCAGCAAAAACTCCTGAGCTATTTCCAAGAGACAGGTACAGCAAACTGGATAGTGTTCACTGTTCAATATTTTCCCTAACCTTGTCTTTGAAGAGCTTTAGTGCTTCCTTGGCTTGAAACAGGAATTTAAAACTTGGCAGAGGCAAATCATCCTGGGCCAGAGAGTGGCTTTTTGCTGTCCCCATGAAAATATAGCAGCTTTGTCAGAGGTACATGCGTCTGAAATCACCATACGTGCTCAGTAGAGCTTATTAGGAGAGATTGAATGTTTAGAGATATTAGCAATCTGCACTGAATATGCTCCAGACCCACAGCTGGAGTAACATACCCTTCACACTGAATGTGCTCATAGGCATACAGCTAGAGTACTGGATTGGAGGGTAGGAGATGGTTGACAGTGACAGCTGCTGCTGCTCCTTTGATTTAAGGAGGATCCACTGGGGGCCAGGCAGTGAGTGAGTGCTGCGCTTGAGGCCTGGTCTACACTAGGCGTTTAAATCGGTTTTAGGAGCATAAAACCGATTTAACGCCAAAACCGTCCACACTAGGAGGCACCTTATATCGATTTTAATGGCTCTTTAAACCGGTTTCTGTACTCCTCCCTAACGAGAGGAGTAACGCTAGTATCGGTATTAACATATCGGATTAGGGTTAGTGTGGACGCTGATCGACGGTATTGGCCTCCGGGAGCTATCCCACAGTGCACCAGTGACCGCTCTGGACCGCAATCTGAACTCGGATGCAGTGGTCAGGTAAACAGGAAAAGCCCCGCGAACTTTTGAATATTTCCTGTTTGCCCAGCGTGGAGCTCCGATCAGCACGGGTGGCGATGCAGTCCGAAATCAAATAAAAAAAAAGAGCTCCCGCATGGACCATGCGGATGTGATCGCTGTAAGGGCAGGCAAATCCGTTCTATCCGTTCTATCAGCGCTCCGTTACAGAAGATGAAATTCAGAATCCTTTTTTAAAAATCTCCAGACAGACGCCATAGCAGGGACTCAGCGCACTGCAGCGTGACAAGCGTAACGGAAAGCCAAAGAATCAAAATGGATGCGCATGGACTGGAGGACTGAAGCTATCCCACAGTTCCTGCAGCCTCCTAAAATTATTTGCATTCTTGGCTGAGCTCCAAATGCTTCTAGGGTCAAACACAGTGTCTGCGGGTCAGGGCATAGCTCGGCAATCTACTCACCCACCCCACCACCCACACGCCCAGAAGCGAAAGGTAAAAACAATCCTCTGACTCTTTTACATGTCACCCTATCTTTACTGAATGCTGCAGATAGACGCGATAGTGCAGCACTCAACACCAACATCCTTGCTCCCCCCCCGTCATGGGCGGCTGATGGTACAATACGATGGAAATCCATCCTCATCATCAGCATAAGCTGATCGTGCAAAAAGATGGAAATCCATCCTCATCATCAGCCTCAGCTGATGGTACAAAAGGACTGGTAAACCGTCCTCGTCATCAGCCTATTGGCCCTAATTTTTTTCTGGTGGATGGATGGTTGCAATATGGCTGGTAACCGTCTTCATCATAGCAACAGGGGGCTGAGCTCCATCAGCCCCCACCCTTCATGTGTAAAGAAAAGATTCAGTTGCCCCAGGACATTAAGCAGTGTAGCTCCTCTCCTACACACTGCTTAATGTCCTGTCTGGACTATCATAGCAGCTGGAGGCTGCCTTCCACTCATTTCTCACTAACAAGTCAGTGTGTCTTATTCCTGCATTCTTTATTAATTCATCACACAAGTGGGGGGACAATGCTACGGTAGCCAAGAAAGGCTGGGGAAGAACGGAATCAACAGGTGGGGTTGTTACAGGAGCACCCCCTGTGAATAGCATACAGATAATTTCTGCGGGCTCTGACACAGAGCAGGTGGGTTCTCTAGCACACTTTGCCTATATTAGGCAGCACTGATTCTATTTTTTTATACCAAAAAGGAGGGATTGACTCAGGGAGTCATTCCCAATTTTTGCTTTTGCGCCCCTGGCTGATCGGCCAGGGGCACTTATGACAGCAGCCAATGGTACAAAACGATGGAAGGTACAATATGGCTAGTAACCACTCTTGGCTTTGGCGCCCCTGGCTGATTGACCAGGGGCACTAGCAGCAAATGGTACAAAAGGACTGGTAGCCATGATCATCCTCAGTTCCAATTTATGGAAGGGTTTGGATGGTGCAATATGGCTAGTAACCATCTCTGCTGTCATGCAAAAGCAAAAGCATGCTTCTGTGTAGCGCTGCTGAATCGCCTCTGTGAGCGGCATCTAGTACACATACGGTGAGAGTCACAAACGGCAAAAAAAGCTCCATGATTGCCATGCTATGTCATCTGCCAGGGCAATCCAGGGGAAAAAGGCGCGAAATGCTTGTTGCCGTTGCTTTCCCAGACGAAGGAGTGACTGACGACATTTACCCAGAACCACCCGCGACAATGATTTTTTGCCCCATCAGGCACTGGGATCTCAACCCGGAAGTTCCAAGGGGCGGGGGAGGCTGCGGGAACTATGGGATAGCTAGGGAATAGCTACCCACAGTGCAACGCTCCAGAAATCGACGCTAGCCTCGGACCATGGACGCACACCACCGATTTAATGTGTTTAGTGTGGCCGCGCGCACTCGATTTTATAAAATCTGTTTTACAAAACCGGTTTATGCAAATTCGGAATAGTCCCGTAGTGTAGACGTACCCTGAGAAGTGCTGGACCACAAAGTACCAGAAGTACCATAAAAGATGCTATCTCTATCTCCCCAAAAATGTGCCAGAATGGCACCCTTGAGCATTCTGGCAGGACTGGAGTACTGATGCCAGGAGAAGAGCATGAATTTTAGTCTCACTTCTTTCTTTGGTGTTAATAATTCTCTGCCTGTGCAATCTTAATTCAGTCCCCGTTGTGATACAATCTTTCATTACGTGATCTCATACTATTTGTTCTAAAGGACCCCAGCTTCATTTCGTGGCTAGGATGGACAGTGAATGAGACAAAGTACTGCAAGAAGAGAAAGGGCAATCTCTTCATTTTAAGGCAGTGCACTGGCACCTAAGAAAGCTGGCTTCTCTTCCAAGTTTCACTACCAATAACTCATCTCATGTCAGGTAGACTATTATAATACATATGTTCAAACGGGGACAAACTAAGGTTTGTCCCTAATTATTTCTAATACAGTAGTTTCACAATGAACAGTGGTGTTCAATGTTTAATAATGGAAAAGCATTACAAGGCAAAGAAAGACTCCTGGATGAGCCAAGAAAACACCCACATTCCCACTATGGACTGGAATAGCTGAGCCATATTAATTTATATCTAAAAATAAATGCAGTTCCTCATATTAATCTTTGATTATAAAGATGAGAATTGTACATGTTGTTTGTGTATTTCTTTTACAGTGACAAAGTAAGAACTGACCCAAACCTTTAAGGATTTAAAAGAAGTTGGTTTTGAATTTTCTCAGCTGAAAGTAGATGCAATGAACTTCACAAAAGTTACTTTTCCTGCAGTATTTCCAGCTGCACTGAAACTAGGAAGCACTAGACATCAACCAAGAAAACTTGGGGTAACAATCAAAAGGGTCTGAGTGACTTATTTTTCAAAGTCAAAGTCACAGACCCATTTTCAGTCACTTGGATGCCTAGGAACCTAATCCACTGGAATTTAGGCTTCTACGGGTACGTCTATACTACCCGCCGGATCGACGGGTAGTGTTTGATGTATCGGGGATCGATTTATCGCGTCTTGTTTGGACGTGATAAATCGATCTGCTAATCGATGCCCGTACTCCACCTCAGCAGGAGTAAGCGCAGTCGACGGGGGCACCACGGCAGTCGACTCGCCGCCGTGAGGACAGCCAGGTAAGTCGAACTAAGATACTTCGACTTCAGCTATGCATAGCTGAAGTTGCGTATCTTAGTTTGAACCCCCTCACTAGTGTAGCCCAGGCCTAAGTGACTTTTGAAAATGGGTCTTAGACTCCTAAGTCATGCAAGATACATCTGCACAACATTCTGGAGTGAGTGGGAGCGAGCCTCCCAGACCGGGTCAAGAGACTTGTGCTAGCAGGGCTTGCACTAATGCTCTAAAAATAGCTGTGTAAACAACCCTTTGAAGTTGAGACTCAGGCTGGAGCTCAGGCTCTGAAGCCTAGGAAGGGGGCGGGGCTTGCAAATTCAAAGTACTGTCTATACAACTAGTTTTAGAGGGCTAGTCCAAATCCCACTTCCTGAGGAAGAGCTGTGTATGGCTCGAAAGCTTGTCCCTCAACAACAGAAGTTGGTCCAATGAAAGATATTACCTCACCCACCTTGTCTCTCTAATGAGCAGGTCAGTTATTGGTCAGGTATCAGCAAGGACAGAAGAACAAAGTGTCTGCATATGAACAGTGCAGAACTAACAGACCGACACAAAACAAAGAACCTTTGAATAAACTAGCTGCAAATGTACGTAGATTTACGCTTCCATAGTCTGGGACTTCAGAAGCTCCCAGGCTGGAGCCTGCAATATGCATCCTCCCTTCTTGGCAGTCCACCCAGACTGAGCTGCTCTCTTGTATCTTGGTGCTCCAGCTGGAGCATGCCCAGCAAGGATGAGGGGGTGTGGCGTCCTCTGCCCAGAGTGTGGAATTAACCCCTTCCTGCCCAGTGTGAGGCATGCAAACCCCATCACAGCATGATACAGGGAAACTGTAGCTGAAGCTGCATAGCTCACCCAGCTTGTAAGTCAGCTGAGCATGGAACTCAAACGCCATCTTCCCTAGCCTAGCATTTCTCTGGGAGGCAAAGCAAGAGGTTGGCAACATACCCTAAAACCTGTGCCATCCCCTGGAGGAAATAGAGGGGGTTGAAAGATTTCTCCCCACTCTGTCCCAGCAACTCAGGAGAGAAATGGGGGAGGGGAGCACAGATGGACTGGATTTAGGGATGGGGTATCCCTGAGAGGAGAAGAAGAAAAGCACAGACACAGAGGTTGTCTTTAGTTAGTGTGTGTGTGTGTGTCTCGGTGTGTGTGTGTGTGTGTGTGTGTGTGTGTGTGTGTGTGTGTGTGTGTGTGTGAGAGAGAGAGAGAGAGAGAGAGAGAGAGAGAGGGGCGGAAGAGTGTTATGCAGACTAGCATCCTGAGAGAGAAGGAATAGAGTAGGCAGAGGCTCAGGTTGGTACCTGAGAGGAGGGAAACCCAGATGTCTTGAGATGTCATGAATATACTTGTGACACTATAAAGACATGCAAAACATTCTTTTCTGTGTTCTGCATCACTACATCTAAGGATTCTCTTTGTTTTTCTGCTGCAGTACAGAGGTGTTCTGAGGCAGTTCCAGGGGGCACACACAGGTGCGCTTTCTCTCTCATGCCGACCTTACATTTGTTCTTTCTTACTTTAATCTAAAACAAAAAACATTCAGAGTGTAAATTCAGATTTGTATATAGAAGGCACAAACAGGAAGATATTATATTGTTGGAGGCTGGTGAAAGAGGTCAGGGAATAAGAGCTAAGAGGGTAGACGGCATCTTTGACATTGCAGCAGGTCTGCCTCCCTCTCCTGTTGTGATATCTGCTTGTCAAACCCCTGGAGCCTCCTCAGCCACATAAGATCTGGACAAGGTCTTACTGACCCCATCATTCAATTTTCCCAGTGAGTGAATCCTGCTTCATTGAAATCAATGGGAGTTTTTCCATTGACTTGAATGAGTCCAAAATTCTTAAATCTGCCCATGGAAGTTCCACAGCTCAAAGCATTAAAGAAGATGTTGTGTCTTATCCCTGGAACATGATAAAAATGGACAAAGAAAATCAAGGGTGGCAAGTTGACACAGCCTGGATCATAAGCAAGGGGGCAGTAGGAGATGAAAGACAGGATGGAGGTAGGGACAAAAAATGTGAAGGGCCTTTACGGTGATGATGAGGCATTTGAAAGGGATGCATGAGACAGAAGGCCATACAGGGATGCAAAGAGGGGTGGGAGATTCAAAGTGGCAGGCAAAGCTTTCACAAGAAGCATGTTGGGTAGGCTTGAGCGTTGTACTGCAAGAACTGGGAAAGCCAGCTAGCATTTAAAGTTTTCCGTTTATGCAACATTTCTGGACAAAATATTTACAGGTTTTCTTGAAAGTTTGCCAGTTTTTTTGCAAGAATGAAAAGGCTGTTGCACTGGGTGTTGTATCTAGAGAAGACGATAGGGGACTGGACAGTAGGAAAGTTCTGTTGCTCATGTAACAACATTTGAAACAAGAAATTGCCTCATATTTATCATTGGAGTCACCCACTATAAGTGGGAGATGTAAATCTCTGTGCATCCTTTCTCCTCCTCTAGTTTTATTTCAAGAGGAGGCAATGCTGGTTTCAGTAATGCTTGAGAGAAGGTACCACCACATTTCTCTCTCACCCTTGTCTGTATCCACTCCAGCCTTATCAAGTTGAATACCTCCACACCAAAAAGTCTTTCTTCTAGACTTCTTTCTAGCATCATTTAGCGCTCTCCTAGTTCTTATTTTCTCCTGTTTGTTTTGTCTGGTAGGGTAGGGGGAAGAAGTAGGTTTTTCTCCATCTGCAGAAGAAATCTCAGTTACGCAGATCTGCACACTTCCCTACCCTCCCATTATCAATAATGCATACAAGGCCACACAATATTTGCATCTCTCCAATACCTTCTAGTTCTACAGTAACAAATCCTGTGACTGCTCAACACTTCATAGATTATCACTATGACGTACATCATGGCCACTTGAAAATCCAAGTGGATTTCTGGATTCTCCTACTCAGAAAGCACAGAACCAGTCATTCTGCTTGAACTCAAGGAGAATCTCCATTAGCTGTCAATGGTATAGGATCCATGACCCATAGCTGAACAGGTCTGATTCCATAGAATAAAGAGCAGTAATACCAACACCCTACCAGTGCCTAGTACACACAATACTATTGACTCTACGGTTTACTACATTCTTATGTATACCCTCATCACTTCCTATCACCACATCAACTCCTTTTTAAACTCAATCCAGCAAGTTAGAGATGCCGTTGATCACATCTCTCAAAAACATACGAGCAACAGACATTAGATTCTAGTCTTTATTGACCTTCGCTGAATTCTTACTCACCAAAGAATGCAATACCTGCTGTTTTTCAAATTCTTGCACAACCTTATTTCATCATCACTTTCAGAACTTATCCTCTACTTTGCAGCTTTGCTCACTGTGAGCACCAACAGTTCCTCAGCTAATCAACGCTGCGCTGCAGTTGGCAGAGCTTTAAGCACTGTGCCCCCAAGCCTTGTCTTCCTGTTTAGCCTCATCTATACTAGGAAAACTTTTGAAAAAAAATCCCAATATTTCTAACATACCAGCTCTGTTCAATGGGTGTTTCCAACATTGGGTACCAGAGGGTAGACAACCCTCTGGCTGCTGATACTGTTTTAAAAACCATGTCATCTACCCATCCTGGGAGCAAGTTTAATAAAAAGATGCTCCAAACTGTGCCAGCAGCCAACAAGTTGTCTACATTAGGGCTCCAAAAGTTGTGAACACTGGCACAGAAACATTCTTAGTGTAGAAAAAGATTAGGATTCAATCTTTTTGTCACATTGTGACAGAGACGTTCTGTCCCCATCCTCTGATGCCCCGGAAACTGCTCAGACCCACTTTCTTTTAGCGTTCAGTCTGTATTTTATTTTAACTCCTTCCACCAACACCAGTACAGAACATCACAGTTTTTAATCTCCACATCCTTTCAGTCCTTCTTTACCAGGGCCTTAGAGGTAAAAATGAGATCTCCCTGTCTTGGGACCTCTTGCAGTCTAGACCTAGCTAGCCAGGTCCTCCCATTTGTAACATTCCCTTCCTGGCTTTTATCAAGTTAGGTAGCTGAGAGCTAATTAGTTCCTTATCTCCCCAGCCTTTCCTTCTCATTAGCTATTTTCTCAGTCAAATGTCACCATGGAAACTAATTGAGGCTACAGTGATCAGAGTGCTGATGCATTTCTCAGACCTCAGCACTCTGTCGCATAGGTATGACAGATTTCCTTTCCCCTTACCCTCACAGGCTCAGATGTAACAAATTTTCTCTAGACACCATTTTGGAACAGATAGCAAAGACGTCATTTTAAGAAAACTGTGCTATCAAGAGACTGTTCGCTATAATAGGGTTATCTGTCCACAATACATATGGTAGGGTGTTTTACTGCAATATATTAAAAGGAAGTTGATACAGTCAACGTTTTCCAAAAGCCTAGAGAATTCACTAAAGAATTCTAGCTATACACTACATTATATATGAAATTCTGTGTTTACAACATGTAATATTTCATAGATTTAGGTATGTAAGAATAATAAATGGATACTTACTGTGCACTAAGTAAGAATATCATCCTACATATGGATCAAAATAAGTATCCCCATGACCTAATTTTAGCGCACAGGTTCAAAATAAAAATCTGACAAAAAACTTGTTTCAGATATCATTTATCCTCTCTAGATGGACACTAGTTTCAGAAATTGTACTACAGTGCTTTCTGTTTCTGTCATGGTCAAAGGAAACAGTGTGCAGTGAAAAGTGGAAAAATATTTTCCAAACAATTTAATTTTAAATCCAACACTAGCAACTGTGTTATTAAATGTAGCTCTAACAATGAGCCCATCCTGGAAGGCCTGAGCGTTCAGAACTCCCCAACAGACTGAATGGCAGTTCCTTGCATAGAAGGACTTTCAGGACTGGGCTCTAAGTTCTGACATGTTGCATTCACATCATTTTATTCACACCAAATTTATTCTGGCAGAAAGAAGATTAACAGATAAGGCTGTCACCTTATCACACACTTGTTCATCACGTATGTATAGCAAATTACAATTTTGTTGTCAAAATCTCGAGAGTACAACTCAATGTAATTGCCACAGCAAAGTTATATCCACATTCAGAACAGTGGTTTAAAGTGTAACTTGATTGCAAGTTACATATAGTAATAGATGAAATGGACTGAGAGTCACACATACTTTGTTAGATGTGTTTAAAACCTAAATAGAACCAGGGACTCAGTTTAGAAAAAATATCTCTCTGGCTTCCATGCAGTAATAACTCCGAAGTATTTAGTTCCATGTCCTTGAGCAATGGAGATCCCAGATGGATTCTTTCATTAAAAAGGGCCTGTAAGATAGTTTTGTCTAGCTTATTTATAAACCCAAATACTTTAATTTTTCATTAAATCCAAATATTTTTCATTAACCCTCAGCTACATCCATAAGAGAATGAATGAAAATAAGTACTGATGGGCAAAACTAGGACAGCTTTGCAAAATGTCACATTAGCCAAGGCAAAAATGAAAGCCAGGAGTTGGCCTCATTTTATTTCAAGTGCTGAAGTTCAGGGGAGATTAATTTAATTTTCCATACAAAGCCAGTTTCATGCTATTAAGATTAAATCAAATAAATATACTCCCTGCTAAACTGTAATTGTAAGTTACAAGGGTTTCATTTTGACATGTTATATGAGAATATATATGCAGAAGTTTGGGACAGATGATATTCCCATGCTGTCTAGATACACACAACTGATTTAATACTCCACCACTCATTTTGTACATTAGGACTCATGGATTTCAAACTAAGGTTTCTCCTTCTCCATGTCAGAAATGGGCAACATTGACTCATTGCTCTGGAGCAGAAGGAAGTCACACCTGGTTTATTGTTTGGATAAAGGTGTTGGGCTCTCTATAATGAGCAACATGAGGTAGTTATAGAATAACCTTACTGGCCAGCTTTTGCTTATATAAGGGTGGTTCAATTAGCTACTTATTTATTTATAAAATGCACCTATCCCACACGCAAGATGCATGTACAAACTGTTGTACAAAAACCCTTGTTATGTATGGGGCCACTGAAGTTCAGGGGATGCTACAAAAGGTTCTATTATCAGCCTCTCAAGCAATAATTACAAGTTTGTTAGGCCTTAGCTATACAGAGAATTCACAATGACTACAGCAATCAGTAGCCAGGCACTCTTCTAAGGGTGAAATCCAAGCCTCATTGAAGTTAATGGGAATACTCCCAGGATTTCACTCCAAGTGCAGAATTTATCTATCCATTGTACTTATATGGCCCTCATTACTCTCATAGCTC
This sequence comes from Mauremys mutica, assembly GCF_020497125.1. Lineage (NCBI taxonomy): Eukaryota > Metazoa > Chordata > Testudines > Geoemydidae > Mauremys > Mauremys mutica. Next base: position 28,059,748 of record NC_059081.1, on the reverse strand, counting down.
AGGATAATCTTTAATGCATTTATCCTCACAATATCCCTGTAAAAGTATTATAATCTCCATTTTACAGATGGGGAACTGAAGAATAGACAGTCTAAGGGCTTGTCGCTACACTAATAACTAGACAGCGGCAGGCTGGGGTGTGAATCTGCTCCACACTAACTGCCATGGACTAACTACTCACGTGCACCTTGCTGACGCGCATTGAACAGTTCGTTAAGGGGTTTTTGCTCTACTCCTTTTTCAAAGAGGACTGGATCAAAGCGCATTGACAAATTATTCTTGTGAATCAGCAAGGTGTAAATGTACAGTTAGCCCACGGTAGACCAGCGCAGAGTAGATTCACACCGTAGCTTATTGTGAACCAAATGTTCATGTAGACAATGGGTTTCAATGAGAGTCAAGCTCCTAAATACCTTTGAGGAGCTGGCTCAAAAGGCAGTCTTGTGGAAAAGCAGAGAATTGAATAAGGTCATTCAAGTCAGCATTGTGAGTATTGGGCCATCCTTCTTCCTTCAGGTAGATAAGGCCTTAGCATGCAGACAGAACTGCCCTCAAAGCATACAGATCCGTGTTTCTGTACATCAGCAAGGCAGTGTTTGGAAACTTGCACTGCCAGTTCTGTGCTTCACCTGATTTAAAGAATAGGACCCAAAGCAATAAACCTATCATCTTTCACAAGCACTATACTTCATTTTATGTGAATTATAAATTCATTTTAAATTTGTTTAAACAATAATCAAGCTATGCTAATATATTCATGTGTTTTTGTGCCATAATGCAGCTAGTCCTGGTGACCTGACTGTGGTTTACATCAAATAAATGTTGACAGTGAATAATAAAACTCAAGTCATCCCAAGTTAAATATTTATACTTTGATCTGAAATGGAACAGCTTTCCTGTGACATTTTAGTGTTTTATATTTCCTTCTGTGTGTTTAAAGGCAGAAGTTTAAATACCAGTCATTTAGTGATAGCTTTCAATACATTACAGCTACTAATGTTTTTAGCTCTTTTCACAGCAGATTTTAATTTGAAATGTGATTTGTTTTTCCCCACATTCTGTTTTTTAAATTGGATTTATGAAATTGCAGAAGATATAATGGAATAGCTGGTGGTTGAAAACAATTTTAAATTAGAATTGGAACGAGCTCCTACAATGCCTTCTTGTCTTCTAAAAATCCAATTCCATATTGTGTTGTTAAATAAAGTGGCCAGGTGTTTTTTTAGCTTTCATTCAGATTCAGCAGTTAGAGATAAATTAGATGAAATTAATGATCACAGATATACAGCTAAGGAGCTGCCTTATGATGAGTTAAAGTTCTGCTTTTAGTAAATTCTGAGCAAGAAATATATTTCTAGTCTCTAGTGTTATTACAGTAGGCTATACACAGTTGGAATATGAATCCATAATTCACCTGCCTACATTCTCTCTTCACCTATCCCAACCCTCAGAGAAGAAAACATGTAGTAATAAAACTAAAAGGACTTCAAGCTTTGCATTAAGTCGATGAGTGTATGCACACACACAGTTTTCCAATTGTTTGTTTGTTTCATTATGTGCCCTGTGCTTATTTGGAATCTTAGCCAGATCCCCCTTGGACTGTTCGATGACACATGCTAAGACAGAATACAGTAATTTATACCACTGGGTAAGAAGCAATAGCCACATTTGTCTTACTCTCCAAACCAATATAAAAAATAGTATTCCTGGGGGTTAAAGTTAAAATTAATAGTTCCAGTAATTAACCAAAATTATTTAGAGATAATAATGCTCTCTCCCCTCCCAACTGCACTGGAAGCTGTGTATGTGCAAATATATTCAAAACCCTCCTCTCTGCAGCTGTAAGAATTCAGGCCTACATCATATCTGAGATCCATCCAGAACTCTCTAGCCAATCAGAAGAATGGGAGAAATCAGTCCCCACTACAGGATATTGTTTCACTTTCCCAGGAGCCTGCAGTTGGTTCCATGCAAATGAGACCTGCACATGGGGAGGAGGTAAACTGTGGGGAGTGAAAACCACAGAGTTTAGGAAGGAAAGACAACATAGCCCCAGTCTCTCATCTTTTTTATGGCCCTTCCATTGTTGTTCAATACCGTACCTCTTTCTGCAATACTTCTACATTCTTTCAGATGTGCATATCAGGCCATTTTAGTAGGAGTGGTTGAACCAGCTGAAGTTAGAAGTTTCACAAAGCTCAGACTGTTCTCAAATTACTCAAATTAAATTGGAATTCATTAATCTTTTTCCCTAGAAATTTAAACTATATTTTTTTAACTCTAGCTAAAATAGTTTTCTCTGCTCAGTATTTGGGAAAGACCCACACCCTTAAAGCTAGACTGGCACAAATAGATGCCCTCAGGGTAATTCTTACCCATATACAAACTACACAGCTGCCCTATATGTATCTCAGAATCAAAGAAATGTAGGGCTGGAAGGAACCTCCAGAGGCCATCTAGTCCATCCCCTTGAGCTGAGGCAGGAACAAGTGTACCCAACACCATTCCTGAGAGGTGTCCTCTATCCTGTTCTTTTAAGCTTCCAGTGACAGGGATTCTGCAACCTCCCTTGGAAACCTATCCCAGTACTTAACTATCCTTATACATCTACCCTTCTAGCTAGAAAGTTTTCCCTAAAATCTAACCTAAATCTCCCTTGCTGCAGAGTATGCTGATTACTTCTTGTCCTACCATCAGTGGACATGGAGAAAATTTATCACCATCCCCATTATAACAGCCCTTAACATAGTTGAGGTCCTATCAGGTCCCCCCGTCCCCTTTTCTCAAGACTAAACATAGCCAGCTTTTTTAGCCTTTCCTCATAGATCAGGTTTCCAAACCTTCTATAAAACATTACTACGGCTCTCCATTGGACTCTCTCCAATTTGTCCACATCTTTCATAAAGTGTAGCAGCCAAAACTGAACACAATAATCCATCTGAGGCCTCACCAGTGCCAAGTAGAGCAAACAATTACCTCCCATGTCTTACATAGAACGCCTATTAATACACTCCACAATGATATTAGGTTTTTTTTGCAACTGTATCACACTGTTGTCTCATATTCAGTTTGTGATCCACTACAATCACTAAATCCTTTCCTGCAGTACTACTGTCTAGCTAGTTATTCCCCATTTTGTATTTGTGCATCTGATTTTTCCTTCCCAAGTATAATACTTTGCACTTGTCTTTATTGAATTTCATCTTGTTGATTTCAGACCAATTCTTCAATTTGTCAAGGTACTTTTCAATTCTAATCCTGTCCTCCAAAGTGCCAACCCTCTCAGCTTGGTGTCATCCACAAATTTTATAAGCACACTCTCCACTCTGTTTAATGAAAATAGTGAATAGTTCTAGGCCCAGGACAGATGCCTGCAGGACCCCACCAGATACATCCTCCAAGTCTGACAGCAAATCACTGGTAACTACTTTTTGACTAAAGTTTTTTCAACCAGCTGTGAATCCACCTTATAATTATTTCATTTAGACCACTTTTCCCTATGAGAATGTCATGTGGAACTACCAGTGGGAGTATATATACTCTGTGTTGTTTACATTTGAATATATTACTATTCATTTGTATTGTGATAGTGAACACAAGTTCCAGTCAGGGATCAGGGCCTCACTGTTATAGGTTCTGTATACACATATAATGAAGAGAGTTCCTGTCCCAAGGAGTTAAATCTCCTTTTCTGACCCTTTTTCCATATTCTCCATTTGTTTTCTCTTGCCTTGCTTACCTCTCCATTTTTTAATTAAGCCATTTCTGTACATCCCTTCTCTTCTTCCTCCTCATCCCAGGCCTCTAACTAAGCAGAGCATAAACCAAATAACCTCTGAGTTTCAACTGAACTTTCAGCTTTTCAGAGTGTAATCTTGGTGCTATAGAGTCAGTGACATATCATACGTAATATTCCAGCCATTTTGCAATTACACTAAACATTCTCCTCTCCCTTTTTATAAGGTCTGCAAAGAACTAAAAACTAAGACATTGTAAAACTGATGTACCTTTCCATTCTGCAGATATTCTTCTTTAATGATTTGTTTGGTATTTTTCTTTCCTCTGCCTTCAAATGCATTTCCATGTATTAGTCAGTGCTGGCAGTACCAAAATGATCTAAATCTTTTTTATATTACCTTCATTGTTCTTCACTGTTTACATTGCTCTTCATTATTTACTTTTCATCCCAATTTTGGTATCATTTGCAACCTTGAAAACCTTTTCTTCAAAACCATCAGCCAAAGTCATAAATGCAAATAATAAAAACCTGACAACTACATGTTTGCGTTCCTTATTTACAAAAGCAGATACAAAAGAATGACTTTCTCCTATGTCCTTATCATGTTATTAATTCCACACTATTGCTCTTTAAAGGGGAAGGGTTTTTTTCCCCTTTATGTTTCCCCATTGACTATACACAATAGCTAAAGTGCTTTTAATATATATTCCTTGTGATACTGGCAGAGCAGGTGCCAGCTCATGCCAAGGCCCCGGACCTCACTAAACACTGACAAATGCATAGCTGGAAACCAGTCTGGCTTACCTATGTATTATGACCTTATGGATAGCATAGGCATCTGCGTGTATTGATCTCATTTATAACCTCTGTATCCCATGGTATGAGTGTTTGCTTTAAATGTCTGTAACTGCAGAACTTGCCAAACAGGCAAAAAAACATTAATTAAGGTAAAGTGCTCCTCCTACACACAAGATGGCCCACTGAAGGCAAACGAGGCATTGTGTAGCATCAAAAGATACAGACCATGTTGACTGCATTCCTCACTTCCTCCAGGAAGGGGGCTCCTGCACATGATCTCATCCCATCAGCTTAGATTCTGGGGTGAAGGGTAATAAAACCCCTTGACAAGGAGAAACTGGGATCTCTATGCTGTCTGGACTCTGTGGGACAAAGATTCCTAAATGTTAGCAAGAGATCCCAAAGCTGCTTGGCATAGGTTAGTCCTAAAGGACATATAGAGCTGCTTATTACAGAAGCTTCTATTACAGTCTTAGATGTTAAAAGGTAACGTTTGTGTATGTATGTTTCCAGTTTTAACTTTGTAAACAACTCTTTTTTTTTTAGTTAATAAACCTTTAGTTAGTTTGTTATAGGCGTTGTCTTTGGTTTGAGATCTGAGTACAATTGACCTTTGGGACTGGGAGTAATCTGTACATTATTGTGATTTTTGGTGTGAAAGGACCATCTATCCCATAGTCCAGCTTCCCTTAGTGGCAAGACAGACTTCAGTGCCCAAAGGGACTGCCTGTGACTCCACAGTAAGACTGTTACAGTGCTTTAGGAGTTCACACATTACTGGCTGGTGAAATCTAATTATAGATACAACCAGTTGGGGTGTCTGCCCTGCTTTTTGACAGTCTGCCTTGAGGTTGATACTCTCAGTCATGAGCCACTCCAGACAGCATGACATTCCTCATTTCTGATTTGAGTTTTATGAGATTTCTTTTTTCCAAACACCTCCCACAATCCATCTATTTTTCAGCCCTCCCACTATCCATGATCCTGCATACTTGCTTCTTGACACATAATGGCTTTTGTTGTATAGACATGTTGGGAACGGTCATTTTCCTCTTGAAGCACTTAACTCCTGTAATGATTCATGTAAATTTCATGCACCAACTGAGGAGACAATCAGAACCCCTTTGATTTTACTAGCATGTATGGGCCTAGTAAGAATTGTTCTTCAACCTCCCTTTCCCCCCCAAAAGTAGGGGTCAAGTTCTTCCATGGAAGTTAGGGGTACATATCGGAGGGAAGTCAATGAGAGTGACTGGTACATATCCCAAGGAATATCCTGTGCCATAGTATTGACCTGTGGCAGTAGTATCAGTACCAGGGCGTACTGTCATTTTCTAACCATGGTGCTTCTGTGAAGTACTCTTTAATACCCAAAGAAACAGTTTTGGTGCAGTATACCTGTTTAAGTGACTTTCAGTGATTATGGGTAAAAGGGTAACAAATTATGAGTATTCTGGAGTAGGGGCACCCTTGGCCCTGCCCAGAGTTGCCTCACAGAGAAACTGAGGTAAGCACACGTGAACCACTGAGCCCTGTCCTCTCTGTGCACTGCAAGTCCTTTTCATGGAGGGCAAGGAGGGAAAATTAAAGGTGGGCAAGTACCAGGGCGAAGTGAATCAGAGTGGGGACTCAGATCCTTTCATCACTTGGTTCAGCTGGGGTACTGTGTACATAGAGAAATTCCCCTACTATGGGGGGCAAATCCCCGGCTTTGGATGCAGATGTATTGTGTCAAATAAGCATGCTGGGGGTAAACAGAGTAGTTAGCATGCCAAAATTCTGTAATGTAGAGAAGATCATTGAGGAAAGGTGGATGGACAAAAGATGTTGTTACTTGACTGTAGGTTGAGACTAAAATATGGTATGTTGTGGTCTCTTGACCATAGAAGGTAACTGGAACATGGGAGAGTTGTGTGTGTATATGGAGAATATGAGGCATGATATTAATGCCTCTGGATAATAAAGTGTGGATGAATGTTGTTCAGTTGGTGATTGGTGGGTGTCAGTTGTGACTGTATCTTATAGTAGAAGTATATATGATGTAGGGTGGGTGAGTAAAAGAGGTAATATACAGGTTAAAGCTAGGTGTTGGTACAGCAGCAGTGTTAAGGTAGCTTTTGGGATATGCAATGTAGTATGTTACACCCGTACATTTATTTGGGTGACTGCAAGTGTATCTATATATTCATCTACCTTCTCTGAGTGCTGTTTCTATACATGGAAATGCTTAGGCTTTTTACTGCAAAGTTCTCTGGTATACAGGCATAGTCCCAACTTTAAAGTTTTTTGTCTCTTACTTTTCTTCACAGCATAATGTACTTTATGTTAATTCAGACAGTTCCAGGAACCAGAAGGATGTGACCTAACTCAGTTACTTGAAGCATGTCTTACCTGGAGGTGCTCCCTTTCATTTTCCCCTAAGATCCTGGAAGAGCCTCTGTATTTTTTCATAAATTCATTTACCTTTCCCAGCTTTCCAGATACTTTGCCCTACCACAGAAAAGCAAAGGTGCTAAAAATACGGTCTGGGATCTGGCTGGGTAATTACACATGAAGACACTAATTCAAGTTTTCATACATGTACATATTATCTTGCTATTCAAATGACAAACACGTCACCATTGAACAGAAATGGTAACGCTCATAGAGGTACTTAGCTAGCTTGTATTGATACTTGCTCTGCAGCATGCCATGTTCCTTTCCCAAATTATTGCATTCTCAGAAGCATCAATCTCTGCTACACATATGTATTGTTTTGCAATTAGTGAAACATAACAGAGCGCAGGCTGGAATAAAAGGTTAATGTTATTCTGACATCCTTTCCAAGGAAGTGATAAGGGTTAGTGAATTTTTTGGCAGTCTTCCTCCAGCTTTTGAGAAGCACTGCTCTGTGCTACAGAAATCACTCTGCATATTAGAGACGGAGGAGGAGAAGATCATCTCCAGGGTCATGCCTCCAAAGATCACAAGTGCAGCTGCTGGAACCAATCTAATTTAACTGCTAAATTAAAGATGTTTACTGCCTCAGGGACCTCCATGAAAGAGAGGTAAAATTCTCCTGTTTCTTAAAACTGTGAAAGTATAATACAGCATGTTAAAAAGAGTGGCCTAGAAATTGTTTTTCAAAATCATGTTCTGTACATTGCTCCCTACATAGTAAACAAATGATGTTTTATTAAATGCAACCTGAGTTCTTTTTTACTCCTGTATGAGACCAATACAGATTTTGATTCAAAACAGAGGGGTCAGAGGAAGAGATTGCTGATCTACTAATTCCTAGAGATACTGTGCATCAAGCTGTATTACTAACATTTTTTCCACAGAGCTAAGTGTGTTCAGAAATAGGTTCTAAATGTTGTGGGGTTATGTCACAACCGTAATTGACAAGGGCTCCCATTCTGTGTGGTCACTGCACATTTACAATCTGATACACCTGTCCTTGTTTTATACACATTCACTGATACAAATCCCCATAAAAGCCATTATGGAAATTGCTAATAACTAGTAATAACAAAGAAAAATTATTCCATCCCAGTCACCACTTACTTCTGTGATTAGAGTTTGAGCATAATGTAAGATAGAGGAAGGTGAGAAGGATGATGCCCACTTCTTTCCTGGGGAAAGGTAGTCAGGACTGATCAAATCATCACTTACATTTTGGCAACCTTCAGGTTTTCAGATGGACAGATGAGGATTACCTCAGAAACTACACAACCTCTATGCCCTACAAATGATCCACATCTTTTGAAATGAGGTTAAGCTTGAAACCTCCCATTCAAATTTTAGATCATTGGCAGAGTGCTCAGAAGAAAATCTAATGTGTCTGCTGGCAAAGCACCAGGACCTGTGCCATAGGGATTGCATCACTGCCTCTGGCTTTCTACCGGGCATCAGCACCGAGTATAAGAGAAAGGAATGAGTGTGGTTGCTTTAGTTCTCAATCTGGAGACCTTTATTTGTGTGAATAATATCCCAAAATGCTGGTTTTAAATAATGAATACAACTGCTGTTTCATTAGCAAACATTGAAGGTGAATGCAGGTTTAGTTGAACAAGATGAACTTCATTAAACCCTGTACCCTGCTGTCCATGTGGCTGAGTTGCTTCCAGCCTCCCTCCCCATATTGCCTGGTGTCCTATTAATAATAGATCCTCCAGGGAAGAGGTTCTCAACCTTTCCAGATTACTGTACCCCTTTCAGGAGTCTGATTTGTCTTCCGTATCCCCAAGTTTCACCTCACTTAAAAACTACTTGCTTATAAAATCAGCCATAAAAATACAAAAGTGTCACAGCACATTATTATGGGAAAATTGCTTACTTCTCATTTTTTACCATATAATTACAAAAATAAATCAATTGGAATACAAATATTGTATTACGTTTCAGTTTATTGTATATAGAACAGTATAAACAAGTCATTGTATGAAATTTTAATTTGTACTGATGTCGCTAGTCCTTTTTCTGTAGTCTGTTGTAAAACTAGGCAAATATCTAAATGGGTTGATGTACTCCTGGAAAACCTCTGCGTACACTGGGTTGAGAACCACTGCTTCAGGGAACATGGGCCCTCTGATTCCAGTTCAACTGACCAAGACACATCTTCCATATTTTTCCAAGCTATTTACTATAACCAAAAAAAAAAGATGTCTAGAGCACCCTCTCTTGTCCCTTTGGCAAGACATTGTTAGGACACAGCAGAGTTGGTATCTTGTCTTTACCACAGATTCAGCTGGTTACATGATCTTTGAGACAGTTTGGTCTCCTCAACAGGTGACCACACTGGGAGTGATCTCTCTCACTCTCTGTCACCTATCCCCAAGTCTAACCACCTCTCTCTCTCTCAAGTCTCCTTCCTGCCTGTGTGGTTGTCTTCTGGATGGTTTTTTGTCTATGTTCTGTGATGATCTTTATAGACTCTCTCTGGGTGTTGTGTCTGTGTTGTAAGTGCTTCCTGTTCCCTTGGATCACTTGTCCCTTTTCTGCAGTCATCTTATGAGACCTGGTTGCCACTGAACCCCTCACGACTAATCCCTCCTTCTGGTGACTCTGTAATGGCTGGATCCTCACAGGAGTGCTTGCCTCCAGGGCTGTAGGCACTTGGCTGATCTGTCTGTCATACTCTTGTGCCTAGTTTCACTAATTGTTGGCCATCTCCTCTTGGTGGTGTCTCCAGCCTTCTGTCTGCACAGGTCTCCCATCAATAGTAGCTGGCTTTTGGTCATTCGTCCCATGAGTTCCTGAGCCGCACTGTTTTGTCATCCCTGTGATGAAGTATTCCTCTGTGCAAAAAGTGCCAGAAAGGGGTTTGATCCAGAAGGAACAGCCTTATGTAACTGTCTCTTAGCTGTTCTCACTGCCAATTCCACTCTCTGATTACTCAGTGGGTATGCTGGGGAGCAGGTGTGGTGGTCAAACTCCCATTTGCTTGCAAATTTCTTCTGAGGCAGCTTGGGGCCCATTGTCAGTAAATGCAGTGTCTGGAATGCCATTTCAGAAAGTGGACCTTCAGTTTGCCAAACACTGACTTGCTTCTTGTATCAGGCAGTGCATCAACCTCCCCAGAATTTGAGTAACTAGTCCATTGTAAAAAGAACAGGAGTACTTGTGGCACCTTGGAGACTAACAAATTTATTTGAGCATAAGCTTTCAAAATATAAATTTGTTAGTTTCTAAGGTGCCACTAGTACTCCTGTTCTTTCTGTGGATACAGACTAACACGGCTGCTACTCTGAAACTAGTCCATTGTAATCACTTACTGCTTTTTCTTGAAGGTACACAAATCCACTCCCACCTTTTCCCATGGTCAGATGGGCAATTCAGATGGTAAAAGAATGTCTTTCTGCTGGTGGTTATCACACAATTAGCAAGTGTCACAACTCTCTTTCATAGAAGAATGTATATACATTCCCAACCAGTTTGCATTCTCTTGAGAATCAATGCCAACATGTGAGGCATATACTTTTTGCATGACATCTTTGCATAATGAGCTGGGTACAACAGCTCTCTCTATCCTTAAAATATGATTCCATCCTGCACACTCAGCTCATCCTTTACACTGAAATATGGTCCTGCTCCTACCAGTATTTGTTTTGTCTTCTGGCCACCCTGCTAATATCACTGTCTTGACTACAAGTTATTAGATGTCCCTTTCAGGAGCCTCTTGGGATTTCCTTCAGCTTGGCTGTTGACACTGGGAGACAGTGCGTCATACAAATGGATTCAATGTCCTCTGCCCCTGGGTGATGCTGGGTATTTATGCTTAGGGTGTCAGCTAATACACATAAATCATCCTAGACAACATCTGATCTTTTCCTGGTAGTGCTGGAGGCACATCAACATGTGCTACAATCTCTTTGGAACACCATGACTGTCTCCAGGGATTTGTTTTCTGATTACAAGGTGTCCACAGGCGTATTGATGGAATCACCCCACTCCAAATATCACAGCTAGAAGCTCTTGTTCTATTGGGGGGGGGACCCCGGTTCAGGCTCTGACAGAGCTCTGCTGACATAAGCAACTGACTCCTCCTGCACAAGAGCCACACCCAAACCTTTCTTCAGTGCGTCACACTGGAGTATCAGCGGCTGTCCTGGCTGTTATCTGTTTCAGCCTGTCAAATGCTTGGTGCTGGGGACTTGCCAAGTATTACTAAACATCCTGCCTTGTGAACTGATGTTTGGGATCTCCACTACTGCACTCAGGTGTGGACAGAGATTGGACAGAAAATTCGTCATTCCTATGAAATGCTTTACCCTTTTCACATCCACTGGAGCTGGCATGTCTCTGGCTGACTTGATCTTGTTGGGATCTGCTTTCAGTTCCTCTGCTGCAAATAAAGGTTCAATATATGTCACCTCATTCTGTTTGAGTCACATTTTGTCTGTGTTCAATTTTATGTTCTTGTGCCTGTGCCACCACAAAAAAACTTGTAATTTTCCATCTTGGACCAATTCCTCCTCCCCCGTACAACAGAAGCCACATGGTGCATGAGTCGTTGGGAACAGAGGCAGAGCCCCTCTGGCCATGACAAAGCAGGGCTTCCTATTGGCCAGAGAATGTTTCCAACTGGGCAGAGAGAAAGCTGATGGGGACATGGGGGCCAGGTATAAACCTGGAAGCAACCATATGCAAGGAAGTGGCAGTTCCTGCACAGCGTTGCTAACCTCGGTGATTTCTTTAGAAATGGCAAAAATTTAGGCTTTTGAAGCAAACTTATTTGGTGATTTTGGGGCTACTTTTCACATGCCATTGGTGAAAACCTTGAGCTTTGAGGATGCCAAGATAAAATGCATATGCTTGCCATGGCATATTAAATGTAGATGCTGTGTTCTCTGCCATCTAGGTTATAGGCATGAAAGTGCTTTCCAAATCATCTTCTGCTAAGCACGAAGCTCTGCTGCTAGTTCCTGGATAAGTGAGGCTTCATCACCTCTCCCACACAGGGAAAGAAGGAAACTAATTCACAGCTGAAATAAGCACATTGCCAGGCTGTACTGCATGTAAAGTGATACTTACCGAGAAAAGATCCCCCCATCCAACCCCAATAAAGGCAAAAGATAAGAAAGTGAAGAAAAATGAACAAACCATTCAGGGTTGTTTCTAAAGTGACTGTCTACGCATTCGGGAAGTGTGACAATGAAAATAAGAGAATCACAATTTAAAGCACAGATTGGATTTTTGACAAAGTGAAGTTAATCAGAGGGTGGACGCATAAGAGAAACAAGAGTGAAGAAGACTATAGAAGATGTTAAGATAAAAATTACTACAAGTGCAGCATTCAGTAAGAGATATCATCCAAGAAAAGAGGAGAAGAGTAGTTTACAGAAGAAGTAAAAATGGTGAAGAGAAACACTCATTTTAGCATCAGTATTTACAAACAAGCACAAATAACAGATGATGTGGTAATGCCTGGTTACTCTTTGTAAACAGGCCACAGTCACTGGAAGGAATCTCTTGGGTTCAGACAATATATGAAAACAGTAACCACTTTATTAGATGGAAGCTAGAGGGCAATAGGTCTGCTCTGCAGCTCGGCCGGAATAGAACTCCTAATGCCTGCATCTGATGCTCCTACCTGCAGGTGGGTGTCCAGCTGCTATTCACACACACAGAATTTTAAAGTGTCAGTACACAATATGCAACAGACTTCAGAGAGACATGAGTATTTACTAGAAGAGGAAGAGGAACAAAGAAAATCTGGATGATGATCATATCCAACAAGCTGTCATGAAGTTAAAATGCCTGAAAGCTGATCATTACAGTAGATTATTTCTCCATTGTGCAAAGCCAGTAATTACCTCCATTTACATTTTACTAACCCATCTCTTATGAGGTGAACAAAAAACATCTAACAAAGTCAAAAAACCTTTACCTAGCTACCAACATGGACCAGATACAATGCTGAAACCTTTCCGACTAACTTATATAATTCTATTATTGACTAAACCTACGACATATAATCAGGAGGGTTAGGAGAAGCCATTTTGACTCAAAAAGAACAGGCGTACTTGTGCACCTTAGAGACTAAAATTTATTTGAGCATAAGCTTTCGTGGGCTACAGCCCACTTCATCGGATGCATAGAATGGAACATATAGTAAGGAGATGTATACACACACACACACACACAGAGAACATGAAAAGGTGGGAGCTGCCCTACCAACTCTAAGAGGCTAATTAATAAATACTATATGTTCCATTCTATGCAGCCAATGAAGTGGGCTGTAGCCCATGAAAGCTTATGCTCAAATAAATGTGTTAGTCTCTAAGGTGCCACAAGTCCTCCTGTTCTTTTTGCAGATACAGACTAACACGGCTGCTACTCTGAAAACTGTCATTTTGACTCCCTTTCTCAGAAGGAGTGGCTTTTCATTTTGTGTGTGCTCTCACTAGCATCAGCAAGAAGAGTGGCACCATAGCACAGACGGTGTCAATACTTTAATCATAAACCCTGTCAGTAGTTCATAGCTAGGTTCTGGGGATATTTTTTTTAATTGTATCTAGTCAAAACATAATACACATGCTTTCAGCTGGGTGGAATTTGTTTTGCAATGTTTGAGAACAGCTGACAGCTCCTTTTTGTCATTGAAAAGGCCAAAATGCCCTTGGTGCGATTTATTGGGAGCAGGGGGAAGGAGGAAAGGTGTTCTGTCCACGGCTATAAATAAAATGCTACATTTTCAAAACCAAAACTTTGGCAAAAATGTATGACTAAGTTCGGCTACAAGTCCGTTAATTTCAGTGGCGTCACCTCCACTAGCACCAAGGCTGAATTCAGCCCTCAGTATTTAATTCTATTATAGGCAGTAAAATTTTCTATGCTGCCGCCTATTGACTTTTCTGGAAATTTTCAGCCAAAATAGTTCAGCCATTTCCAAAAGCAAGGCTAGGGGAAAATGCATTGTTTGCCCCTGTTAAAAATTTGAGAACTTTTCTTTGAAATGCTCTGGCATGCTTACAAGCAGAGACTTGAAACTTGGCACATTAAAACCTTTGAAAAATTGCAGATGGTACATGCTCAGAGACTTTTTGCTAAAATCTCTGAAGATTCCATCCCACCGAACCTCTCTAGACTCACACCTCTCCTACTAGTCAGCAAACTGTGCGTGCTCCATCCCCACGGAGCAACTGAGCATGCTTTGTCTGCTCACAGCTCCTGTGTGTGACTGGACTGCACATGTGCCATCCACATTCAACAGAGGGGCCAGGAATTAAATAGGCATGAACTATACTCTCACTCCAGAGCTGGTTTCTCTAGGTTGGTTTAGAAGAACAACAGGAAGAAACTGGCACCGCGGCCAATGAACCTGTGGCTAGACTGAGAATGCCTGTCAATGCAGCATCTTTCACTAATCCCACTGGAAGAGACATGTGGTAATGTTACATTGCTCTGTTAAATAAGGGGATTGGATATCCTAACTGGGAGCTATATGACCTTTGGCCTCTTAGATCCCCTGAACCCACATGACTAGACTGGAAAATATTACAAGCTAAATACGCACGTACAATACATACATATTTATACGCACTAAATATTGCATCTCAGCACAACTGCCTTTATGCACTGCCATTGCAGCAAAGTAATTCCACACTCAGGCTGTCTCTCAGAAGTCACCATAGAACCCATTATATCTGCATCATCTGTCACATAAGTCAAGTTTGTTTTACATTCAGGCAATGTGTCTCAAGACTTCATGACATTCTGGAAAGCAGAAGCCACCACCACATTATTAAATTTAAAGTTAAAATAAGAAGTGCAGAAGCATTATGCTTCAGGAAGGCAAATATTAATAGGAAGCTAGATTTACTGAATGCAATCAAATAGAATGATATGTAGGTGCTTCAAGGGGAAATGAAGGGTTTTTTCAAATGGAAAATATGGTATGTACAAAAGGTTTGTTGGCATCTTCCTTGTCATTCTCGATCAGACTAATTCCCCTCCCATTTGTGAGCAACTACAGCAACTGCTTATTTGGAAAAGTAATACTAGGAAGGAATGTCATGTATTTTAACTTGCCTTCTTTTAATGCATTTTAGCAGCTGGAAATAAGGAGGAAAGCCAGCACCAATACCCCCATTCAGGAAAGCACTTAAACATATGCTTAAATCCATTTCCTGTGTGGCAAAGAACTTCAGCACATACTTAATTACTATGAAAGTCAATGGGACTTAAAGCTCATGCTTAATTGGAAGCACATGATAAGTGTTCTCCTGAATAGGTATGTTTGCTAAAAAGTCTGCCCAAGTGACCAATCAGGTTTCTATCGCCAAGAAGTAGGAGTTCCACACACACCACTAGTAATAGTTCTAAAACCACAGTTTAAGAACCAAGGATGAATGTCATTTAGTAATTAAAGACTATCCTGCAATGGGAACCCATGGGCAAAGAATCTTTCAGGTTTGGGGCTTAATATTGTAACACAGAAAATAATAAGAAAAACAGTAGCAAACATGAATAAGAAAGT
The DNA here is from genome assembly GCF_020497125.1 of Mauremys mutica. Lineage (NCBI taxonomy): Eukaryota > Metazoa > Chordata > Testudines > Geoemydidae > Mauremys > Mauremys mutica. The sequence continues at coordinate 28,044,248 of NC_059081.1, read as the reverse complement.
GCATATCATAAAATTTATGAAAAAGTAGTTTATTAAAGAACAAAACTATCAAAACTATATGGATGCCATTATAGATGCACAAAATTGATTTTATGGATTCTGATTTCTATGGGTCATCTCAGGAAAAAAACAAGGTATTCTTTAAGAGATGCTTCTCCAGCATTCCTCATGTATATAAATGGGTTAAAAGTGTTAGCTTATAATAAAGGATTACAGAAATAAAGGAGACATTGAACACACCTGTATAAAACTGTAAACTCAAAAGCATAAAGGAACAAATTAATACGGAAAACATTAAAAAATATATAGGAGTAATAGATAAATCATAGAAGTTAGACAAGTAGCCAATCAATTACAGTAGGCTACCTAGTCCAGGATTGCTGTCTGCTGTATATTTTTCTAGGGTGTTTTTTTTCCAGTGTAGTTTTAAAGTTATATTTTCAGAATAGTGCATGCCCATAATTTGGGTGCAATTTTGCATGTGTGACTATCAACATGTTTAATTCGATATTTACACACACAATCAACATGGCAGTGACTGAACGTGTACTTATGTACACAATTTGAAAATCTAGCTCAGAGATATCCAGGGTCAGGCTTCCACTATTTCACTTGAAATAATAATCCACAATCTGTTAGCTCTTCCTCATTCAAATTTTTCCTGCCATTGTTAACCTACCATTTCTCTTCTGAATTTGATCCCATGTATCCAACTTCATGCTCTTATGCCTTTCCTTCCCCTGCCCTTACATACACACACACACACTTTTGTGGTTATTACTTCATTATTTTACCCCTCCCTAATCAATCACTCTCTTCAGATCCTTAATCTTTTTCGGCTGCTCTTCTCCAAATTCCTTCTAGCATGCTTATATCTTGCTCATAATGAGAATTGAATGCCAGTCCATCATTGGATTTATGCTAACCTTCTGAGGAAATTGAGAGCACATATGACTCTTGGTATACTAGGATGATTTTCTTTAAAATGTAAGTACTCCAGACATTTGCAATTTGTAATTGTGATATATATTTTACTTGAATTAAAATATGTATTCCTTTAAAATATGTATTTTCAAAACTTATGCTGTTATTTATTGTTGTGTATCTCGCAGCATTTCAATTGTGAAAATTGTAATTATTGGGAACTGTAATACAGCCTTCATACAATGGGTGCCCAATTTTTGAATTAGTAAAATGCAGTACTAAACTTTTGACCCCCAAATATATCAAGGGGGAAAAGGGTTACCAATAGAAAGGTATAGAAGTCAAAAGGTAGGAGAGGACAACAAAATTCCAGATAGGAAATCAAAGAAAATTAAAAATGTTATTGAAATGCACAAAAACTGCAGACAGAAAGCCACAGTGACAGAATGGCCCTTAAAGAAAAAGGGTAATAAATCACTGACAGGTGAAACTGATGTCACTCAGAATCCATTTTTAGAAGTTTATACAGCATCCTGACCATTTTAAAAAAAAAACAACAACTCTCTACTGGACTGAAACTTGGCAAACCACAACTCAGCCAAAGAGAAGATCTGCCAGGAGGAATTCACTGGGGAAAGATAAGAATTTTTTTTAAGTTAATTTAGGATTTTAGAAGAGCCAATTCGAGGATTCTATATGTTGCATTATAATTATTATCCCCATTTGACGGTTAATTACCAGGATTCCCACTGGACCAGGTATAATAGTCTGGAAGCAAAATCTAATTATTTAGTCAGTGACCTCTGTTTGTTGTAAACACTTATGGATTCCAGCTACAGCAATACATCACAATTCCCTTTCAAGTGACTTTTGAATGCTTATTTGACCCCCCATCTTCAAAAGTACACCTAGTAAAGATTTCAATTTTGCCTTCCAGACAGTGTTGGAGTGGTTCAATATTTTCCACAAATCATATAAGAACATTCTAATACCTTGCTGAATAGCATCTTACTCTAGAGATGGTTTCTCCAATTTCAGTGGGACAATTTATGGAATAATATACTCTCCAGTGTGACTATAGGGATCAGAATCTGGACCATATTATTAAAGAACTATTTCACTACTATCAAAATAGAACGGTATTTCTAACAGTTACTTAAAATTTTCTATTTCAGGTTTGGGGGGTTTGATTTGGTATTTTTAAGGATTCTTTCCAAAAGCTTTGGGATAGATCTTAGAAAGCTCTGTTTGAGAATGTTTAATTAAGCTAGCTGTTTTGAGAAAAAAAAGTTACACACACTCAGTGTCCCATAATGTAATAGATTATATGGCAGTTTAATGTAGCATGGTATAATTGCTTGTGACAAAGTGCTTCCATGTGTCAGCATGCACTGCAGCTTCCCAGGACAATTGATTTTAGAGAGAGAGAATGAAACTGATTTTATGTAACAGCAGGATACGATGGTATTTTCTACCCTATTCTAACCTCTCACCAAACTCTCTTCACTCTTTTAAGTAGTCATTTTATCATAAAGGAACGTCAAGACCTTCCTTTATTATGTCAGTGTTTTGTATTGTCACAAAGCAGCTATCGATGACCCTCATGACAGGAATATGGCATCACTTTATACTAAAGGAAATACGTTGATTTTTTCCTCTTGCTTGCCTTCGAGTTGCACAGAAAATCCATTAGGTTTCAATGCAGCTGCAGGGCAATCATTTTTTTTCCAGAGCACTCTGTGCTGTTATCAAATTGCTGTGAACCATACTTGCTTCACTTTGACAATTTTCTAACCATTGTTAATGTTTATTATTAAAAACTAAGCGATTATACACTAAATATTTTGTGGTGCTGGTATGGTTTGAACAAAGCCCTAAAGCCTCGGTGGCCTGCACATTCTCAGCCTACTCATGATCCCTGTTTTTAAAGTTGTGTTGAGCTGACTGAACAGAATTTGGAGACAACCTATTGCTCCACACCCTGCTCCCTCTCCCACACCCAGATATACTTATGCAGTCACTGAAGACTTGCTTTGCTATTAACCATACATGGCATGTGATTACCACTTATGTTGTCAGGGGACTCAGTGAATCTGACATCCACAGGGAAGAGGGGAAAGTGCTTCCTAAGGCTCATTGGCTGAAAGCCAGGTGCAGCTTAGCTAAAGAAATGCCTTAAACACCAAAATCCCGCCAGGGTTAGAGAGACAGATACAGAGGCAACACGTGGGGGGGAGGGGATTTGGGGTCATGTGCCCCCCCCTAGATATGTTGCTTGGATTGTACTGAGCAAACCCACATGGACTGAGCATGCTCAGTAATACTGCTGAAGCTGGCTGCCCTCTCTCTGCCCCCTCCCCCCCATCAGCAGGCATGGGTCACCCATCAATACATTACTACTAAAATTCTGCAATAGCCTTAAATAGCCCCTGGTAGAGGTCAGCCATGCTGTCTGTTTCTGGACCAGATTCTACTACTCATTGTGAGTAAAGACATCAGAATCTGGCCCAGAGATAGGTAGATGGAATGACTGACTTCCCCAGAAGCTGGTTCCTATCTATTGCAGAGTTTGAGTACATTGTATTTGTCTCTATATTCCCAGAGGAACAGTTTTTAAACTTTCAAAAACTAAGTGAGTAGGCTGCTTAGTGTCAAGTACTCTAATAGAGGCTAGCTTTTTTCAGGAAGTGAGAGATGCTAATTATTAATTATTATTATTATGTTCAATAAGGAGAGGCAGATGGCTCCTGCCCTGCAGGTTGAAGTCCCCTGAATAGCATTCCTGACAGCCCTTGTTTCTTCATGGAAAGAGGATTTTTTAAGTGGAGAGAATTTAACCTTGTTTCTCACATCTTTCTTGTGTGCAGTCTGATCATTCCAGGCTGCTTAACCCTTAATGTCCTTCACACAACTGCTAGTTTCCATTTTTTCCACTGATAAGAGAAAATGGCTCTGGGCTAGATTCTGTGGGACAAATTCTCTTCTCACTTAGGCCATGTTTACACTAGAGCAGTGGTCCCCAACGTAGTGCCCGCGGGCACCATGGCGCCCGCTGGGGCATTTATGTGTGCCCGCCTAGTGCCCAGCAGGGGAGAGAAGCCACAGCCCCACACCTGCTGGGGACAGAGAACTCTGGGCAGGCACGAGGCTGTGGCTTCTCTCTGGTTTCTCCGGGGCTGCAGACTGCGGGCGCCGGTGTTCTCTGTCCCTGGCAGGCATGGGGCCGCAGCTTAAGCTGGAGAGAAGCCGCAGCCCCGCGCCTGCTGGGGACAGAGTACTCCGGGGCTGCAGGCTGCGGGCGCCAGTGTTCTCTGTCCTCCCCGCTTCTCTCCAGCTTCTCTCTGCACTGCCCAGAACTGGCGCCAAAAAAACCCAAAAAACAAAAACAAAATGCTCTGAATGCAGAATGGACGGAATGCTGCCCCGGAGCATGTGCTGCCCCAGGCACATGCTTGCTCCACTGGTGTCTGGAGCCGGCCCTGTATGTGAGTAATTGTTGGCGCCCGCCACACTCTTCTGAAAACATGAATGTGCTACTGGCCACAAAAAGGTTGGGGACTACTGCCCTAAAGGATGTGAAATGCTTACATATAAATCAAAGAATGTAAGGACTGTGTTCACTAAATTAAGAGGAACTATAAGGCTTTTTTTTCCTCCTTTCTAAAAGACTGTTGCACTATAGAAGTGGTATGAATGGTGTAGCACCAGAAGGAAAGGGGAATACTGAAAAATAAGCACTAATCAGGATATAACTTTGAAATATGATAATAAATTGCATTAAAAAGGGGAAAATTCCAGTCAATAGTCTGGGCTAATACTGAAATACAATCCTGGAAATGAATCAAACATAAAAAGCCTCTGATAAGAAAAGGACCAAAGAAATGTGTTATCCATTAAGTGGTATTGGTGTGTATAAACAGAAGGAGCAGAAAAATGAGAGCACTGAAATCTGAGTGCTCAGTTGGCAAGAGTCCAAGAGAAAGGAGGGCGGCCACCTTCCAAGCCAACCCCAAAACAGGGTATATAAACAAAGATCACCATGCAGGACTCAAGAGTTGAGCAAACCCACAAAGAAGCTGCAGAATCCAGAAGTGCTTGGGCAGGCCACATGGAAAGATTCTCCCATATCGCAGGATTACAGGACGAAGAAGTGGTAAGTTTTTATTTCATAGACTATTTCCTTTCTTGAATATAAATAACAAAGCAATCTTGATGAGTCTATATGCTTTTTAGTGAGACCATATTTTGGATTCTAACTAACTAGTGCTACATGTATGTTTCTCCTTTATAAGCCCACACAACCTGACACAAACAACAACTTTAGGCAATTGTTCTTGATATTTAAAACTTGTCTCTTTTATACCAAATGATTCAAATAGCAAAGGTTGCATTTTTAAAAGTGCCTTAAGACATGTGCCTTCTTACTCCTTGGAAAATTACTGCAAGTGTACTAAAGAATTGATAACTGATAAGTAAATGCAATGAGAGAGCTTGGTGACTTTTCTATTCCCCGGTGGTCCCTAACACTGGTCTACGTTAATTGCTTACAAGACTGCATGTGTACTTCGTGTTCATTACACAGGGCGGGCTCCAGGTTTTCTGCCACCCCAAGCGGAAAAAAAAAAAAAGCCACAGCAGAGCAATCGCACCGCTCCACTCTTCAGCGGCGGGTCCTTCGCTCGGAGAGGGACTGAGGGACCCACCGCCGAATTATCGCCAAAGACCCAGACATGCCGCCCCAATAGCAGCCGGAGTGCCGCCCTTCCGTATTGGCCGCCCAAGCACCTGCTTCTTTAGCTGGTGCCTGGAGCCAGCCCTGTCATTACATGCCTACAACATTTGTTGATTGTATGCTTATGTGGTTCTTGGAGAATTAATAAACTGTTGATCAATTAAGAATAACAAAAAAGTGTCCTCAGCCAAGAAATACAGTTCAGGGTAAAAGGAGACCCAAAAAGAACCTACTGCTAAAATGAGTAAGTTAGTGCTCCCTGGACTCAATAAAAAGGGGCTATCCTAATTCAATTCCATCCCAATATTGACTGTAACATTTAAATTGGCAAACTTTTAACTTTAAAATCTAACTGGCACCTCAGCAAATCCATAAAATTGACGCCATCTCACACTTATACTGTTTAGTCCCTCCTTATTTTCTAAGAGGTGACTGAGAAGGCCTGGACCATGATCTAATGGACTTGATTGTGCTGAGTGTGTCACTCACAGTTAAAAGGGATTGGACCTTTTCATTGGGTGGCTCACAGCTATAGACCTCCCTTTCATCAAATATCAGAACCCCCTTTAAAAGCAGGATCAGTATGTCACAACATTAAAGAGAACCATACTATCCTTAGCAGGAGGATATCGCCATGCAAAGACTTCTGGGGCTAAATTCCCAAAGAGATTTATGCGCTCCAATACTCAACTTTGCAATGCCTAACTTTTAGGTGCCTTGCCGCCCAGCGGAATTCACAACCCCAAGTTAAGCACCCAAGCTCTTTCTACAATGCATAGCGAGAATTAGGGGCCTAAGAGTGGGATCCACTATCCTTGCTGAATTGCAAGTTATAAATCAAGCAAAAGATTCCCAAGATTTTCACTTGAAAATAAATTATGGATAATGGATCAAAAGATAAGTGAGGATTCCTGACAGAGTAAAAAAAAAAAAAAAAAATCACAAAAAGGACCATCCGGTTTTATTACTGATAAACCTGTATTCTCTCACATCATTTCAGATAGATTAGCTTCATAAAACATACCATCAGCCTTCGAGTAAGAAAGCATAATATCAGATGAATCATCAGTACCCTGATACAAATCTTTTTAAAAATCTTTTCAGTTGTCCTGCACTTCTAATGCCAGCAGAAATTAGTCATCTAATACCTTTCTGGCTACTCTTTTCCAGATAATTACCTATATTGCCAGTTCACTACATTTTAACCCATTCTTTAGTGAAGAAAACTAATAGCAATTAAATGTAGGCCAAAAAGACACGGCATTCTTGGCAGAGCACTATTTGTAAAATAGAGAATTAGCTCTCTAGAGCTTTAATCACTCTCATTATTCTTTCTTTTTATTGTATATGCGTCAGAGAAAATGAGCTCTCAATTCTCATAGGAGAATTCGTAGGTTGTTTGGCTTTGATGCAATTAAACAATATTTGTAGGCTACTGTTATTGTTTGTATTACAGTTGTGGTGACTTGCTCCAACCACGCTGACCCATTGTGCCAGGTGTTTTCTATTTACAGATATAGAATAAAGATAGACCCTGCCTCCAAAAAGCTCACATGCTTTAATATAAGTATTTGTCCAGGGCTGACCTTACCATGAGGCGAACTGAGGCAGCCGCCTCACGTGCCAGACTGTGTGTGAGGGGGGTGTGGGGGGTGCCACTAGAACCCAGAGTGTAGAAAATTGTGTCTGCTGCTGGTGCATATGTATTCTCTCTGCTCTAGATGCACAGAGATGGTGGAATGCTGCGCTGGAGGAAGGAGGGCACAAGAGACATAACAGGCAGGCAGGCGAAAAGGTGAGAGGGAATAACAGAAAGCAGCAGGAGCTGTAGGGAGAGAAGAGGAGAAGGAGGAGGAGCCTCTTATGTACCTCTCTAGCACCCCCAGGAGCCTGGACTGATTAACACCAGCTTCTCAGGGAGCTTCCTGTTTCCTGAACCCACTTGAGGAGACCAGGCCATATCTGAAGTAGTAGGAGCCAGTTAGGCCCTTAAGACGCTGATATCTTCCCTCACTCAGGCCCTGCTACCAACCTGCTTATTTGTCCCCTTCTACTGAGTTTTGAGAGCCACTGTAGCTGGCACAGAACAACAGTCATGAGTGAAAGAAGAAAATGCCCCTCTGGGGCAGCATTCAGAAAAAGAAAGAAAGCAAATGAAGCTTTTCTATCTAAGCAGGAAGGAGCTCTCCTCAGATACAGACACAAATGTTCACGGTGAGCCTTCCGGCCCCAGTGAGGGAGTGAGTGGTGAGGAGATGCCCGATCTTCTAGTTAGTCAGAGTGTGGGTGACCTGGCAGCTACTGCCAGCATCTATATCTCCATCTCAAATGGATGTAACTATGCACATTCCTGAAGAAAAGTGTAGATCAGAGAAGAGTGAGGTGGAGGCGCAAGAAACAGCTGCTGCTGAGTTTAGTTCCTTAAGTCTAGATGATCCAGGACTGTGGACTCACTTGAGCACTAGCCTGAGGGACTTCCTTGTACTGCATGGGCCACAGCAAGTGAAAAACTTCATGTTCCCCAAAAGACAATGAAAATTGAAGTTTCCATCCAACACATTACTGGTGTGAAATCCCCAATGATGACAAAGTGGAGAGGCCATGGCTTATGTACTCAAAAACCCAGAATGCTGCATACTGTTTTTGTTGCAAACTCTTCCAGTCTAATATTCCAGCCACATTGGGTTCTACAGGAAGAAAGGACTGGAAAAATCTGGCTAGAAATCTGGCATGCCATGAGAAGGCAAAAAATCATCAGAGAGCATTCTATAGGTGGAACCAGCTTGAGATGAGACTAAGGTTAAAGGCCACCATAGATGATCAGCATCAAGAGAAGATTACATCAGAGTCTCTTTACTAGCAAAATGTTCTAAAAAGGCTCATTGCCATTGTGAGAATACTTGCTACCCAAAATCTAGCACTGCGTGGCACTTCAGATCAGCTGTATGTGCCAAGCAATGGAAGCTTCCTTAAAATTGGGGAGCTGATGGCTGAGTTTGATGGTGTACTCCAGGAGCATCTAAGAAGAGCCAAGACCCAAGAAGTGTGCACACAGCACTACCTTGGAAAAACAATTCAAAATGAGATCATACAGTTACTCGCAACAAAAGTCAAACAAAAGATTGTGGCTGATCTGAAGTCAGCAAGATATTACTCTGTTATTCTGGACTGCACACCTGACATCAGCCATACGGAACAAATTACTTTAATGTTACAAAATGCAAAAACAACAGAACCTAGTGAAAATGTCCCTGCAATGGTGACTATCAGAGAGCATTTTCTAGAATTTATTGACATTGATGATACTACAGGAGCTGGTATGACAAATGTGCTTCTTAAAAAGCTGGAAGATACAGGAATTGCGATAGCTGACATGAGAGGTCAGGGCTATGATAATGGTGCTAACATGAGAGGAAAGAAGAGAGGAATGGAGACACGGATCCGAAACTTAAACCCTCATGCAGTTCTCATTCATTGAACTTGGTGGTCAGTGATACAGCATCAGCTTCTAGTGAGGCTGCTGAATTTTTTAATGTAATTCAAAGCATCTATGTATTTTTCTCTCCATCAACTCATCGATGGCAAATTTTGAAGCAACATCTGAGAACATCCTATCTGACACTGAAACCGCTGAGTACCACATGATGGGAAAGTCGAGTGGAGGCGATACTAAACTGGGAGAAGTGGTTGATACGCTGGAGGGTAGGGCTAGGATACAGAGGGACCTAGACAAATTAGAGGATTGGGCCAAAAGAAATATGATGAGGTTCAACAAGGACAAATGCAGAGTCCTGCACTTAGGACGGAAGAATCCCATGCACTGCTACAGACTAGGGACCGAATGGCTGGGCAGCAGTTCTGCAGAAAAGGACCTAGGGGTTACGGTGGATGAAAAGGTGAATATGAGTCAACAGTGTGCCCTTGTTGCCAAGAAGGCTAATGGCATTTTGGGTTGTATAAGTAGGGGCATTTCCAGCAGATCAAGGGATGTGATCATTCCCCTCTACTCAGCACTGGTGAGGCCTCATTTGGAGTACTGTGTCCAGTTTTGGGCCCCACACTACAAGAAGGATGTGGATAAATTGGAGAGAGTCCAGCGGAGGGCAACAAAAATGATTAGGGGGCTGGAGCACATGACTTATGAGGAGAGGCTGAGGAAACTGGGATTGTTTAGTCTGCAGAAGAGAAGAATGAGGGGGGATTTGATAGTTGCTTTCAACTACCTGAAAGGGGGCTCCAAAGAGGATGGATCTAGACTGTTCTCAGTGGTAGAAGATGACAGAACAAGGAGTAATGGTCTCAAGTTGCAGAGGGGGAGGTTTAGGTTGGATATTAGGAAAAACTTTTTCACTAGTAGGGTGGTGAAGAACTGGAATGGGTTACCTAGGGAGGTAGTGGAATCTCCTTCCTTAGAGGTTTTTAAGGTCAGGCTTGACAAAGCCCTGGCTGGGATGATTTAGTTGGGTTTGGTCCTGCTTTGAGCAGGGGGTTGGACTAGATGACCTCCTGAGGTCCCTTCCAACCCTGAGATTCTATGATTCTATGATAAAGTCAAACACACACAAAATTGGGAAGATAGATGATGCCATAGTTGCCATTATGGAGGATAACGCTATGATAGGAACTGTTCGTGGGAGAACAGTGGCAGAGGGAAATGGAATCACCAGAAACATACAGAACTTCAAATTTCTGTGTGGCTTAGTGTTGTGGCATGACATACTGTTTGAAATAAATGTAAGCAAGAGACTCCAAGGTGTTGACCTTGATATATCTGGAGCAATGGAACAACTGGACAAAGCAAAGTCACACCTACAGTCTTACTGGTCAGATGTGGTATTTCAAAACATTCTGAAGAGTGCACAGAAGTTGGCAGAGGAACTTCACACTGAAGCTATTTTCCCACCCATTCAAGAGTACAAGAGTCACCGAAGAAGACGACATTTTGATTACGGGGCATGGGATAATCCCTTAAGACAGGGGTCCCCAACCCCCGGTCCGCGGCCCGGTACCGGTCCATGGCCTCTTACAAACCGGGCCGCGAACCGACCCAGTGGACCTCCCGCAGGCGTGCCTGCGGGAGGTCTACCCGAGCCGCGGGACGAGCGCTCCCTCCGCAGTCATGCCTGCGAGAGGTCCGCTGCTCCCGGGGCTCCGGTGGACCTCCCGCAGGCATGACTGCGGACGGTTCGCTGGTCGCGCGGCTCAGCTGGACCGCCCGCAGGCACGCCTGCGGGAGGTCCACCGGCTCCGGTTGAGCTGCCGCAGGCATGCCTGCGGGCGGTCCAGCTGAGCCGCGCGACCAGCGAACCGTCCGCAGGCGTGCCTGCGGCAGCTCAACCGGAGCCGGTGGACCGCCCGCAGGGACGCCTGCGGGAGGTCTACCCGAGCCGCGGGACGAGCGCTCCCTCCGCAGGCATGACCAGTCCCTGGTCCTGAAAAGGTTGGGGACCCCTGCCTTAAGAGACCCCAAACAACAATTCAAAGCTGAATTCTTTAACCAGGTGCTAGATTGTGCAATACAGTCAGTTTAAGAACATTTCATGCAGCTCAAGGAACACAGCTGTATATTTGGGATGTTGTATGATATTCCAAAACTCCTCACTATACCTGAAGAAGACCCATACCAGCAATGCAGGGCACTAGAGAGAGTGTTGACATGTGCGATATTGATGCGAGTGATTTCGATGATTAAATGAAAGCCCTTTCAAGATATATTTCAGCAAGATCAACTCCAAAGGCTGTTCTGAAATATATGTGCACAAGTAAGATGACCATCCTCTTTCCAAATGCTTTTGTTGCTCTGCGCATATTTCTAAACACTTCCTGTAACAGTTGCCAGTGGAGAAAGCAGTTTCTCCAAGCTGAAGTTAATAAAAAATACATCTATGCTCCACAATGACACAGGAAAGGCCGGTCAGCCTTGCAACCATCTCAATAGAGCATGAGCTGGTCCAGACTGTGGACCTTAAGCAGGAAGCAGTTCAAATCTTTGCAACCAAGAAGGCATGGAAAGCACCACTTTGATTATTCAAAAAGATAAAAATGCCAGTGTTTACTATGCAGACAAGAAAAATTACAGTTGCTGTTCAGGCATTTGAAAGTTAAATGTTACTTACAATTTTTGAACAAGGCATTTTAAGTAGTTAGTTCTCCTTTATTGGGGTCAGTGTCAAAGCAGTACCATGAGAGGAGTAGAACAGGAAGACGGCAGAATTGAGACCTTTCAAAGTTTTGGCCCAAACGAGGGGGCATGGGGACGTCATTTGAGCTCCCCACCTCAGGTGCCAAAATGTTGTGGGCCGGCCCTGTATTTGTCCCTTCTTCCTACCTCAGTATCCACCCTTCATACAAGCATCTCCCCTTGGTAGCAGAATTCTGGGACCTTGCAGGTAGTCTCCTCAGTGGACGGGGGGAAGGGGGAAATCAGTAACAGAATCTGGGTATAATTCTAAGTGTAGCTGGCTTTACTTACACACATGCATTGGTCCTAAAAAAAAGCAGTGACAAACAGTGCAAAGGCAACCCCTCTGCAAGGAATCTCAGCCTACATACCAATGCTTAGTTCCCAGGAAGGCACTCTGTCCCACGAATTACCAATCAATATCCAATAAAGTAGAGAGTAAACTCCACTCTACCACAGCTTCTCTCCAATGACAACTGCACAATGCACCTTAAAACAACATAGCACTTCTTCACAGACTAAAAACTTGTTTGCATACTTAGACCCACCTCAGTAAAACTAGGTGTAACTCCATCTGATGACCCCTGCCATAAGGATGATATTTTGTCTGTTGACATAATTTAAGTAAACCACAGTCCGTTTATTTTTGTTCTTGATTTACAGTTGAATATTCTCACTCTTGATCCGGCAAGCACACATGACATAAGGAACTAATTTAAAAAGAAGTCAGAACATTCTTTGTTTCTTCTGTCTACAATATTCTTCCACTCCCCATGATGTAGAATGCCATCTACAATGGCACCTAGCATTCACGTTGTAGAACAGCAGTTCCCACACACATGAACTCTGCCAGTGATAATTTATTCCATCGAACTGCCTGTTAGTCTCACTTCCCATGCACAACACAGTTAAACTCCACAGAACTTACTCTGACTATTGTTACTATTCCTAGGCTTGTTTGATTACCCAAACCAAAGGGACAATACTTTAAGGAACAAAGCTTTTTAAGCTGTCCATCTAAAATAATGCGCTGTAATGCCATTGACGGTGCTCAGCAGTAAAGTACATTTACAAGCACAGTATTAATTTGCTAATCCACTTTAATTTTTTTTCCCTCTTCTGAATAACTCTGGCTATATAATCTCATTTCTTCTAATTCCAATTGACCCTGCTGCTTAGTACTAATAATCTATGAAAATTGAATCTAGCAATCATTCTGACTGTTAATTAACTTTAAAGAGCTAATTAGCTTTTTTTAAAAAAAAAAAAAAGAGTCAATTTGTATATTAGCATTTATTTATGTTTAAACCAATCTTGGTGGTATTAATACATATTCTAATCACAAATTCTCCAAGTGCCACAACTAGGCAGCTCCTAAACAATCACATTTCTTATTAGAAGGATGGTTTACTACCAATATTTAACCAAATTTTCATGTCACATTTCTGAGAGGCAATAATGCAAGTGTTATGTGATCTTAATGATAAGATACCAAAAAAAAAAAAAAAAGACAACCTTACAATTATGCACATTAGGATAGAGATTTAAAATGAGGCTTACCAATTTGGCAAAACAGAAAAGAAAAAAAAAAAGATACATTATTTTGTCATTCACATCTTTTTCCCTTGACTCACAAACATTTTAACTTATTATTTTCTATTTCTTAGCTTAGCTTTAAATTGCGTGGACAGTGTGGTGAACACGTAGGCTTTGGGGATTAGATCCACAAAGAGATTTATAGTGCTGTAGTGCTTGTATTCATTAGGCCAGAGAGCTTGAGAATTATTCTACAGTCCAGTGGTTAGAGCATTCAGCTGAGATGTGGAAGACCCATGGCCCATTCTTCAGCTTCAATGCATAACTAATTATACCTAGTGGAACTATTTCAACAGAAGAGACAGATTTGCCTAGAGTATGCGATTGCCCAGTGGTTAGGGTACTCTCTTGGGAGGGTGAGATGCAAGTTCTCTTCCTGACATGGACAAATGATGTGAGGGAAATTGAACCCCAGTGTATTTTATCATGGAAGAGTCCCTTAACCATTGGGCTAAAAGTTATAAAGGGGCTGCCACCAGCTCCTCCATATTGTGTGTGGCTTGGTGTGTTCCATGCTCAGAGTGTCTACAGGATCAGACCCCACAGGCGAGATAGGTAGAGGAATGGCAAGTGTGAGGAGCCTGCTGGGACTTGGTCATGAGCTAGATTCCAGGCCACTTGGCTGCGTGCATGCTTACTGGCAGATTTTTAGGCACCTAAGGGACTTTACCATCAGAAATTTAAGCACTGAGGGACATTAGGCACCTAGAGGAGAAGATGGAAGTTGAGTGGGGGTTTTAAGGATGTCAGTGGTGCCTAAATCGTGGAATTGGGCATCTAAAGTGGCAGTTAGGTGCTTAAGTCCTTTTGTGGATCTAGCCCTTAGATTTTTTTGGAGCTGAAGAACCACACAAATGCAATGCATTTTGGCAATGGGATGATGGTGAGGGTGTATGGCTGGTTGATTAATGTAACTACATTAATGCTGGTCTCAGAGAACTTCCTTCTCACCTTCTTTCCCAGGGATGGCATATGCAGATATAAGGATTATTTCAAGACAGAGAGTCAAAGGCATCTGAAGAAGGGAAAGCCCCAAAATAAAGGTTATTTAGAGTGACCATTTGTTCTGAGCCAGGTGTAGTACAAAGGATCCCTTCACTTCAGGGGCGGCTCTAGACATTTAGCCGCCCCAAGCACGGCAGCATGCCGCGGAGGGCGCTCTGCTGATCACCGGTCCCGTGGCTCCGGTGGACCTCCCGCAGGCATGCCGCCAAAGGCGGCCTGCCTGCCGCCCTCCCGGCGACCGGCAGAGCGCCCCCCGTGGCATGCTGCCCCAAGCACGCGCTTGGCGTGCTGGGGCCTGGAGCTGCCCCTGCTTCACTTAAGGGGAGATCTATGTATAGAATTAATAAAAATGGATAAAAGGAGACATCTCAACACTTGTAGCTTTAGTTCAAACTTGCATTTAAAAAACAGCCTCCCCTACTTAACAACAAGACTGTCAAGAAATGCTACTACAGTCCGTTTTCCTCTCTGAGTGACTCTAAAAATACTCATTTCCTATAGTCATTTCCAAATAGGATTTTAGCAAATTTTTAATGGAGATTCATGAGGTTTAGAGTCTTATTTTGGGGGTGGAGGGTGTTATGGTGGGGGGAAATAAGAAGAGGTCCTGGAACTTCTGAATAGTAAAATATTTTCTGTAAAAACCACATTGCATATCTAGGCAACGGTCTTTTGTTTAATGTAGAAACATTACATTAGCCTCATTAGAGCTGCAAAATTAACTTGAAATACTGTAGATGTGACAGGTTTATTGCTTGCCCATGGGATTTAGAACAAAGCAATAAATAGCAAGTCTGACCAAGGAAGTCTCTCTCATGTGAATTTCTGCATCTGATGAGCAGTAATATCTGACAAAACAGATTGCATGTTAACCTTTCCCTGCTATCTCCTTCGTGTAGGCAGGTTCATTAAGACTTACAGTACCTTGTCAGTTCTATCAATAGAAATCAGTCTCTTTTTGTGAGGTAGTGGAATGTTTAATGGTACACTCCTAATTTTCCCCAAACCAGTTTTAACAGGTACGATTTATGGTATATTTATGATTAAAAGTAAACTTTGTAATGAACAAGTTATATCCAGCTTCAGATTCACATTTCTCTTTGTGCTGCTTTTGAAACAAGAGCCCAGTCCCACCCTTGGTTCTCAAGAAGTTGGGAGTTTTGATGTTGACTTTGAGGGGTTAATCCCGCTGCCATTAGTGATCACAGTTTTAAAAAAAGTCAGGTTGAGTGATTTTCACATCTGATAGAAAAATAGCTACAACACATATAATTCAGACAATGCATTACTGTTTATTATAGTGCTAACTTGCTAGGCACTTTCCCAACTGATACAAAAACAAGATCCCTTCCCGGAAATGCTTACAATTTAACTATATAACATACACAACATGGAGTTAGGCACAGAGAGGGGACAACTAAAGAAATATGACTGAACTATAAGGTTACCACCTGATCTGTGTGTGTGCGCATGTGTGTGATTAACATGCATGTCTTTTGCAACAGGTTAAGTGGGATAGGCATGTGCATACTAAAAGTGCATAATCACGTTGGAGAAGTGAGTTTTCAGAAAGTTTTTGCAAGAAAGGCTGAAAACACGTTAGAATCAGAGAAAGGGTTACAGGAGACTAAGGTTGCATGAAGACAAGCATGGAAGGAGGAGAGGAAAAAGTTTTGTCATGTGACCTGGATGAAATGTAATTGATGAGGAAAGAGACAACAGCAGATACATAGATAGAAGTTAGGATGGAACCTTGATAACACAAAACAGAAATATGAACATGTTTCTGACAGTGAATGAAAGCTAGTGGAAAAAAATCTATATATGGAATTCATGTCCAGTATTATATAAAAGAATCCTGTGTAGTTGTACCTATGTCTGTCCCAGGATGTTAGAGAGACAAGGTGGGTGAGGTAATAGCTTTTATTGGACCAACTTCTGTTGGTGAGAGAGACAAGCTTTCAAACCACACAAAGCTCTTCCTCGGGGCTGGAAAAGGTACTCCCAGGGTCACAGCAAAATGCAAGGTGGAACAAATAGTTTACTATAATTAGTTTGCACATATAGCAAGGGACCATTCAAGGTAGAGTGGCCCATTAATGGCTTTGCAGTTATAGGTCAAAGAGAGAGGGTTAATTTGGTTACAGATTGTTGTAATAACCATAAATCTAGTCTCTCTGTTCAGTCCATGATTTTTAGTGTCCAGCAGAGAAATAATTTTAAACTCCCAGGCTAAATCTATAATATTTTCAGCCTGTGGACAGATAACTTAAAACTCCCTCGTAGATTTCCACCACAACTTCAACCACCACCCCCATCCTTCAAATTCTCTCTGGAACACTCCCACACTAGCATCAACTTCCTGGACACCACAACCAGCTTCAGCAGTGGAACCCTACAGACAACCATATACAAGAAACCCACAGATCACCACATGTACCTTCATAGATCCAGCAACCACCCCAAACACACCAAGCCCTGGTCTACACTTCAGAGTTAGGTAGACACAAGGCAGCTTGCATTGACTTCACTCTAAGCATCTACACTAAAATGTTGCTCCCCCCAATGTAGCTCGTCAGACACCTCTCCGTTGCTACAATGATCAACACCCCCACAACACATCTTTCAAGATCCATGGATCCTATACATGGTGAGAACATGTGGTATATATCTCATCCAGTGCACTAAATGCCCCAACAATAACTTTAATTTTAATAGGCAGCAGGTTTAAAACAAATTAAACGCAGCGCACAGTCAACTTGTGGAACTCCTTACCTGAGGAGGTTGTGAAGGCTAGGACTATAACAATGTTTAAAAGGGGACTGGATAAATTCATGGTGGCTAAGTCCATAAATGGCTATTAGCTAGGATGGGTAAGAATGGTGTCCCTAGCCTCTGTTCGTCAGAGGATGGAGATGGATGGCAGGAGAGAGATCACTTGATCATTGCCTGTTAGATTCACTCCCTCTGGGGCACCTGGCATTGGCCACTGTCGGTAGACAGATACTGGGCTAGATGGACCTTTGGTCTGACCCGGTACGGCCTTTCTTATGTTCTTATGTTATAACTAATTATGTGGGTGAAACTAGACAATCACTACGTGTACGTTCTTGAATGAACTCACACAGGAAAATGATAAAAGACAAAAACACCCTGTGGGTGAACTCTTTTCACAAAGCCATCACTATATCTGACCTCTCAGTCCTCATCCCCAAAGGAAACCTGCACAACACTTTCAAAAGACGAGCCTGGGAGCTTAAATTGATTAGTCTGCTAGACATTAAAAAAATCATGGACTGAAGAGACACATTGGATTTATGGCTTATTATGACACTTTGTAAGCTAGGAACCCCCTCTTTTTCTCCTGTGGCTGCAGAGGTGTTAATGGGACACACTACCTTAAATGGTTCCTTACAGTATATGCTAACTACTTTGCTGAACAATCTATTCCACCTTGCATTTTGCTGTGATGCTTGGCGTACCTTTCCCAAACCTGAAGAGCAGCTCTGTATAGCTCAAAAGCTTGTCTCTCTCACCAACAGAAGTTGGTCCAATAAAAGATATCCTCTCACCCGCTTTGTCTCTCTAATAAAGAATCCTCTTCCTTTTAATTTTGGACATCATTTAAAAACACAGTGAAGGAGCTCAGACCTGCAGATTTGTCATATTTGAGAATGTTATATTCTGGGGTAGCTTTCAGATGTACAAAAAACAAACCACTTACCCACTAATTTTAAAACCAAAATTAAACCATATGTAAAATCAATACATCAGTCTATAAGAGTTTTGTTTGAGTAAAGACTGCAAGATTTGGCTTGTTATTCCCAGAACTGGACTCTCATCATGAATGACCCATCTATGATGCCTATAAAAACCAACAGGAAGCATCATGTTGGCTTGGACTTTATGTAGAAACAAATGAGGAGGAAATGAAATTTGCCAAAATAAAAAGCACATTACTGGTAGAAATGAAACATGGGTTCTCTCATGTTTCTAAAAATGTATTACATTCAATAAAGTTTAAAAAAATTAGTACAGCATTTGACAGTCTCCGTCTAATAACAGAGAATCTTGTCAAGAATTTCTGAGAAAAATCAATATATACAATCAACATCTGAAAAGAAATAAAATTCAATGGGAACTCAAATTGGACCTCTGTTATGATAATTCCATT
Organism: Mauremys mutica; assembly: GCF_020497125.1. NCBI lineage: Eukaryota > Metazoa > Chordata > Testudines > Geoemydidae > Mauremys > Mauremys mutica. The sequence continues at coordinate 28,025,636 of NC_059081.1, read as the reverse complement.
TCCAGGAGTATAAATATCATATTGGAATAGATTGCCAAGAGACAAGTCAGCCAGAACACAGAATTTTTGTCTTTTGTGAGGCAAAACAGTTGTTCCCTAGCAAAATGTGTGCATCTAAAATGCAACCCTGACAGGCTTGATTATTCACTTACTTACATCAATGTGATTTGTAACTCTATTGGCATCCGTGGAGAAACAGGCCTGACAATCAGTTTGTGAACCTTAAGATGGTTCTGATCTGGAGAGTACAGAAAGCTTGATTTAAACAAAAACATGAAAAGAAAACAGCCTTGTTTTGAAAATGATGACCTTATCTCAAACTGCTGAGGTCACCACCAAACCATTTGTTTGTTGATGCTTCCCATGACATGATCTTGCATTTGGAACGTAAATACTTCAAAATAAAGAAATTTTCCTCAGATTAATCCTCAATTGATGTAGTTCAATACTTGTGCCACAATAGATTTACCTGAAGGAATAAGGAGAGCATCCAACCTTCCTGCATTTTTTTTAGATTTGTGAACAATTTGAAAAAAAAAAGTCACCTTTATACCACAAAAACACTCAGATTTGTACAATTTCTATACACAGCAGGATTCTTAGAACTGCACAGAACATATAAGAAAGCCATTTTCAAAGGTTAGCACCTAAACTGCACCTGCAAAATGTGCATAACTACTGTCACAAAGCAGTGCACACACACTGATTTTTTTTTAAACTATGCCAATGCACTTGTGTGCATTGAAAGGGTAAATCTTTGATCTGAATGCAATTGTCTGCCCATCCACAGGTTTTGCAAATAGTATAATGTGACAACCTTTGGCCGATTAGACCTAAATGTTGATTGGTCTAATTATGCAAATCCTGAGAATATCACTATTTCTTGTCCTTCAACACATAATAAATCAGGGTCTCAGAGCTCCTCTAGCAAGAAAAATATTTTTAGCTTTTGCCTGAAGAAGTCCAGTTAAAGTAATTTCAGATTAAATCAACTGTCTTCCCTTTGTCCAAGATATTTTATGTGGAAAAAAATATAACTGTTATCCATGAAAACTCTTTAGTCTGATAGCAAATCCTAATCCCACAAATCTATCAACTACCTAAAATTAGAAATGGATATTGGAATATAGAGGGGGTTTTCAGGTAACAAACATAATGGGCCAAATTCATCCCTGGAGTTATATCAGGAATTAGCTTAGTCCAACAACACTCTGGATAAGAATGTTTCCTTTTAGACTTGGGAAGATGCAGTGAGATTTACTCTTCATCAGAGGACTAGGCATGGGCTCTACATAAATCCCATTCAACAGGTGAGTCTCAGAGGTAAATTTCAGCCAAATGTAGCATATGAATTCGGAGATGAAGCCAGTTTTACAGGCACCTTTGTGAACATAGACTGTAGTGGCCCCCAAATTATTCAAAATACCTGAGAACAGCAGCACTGAAACACGAGGGCTGAAATGCTGGTCCCATTGAGGTCAATGGAGATTTTACCATTGACTTTGGTGGGGCTAGGATTTTACCTCAGATGTTACTCAGTGTCTTATCCCAATAGTCAAATATCCAACTTCATAGGGATGCCGTACCTCAGCTCCATCAAATTTTGTCTTAAGGCCTACAGGCACTTGGAAAACAGATGATAAAGTACACCATAGCAAATGACAGGTGATCTGCTTAAAAACTGAATGGAGCGAAAAAAAATCACATTTCTGATTTTTTTTAAATTTTGTAGTTACAAATAGCTGTTGAGGACTATAATTGAACAAGAGCAGAGAGAAAAATAGTTGTTTACTATACACTTGATCCAAAGTCCATTAAAGTCAATGGGGGTCTTTTCCTTGACTTCAGTGGCTTTTGGTTTGGGTTCTTTGCACATTTGACAGCACTTTGCTCAGTGTTACTGCTTCTCTTGTATAATCAGTGAGTTTCTTTGTTTGGGTGGGATTATTACAAAACAGCAACAGGGAGAAGAAAAAACCCACTTTTAGAATAAAGAACAGGAGTACTTGTGGCACCTTAGAGACTAACAAGTACTCCTGTTCTTTTTGCGGATACAGACCAACACGGCTGCTACTCTGAAACTTTTAGAATAAGAAAATGTGATTGTAAAACTACAAAAATTATCCTGGGGATTCAGGGGCAGCTGTTATACTTGAAAATATATATATATATTTAAGTTTCTATATTTAATATCCCTGGTACCTTTTATTTGGCAGTGTTGTGTTTTGTTTGTTTTAAGATTAAATTTAAACAGATATTGTATTAAAACATGAAAGTTTCCTTTTATAGATTCATAGATTTTTTTAAGACCAGGATGGACCATTATGATCATCTGGTCTGATTTTCTGCATACCTCAGGCTGTAGAACCTCACTCAGTAATTTCTGGATCAAGAGCGTAATTTCTGTTTGAGTTACAGCATAGCTTTTAGAAATATAGCTAGTCTTAATTTAAAGACTTCAGGTGATGGAGAATCTTCCAAACCCCTAGCAAATGTTGTTTCAATAGTTAATTACCCTCACTGTTAAAAATTTACACCTTATTTCTCACCTGAATTTGCCCATTTTCTACTTCCAATCATTGGAACTCATTATACACCTTTTTCTGCTAGATTACAGAGCCCTCTGCTATACTTTAGATTAATATTAACTTTATACAGGAATTAGGTTTCCAGCTCTTTTTTTAAAAAAATATTGCCATCTAAATTAAAATAAGTATAAAAGGTATTTCTTTAATTAGTGGAACTAGCTGGTAAGCAAAAGCTTACCATCTTATTAGCAGAACAAGTGGCACGAAACAAATTAATGATTTTTTTAACTATAAAGTTGAGAGCTAATCTTAGAATGGACCTATTTAGTCTTATTATAGCAATGGCATTTGAACTGGAATGTACTTTATGAAGATTTTGAAAAATATTCAGGTTCCCTCCCTCCCTCCATTTTCAGCCTTTTTTAATTAAAAGCCAACTGTGATTATTTATTCTAGCTAATTAGGCTTGATTTAAATAGATATGACAATTAGCTGAGTAGGAATGAATCAGATATTCAATTCCATGAAAATGTTCTCATACTAAACTAAAGCGCTATTCAAGAGGCACAGAATACAACTGGCTGAACCAAAAGGGTTTAAGGACTCGGTTTCACTTGCTAACAAGATTTTTATGCTGTGTAGATCAATTAATATGCTGGATCAAATCCTGCTTACCTCCAGGTCAATGGCACTACTCATGAGTAAGGCAAGCAGAATTTGGCCCATTCACATTATAGGCATGATATATTAGGTAAATATAACTTCACTGACAGAGAGTTGACAGCTGTTGGGGAAAAACAAGAAGAGTTGAACTGCAACTTTTATAGTTCCATCAAAATTGTGGTATGACAAATCTGGAGAAATTAAACATTTCTACTGCTCTGTTATATGAGCACTTTTCTTAGAAAATCTCTGTTAAAGTGGTGCCATTTAACTATGAAAACTCAAGTTAATCAATCATATAAATGAGAATATGTCTGATCTCTTCTTTTGTTGAATGATTTACCAAAAGATGTGTTTCTTTAAAATATAGAATGGTATCTGCTCAAGAACCAAACTGAGCGCATCTTCAAGGGAGACCTGTGACCCATTCAGAAGTTTTAGTAACCCCTTTATGGTAGAAAAATGGATCCCAATCTCTCTCTCTCTCTCTCCTGTTTATCAGTGACATGTCTCAGTGTTCATTCTGATGACTTTTCTGTAAGATGTATGTGTGATGGGATGCCCGGGGTGCAGCCTGGGACTGTGGGACCTCTTCCCCCTTAACCCTCTCCAGTCTGGGCTGTCTCTCACAATGCCTTGCTAGCGACCAGCAGCAAGTCCCTCCAGGTGCTGTGATCACTCAGCACAACAGCATGTGGATACAGCTAGATTGCATGAATGCTCCCAGAGCCACTCATGAATCACACAGAGAAAGGCACCAGCCGAATCCCCCCGCCCCCCAGCTCCTAGCACAGTACCCCAGGAATATACAGTCTTCCACTGCTCAAGATGGGCAGTGCAAATTTATTAATTGGTTCACCACTTCATCAATGGAAAGTGGTTATACACCAGCCTTTGCAAACCTGAGCAGTTTGGCATACACTTCATACAAACTCACTGGTAAAGATAAACAGTAAAACAAATTTATTCACTACAAAAGGTAGATTTTAAGTTATTATAAGTGATAGGAAAAAGTCAGAGTTAGTTACCAAAATAAAATAAAATATAAGCACACAGTCAAAACTCTCACCCTATTAGACTGGGCAACATCTAGATTAAGCAGTTTCTCTCACCTCACTGGATATTGCAGTTCATATAGTATGCAGATTTCCGCCTTGAAACCTGGGTCAGTCTCCTCTGTTAGAGTCTTAACTCTTCTCAGGGCTTGGCTACACTTACAAATTTGCAGCGCTGCAGCAGGGTGTGAAAACACACCCTCTCCAGCGCTGCAAATTGCGGTGCTGCAAAGCGCCAGTGCGCTGTCCGTTATTCCCCACAGGGAGGTGGAGTATGGACAGCGCTGGGAGAGCTCTCTCCCAGCGCTGGCGCTTTGACTACACTTAGCGCTTCAAAGCGCTGCCGCGGCAGCGCTTTGAAGTGCTAAGTGTAGCCACAGCCTGAGTGTCCTTGTTGCTTGCAGCATAGATGGGGGCAGGAGAAAGAGGCCCCATGCTTGGCCTGTATTCTGTTTTATACCCTCAGTCCCATAAGCTTGAGGAACACAAATCTAGGCATGTCTCATGGGCATTACTGAGTCTCCAGGCAAGGTTGAGCAATTCCCCGGTGTGGCCTCATGCAGGTGAGTCATTGAATTGTAGCTCCCTTGCTGGATAATGCTTGTTGATGGGTTGTTTGACACCCCACCCGGGCATTGGTTACTTTCCTTGCTGTTGTTTCTGGGGAGCTAATATCTGACTGATTCCCCAATTTACAGGATGTTTTAGTGACAACCATACAACACAATTCTCATAATTGCATATGCATTAATGATAAATAGATAGATAGATAGATGATAGATAGAGATGACTTTCAGCAGACTATAACCTTCCCCTCCCCCGATACCTCACACAGCCTGCTTTATATGCAATACCATAATTATACACAGATGAGGAATATGGAGGTTACAAGACGATCCCCCAAGGTATAATATGTCACAGTATGCATGTGATATTTCTCTCCATGTACTATAGTACAGCTGGTCTTAATAGGAGGGGTGTCGCCAAACATTTCATCAAAAGAAGTGGTTTTTTTCCTACTAAAAATGCTTTTTGAACATAATTATTTTTTTAAGCCTGGGAGCTTAAATTCATTACTCTGCTAGATACTAAAACTCCTGGACTGAACAGAGACACTGGATTTATGGTTTATTACCCATTAATCCACTCTTTTTGTCCTACAACTGCAGAGGTGTTAACAGGCCTCCCTACCTCGAATGGTCCCTTACAATACACTAAATAATCTGTTGCACCTTGCATTTTGCTGTAACCTTGGGAATACCTTGCCCAGCTTTGAAGAGCTGTGTGCGACTCAAAAACTGGTCTCCTCATTAACAGAAGTTGGTCCAATAAAAGATATTGTGTCACCCACCTTCTGTCTCTAATTGCTTTGGTAAAGCAGTTGCCCCAGTTAATAGGATTAGGGGAGGGATTTGTGAGAAAAGACCGAGGGAAAGCTGGGCCAAATGGTGTTGCGAACTGCCACAAAGGGAGTCTGTTTCTGAACAGCAGACTGCAGGGAAGTCCACCAAGAACTTGACTCCTGGTGGCACCGGCACATGCACTGCATCACTAAGAGATAGAACCTCACCACCCGAGAGAGACCTGGGGTCCCTGTGAAGGGGAGGACAAGCAGGGACTGGAATGGGGTCTCTTCTGAGGTGGATACAGGGACCAGAATTTGCCGCCCTCTATCTGACTTCGTGGCAGTGTGGTAAGAAACAAAGCATAGTTGTTAATGTATTTTTTCTCCTTAGCAATTCATGCATGCACTGTGAAAAAAAATATAATCAAATGCTCCTGAGTAAATACGGGTTACTTGTGCTCTAACTGCTTAAAACACTCACTGAACCTAATGCATTTCTCAAGCAGCAAAATGGTGCTCCCATCTCTGCCATGCCTCATCACAACAGAAAGTCACAAGCAGCAGAATGCAATGTGCAAAAGGAAACACCCCCACATACACAAGACCATCCAAATTCTGTCCCCAAACTGATTTTGGTGCCATTGCACACCCAAAGTTTGGCCCATATTCTGAGATTTAGGATAAAAGGATAATAAGTGATAATAATTTTTATCGAGCTGCTCATTTGCCAATCTCTAGTTCTTTCTTTTATGCCCTACAACACCCAAGTGCCTCCAGAGAGAAAGAAGGGGGTGGGGGTATTTTAAAAGAAGTAACTTTTGTTTTGGAATGAAGGGAGGTCTGGATCACAAAATTGTTATTCTTAATCTCACTCTTGACATTCAGAGGATGACGTTTCAATTATTCATATGAATCTTTTTCTCTAAGCTACAATCTATTTGTAGCAATGTTTCAAAAAACAAAGGACATTTTATTCATTATTAACCTCTTTTCCAACACAGGCAGCGAGACTTTGGAAAAAAGGCTTTGCTCTTTCAGAACAGACTAATGATAATATTAGGTATAAAGACAGTTTGATCCATTGGTCTAATCAATACCGTTATATAGTCTTCCATCCATCATCATAGTAGCTGAGTGCCTTTTTACACTTTTTGATCTGTTATTAGAAGAGAGTTAAATTCAAATACGTTTTGACACCATCTCAGCATGCCCTCAGGACACCAAGGACCATTTCTATATTCTTTCCTTCCTATATTAAGAATCTCCTAGATTAGATTTTCCTATCAAGATACCAAAAGACTCAAGATGGCACTTTCCTCCCTTGTACCATACATGTTGGTTTATGAGCTGAACAATAGTTCAAAAAACATTTTCACAGAACATTTTGTATGAATTGTTTTCCTACTGAAAATGGATACACATTCACCTTTGAAAAGATGATCAATAGAAATGGCTTTAAAATTGAAAAACAAATGAGAAAAAATGTCAGATTATTTTACCAATGTCTTTATTTGTAGTAGTTTTTTAGTATTAGATTTATATCAAATTATCAGCATGAGCATTTTCACAACTGATCTGTGAACTGAAAATGCTAAATTGATTTTAGTGTTTTATCAGTCAATTAATAGCCATTTCCTGGTCTGCTGCTTGCAATATATTACATTTTGCTTTTTTTAAGCCTTCAGGATAGTTTTAAAGTTTTATATGGTGTAGCTACAGTCTCCAGTCTCCTGAAGCCTCTCATGTATGTATAGTGTCAATGAGGACATTGTGAAAGTATTTGTCCTTCAAACTGGCAAGCCTAAGAAATGTTTTTGGAGAAATGCACAACACCATAACAAGGATATATATATATGGCTTGGCCATGAGAATAAATCAGATAGCACCTTCCATCTGAGGATCAAAGATTCAGAAGTTTGGTGTACTCTGAGAATACCCACCAGATTGGGCTCCTACTTTGAGAATTCTGCCAGGGTTTCAGGATAAGCCAAGGCTTTAAGAGGCTCACTAGCTGTGTGGCAGCATCAGGATTTAGGCAACTTTGCACATGCCCAATGTTGGAAACTTAGGGGACTCTGGGATTTAGGTGCCTACAGGGTTAGGAGGAAGCTAAAAAGGGCTCTAGGGGTAAGTCTAACGTCGGTACTGGGCAAATTAGTTGAAACAATAGTAAAGAATAAAATTGTCAGACACATAGATAAACAAACTCTTGAGCAATAGTCAACATGGTTTCTGTAAAGGGAAATCGTGTCTTACTAATCTATTAGAATTCTTTGAAGGGGTCAACAAACATGTGGACAAGGGAGATCCGGTGGACATAGTGTACTTGGATTTCCAGAAAGCCTTTGACAAGGTCCCTCACCAAAGGCTCTTACGTAAATTAAGCTGTCATGGGATAAAAGGGAAGGTCCTTTCATGGATTGAGAACTGGTTAAAGGACAGGGAACAAAGGGTAGGAATTAATGGTAAATTCTCAGAATGGAGAGGTGTAACTAGTGGTGTTCCCCAAGGGTCAGTCCTCGGACCAATCCTATTCAATTTATTCATAAATGATCTGGAGAAAGGGGTAAACAGTGAGGTGGCCAAGTTTGCAGATGATACTAAACTTCTCAAGATAGTTAAGACCAAAGCAGATTGTGAAGAACTTCAAAAAGATCTCACAAAACTAAGTGATTGGGCAACAAAATGGCAAATGAAATTTAATGTGGATAAATGTAAAGTAATGCACATTGGAAAAAATAACCCCAACTATACATACAACATGATGGGGGCTAACTTAGCTACAACGAGTCAGGAAAAAGATCTTGGCGTCATCGTGGATAATTCTCTGAAGATGTCCACGCAGTGTGCAGAGGCGGTCAAAAAAGCAAATAGGATGTTAGGAATCATTAAAAAGGGGATAGAGAATAAGACTGAGAATATATTATAGCCCTTATATAAATCCATGGTACGCCCACATCTCGAATACTGTGTACAGATGTGGTCTCCTCACCTCAAAAAAGATATTCTAGCACTAGAAAAGGTTCAGAAAAGGGCAACTAAAATGATTAGGGGTTTAGAGAGGGTCCCATACGAGGAAAGATTAAAGAGGCTAGGACTCTTCAGCTTGGAAAAGAGAAGACTAAGGGGGGACATGATAGAGGTATATAAAATCATGAGTGATGTTGAGAAAGTGGATAAGGAAAAGTTATTTACTTATTCCCATAATACAAGAACTAGGGGTCACCAAATGAAATTAATAGGCAGCAGGTTTAAAACAAATAAAAGGAAGTTCTTCTTCACGCAGTGCACAGTCAACTTGTGGAACTCCTTACCTGAGGAGGTTGTGAAGGCTAGGACTATAACAATGTTTAAAAGGGGACTGGATAAATTCATGGTGGCTAAGTCCATAAATGGCTATTAGCTAGGATGGGTAAGAATGGTGTCCCTAGCCTCTGTTCGTCAGAGGATGGAGATGGATGGCAGGAGAGAGATCACTTGATCATTGCCTGTTAGATTCACTCCCTCTGGGGCACCTGGCATTGGCCACTGTCGGTAGACAGATACTGGGCTAGATGGACCTTTGGTCTGACCCGGTACGGCCTCTCTTATGTTCTTATGTAAGCTGAGCAGTTGTTTTGAGAATGTCAGTGGTGCCTAAGTGTTAGACTTAAGTACCTAAGTACCTTGTGAATATGGTCCTTCATGCATCAATCTGTAGCCTCAAGCCTGTGAGGTTATTTCCCCATTTTATGGATAAAGCCACAGGAAGTCCATGGCAAAGACAGGAATCAAATTCGGTTCTCTTGATTTCCAGTCCTGTGCCTTAACCATAAAACAATCCCTTTCCCTAAAAGTTGCAAATACTAAGATTTTTATAGTTTGGGGACTCTCACTTGATATCTGTACAATTATTACAAAATAAAAGGCTTTTTTTAAAAAAAAATCAGGCTAACTTTTAAACTCTCATTAACTATTACATGAGGGTTTAATCAAAGGCAGACCATGACGACCTACTGCAGCAACCACCCTTTGATACAACACCCACTTCACTGAGCATGCATATGGTTCTCTTCCCCCACCCTTGTTCTATTTAATAAAAGTCTTTGATTTCAGATTTTAAAATTTGTTTTAGGTTTTCAAACATTTTCGATGAGGAATTTATTGTTTATGCAGCAGTTTGTTCAATTACAAAACTATTTTTAATGAGTAGGGAGGAGTTTCAAAAGCACTCAGTGCTGGCTTAAGTGTTATGACTTTAATGGGAGCAGACAGGTCAAGGCTGAGCCCTTTTTTGAGAATTCCACTGTTAGTTGTGAGCCCAGTCCAGCATTAGTTTAAATCAATTGGCTTCTGACAGTTATAAATATATGAAATTACTAAAATAAAAAAATGTATCACTTTGAATCCATAATCTTCCCAGGGATGGGAAATTTAATATACGGAGCTATACCTATCTCATAGATCTGGAAAGGACCTTAGAAGGTCATTGAGTCCAGTCCCCTATCTTCACTAGCAGGACCAATTTTTGCCCCAGATCCCTAAATGGCCCCCTCAAGGATTGAACTCACAACCCTGGGTTTAGCAGGCCAATGCTCAAACCACTAAGCTATCCCTCCCCCCTAGTTACTTTCTTCCAATATGTAATTTCGTAATTTATTGCAGTCTTGCAGGCAAGAAAGGCAACGTGGGTCTCCAAGTGATACTTCATTTCTAGCCTTAATAATAAAGGGTATGGCTACACTTACAGTTTGCAGTGCTGGTAGTTTGCAGCGCTGGTCATCCAGCTGTGTAGGAGCAGCGCTGGTGTGTGGCCACACTCACAGCTACCAGCGCTGGTGTGTGGCCACATTTGCAGCATTAGCAGCGCTGTTGGGAGTGATGCATTATGGGCAGCTATCCCAGCATTCAAGTGGCCGCAACGTGCTTTTCAAAAGAGGGGGGTGGAGTGGGGTCTAGTGTGACAGGGAGCGGGGGGAGAGAGAGAGAGTGGATTTTTGGAGCCAACACTGTGCGTTTAGCTTCCTGCCTTGAAAAATCTGAACATTTTTCCGACCCCTTAGTCTTAACTCTTAATTGCAAACAGCCTGCAGCCAACACGACTCCCCGCTGTTTCATTCGCTCCCTGCCTGCCTCTCATTTGATTGTTTACAGCCAGGTACAGATGATCACAGCAAACAGGAGCTCTGTTTGTTTTTTAGATAAGCAGCAATGGCAACAGAGCTCCGCGGAGCCCGTTCACAACAAAACAAAGAGAGGCTGCATAACAAAACAAAGAGAGTAATTTATAAAAGCATTCTGGGATACATCCTTATACCCTGGAGGCCAATCACAGCGCTGGTGTGTGGCCACACTTGATGACCAGCGCTGCAGCACCAGCGCTGGAATCCTTATTCCCCATGCTGAGTGAGGTGTACGGCCAGCGCTGCAGCCAAGGAGTTGCAGCGCTGGAAGTGCCCTGCAGGTGTGGCCACTTACTAATTGCAGCGCTGGTGGAGGCTTTCCAGCGCTGCAAATCGCCAGTGTAGCCATACCCTCAGCAGTTAAAACCTGTTTTGTATAGCAGCAGAACTACACAGAGAAAATTCAACCCTGTGCAGAGGGTTAGTACAAGGCCCAGGCAATACTTAAGCCCTCAAAACAGCATTGAAGTGAATGTAAGCAGTCCATATGCCTTTATACTACACCTCTGCAGAGGGGCAAAATTTCACTGTGAGTGCCCCCAGCCAATCAGGAATACTAGTATGATACTGTACTAGTTCATCTGATCTACATACTAAAGAGTTTCTCTCTCTTTTGAAAATACAGATTTTAGAAGCTTGTTTGTTCACAGCTACTACAGTGGCTACAGGAAGAATGTACTGAATTTTGTATATATAAGTGTGCTTTTTCAAGTTGGGTGGGTTTGTACACACTGAAATCATGAGCCTTTAGTATTGAAGAAAAAGAAATTGTAACATTGCCATCAGCAACAACTGCTCATGGTGGTAGTGATTTTTGCTGTGTCTTTTTTCTTGCCTTTGAAAGAAACCTTTTTTCCTGCAGGTCATCAGCATGGAGAAGTAATAGAAGGGGTTGAGGAAGAATGGTTCAGTGGTTAAGGGTGCTAATCTGGGACATGGAAACCTAGGTTTGTTCACTGCTCTACCACAAATTCCACGTGTAGCCTTTGGGCAAGTCACCTTGTTTCTCTGTGCCTCAGTGCTCCGTCTGTAAAATGGGAATAATAGTACTTTCCCACCTCACAAGGCTGTGGTGATGACAAAGACTGAGGCACTCAGACACAATGGTAATAGGAGCTATATCAGCAGCTAACATAGACAGAATTCAGAAATAATACCCATGCAATAAAGTGTAGTTGCTTATAGTCTACTGATTGGTCCCCCCACATCATTCTTAGTTATATTACAATGCACAGCCCACTTAGAAAATGGCTTGAACAGCTCTTATGCCTGGCCATTATTCATTTTATTATTGGATGTAGGGTTATATAACTCCATAGCCTTGGGCAGTTTGCAATACAATAGTGAAATACAATAAAGTCTATAAAGCACTTTTCCTGTCAAACATCCCAAGGCACTTAAATCTTGTTTGTACAGAGATACAACCCATCCCAGTGTTATGAAGAATCAGTGCAGCAAACACAATACATGTTATTTTAACCCTACCTGCAGTGGTGTTTGATATTTTTAAACCCAGCTCAAGGTCTTTTTTTAGGATAATATCCATAAGACAGACTAACAAGGAATTGCAATCAATCAACACAGGATTTAATAAACACATTCACCAGTATGTGAAATCTGACTGTGAAAGAAAGGGCTCAAATCTGGCTGGGATTGTGAGGTAAGTAAGTCTTCATCAATCATAGCTGAGTCTCAGGAGGATAAAGAAGGGTGGAAAGGAAGATGGCTAAATTGCTAGCTGGAAGCAGGGGTAAAAGCTAGATTGACATGATCTCTATTAAAGGAAAATGACACCTTAAGGGCAACAGGCATGTAGCATCTTGTGCAGATCAGAAAAATTTCTGTTATGTCAGAATTAACTTTAACCAGTTTTGAAACATGCAAACCTGAATGTTCTTGAGCCAAATTCTTCATGGTTTGAAGTCACTATATGGATCAGCAGGAAAAGCCAAACAAATCTGATTGTCTGTGTCATATGAGGATTATTTGGGGTATGACATTTTTCAGCAGAATATGAAAATAGTGAAGAGTGAGAACTTGAAAAGTATCCAGTCTTCACTGTGAAGATTGTACAGTAATTTTTTATGTAAATCTATTTAGTTGACGCTGTAGTGTGTGATCAGCGTAGGGCATCTGGAATAGGCTGGGAAAGCTGCACAGAGCCTATTTTTTCATCTTACACTATATCTGAACTATATTAGACTATCCTAAAGAGTCTGTACTTGCTACAAACCGAGAAACTGGGTCAATTAAAAGCACATGAAATATCTTGCGAACAGTGTAGTGATCATTACTGACTTGATTAAGAATGATAGCTGTACAAATGACACTTGAGCCATGTTGATCCATACCCATCATGAGACACACACTGTTTCTGTGCTCTGATGTATAAGCTACTGACACAAAGTAATAGACTCTGGAGGTCCTGTTCTTACCAACAAGGGTGGAAGCAAGGGATTCTCAACCTTTCCAGACTACTGTACTCTTTTCAGGAGTCTGATTTGTCTTGCATATCCCAAGTTTTACCTCACTTAAAAATTATTTGCTTACAAAATCATTTACTGAAAAAATTGCTTACTTTCTCATTTTTACCATATAATTATAAAAATAAGCCAATTGGAATATAAATATTGTATTTACATTTCAATGTATAATATATAGAGCAGTATAAATAAATCACTGTCTGAAATTTTAGTTTGTATTGACTTCGCTAGTGCTTTTTATGTAGCCCGGGGGTAGGCAACCTATGGCACATGTTCCGAAGGTGGCACGCAAGCTGATTTTCAGTGGCACTCACACTGCCCGGCTCCTGGTCACTGGTCCGGGGGGCTCTGCATTTTAATTTAATTTTAAATGAAGCTTCTTAAACATTTTTAAAACCTTGTTTACTTTATATACAACAATAGTTTAGTTATATATTATAGACTTATAGACCTTCTAAAAACATTAAAATGTATTACTGGCACGCAAAACCTTAAATTAGAGTGAATAAATGAAGACTCAGCACACCACTTCTGAAAGGTTGCCGATCCCTGATTTAGCCTGTTGTAAAACTAGGCAAATATCTAGATGAGTTGATGTATCCACTGGAAGACCTCTGCGTGTCCCCCAGGGGTATGCGTACTCCTGGTTGAGAACCACGCCTGCCAAACACTTAAGCACGTGCTTAAAATGGGAGCAAGTTATTAGTTCACTGACTGCATCTGAACTTAGGGCCCAGGCCTACAGACTACAGACTGCTCTGTGCAGGGCTCCACTGAATTAAGCAAGGCTCTGCATGGGCACAGGGGTAAACCCATATGTAGCTATTTGCAAGATTGGGGGCATCAGTGTCCAAACCAAATTAAAAGTCACCCTGGAACACTGAATAGTGACACTGAAGCATCATCTGCAGTTGTCAGGGAAATACTAAGATATCATCTGAGAGCATTGCATTGGAAAGCGATTAGCAAGTCAAGCAATGCAGAAAAGTACAACAATGGAGCCACGGATACAAATATATCAAACATGAATGGGACCATAAAAGGTGCTGAAGATCGGAAACATTACATTTTTCTAGTGCAAACTCTACCTATGAGAGGATTCTTAAACTGTAAAAGATATGAAACAGATTAAACTTGAGCTGTGCTAGGTGTTTGACAAAATTAAATTCAGCTTAGCATATTCTAAATCAGGTTTTGTTCGACTGTGTGCTGCTGCTGGCATTGCAGATCAAGATTTTCAAAAATGAAGGCCTACAGTTAGGCACCATTCTCTATATTTAGAAACTTAAGTAAGTGGCCTCATTTTCACAAGTGCTGAGCCACTTTCAACTGATGTCACGTTTTAAAATGGTGACCCCACTGTTTTGTTAGACTTTTTTTTTTTTGCATTATACAGTTAAAGTTGGCACAAAAAACAGTGGTAGCCCGATTACACGAACAAGCGTATTTTATACTTAATAGCTTCCATCCACATGATACTAAGATATTGCAAATTTTTGTCAGAGAAAGGACACACTTAAATAGCTCCCTAAACAGTGTATGTTTTTTTAAGAAAGGAAAGGGACATTTTAATGCTGCTCAGTGTCTCATACAATCAGCTGTGGCATTGCTCTTAACTTGTATCACCTACAGAACAAGCTATACCACAGAGCGGTGAGCAAAAAGTTTTCAATCCAATTTTCCTCCACTACTGATGACTTTCATTGTTTCACCTTCCTACCCATACATCAGTCTCAATCTCTCATTCAGGAAGATGACAAATAATTCTTTATGACACAAGGTATGTGTTACTATGTGACATATGAAGGAAAAATACTGTATGTTTCTAGCTGCGATCTTATTAGGTAATACCAGACAATTGAAGAGATTAAATTAGTAGGCTGAAAAGCATTTTCCTGACTTCAGTCAAAACAGTTGAAGCAGAGGGGGAAAGACTAAACAAAAAAACTGATTTTTTTTTTTATTATTTGTACTGTAGTAGCACCTCGAAACCATAATCATGGATCAGGGGTCCATCCTGCTAGGTGTTGTACAAACACAAAGTACTGTCATCCCAGCAATGCTTTCTGTAGTGTCTAGCCAACAATGCATTTTTAAAAAATATCTTTTATAGTTTCTATTTATGTATAACTGACAAAAAATACTTTCATATAAGCCAAGCAGAACTGGATTTGGAGATTTTATATGGGTACCCAATGCGCAAGTCAAATAGTAGAGATTGTTCAAAAAAAATTGTTTTATCCCACAAAAAGTTTAACATTTTTTCATATATTTTTTCCATTCAAAGTAAATGTGAATCAAAGTAAATAGAATCAGCCCATCAAAACATTCCCGCAACAACCACATTCTCCCATGAAAAAAATCATTTTTATTTAAACTATTTTTTGTTGGGAAAAACTTTAATTCCAGAAAACTTAACACCCTTGCCCCATCCCTTCCCTGCCCTTTCTCGAGGTCCCACCCCCACTCACTCCATCCCCCCTCCCTCTGTTGCTTGCTCTCCCCCACCCTCACTCACATGCTCATTTTCATTGCAAGACCCAAACAGGCATATTTATTGTTTTGACAGATGTATTATGCTAAGTTCAGGTTTTATCTGTTACAGGATGCTAGAGCTGGCAACAAAATAGTCAAAAAGGGTAATTTAAAAAAAAATATGAAATTTCACAAAGGTCTTCATGATTCTTTCCCTCCCCTCTTCCCATTTTTTCGTAACTGGTGCCATGTTTTTGTTCACTAACGTTATTGTAATTTTATGTGTGGCATTAGGACCACACATTATCACAGCTGCAATGGGTCCATTAAAGGCCCACTCCTGAAGCCCAAATACAAACTCATAGAGCACAAGCACAGAAATGCACATCTGTCCATTTTCCTATATAAATAAATCTGTACAAACTGACTCCCACACCTACATGCAGATACACACGTGTATTTACGTGTACACATCTAACATGCACTAACACATATTTTCACAATTTATTATTACAACTGTTATTTAGTGCCTAGAGACCCTAACTAAGATCATGGCTCCAGGGTGGTAGGTGCTGGACATACACCTAAAAAGAGAGACTACAAAAAAGAGTTTATAATGTAGCTAGACAAAGGTGGCGAGAAATGATTATACATGGTCTCTTCAATTACTTGTCAAAAACATTCACTTTTTAAGAAATACATTTCTTTTAGAGTTCCCTTCTCTTTTAAAAACTTGTTATGAAATGAATATACACATCTTTTATGTCCTCAGTATTTTTGTGCTCATGCCAGCAAAAAGAATAAAAGTCAAAGAGTTAGGCTTCAAATTTTATCCACAGGTATACACACATGCAGCAATACACGCACCTCCCTACACAAAGGCACATAGTCTCTTGCACACATACCTAGCATGCATGCACACACTTGCCTGCTGTGATAGACCCAGACCAGTTGGGAACAGCAGAGTTGTAGAAGCAGTTTTCTGTTCCCTGAGTGACCAGAGCAGGGGCTGCTCCAGGCTAATGAGAACACCTGACTCCAATTAACCTGCTAAGAGTCAGGTGAGGCTGTTAAGCACCTGACTCTAATTAAGGCCCCTCTGATGCTATAAAAGGGCTCACTCCAGTCAGGCCAGGGGAAAGGAAGTGCATGCAAGAAGCTGAGAGTGAGTAGACAGATTGCTGGAGAACTGAGTACAAGTGTTATCAGACATCAGGAGGAAGGTCCAGTGGTGAGGACAAAGAAGGTGTTGGGAGGAGGCCATGGGGAAGTAGCCCAGGAAGTTGTAGTTGTTGCACAACTGTACCAGGAGGCACTCGAGACAGCTGCAGCCCACAGGGCCCTGGGCTGGAA
Organism: Mauremys mutica; assembly: GCF_020497125.1. Lineage (NCBI taxonomy): Eukaryota > Metazoa > Chordata > Testudines > Geoemydidae > Mauremys > Mauremys mutica. The sequence continues at coordinate 28,008,572 of NC_059081.1, read as the reverse complement.
CCTGGAGTAGAGGGTGAGCCTGGGTTCCCCACAAACCTCCCAACTCCTGACCAAACACAGGAGGAATTGACCTGGACTGTGGCTTCTACCAGAGGGGAAGGTCTCTGGGCTGTTTCCCAACCCACAGGGTGAATCTGTGAGGCGAGCAAATCCACCAATAAGCGCAAGACCCCCCCAAGGTAGAGGAGGAACTTTGTCACACTACACAGACTTTTTCATACACTTTTCCAGGGGCTGCCTAAATCACCCAGTTGGGAAGAGAGGAGGGTGGGCTGGAGAAGAAAAGATGGGGGGTGGGGGTGGAGGAGAGAGGATGGGGTGGGGGAAAAGGCCAAGGATGAGAGCAGGGTGAGGGCAAGGGGGGGGAGTGAAGGGGAGAGGTGAGGGGGGTATGTGGGGTGCATGGGGATCCAGGGGAGGCAGAAGGCTACAGGTGCATGAGGATGTGTGGGGGACAGGGGTGTATAGGGACATAATGGGAGTGCAGCAGTCTATGGAGGTGAATGGGTGAGGGACATGGGGTGGTGGCTCTGGGAGGTGGAGGTAATGGGTGGGAGAGTGCTGTAAGGGGTATAGGGCTGGGATAGGTAGATGTGGGGGGCAGGATGGGATGGGGATGGATGCAATGATGGGGATGCGGGGGGTGGGAGGAACAGCAGCCTCATTCCCAGCACTTGGAGATGGGGATACACAACTCCAACTCCTGGGTGCTGGCGATGGGGCAACAGACAGCACTGCAACAGAGGAGCGCCGCAGCTCGAGCCCAGCCACACAAGGAGCTTGAGGAGAGGAGGGCCAGGCAACAGCGGGAGAGGCGCAGCCCACACAACCCCTCAACCGCCGCCTTCTGAGCACTCAAGTGGAGCTAGTTCCTCCCCTGCCCTGACCCAGCTAATGGGAGCTGCACCTGAGGGCGAGGCAGCATGTGGACACCTCCCCTGGCAGCCCCTAAGGCTGAAAGCCAGACATGCCAGCTGCTTCCTGACCCAGCAACCACACAGTCCGCAGCACGGCAGGGAGCCTGCCAGCCCCGCTATGGCGCCGTGCGAACCAGATATTCAACTGCCTGGTCAGCGGTGCTGACCAGAGCCACCAGGATCCCTTTTGGACCAGGTGTTCTGGTCCAAAACCAGACACCTGGTCTCCCTAGTGAGTAGCAGAAGAGTCTGGTCTCTCTCTGCCTTAATCTCTGATTAGACTCAATTCCTGAGGCAGAGTTAGTCTCTGGAAACTGGAGATTGATGTTGGGTAGAGATTCTTGCAAGAAGGAACTATCCTCTATGGTTTGACCACCTCTGTTTTAGGACTGGTGTATGGTGTGTAAATAAAACAAGTCACACCTAGAATATACCCAGATTCCACCTGAACTGGGAAGCAGCCCAAATGTCTGCTATTCCTTGGCAGATGGGTGACCTTGATGTTAGAAGGGACACTATTAATAGTGTTGCCCCTTCTTCTAACACCAAACAACAAATTAAAGTGCTGTTACAATTAGCAGCAAGTCTCAAAGTAGATTTCAAGGTCACCAAAACACAAGTTGTAATTCAAGATACTATTTTAAAATCTGCTGCTGCAAATATGAACTTTATTAAACTCTCCCAACATAAAACACTTCACATATGACTATCGCTCTTTCATCTTTCGCCACAGCAGCTAGCCCGAGCCCCTGTTGCTCCTTAATGGAATCATTAACCTCTTGGGCCAGACTTATTTTTATAAGCATGCTTGTGAGCAAAGAAGCTAAACCACCTGGGAAGAAGACAGAATACTCTGCCAGAGTGCTTCCTGTCTCAGAGGGCTTCCTGTCTGATCTGAAGCGGATTTCAGGAGGAGAAAGAAGAGGGGGGAAAAAAAAGAGACAACTAAGTCCACTGAGGCCAAATGAGAGATCGAACCACAGAACATTCTGCACTTTTTTCAGCTGCTCTAACCGCCTGAGAGGAAGATTGTATTCAGGATAAAAGCATCCTTCTTTCAGATCCTACAAAACTGAGTTGAATCAAAGGTAGCAAAAACAAGACAGGAGTTCAAATCAGTGTTTTCCCCACAAGCTACAGCTCAAAACACACACCAGGACCAAAAAGGGAATACACAAATTATCAAGGTATTAGGCTAGGTATTGCCCTCATTGCACATACCAGATTTGATTTATATCAGTAATTTTGTAGTATATATTTCTTGGAAAAAATACATAAATTTAATTTTTGCCAATGCAAACAGGAATGAAACAAATATATACTAGTGATCCTGGATGCAAGCTGGATTTGCACAGCTGGGTGTAAGTTAAAGATGGATACTTATTTCTGTCACTACATAAGCCACATTCGCTGAGCGAGAGGAAATTGACAGACACTGCCATGAAATATTCAACATTTTGTGCAGCCTACTTCTAGACGATATACATTAAATGAACAAAGTCAAGAGGGCTGTATTTCCTTCCCTGCATTGTAATCTTTAGCCACTTTCTCTCTCTCTAATGGTGCAAAGTCTAGTAAAGTTTCAAGTACAGTGAGCACATCTAAAACTTTATTCCATTTCCACAGCAGCTTTCCTCCTTCTAATTACACAGAGTGGAGTGTTCCTTTCATGAGAGCAATATGAAAGAACACTCCTTTGTAGTTTCCCTGCTATTCCACTTCTGTGTGCCAGGTGGCGCCATTATTTCCAACATAGCCTTTGCATTTTCTCCATTGAAGCACACATGCGTCTGTAGCCTTGATGTCAGGGCAAGTTGCCTACAACTGCTATTACAATCCTCTTCCTACACTTCTGATAAACATTGTTACACATCATAGGCCAGAATTTTAACTTTGCAGGGCTTTCAGAAAGCATTATGTGATGTTGAACATAGTGCCATTATATTAAAGTTTTAAATGTAAATCTTAATAGCTCCTATTCACCTTCAAATAGAAAATGTTATGCAATTGCTTAGACAAATATTTACATTTTAACACAAACAATTGCAGCATTTTAAATAGCGCTTGAAATACCTAAACTTTTTCAACAATAGCTATTAGATAAGACTACCATTTTTCCCTCCTGTATAGATTTTTTTTAAGACTCTTTATACAGCACACATTTATGGTATGATTTACACCATCTTTATCACAATTTAAGGTTCTCTGCATAACATTTACACTCCTTTGTTTTAACACACACTCTTCCTCCCAAATTTTCTTCAGATTGATTTCCTACTCAATAGTCAGCCTAAAACGTAACATCTAATTTCTAGAAGAGGGCCTCGTCCTCACTGATTGAACTAACCTTGTTATCTCTAGACTGATTCTTGCCTGCATATTTATACCTGCCTCTGGAAATGTCCACTACATGCATCCAATACATCTGTTAGTCTATAAGGTGCCACAGGACTCTGTCGCTTTATCTAATTTCTTGAATTCTTCAGAACTGGAGCGGAAAGGGTTTCCTCTCAGTCCATATTCAAACACTTCTGTTTGCTGACAAGGCAGATGTCTAGTGTGAAAATCCTTCTAGTTAGCAGCACTCAATCTTCTGTTAAGGGCAGTCTCACTAAGTTTCTGTGGTCAGAAAGGAAAGCTTAACAGTAGCCAAAGTCTTACAGGTTTGAGGCATCAATACATAAAATAAATAATCCATACTCTAGAAATTATTTTGGGGGTGTTCTATGACCAGTGTCATACCAGGTGATCATCTAGTCTGACCTCCATGATCCCTTCTGGCCTTGGAATCTATGAATCTCCTAGAAAGGCACTATCCGTCCCCGTAATCCCAGCTTAGTCACTTTAGGAAGGATTTAAAGAATCATCACTGAAGTCTCCTGCTCTTTAGAGGACTGTCTCAATTTAAAATGACTAACAAATAGCTAAGAGTGACTTCCATAGGCTATGTTGTCCTTAGAAAAATCTCCTCTCCCAGCACTCCCTAGACCCATAAGATATACAAGGCACTGCAATGTATTATTTTTACAATGGCTTCTCAAAATATGAGGCCCAGAATAACCCAAACATGTTCTCCAGGCCTTCCACTTTATGAGGGAAGAACTTCCATAGAGTGGAAAACACAACAGAGGCAGCTGTCAATGAGATGAGATTCTGTAAATCCTTCTATAGTCATATATACCTAAAATGTTTTCTTTCATTGAGCTCTAACTGGCTCTGCTTCTGGTCTGTAGATGAAGCATACTGTGTGCAAGCCATACTGCGTAAGTGTCTGTCCTTATTAATGGCTGCTATACTGACATTAAGAAATCACTGAGTGTGCTCAAATGACCAATGCCTCTTTTTCTGAGCATCTGTGGCTGCGTGCTCCCTGCTTTGTTCTCTGTACTAGTCCAGCAACAGACCATTCCAAAAATCCCAGCCTCCTCCCTGTTGCTGGTCTTCAGAATTCAACAGCAAACTAAGAGCTACAGTTCTAAAAGCAGGTGAGTTTACATTTCATACATCAGCAGGGCACAGACTTTTCTGGAGAACTCACTTCCGTCAGTGATTGAAGCAGCATTGCTGGGAGAAGCCAAGAGCTGCTCTCTCAGCATCTCCTGACAGTGCTGGTGAAAGCTCCAGAGCCCTAACTCCAGGGCACAGATATGCTGTGTGTGCTTTTTGTATTCTAGTAGCATTTCAGTGTTTTGCGAGAGAGGAGGGAAGCAGAATGGGTTGTTTGTCTTTTAGGTACTTAAACTGCTCTCACACAGTAATAGCTGTGAAGTGAGTTCACGTTCCATTAAAAACTCTTGTTAGCCAAACAGTAAAACACACCCTTGAGGATGGGAAGTGAATCCATAACCACCGCCTCTTTGTACTGGGCACTGGAGATCAGTTAACAGCAAAGAGAGGCACTGCATACCATAGGAGAAAACACACCTCTTTATTGCTGTTCCCAGCACCTGTTAACTGTAAAGAAAAGAATAAAGCGGCAATCTCAGCATTCCGGCTTGCAGCAAGCCTCAGGTTAGCCGAAAGACATTTTGGTTTCGATTCTCTCACTACAGCTGAGCTCTGGTGACATTTCATTATTTTGGGAGGAGAGGGAACGAGGGTGAGCCAGACATGGCTGCCTGATTCTCAGCCACCCAGCCCCAGCGGAAGTTAAAGCTGCAAGGCAACTTAAGACAATTTCCAGGCTTACTGAATCAAATTTCTGCAGAAGAGCTTAGGAAGACATTGCCAGTATCAGGTTAACACTCTACAGTGTGATCTTATTTTCCAACACCACCAATTTATCCAGATAAATATAGGGAGGCACAGGTGTTAGGTCATATACTGTGGTGCAAATTCCAAATCCAGGCACGTTTCGAGGAGGTTGAAATTCCACATTAAGATGATCAAACAGGCATTTTAGCTCCATCAAATGGCTAATGTGGACATATACCTGTCTGTAGAGATAGGGAGCTATCAGCATATCGGTGACTATTTGGTGTGCACTAATACCACCTGCTCCAGTGTGCATGTTTGTAATAGATTAGGCATCAACTTACATGAACACTAAGCATATCTTCTCACATTTGGAACAGAGTAAGAGTAATGGGAACCATCTGCTACTAAAGGTCTAGTTGACTTTGGACCAATTCCATTGCTGACAGGTGTATGGTCTTCACATTTTCTTTAAAGCATCTAATGACAGAATTATATGTTCACCAGGGTCTTTTGTTCCAAAATTATCACACTGGCAAATATTTTTAGAACTACATTTGTTTTTTCTAATGACTAACATTTTGGAAGTAGTCTTACATACTCAATCTCAATTAGCTATTTTTGGAATATTTGCAACATCACTGTTTCTTGTCATTGCAAAAGCAAGCATTTTTAACTAGTGGAATAACACAATTAAAGACATTGTATTACTGTTTTCAAACAACTGTTGTGGGTAATAGTCTGCTCAGTTACACCAGCATAAATCTGACATGAATGGAGTTACTCTAGTCTTACACAAGTGTGATGGAGAAGAATTTGGTCCTGTGGTGTTAAATACATGGCAACGTCACTTGTGTAAAATTTTCAAACCCAAAATTCCACAGGAAAAAAAATACACTGTCATTTCACTTGCTCAAAAGACTGTCTAAAATCATAGTGGCTACTAGATTTTGTTCATTTTGGCTCATTAACCAGATCAATTCATATTTATTACTATTGGGTCCAAAGATTTTAGTTTGGGACTTGAAAGTTCAGCTTTAGCACAGTAACTTTGTTATGAGCTGCTTTAGTATAAGACAGGCATGTAGCAAAAGTGAAAACATATGTATCCATAGCACTAGAAAATGGCCATGTCAGATAAACAGATCAGGTAAATTTGGAAATAAATGATCGACAGGAGAAATGCAAAGAAATATTTTCCTGTTTCCTAGAAGTTTTGTTAGTTCCATGCTTGCTCGATTAGAATTACTATGAATCATGTTTGTGAGCTACATTATAAAGAAGCCAAAATTTTGCTTCTAATTGTGCACCTATGGTTGGCTAAAGTCAAAGTTGTAGGTGTACGTGTTACTAAATCAGATAACAATACAACTAGATTCTAGGCATTTGTGCTTGAAAAATTGGAACCAGTTTTTAGCAAGTTGGGCCCTCTATGGTCAAAAATACACAGCATGTTTTTGCTGATAGTATATTTTGCCATTATATTGTGCTTCTTAATGAGTTACATATACAAAACAGAAGTATAGTTATATACTGGAAAATATTTTAATATGTAGTTAAAATTATTTAAGAGTAATGATGTACAGTTGTTATACACCTAAATTAAATCAAATTAAAGAAGTAAAAGATGCCAGAGAGCAGCATGTGGAAGGAAAATGCATAGAAAGCAGCAGCAGATGTGATGCTGAAGCTACCAATGCTACCAGTCCCTCTGACAGAGTATCTGATCTATAGATGCTCTTTTCAAGTAATCAAATATACTCCAAAGCAACACACAATTAAGGGATTGAGCATGTATGAATACATTCACTCAGGAAAAGACCATCATATTTCATTACATATATTTTTTTATACACGGTTTTTTCAAAGCAGACCCCTCACTGAAGCTTTTGCATCAGTGCTGAGCTATCAGAGGAAAGAACAATTTCCACATTTGAAGAATCAGTCATTTTGTAATCAAAAGAAAAAGAAAAATCAGTATTCCTGTAAATCAGATATCTCTAGCTTTGGAGAAATAAAACCTGAATTGTTTGTGTTGGGTTTAAAGATCGGGGGGGCTTCTAATATGAAACTAATGCTGGTGTATGCATCTTTCCAGGAAGTCAGGCAGTCTGGGGACAACTTGACAGCATATATAAGGGGGACCCTGGAGACTTTTCACAATGCTGGCAGTTGTTTGAATCTTTAATGATCACTTTCCAAAACACAAAAGGGGTCCAAATATAGCTTATAAATATATTATGCTGTAATAAGTGAAGATGCAAGCCTATTAAAGTATTTTCTATTTGGACCAATACTGCTCTAATTTTGTGCAGTAGAGTCATTTCTCTATCTTCTGTAACAATGAAGAGTTTCTCAACTTTTCTTTCAGTTGTCAATCATTATGAAGCTTCAGACTGGGCTAGGACAGCAATTTGTCAGCCACCAGGAAAAAGGACATCTTGTGCTCTGGAATCTAAGCTCTAATTTTAAATGAAAAGTCGCTAGGACTAGGATTGCAAAGAACTCCCAATATATGAAATAAACTGTTGCAACACTGTTAGGGGCCTGAGTCCATAGACAGCCTAAAATAGTTTTATTTTTTAAGCCCCGTTATCTTCACTGTGATGCCTAATGATAATGATTTAAATGTCAACATTGTTAACTATTTGAAAGCTGATCAAAGAATGCACAAAAAAGGAATGGTCTCAAAAAATGTGCCCAACTCTACATAGATGTAGGCTGGGCTGTTTGAGGAGTTTGGAGGAATACCATCATTTTGTACAGGCAGAAAGTCTATCCTATTTGAAGAAATCGGTTATAACATTTGTTGTAACAGTATATTTCACAATACAGGGCAACTACACTGGTATTCCCCCTATGTGGCCCACCAAGGGTACCCACTCTTGGTTCCCAGCTTCTCAGCCATCACCTCTCTTTGGCAGAGATATGTGTCTGTCTCCCTCCTGCCCTGGGTTTTTCCAGGCTGCACAGTTCCCTGCCTACACGATGATATCCCCTGCCTAACTGGCCAGCTTCTGCACTTACTCTCTCTCCAGAGGCTATGACCAGTGTATTGCCCACAGGTACAAGTTATCACACAGTTCTTTATAAGCAAGCACATTGATTCTTAAGGCAAAACAGAGAAAACATTAAAAAAAAACATAAAAGAACCTGCAAGCATAGAATATCAGGGTTGGAAGGGATCTTAGGAGGTCATCTAGTCCAACCTCCTGCTTAATACAGGACCAATCCTGGACAGATTTTTGCCCCAGAACCCTAAATGGGCCCCTCAAAGATTGAACTCGCAACCCTGGGTTTAACAAGCCAATGCTCAAACCACTGAGAGATCCTGCCCCCCCAAGCATGCTAAGCATGCTAAAAAGCTTGGCAAAAAGTCACCTCAACTCTAACCTCAGGGTCTAGTAGGTATCATTCCAAAAAAAAATACCAATTCTGTGGATTCTTTCATTCATGGGGGGAAAAAATTCTGAAAGCAGTGCCATCTTGACTTCAACCTTCCAAATGTTCATTTCACCCCTGTACTACACAGCTACTGGGATGTGTAACTGAACTTTCTTTTGTCCAACCCTTTTAGGTCAGGGTACGGTTTCATAAGCCAAGGCCGAAGGGGGTAGGCAGCGTCCCTTAGAATAACAGTGGGGAAGGGATAGAGACTCCATTTACAACAGTGTCATTTGGAGGGAATAAGGTCCCTGCTTGTGCATGAAGACAAAGTCCTGATCTCTGAGACCTCTGGCATCATGCACCTTGTCAGTACATCCTACACTGATGCCCAGGAACCTGCTTCTGTGGTCAACTGTAGCCAGAGTAGTACCCTTTGCAATTGACATATTCATGTGTTCTTTGTAGTGGACAAGTTATAGGCACATGAGTCTCACTGATGATCCCAGGACAGTTTGGGAAATCCATTCTTCAAAGAGGACAGTTATTTCAGAAACATTGTTTACCCACTATCTTTAGGTAAAATCACAGTCCTGATCACCTCACAAAACTCCACCACCACAACCCCAACAACTGGTTAGCCACAGACCTGTAATAGTCTAGGGTACCCAGCTTCTGAGGTGGCTATAGTGACTTACTTGCTTGTGGACCAGCATGGACCCCCTCATGCATGTGTCCTGGTGCCAGAAAGTCAGGACAAGCTACTCATGTGGGCCCAGGAACATTTGCTCCTGTGTACAACAGTTCTGGAGCCGCTAATAGGCATCTCAGTCCCATCAGTCTGTGTTAGTGGCCCTTCTTTAGAACAAGTCTACATCTGGGGTATATGTAGCCACAACAGCAGGCATCAGCTGCATCAACCAGGTAGCAGATGCTGTGGTTCTACCTGCCCACCCCCTTCCCGAGAGCTGCCTTCAATAGAGCAGATACCACTGCCAAAGTATCCACCAGCATTTCACAGATGGTCTGCCTGAATCCTGAAATAGCAGTGAAACTGTAAACAGGGAAGAGTCTTCCTATAGTGCTGGATGCACGTTGCTGACTCCAGTTGCACAGAGCGTGCAGACCCAAAACAGCCTAGCTGAATGAGCACTTATGGTCAAGTGTCATAGGACACAAACAAGTTTTCACACCATACACCATCAGCCAAGCCCGAGAGAGGCTACAGCTAGCAAAGGGAATAAGAACATGGGATACGCTCCACAGCATCTGACATGTGCCTGCATGTCATAATACAGGCACACAGGCATGGATGGATATGAGATTTGCACCGCTATGCAATGTGAATGCTCCAAAACAAGCTTGGAAAAAACAGGTTTGCAAGCACAGGTCACATGGACTTGGATTTAATCTGCTGTTTAAACATACCATTAGTCCAGCCCCAGGGCTGTCTAAGTTACACCAGAGGGCCCCAGAGCAGCCAAGGATCAGGAGGGTGCAGCAATGGCTGAAAGCTACCTTAGGCACCACAGCTTCCCCACCAAATGTGGATGCTTTCATTCACAGGAAAACACACTTTAACTTATGTGCATTGACTACACACCTTTAGTTGATTTGTCTTCACTTTCCTTAATTTTCTCATTTAGACAACCCCTTAGAGATGCAGCACAGAATTTCACCAGGATATAGAAGGGTGAACAGAGACAGACAACCGCTGTCAGGGAGGTTTTCTAGAAACAAGGATAGCAATAATGGAGAAGGGCATATTTGCAGACCTCTGACATTTGGGAAGAGACAGTAAATTCAAGGATTACACCAAGGCTATGGAGAAGAGAGGCAAATAGGAGGTCCAATTAGTCAAAGATGAAAGTAGAGAAGCTGAGGATGCTCCAGCAGCAGAGGGAGCATCCAAATGTGATTTTGAGGAGGGTCTCAGGATATTTTTCTTAACACTTCTCTGGGGTGGGGAGAGGTGAAAGATTTTTTTTTAACTGGATATCTACACTTAGGAGTACTTTCCCCATCAGATGATAGCAGCGTTAAGGTCAGTCATGTCTTGAGTTTATAGATTTTGACTGCCTCCCTTGGATTTTAAGCTTTTAGGCTGACTGCTTTATATTATTCCTTTTATTTTTTAAACCTTTAAAAATACTCCTTACATCTTTTGAAACACCAGAAAAAAGGAACGCTGATAGACTGTACAGTAGCAGATGACAGGTGAATAAAACACAACACAGAGAGATGACCCTATAACTAAGCTTCTTAGAAACTAATTGCCTAGCCATTGCACCAGCACTGATAAAAGGGTTTGGAATGAGTTTGATATATAGCGTATTCTATAGCTCAATCCTGACCTTAACAGGCTGCTTGATTTCCTTTGTCAGTGAGAGATTGGAAGTTCACCGCTATTTCTCTCAACAAGGCCAAAAGCTTTATAAAAGTCTCTGGAATTTATGAATGCTGTACAGCGAGAACATGGACGAGAACATTCAGCATGGAAGCAATGCAAAAAAGATCTAGCACACACTTTCAGGGTCACTGTGAAGAGGGCTGGTGCTACAAGGAAAAAAACCCCACACATTTTAAAAATTAGCAAAGCTGTAACAGCAAACATCTTTCCTGTTTGTTAGAAATAAATCTAGACTGAATGAACGATGCCTGGTTTGAAGTGCAGTCTTTAATTCGGGACCTTCAGATAAAAAAAGGGACTGAACCAAACCCTTAGGAAATGGGCTCTGTGAAGTTAAGATCTAGATTTTGTGGCTTGGGTTTGTCTTTATAAATACCTGCTGCTTTTTGCATACAATTTTATTCTCTTAATGCTTCAAGGCCAAATCCTGCAGTGACTAATTCTTATTCAGGTAGGAGCCTTATTAAAGTAATTAAGAGCTTTTCTGAGTAAAGTCTGTAGGATTTGATACACATTAATCAAAGAATCAGATTATGCAGCTCACAAAAAGGAGCATTCATTTTTCAAAAGAAATTATACTTTAGATTATGAGACTAAAACGTCTAATCCAGGTCTGCACTAGAACCTTTGCCAGTAGAACAATGTAGGCAAATATTTGTTTTACCATAGCGCCTAGGAGCCCTAGCCATGGACCAGGACCACCTCATGCTAAGCACTGTACAGACACAGAGCAAGCAGATGGTCCCTGCCCCCAATCTAAGTAGAAGTGTGAATACAGATGCAGTTGTACTAACAAAAGTGCTTTGCTTGCCAGTATAACTTATTTTGCTCAGGGAACTGGTATACGTGTTTTTGCTGGCATAAGGAGGATTGGCCAGTGTAACTATACTGACAAAAAGAACAAGGAGTACTTGTGGCACCTTAGAGACCAACACATTTATTTGAGCATAAGCTTTTGTGGACTAAATAAATGCTCAAATAAATGTGTTGGTCTCTAAGGTGCCGCAAGTACTCCTCATTCTTTTTGCTGATACAGACTAACACAGCTACCACTCTGAAACCTGTATACTGACAAACATTTTCTAGTGTAGACCTGGTCCTACACATAAGTAAAACAAAACCACAGATCAATCAAAGGCAAAACTTGAAGAGGGTATTATTAAAGCAATGACACTTATCTAGAGTGGGAGACTTATCACCTCTCAAACTCAATCTCACATCCCAGCACCACTGGAGGAAGGGGTTTCTGCTTGCTGGTGAGCATGGAGCTGGCAGCCACGGTGGCCATTTCTAGAGCAGTGCCAGAAAGGGAAAAGGAGTGTGTACAGAGCAAAACAGCACTGGTCAAGATGGTGAATGCCAAGTGGGATCTAAGCTTAGTGTAACCAGAGAGAGAAGTGTGCATCAAGACTGTAGTGTGTGGACTTAAAACACAAAAAGCCATGCTGTAAGCAGAAGCAAGAGAACTCCCTAACCAGAAAGCTCCCCATTTGTTAAACTCCCCTCTGCAACACATCCTGGTCTTGTCTGGTAATTATGGAGGTCTAGGAACCCTATATAACCACTATGTTTCCCTTTCTTTATAATAAAAGATTATAAGTTAACATTACAAACTAATTCAAACACACAATTCAAAACTAACTTCAAAATTCCTTAAACTATTTACACTGCCCTATCCTGTTATCACTGTTTGGGGCACCTCCTCCTAGCCGCTCTGGGGATTAGCTCCACTCCAGAAGATACCCTCTCCTCTGGTGGTCTCTCCACCCCCCTCTGCAACTCCAGGTGCTCCTTCCTTATGACTTGGCCCTCTGGCCAGATCACTATATGTGCTGCCCCCTTCCAAGGTATCAAAGTATTTGGGGGCAAATGGTCCCAGACAGTCCATTCTCCACTGCCTGTGCCACTTCTCCAGTGGCAGGTGGGGGAACCCAGTCCATTCCCCAAATCTGGGTTCTGGCTCAGGGGCCCTCTCAGCAGCAGCCAAGGTCTGCCTACCCCATTCCTTGCTGCTTTTCCCACCTCTCTGACTCTTCCCCGTCTCTGGGTTTGTCAGCCTAAACACCCTCCTCCCAGGGCATATCTGTCAATGACTTCCCTGCAGCCTCTGCTCCCAGCTACTGGGCTTTATACAGGTATGTCCTGTTCCCATCCAGCTGAGCCTCATCTAATTAATCATTGACCCCCCCCCTCCTCCAGGTGCAGACTGGGCAGTTAATTGGCCCACCTGTCCACTGTAACCCCTTCTAGTCCTGTGTGGGGTAGACAGCCCATCAGAGGGTCTAATCAGTCTTCCAGACTGTGTTCTTACTTCTGCTGAGTTTCTGCAGGAGTTCCCTGTGGAGGGGCACATGATAAAAGGGAGAGACATTTGCCATGCTCTCTCTCTTCTACCTATATCTACTGACACCACACCAAGCGACTAAAGCTCTTGAAGGGGAAAGCCTGGCTGAAGAGCAACCAGTCAGCCTGTGGTGAGAAGCATCTAAGTTTGTAAGGACATTGAAAGTGTTAATAGCAGCTTACAATGCATTTTGCTTTTATTTCATTTGACCAAGTCTGACTTGTTATGTTTTGACTTATAATCACTTAAAATCTATCTTTATAGTTAATAAATCTGTTTATTCTACCTGAAGCAGTGCGTTTGGTTTGAAGTGTGTCAGAGACTCCCCTTGGGCTATCAAGCCTGGTACATATCAATTTCTTTGTTAAATTGACAAACTCATATAAGCTTGCAGCGTCCAGCGGACATAACTGGACACTGCAAGACGGAGGTTCCTAGGGTTGTGTCTGGGACCAGAGATACTGGCTAGTGTCATTCGGTTGCAAGTATCTGGGAGCAGCTTACATGCCAGAGGCTATGTATGAACAGCCCAGGAGTGGAGGTTTTCACAGCAGAGCAGGGTAAGGCTGGCTCCCAGAGTCAAGGATTGGAGTGACCTAGCAGATCACCAGTCCACATAACACCAGAGGGGAACGTCACACCCTCCCTCCCAGCACCTCCCATGCACTGTGGACCAGCTGTTCAGTGGTATGCAGGAGGCACTGGGAGGGAGGGGGAAGAGCAAGGGCAGGGTGTACTCAGGGGTGGGAAGAGGCAGGGAGGGGGTGGGGCCTGCAGCAGAGCCAGAGTCGAGCATCCCTGAGGAAGGGAGGAAGCAGGCGCCAGTGCCTGGGATCACTTCAAATCTACAAATCCAGCAAGGCCAGCTACATGAGTTACCAAAAATCAAACTTCTTTAACTGAGCCATTTGTAGTATGGGCCCCGTCGCTGTACTCTGCCTCCTTCCTGCTGCAGCTTTCACAAGTGTCTTCCCCGATTTTCACTTTCTCCACTTATTCACCAGCCTGGCAATTTGGGGAGTTTCTTTCCTTTACTACTTCTTTAGAGAGAGGGATTCAGTCACCTCTGAGACCCTGTAATATGGGACCATCAACACAAAGAACCATGCTTTAAGCAGCAACTAGGAGAACTCTCTAACCAGGGAGTCCACCCATATATTAAGCTCCCCATTGCAACACATCCTTGTCCTTTCTGGTAACTGTGGATGACCAGAACTTTATAACCACTCCACAAAGACTGGGGCCAGGTATTAAACTATTGAGCAAAAGGAAGAGGGATAAACCCATCTGTATCTGTCTGGGAGCGTGAGGCAAATAGGAAAGGAAGAACATGGCAGTGAAAGTAGTGTCACATCTGTATGCCATGGCCCCCTGCTACTGTCACCTCTTAGGAAGTTGCATTAGAAAATCCAGAGCAACTGTGGGCGAACTCACATACGAATGGGCCTGTGCTGCTGAATTATTGCCTTATTGCCAGTTACCCTCATGTTTGACCCAACCATATTGCACTAAGCTACAACTGACGCTGACCATATTGTGATTAATGTTGTGGCTCGGGCAGCAAGGAGGACTCAGATAATCATATAGTCATTTCCTTCATCTGGATCCAAATATTTAGTGTTTGAGTGATAAAAGCTGTCATGTGACCATGGATATTTATTTATCTAAACACAGCAAGCTAGTCCACCATCCAGAGACAGCATGAAAAATGACCGTAGGCTGCTTTTAAATTAGCACATGTTAACATTCTCTAAGCAGCAACATTCATATTAAAAAGCCTTTAAAGGCCAGCCTAGCAAAACACAAGCTATTAATCAAAGGCTGGGAGCAAAAGCCATTGTTGTCAAGATAAAAGAGGCCTACATTTGTACTATCCAAAGGAGGGCAGGAGAAATCAATAGAATCTTCTAAAATGGAAACCTTTTTCCTAAAGTGATATTTTTACACTACAGCAGTCTTAATGTGTATTTGATCACAAGATTAAAGAACATTAGTCACCCTTTGACTTGAATACAAAACTAATGATCTCTTAAGAAATCAGAAATATTAGTAACTACTCAACTCAATGCTGCCACATAGGACTCAGTTAAATTCCACTGAATTATATGAACAGCGCTTCACTGTTACCCTGTTTCATGTCCTACAGCCTCCTAACTGCACAGTACTTTGCCTCCAAGTGATTAAAGTCTGCACAGAGATTGTGTGTGGCAAAGACTTGAAGACAACTTCTTTGCAATGAATCAGAATTAACCAGATGTGAGTAATGCATTACGGACCCTTCTTCAATTAAAGAGCATCTATCAATGTGAAAGTCTGCTCTGTAAGATAATATTTGCCATTGAATTGAAGCATATCTGAAAGGGATTCTTGAATATATGAAGAAGATTGACGATTACAACATTTACTATAACACCCATTAAAAAGTCATTGTTGTAAGGGCTCCATTGATGAAGGTCAGACTATGAATGGATTTTCATGGTACTTGCTCAAACAAGTCACTTAACAATTGTCTTGTGATGATGTAACATAAAAACTGATAAACAGAGATTGCAGTTTGCAAATGCAAACTTGTGCTCACTATTTTGAGCACTACAGTTGTAAAGAAAAGTTTAGTTTTCTCTCTCAACTTTTTTTAAATTTAAAGAGAATAAAGCGTAAGATGTATGGTCAAGAAAATACATACAATAAAAAGACAGTTTCATTCTGTATATTAGATACCAAATATTCAACAGCCACTTGTTTAGAGTAATTTTTCAGTAGGGGACAAATTATGGCTCCCTCATTCAGATTGGGCAGCACATTTTTCTGCAAGTATTACCATTGAAATCAAGAGAACCAGTCAGAGTACAGTACTGCCCAAATGTAAGTAAGGGTGGCATGGCAGAACTTGGTCCTAAGACTCCAAGTGCTAAGAAGAGGCTTTATCCTACCAAATGTGTATCACAGCAATGGTTTGTAGCCAACAGCTATGGTTCTGAGGAGAACTGTTCGTAAAATAATTGAATAATCGTTTTCTAGTGTTTTTAGTTGTACCCATAAGACAACTAATTTGATTACCACCACAGGCATATTCAGTGCCAATTTAGTTTTAGTGGTTTTTTGGGAATGATCTAATTTTTTCCCTGTAACTGATAGGTGAAAAGGCAGAACAGTATCATATGAGCTAGTGGGCTCTATTCTGCCAGACACATCCAGCATGAGCACATAGCTTTGTCCAGGACAAAGACTGAATGCCAGATTCTGTTCTGTAAGTATTTTGAAGATTCTCCAAGAAAGTATAAACCTAACTGGGTGTAGCTGAAATGACGGTATCTATATTTGTAAATTAGAAACAACATGTGGGGGATTCGATCATTTGGCTTACAAATAAGTGAAAGATATTAATCTGGATTTAAATTAAAATAATGCAACTGTCTGAAAAACCTATTATCACTAGGAATATTACATCTTTCTCACCAATTTCAAAATGAGAAGTACACCTCTTTAGAAATCAAGTCGTCAACTGTATATTGTTAGTTTCCTTAGATAATCATTCTCTCCTAATATTTAGGCATGTATTGGGCTATGACTCTTAAGATACTGAGTTATTGCAATAACTGAATTGCCAGCTATAAAGATTCTTCTGCTGGTGCTTGAAGAATACAATGTTTTTCTTGTACAATTGGAAACCCTTTTCAAAATTTGGTCCATGGACAGTTAAACTGCTATGAGAAGCTTAAAGAGGAAAACAAGCTATTGTACGTTATCTGAGAGGGACATTCTCACTGTCAATTTTATTACAAAATAAATCAAGGAATGGCCTCTGGTTATTTTAATAAGACACTTTTTATAATTCGTTTCTTGCCATTTATTTCTCTTTAGCTCCAGCAACATTTTAGATAACACAAGAATAGCCATATAGGGTCAGATCAATGACCCATTGGCTCAGTATTCTGTCTTCTGACAGTGGCCAGTGCCAGTTACTTCAGAAGGCCTGAACAGAACAGGGCAGTTTGAGTGATCCATCCCCGGTTGTCCAGTCCCATGTTCTGCCAGTCAGAGGTTTAGGGACACCAAATTGCATCCCTGATAAGGTTGCTTGCCAACCCTCCAGGATTGTCCTGGAGTCTCCAGAAATTAAAGATTAATCTTTAATTAAAGACAATCCTGGAGGTTTCAATACATGACAATGTTCAACCAAAATTGGCAACCCTAGTACCTGACCAACTTGCCTAATATATCATTTCATGGAAGATAGCTAATTCTTTTTTTAACCCAGTTATATTTTTGGCCTGCACAACATTGCCTGCCAACAAGTTCCACATGTTGACCATATATTGTGGGAAGTACTTCCTTATGTTTGATTTTAAACCTGCTGCCTATTAATTTAATTGGGTGACCACAACATTCCTCTCAATCATTCTGATAAAAGACAAATTAGTAGCTTCCTACAAAGTCAATACCACTGCAAAGATATGATGGGCTATTAGTTATGTTACAGTAGTAGGAAGTTATTATTTCTATTGTGGTAGCACCCAGGAGCCCCAGTCAGAGGTCAGGCCCCCATTGTGCTAGGCAATCCCTACCCTTGAAAAGCTTACAGTTCAAGTATTAGATGAGAAACAACATGTGAATACAACTAACATATGGGGGAAACACATGGTAACAATGAGATGATTATGATCAGTGTGATAAACAGAGGTCACTCACAGCATACCAACTGCCTAATCATTGTAGAGACTTTTATTGGCATCATGGCAAAGGGGAGTTTTAAGAGCTATCTGAAGGAGGAGGACTTGTGAACATTTATGAAGAGTTTTTTCCCATGTATAAGGGGTTGCACAGGAGAAAGTGTGAAGAAGCTTGCTGGAAAATATGACAAATGAGCACGTCTGCCATGACTGCAGGAGCAGACACCCTGACAGCGTATAAGATGTAGCATAGGGATAGGCTATGGAGGACCTTAGAAGCAAAGACAAGTACCATGTGTTTGATGCAGTGGAGAAGGGGAGCCAGTGTAGTTATGTGAAGTAAGGGTAATATGGTTGGAGTGTGGTTCTAAAGATGGGGCTGAGTCAAAGATAACTCCCAGGTTATGGGCCCGAATGTCAGGGAGTGAGGCACTGTGGTCTGCTATAACTGAGAATGGAGGAAGGGCTTAGGGGCAAAGATTTAGAGTTCTGTTTTATCTGTGTTGTGTTTAAACTGCTGGCTAGACAAGCCAAATGTTTAATTTGGACAGAACGAGACAAGTGCAGAGTGAAGAGGTATTTCTGTATATCATCTGCATAGAGATGATAGTTAAAGTCATGTCTTTAAATGACATAGCCCAGAACTCTGAGTAACACACATAGTTGGGCGACTTGTCCTAGTAAGGGCAGAAGTTAGATTTAATTAAATACTGATAGATAAGCCTGAAGCCCAGTAATTTGGTATATGAACTAATATGCAGACAGACAATGTAACTAAGAAATAATTCCATTTTTACTTACTGAAAACGTTAATCTAGCATGTTGAATTATATTTCACATCAATTTACCATCTAATTTACCTGAAGTAATTGTTACAAAGTTTTCCAATTATAATAATGTACATTGAAGCAAGAACAGCAATCAGTGCAGCTCTATTTGTTATAGCATTTGAACTTATTTTTTAATAGCATGCCAGTGGGCTGGGTGCTGTACGTACAGGTATGAAGACTAGCTTCCTGCCTGAAGAGCTTGCAATATAAATATTCTATCAATCATTCTGTCTATCTTTATTAGTATATAGGTCTGGACTTGACACTATAGTAATACTTTAAAAGTCTCTTTAGTGTCTTTTCTATTCATGTATAGCAGGGGTTCCCAAACTCCTCCTCCACCCCACCAGGCCCACCTGTGCAGCTTCAATCAGCTACAGCCCACTATTAACACACATCCGTCAGGGAGAGGGGCCCTGTGGGGCATCCGTGACCCCTTGCCTCAGTAGGGACTAAGGCCAGCAAAAGGGCCAAAGGGCCAGGCAGGTAGGTTGACCAGCTGTCCTGATATTTGGGACTTTATCTTGTACAGGTGCCTATTACCAGGGCCGGCTTTATGAACTGCAGGGCCCAATTCGAATACCCGGCGGCGGTCCAGGGCTTCGGTGGCACTTCGGCGGCAGGGGGTCTACTCCGGGTCTTCCGCGGCACCGAAAGATATTACCTCACACGACTTGTCTCTCTAATATCCTGGGACCAACATGGCTACAACACTGCATACCGTAGGTTATTGTTAGTGTCACAAAACAATCCCACTGGATTAAATCTAAAAGACCACTGGTCTTTTAAACTGCCATTTCTTTAGCAAGAATAATTGTCCCTGTGAAATGTCCTGGTAAGCCTGGTATTAGCAGATCAACCTCTCTGATAAAATGTATTAGCAAGGCTGACTTTTTGCCTTCCTTCACATAATAATTTGGAGTTTCTCTCTGCGCTCAGCCATACAGCTTTAACAGATAATAGCTTTTCAGTCAAATATCTGAGACTGGGAAAGAAGCAATCTCCCAACCAGTTGTCATCAGGGCCGGTGCAAGGATTTTTCACGCCCTAGGTGAAACTTCCACCTTGCGCCCCCCCATCCGGCCCGGGGATCCAGGGCTGTCCCTAGCTATTTTGGTGCCCTACGCAGCCCCCTCCCCCAGGGGGCTGTGTGGGACCCCAGGCCTCCACGGGGGGTAGGGGAGGCTGGCCACTTCCTGCGGGAAGTGGAGTGACCTGGCCCTCGCCTGCTCTGCTCCCCTGGCTCCCAGCTGTGCCACCAGCGAGTGCGGAGCAGCAGTTCCCCCCTCCCCCCAAGCCAGGTAGCCAGGGGAGCAGAGCAGGCTGGGGCCGGGTCACTCCACTTCCCGCAGGAAGTAGCCAGCCCCTCATCTCCCACGGAGGCCTGGGGACAGCCCCTCCCCCCGCTCTCCCCCGCGGAGGCCTGGGGTCCCAGCCTGCTCTGCTCCCCTGGCTCCCAGACTTTGGGGGAGAGGGGAACTGCCCTCCAGCACTCGCCAATGGTGCGGCTGGGAGCCAGGGGAGCGGACCAGGCTGGGGCCAGGTCGCTTCACTTACCATGCGGTGAGTGCAGGGTCGGACCTGGCTACAGTCTTCAGGGGAGTGGGGGCGGGGCTGGGATGGAGCGGGGGTGGGAAGAGGTGCGGTTTGGGGCAGAGCAGGAGCAGGGGCAGGGGTAGGGGTTATGGGAAAGAGCTGGGGAACCCCTCCTGCGGCAACTCCCAGCCCTGCGGTGCCTCCCCCACCCGCGGCAGCTCCCCATCCCTGCTCACCTCTGCTCCGCCTTCTCCCCTGAGCATGCCAGTGCCACTCCACTTCTCCCACCTCCCAGGCTTGCGGCTCCAATCAGCTGTTTGGTGTGGCAAGCCTAGGAGGGAGGAGAATTAAAGCAGGGGAGGCATGCTCAGGGGAGAAGGCGGAGTGGAGGTGAGCTGGGGCAGGGAGCGGTTCCCCTGCACACCCCCACCCATTACTTGCTGTGGGCAGCCCTCCCTGTGCCTCCCTGCCCCAGCTCACCTCCACTCCACCGCCTCCCCTGAGCGTGCTTTTTGGTGCCCCCAACCACTTGGCGCCCTAGGCAACCGCCTAGTTGTTGCACCAGCCCTGGTTGTCATGTGTTTTTCTTCTAGTGACATAAGACCAATGGATCATCATCCCTGAATCCATTAATAGGAACAGCCTAGGGACCTGCACATGGCTCACCCAGGGCCAGAACTTTTATTGTGTGTCTTGTAGAGGGTCAGCACTGAATTACAGGTGAGTGGAAGGATAATTATTGGCCTACTGTGGCTCTGCTCTGAACTAAGCTATGCCAGAGTGGTTGTTTTTTCCCCTGTGTGCTTATTGCATTTCTCTTGAGTTTTTGTATAGATCTATAGAATATGTGATTGTTTAATTTCATGATCATGTTTGAATTACACAGCTATATTAAATAGAGCTGCTGTTCAAACAAGGAACTTGTGCATTTATTTGATGGAGTCACATTTTGGCCCAGTTTCTGCTGAAACTCTTGCAATGTAAAACCTGAAAGAATAAGTGTTTTATGTACAGGACTCAGGCCCATATTGTAACTTTTTCTTGAATATAAATGCTAACTCAATGAATACAATAAGGGAGGAAGATTAAAAGAAATGTAACTTCCTGTGTAATGTTTTCTAACAATGACTCTTGGACTCTACGGAGAAAAATCTCTCTCATTTTGGAAAGGCCATTTTTAAAAGAAGATTTGATTTAAAAAGCTTACTAGTTTTAATGAAACAGAATATATTCCTGCCAAAATGCATATTGATGCCATTCAGAAAACAGCTAAAGGAAGCACCAATGGTGTTCCCTCCCTTATATCTGTTAGCCCATTAGTTAGGGCACTCACTATGAGTTTGCTTCCCCCCTCTGCCTTATGTGGTGATGCTTTTGAATTTAGGGCACACTCCTAAGCGGTGGGAACCCAACCACTGGGCAATAGGGTATTCTGGGGGTAGGTCTCTCAAATCTCTCCTGATGAAGCAGTTCCACTTTACATGAATAATTAAGTGTGCTTTGGAGCAGATGGACTGATAACTAGGTCTCCCACAGGCAAGTTCACTAACCCCTTAGCCATTTCCAGCAGTTTTGTGAATCTAGCCTGCACCCACAAAAATTTTCCATCAGCTTTTTCAAGTCACCAAAATGTTTTGGAATTCAGTTTCAGTTCAACCCAAAGCAAACAAAAAATAATCAGAACTGGCAGCAAACTGGAAAAAATAAAGTTATTCGCCCAGCTCTAAGTATAGCACAAATCTCAATGTTACTACAGGTTTCCTTGTTTGATTTAGTCTTTTTAAGCTACATGATTCTCAGTGACCCCTTTATATATCCCTCCTTTCCTGAAGACGGATATCTTTCTTATTGGTAAAATAATCTAGTAAAACTGTTACCAATAACCTAAACATGTTGCCATTAAAAATAAAAAACAAAACCTTGTGCAGTATTTAGGTATTTGTTTGCAGGCTTTGTCAACAGAATTCTTCAATCTCTACAATATTTGTATGTTTAAATCAATCATAATTATTTTTAGATTCTTTAAGTATTAACACATAGTAGAACTAGCTATTAGAGAGACTTCAACCTTTTTGTTGACAGCAGGTTTGGACTTGCACTTGTTGGCAGAAGCCCATTGATTACCTCAGAACATCAATCAATGATGCAGTTTAATGACTTTGGGGCTCTTTTCAGGGGAGAATTTCACTAATGGTTAGTACATAAAAACTCCTAAACATGTACCACCACAAAATTAAGTACAGGAACAATGAGTGGGTGCAGCATTAACACATTTGAGAGCCATAATTATACAGACAATCTTTCCACTGTCAGCAATTACAGTGGAAGTAGAACAAAGTAAAAAGCTTTTCCAAGTAACTACAAATCTGTCAAAATAAACTTTCCAGCAATTGGCAGAGAGCTGTAAACAAAGCTTGGTTAAATGCAACACTGAAAGAAAAAAAAATTAAGTTTACACAGTTAACATGTGTGAACTAGGAAACGACAGATTTACACATGTTAATGACTAATTTATTCATCAGTAAACTTCAAGTGAGTGATTTGGAATCTTGATTTACACAATGTATGAACAGTTAGCTTTTATATGAAAACGTGAAGTGTAACACTTGCTTACACACTGCTGAGAAAATAGCAGTGATTTAGAGAGCTCTCCATATCAAGTGTAACCTTAAACTGTATTCAGGAAAATATTTGTATATCCATAATACAGTAAGTGACGTGCAAAATGGGGACCACCAAAAGTTACCAGCAACTTAGACACAAGTGTAAGATTACTTTTTCATGCTGTGATAGTACATGTGTTTAATTTCTCACTGGAAACAACTTAATAATAAATGTGACACCCTTATATTTAAAATGTATCTAGAAAAAAAAACAAGGAAACAAAATGATGAACAATTAAGATTTCTTGTGGGCAAACTAGTAGTATAGTAATAGATTTTTCAAATTTGGACCCCACAGATTTTCTTGGATGTGTGAATATTTTAGAACCACAATTTTAAAAGTATGTCATTTATACAGTACACAGTTCCAAGAAAGGGGTACTTTATTCAATCAGACATGCTAGTATAAAGTAGCATTTACATTAACAAATGAATTGGCAGTTTGACTTTTAAAACTTTGGTTTATACTGGAGCTGGAAGGATTTTTTGTTTGTTTTTAAAATGAAAGTGGCTTGATTTGGAAACAAATGTTTTGGTTGTTTTAAAAATAAAAACTGAGGAATGTTTCTCCCAGGGTGACCTTTAAGGGGGAGACAGCTCCAGCCTCCCTAGTGATTCACTTAGCTTTCCACCTCAAGGGAGAAAAGTCACATGATAGGCAGGTCATGTGGCTAAATCAGGCAGAGATAAAATGGAAGCCTGGAGAGCCACAGTAGAGATTCCAGGTAGGATGCCCTGGAAGTCACTGTTCAGTAGAGAGCTGGGGGGAGAACACACACCAAGTAGCCCAGAAGAGGCTGAAAGTAGAAACTAGACAGAGCCCAGATGACAGGTTGAGGAGTGTCAGAAGCATGAAGAGAAGACAGATGCTCAGGAAGAAGAAGCTGTGCCCAGCTTGAGTTTGAGGGTGGAAGACTTGGATACTCCAGAAAAAGAAAAAAAAGTCTCCCTATGGACTAAGGTAGAGGGCCAACTCCCGAAAATGACCAAACCAGGCTGACGGTCAGGAGATCCAACGTGAGAGAGGGGAAACTGAAACAGTAGCTAGCCCAAAGTCAGAGCAGATAAGTGTCGCTACTACAACATTAGACCAAGATATTTGTTTGTCAAAGAAAGAAAGGGGCGGGGGAAGAAAGAAAGAAAAACTTCCAAGAAACAGAGTTTCTTGGAAAAATTTTCACAGATAATACCACTGTGACCAGCTCTAGTTTTACATACAGATAAATAAGAGCATAGGATGTAATTTCCTTTCATAAATGTGTCAATCTATGGTTTATGTACAAAACCAAAACAGAATGTTTCATGCAACACATTGACCTGTAAGTCTGATCTCCATATTGGGAAGGAAAAAAAAAAATAAACCACCCACCACACACATACCTGGAATCATTGGTAGGAGATAACATAGAACAGTTAGTCCTGTTCCCACAATGAGTTCTATTAGTGCTCACTGAAAAATTGGGCTCAGAGACCTTTACAGATCATCAAGAGACTGAATGCATGGAACAAAGATGACACCCTAGATAATGCAGGGAAAATTGGCCATTGGATCAATTTTGGCCTCTAGATCAAGTAAGTTTTATTAAAATACAATCATTCAAACTGCAACATTTCTCCCAGTCTATAACTCCCATGATATTAAGTAATCATATGCCCTGAGGCACCCACAATGGGCTAGATTTACAAAGTGATGTAGGGGTCTAACTGCCACTTCAGTACTTAAGCCCAAAATTTAGGCTTCACTAGCATTTACAAAACTCCCACACACCTGCCCTATAACCAGGGAGGTGCTTAAGTTTCCATCATTGAAGCCCCTGAGGCACCTAACTTTCAGCAGCTGTGCATGCCCACAGCCACTTACGTCTCACCACCACCCAGTAGCTAAGCCTCAGCAGGATTTATGAACTAGCCATTTCCCTACCTATCTTGCCTTTGGGAACCAATCCTGATCCCCACTCAAAATGGCACGAGGGTTGAGAAGAGATGGCTCAACACTGCAGCACCTAACTCCCTTTTGAATCGTGACAAGGAGAAGCAGCTGCAAAGTCATACCATTGAGGGAAATATTTTGGGGTCGGGAGTGGGACACTGCGCACAACAGTAGGTTCCTCTCTTGATTGTCCTTAGCACACCTGTTCCCAGAGCTCTGAAAAAGTTATCGAAAGGAGGCCAGAATGATAACTACAGGGAACCACCAAAGATGCATCAGCAAATTGCTTAATCATTCCCAGCCAAACCTTCTAGTGTGGACACCCATGGCTGGCCCATGCCAGCCAACTCATGCTCACAGGGCTCTGGCAGAACTGTTTCATTGCTGTGTAGATTTCCGGGCTCGGGGTATGTCTACACTATGGGATTATTCCGATTTTACAGAAACCGTTTTTTAAAAACAGATTATATAAAGTCGAGTGCACGCGGCCACACTAAGCACATTAATTCGGCGGTGTGCGTCCATGTACCGAGGCTAGTGTCGATTTCCGGAGCGTTGCACTGTGGGTAGCTATCCCATAGCTATCCCATAGGTCCTGCAGTCTCCCCTGCCCATTGGAATTCTGGGTTGAGATCCCAGTGCCTGATGATGCAAAAAACATTGTCGCGGGTGGTTCTGGGTACAGCCTCACCCCTTCCTCCATGCAAGTAGCAGACAACCATTTCGCACCTTTTTTCCTGGGTGAACTGTGCAGGCACCATAGCACAGCAATCATGGACCCTGCTCAGCTCAAGACAGCAGTCATGGACGTTGTAAACACCTCACGCATTCTCGTGCAGTCTATGCTGAACCAGGACTTGCAAAACCAGGCGAGGAGGCGGCGGCTACGGCAGCGAGGCGACGAGAGTGATGAGGACATGGACACAGAATTCTCTCAAACCGCGGGCCCCTGCGTTTTGTAGATCATGCTGGTAATGGGGCAGGTTCTAGCCATGGAACGCAGATTTTGGGCCCGGGAAACAAGCACAGACTGGTGGGACCGCATAGTGTTGCAGGTGTGGGACGATTCCCAGTGGCTGCAAAACTTTCACATGCATAAGGGCACTTTCATGGAACTTTGTGACTTGCTTTCCCCTGCCCTGAAACGCCAGAATACCAAGATGAGAGCAGCCCTCACAGTTGAGAAATGTGTGGCGATAGTCCTCTGGAAGCTTGCAACGCCAGACAGCTACCGGTCAGTCGGGAATCAATTTGGAGTGGGTAAATCTACTGTGGGGGCTGCTGTGATGCAAGTAGCCAAAGCAATCATTAAGCTGCTGCTACGAAAAGTTGTGACTCTGGGAAATGTGCAGGTCATAGTGGATGGCTTTGCTGCAATGGGATTCCCTAACTGTGGTGGGGCAATAGATGGAACCCATATCCCTATCTTGGCACCGGAGCACCAGGGCAGCCAGTACATAAACCGCAAGGGGTACTTTTCCATGGTGCTGCAAACACTGGTGGATCACAAGGCACGTTTCACCAACATCCACGTGGGATGGCTGGGAAGGGTTCATGACGCTCGCATCTTCAGGAACACTACTCTGTTTAAACGGCTGCAGCAAGGGAATTACTTCCCAGACCAGAAATTAACAGTTGGGGATGTTGAAATGCCTGTAGTTATCCTGGGGGACCCAGCCTACCCCTTGATGCCATGGATCATGAAGCCATACATAGGCAGCCTGGACAGTAGTCAGGAGTTGAACAACTACAGGCTGAGCAAGTGCAGAATGGTGGTAGAATGTGCATTTGGCCGTTTAAAGGCGCGCTGGTGCACATTACTGACTCGCTCAGACCTCAGCCAAACCAATGTCCCCTTTGTGATTGCTGCTTGCTGTGTGCTCCACAGTCTCTGTGAGAGTCAGGGGGAGACTTTTATGGCGGGGTAGGAGGCTGAGGCAAATCACCTGGCTGCTGATTACGCACAGCCAGACACCAGGGCGATTAGAAGAGCACACCAGGAAGCAGTGCATATCAGAGAGGGGGGAGGGATAGCTCAGTGGTTTGAGCATTAGCCTGCTAAACCCAGGGTTGTGAGTTCAATCCTTGAGGGGGCCAGGGGCAAAAATTGGTCCTGCTAGTGAAGGCAGGGGGCTGGACTCAATGACCTTTCAAGGTCTCTTCCACTTCTAGGAGATTGGTATATCTCCAGTTATTACCTTTAGAGAGGCTTTGAAAACCAGTTTCATCACAGGCCAGGGTACGGTGTGACTGTTGTGTTTGTTTCTCCTTGATGAACCCTCCCCCTATTGACTCATTCCCTGTAAGCCACCCACCCTCCCCCTTCAATTACCGCTTGCTTCCTAAGGAAATAAAGTCACTCTCATTTAAAAACCATGTATTCTTTATTAATTAATTATAAAAAGAGGGGGAGAACTGACAAGGTAACCTGGGTGGGGTTTGGGAGGAGGATAGGAGGGAAGGAAAAGGCCACTAAAAAAATTTCAAAATAATGACAGCCTTTTGGTTGTTTCCACTGGGGTGGAATGGGCGGGTGCACGGAGCCTCCCCCACGCGTTCTTAGTCATCTGGTGGGTGAGGAGGCTAAGGAACACGGTGAAGGGGGGAGGATGGTTATACAGGGGCTACAGCGGCACTCTGTGATCCTGCTGCTGTTCCTGAAGCTCCACCAGACGCCGGAGCATGTCCATTTGATCATGCAGCAGCCCCAGCGTTGCATCATGCCTCCTCTGATCTTCCTGCTGCCACCTCTCATTTCGAGCATCTCTCCTCTCCTCACGTTCACTGGCATCTTTCCTGTACTTTGATACCACGTCTTTCCACTCATTCAGATGAGCTCTTTCATTGCGGGTCACTTCCATGATCTCAGAGAACATTTCGTCTCACATCATTTTTTTTCCCACCGCCTTATCTGAGATAACCTTCGGGACGGAGGAGGGAGACCTGAAAAATGTGCAGCTGCAGGAGGGAGGGAAAAAAGGGAGAGAAGTATTTAAAAAGATACATTTTACAGAACAATGGTTATACTCTTTCACAGTGAACAACACTATTCACCTTACATAGCACATGTGATCTCACTACAAGGTCGCATTTTACATCTTAATATTGAGTGCCTGCGGCTTTGGTGTTAGAGATCACAGACGCAGGTCCGGGCCTCAGAATTCAGCTTGCATGTGGCCATGGTAAGCCATTGTCTTTCAGCTTCTGCAGCCTTCATATATCCAGTGCCCTCCTTTCCCAAATAGCAAGCAAAGCCCGTTGAGTGCTGCTTCTTTCCTGTTAATGTGCAGCACCAGAACTGCCCCCATCCAATTCTCTGGGATGATCACTTTACCCCTCCCCCCCACCACATGGCTGGTAGCAGGAAAGATCCCAGCTAGCCAAACGCGAAAAAGCTCAGTGCCAATCCCCCCCCTCTCCCCTGCTTGGCTACATGCAGGGAAGGATTTATTTTAAACCACAGGCAAACAGCCCAACCATCTCTGTCCCCTTAATTAAATTCCTGTATTTCAACCAGGTTACCATGAACGATATCACTCTCCTGAGGATAACACAGCGAGATAAAGAACGGATGTTGCTTGAATGCCAGCAAACACCGGGACCATACGCAGCTAGGCTTTGTCATGCAATGATACCAGATTACTTGCTACATGCATGGCATTGTCAGGTGTCCTACCATGGAGGACGGAATAAGGCTGCCCTGCCCAGAAACCTTCTGCAAAGGCTTTTGGAGTACCTCCAGGAGAGCTTCATGGAGATGTCCCTGGAGGATTTCCACTCCATCCCCAGACATGTTAACAGACTTTTCCAGTAACTGTACTGGCCGCGAATGCATCCCAAGTCCTCAGGGCAAATTAATCATTAAAAAACGCTTGCTTTTAAACCATGTTTTATATTTACGAAGGTACACTCATCCCCATGGCTTCATTGTCTGGGATAGTGGCTTGGGAAGACTGGGAGAGTACTTCTGTCAGGCTGAGAAAAAGCTCCTGGCTTTTGGAGAGAATGGAGTGCTGTGTGCTCTCTGCAAGCTCGTCCTCCTCCTCATCTTCCCCATCCGCAGAATCCTCAGGCAAGGCTAAGATTACCCCCACCTCAGAATCCACGGACAGGGGTGGGGTAGTGGTGGCGGACCCCCCTAGAATTGCATGCAGCTCAGTGTAGAAGCGGCAGGTTTGCGGCCCTGCCCCGGACCTTCCGTTTGCTTCTTTGGTTTTCTGGTACGCTTCTCTGAGCTCCTTAACTTTCACATGGCACTGTACTGAGTCCCTGGTGTGGCCTCTCTCCATCATGGCCTTGGAAATTTTTTCAAATGTTTTTTCATTTCGTCTTTTGGAACGGAGTTCTGTTAGCACGGAGTCCTCTCCCCATATAGCGATCAGATCCAGTACCTCCCATGCGGTCCATGCTGGAGCTCTTTTTCAATTCTCAGACTGCATAGTTACCTGTGCTGATGAGCTCTGCATGGTCACCTGTGCTGATCAGCTCTCCACGCTGGGCAAACAGGAAATGAAATTCAAAAGTTCGCAGGGCTTTTCCTGTCTACCTGGCCAGTGCATCCGACTCCAGATTGCTCTCCAGAGCGGTCCCAATGGTGCACTGTGGGATAGCTCCCAGAGGCCAATACCGTCGAATTGCGGCCACAGTAACCCTATTCCGAAATGGCAATACCGATTTGGGCGCTACTCCCCTCGTCGGGGAGGAGTACAGATATCGGTATTAAGAGCCCTTTATATCGATATAAAGGGCTTCGTTGTGTGGACGGGTGCAGGGTTAATTCGGTTTAACGCTGCTAAATTCAGTATAAACCCATAGTGTAGACCAGGCCTCAGGCTGGAGCCGGAGCTCTAGGATGCTCTGAGGTGGGAGGGTTCGAGAACCCTGACTCCAGCCCACACCCAGAAGTCTAAATAGCAACAAAACAGCCCCATAGCCCAAGCCAGCCGGCATAGGCCAGCAGTGAGTTTTTCTTTGCTGCATACACATTCCCATGGAGAACCATTCCACTTAACCATGATAAGACATCCTTAAGAGACATAAAAATCCAGTTTTCCAATTAGTGAGCATTATCCTCCCTACATAAACAAGGGTAATGGCACACAATCAGGTTGTGATTCAATAGCTAGCCCTGAAAGAAGACAATTTTACTACTTTTTTCTTAACTGTCCTTTGGAATTTGTTTGCCCTACCAGTTTTACCTTGATACTTTACATCCCAGTGGGACTAAGGTGAAAAACAGCAAGACCACACCTATGCCTCATCAACCACAAGCCTTCTGTATTTGAATCAGTAAGTTAGCCCATTGCTCCCACCCAAACCCTTCCCAGTTGAATAATCAAACGTGTGGAAAATTCAGCCTTTCATCCCTGGCAAATACTGTTAACTGGAACTCATTGGATATAAAACTGTCTTGGTAGAAGAGGAGAGCAAGCAGTGCTTAATTTGTACCAGGGCTTGCCAGGGCTGAGTCCCAGCACCTCTAGGCTTGGCAGTTCATAACCCCAGCATTTCTGGGCTTGCGACGTCAGTTATGGACATAAAAAGATTGCTTGAGCACAGGCACCTCTTTCATTACAAATTAAGCACTGCCAGCAAGTATTTGTGATTACATTTAATGTCTTATCCCTACAGAACTTTTCTCCGAGGAACTCCACGTACTGTGCAAACACTAAAGTTTGCAACTTCCTTTTGGATTAAATAGGCATTATTATACTATTATACAGATAAGTAAAGTGAGAACCAGATTAATTTAAATCACGCTATAGGTGGCAGGAGAGCCAAGACTAGAAACCCAAAGTCCCAACTCCTTATCTCAATTTCTAAATAATAGTGCTGGGCCCAAGTGATGTTCCTCTCACTATAGGCCCAGTCCCACAGCCCTAACTTGTTTATCTTCCATTCTTTTTGCATGATATGAGCAATGACTTGGAAGACATAATGTGAAGCAAGGTATGCATCTTCTCAAGAAATATGAAATTGAAATAATTGGCCAATACCAAAAAGGAAAGAGCTGGATCCATGGTGATGGGGGTGAGGAAAGGAAAACAAATGGCAAAAGCAGGTTGAAATTTTATAGGACAAATTATGAGGGAAGAAAAGGTGAAATGAGGTTTGATTTGGAGATTTTTCCCCCCCTTTTGGGGGGGGGGGTCTAAAAAGACAGATTTATGTGTTTTCACTGGATTGCAGTTGCAGATATGGCACATTTTATAAATAAAAATGTTATGCTGAAAGATGCTAATGGCTGCCATCATGGGAATCTCTGATCCAAGGACCATCACAGACCTCATTAAAAACAAGGGTTTGCCAAGCACACACAGGCTCAACACAAGGATCAATCAAATCCCATTAAGAGTAAAAACAAGAGTGTGTATTTTGGAGAGGGGGTGGCCCCAGTCACTAGACTAAAACACCTGGTAGGTCAGAGCTAAGCTGTGTGAACTCAGGAGTTTCTCTTGGCTGCAGAAGCAGGGGCTAGGATATTGATAACTGCCTATGTGTGTTGGAAGAGAAAGCAAGGAGAAGAGTTGTGAACACATGAAAGCAAGCAAAGAAACAGTTCTTTGAGCTCACTGAAGTGTCAGACACGGGGATTTCTGAGCAATGAAACTGCATGCTGTTCATTTCCACCATAGTCAAGGAAACAGAATTTTGTGCATGTATTTTTGTAATTAAAACAAGAGTACACCAAAAATATAGCTGACTTACATCACCAGTTTCTCATGTTAACCAAAACAATCCTGCAAGGCTCTGAATTTTAAGCTAACCACTCAGGCCAAAGGGCAACACTATTATGCCTTAATAATCACAAGCTATAAGCCACTAACCAGGGAGAGGATTTGAGGTAATAGTGAATAAATATAGTTCAAACCACCAGCACAATATCTGGAACCAAATTAAGTTAGCAAACAAAATGCTGATTTGTAAATAAAACCCCAAGTCAGAACATTACCGAGTAAGGCACTGCATAAAGAACTAATGCAAAACTCTGGGTATCATGAAAGGAAAGATATTGAAGAACGGATGGACCAGAATCTGGTCCCAATCTTTATACCTCCACTGAAGTCAATGGAGCTATGATAAATTACACCACCTGAGAATTCCCAGTCAAAATATCTACTGAAAAAGGGCAAAAATGTGATTCAGTTTGAAGTAATCTGGAGAAAATCCCACAGAAATCTGTGTTAATCACTGGTGTGAATTCATCAGACAATAGGTGAAAGTAGCAGAGTGGTGTAATTTGCCTCAATATCAGTAAAGACATTCCCTGAGGTCAGTTGAACTACTGTAGATTTACACTAGTTATAATAGAGCAGAACTTAGTACCAGAAACATGGAAGGAGGAGGAGGGGATGGAGTGGGAAAGTTAACAAAAAAGAGAGAGAAACCCTTTTCCAAAACTAGCTGATGTTCCACCCTCACCAATTCCAGGGCCAGATGGATTTCAATAAAAGTTATGTCTTACCCCAGGGCTTGAATGTGGTCCTCAAAATAATTTACACTGATTTGTTAAACTACTTACACTAATTAGCTAACCAGCTAATACACAACATAAAATTTACACCATTTTCATCATCATTAAATTTGGCCTGGGATTTCTAGGGTGATATCAGATGTTATGAAAATTAGATTTATATTCACTAGAAGAGAGGAAAATAAGTGGTGTATATAATTTTGAAGGACATAGTGAAGGGAAATAAGCTCATTAACAAGATACTTAGTTTCAATGTAAGGGTCAAGTACTAAGGGAAATTGTAGAAAAATGTCTTTATGTAGAGCAATTAATGTGTGAAGTAAATTATCAAAGACATGGAGGAATCTGTTCACAGCTGCCACTTCTAAGTGCCTGCTTTATCAAACAGTAGATGAGTACCAATGCTACAAAGATACCACGCAGATATTGAGTGGGATTTTCAAAAGAGCTCAGTGGTGGCCTATATTCCCTTGAGAGGAAGGGCAGTCCAGTGGTTAGGGCCCTAACCCAGAACCCATGAAACCCTGATTTAACCCTGCTCTGCCACAGCCTTCTTGTGTGACCTTGGGTGAGTCCCAGTCTCTCTGTGTGGCCTTCAGATTCTACAGTAATGGGGGCCATATAGATAGAAGTCTGGTAAAACTCCTGTGACTTCAATGGGAGTGGAGGTAGGACAATACCAGGTGTTTTAGAAAAATCCCACCCATTATATTTAGATACATCTATTATTCTTACAGCACATTATGCATACACAGCACTTTATAAAAAACAGAGTTTAAACACATGCCTACCTCAATAATTACTGCTTAAATTGGACAGATACAACACAAACCATTTAAGGATAAGACAGGAGGATGGGAGCAAAGAGAGCTGTAGTCAATCAACAATGGAAGGCTAGACAAAAGAAATAGACCTTAAAAAAAATTTGAATGTTGAGGTCCCAACTTCTTTTACAGGAACTTGTGTCATATAGTTGTCTTCTTTTCTGAGGTTTTATTATTCCGCTATAGTTAAATGAATGTATTCTCAGATTTTCCTTGTACATTATTTTGCATTTTGTCTCTCATCTACCTCCCTTCACAGTTTCAAAGCCAGTAATTGCTACATAACACACACGACACACAGAGAGAAATGCATTATCTTATGATTACAGATTGCAGCACACTCAGTATGAGCTCTCAGCTATACAGGTTCCCATCTCCAGCAAACATGTTTTATTTATGTAAGTGGATTCCATTCAGTAACAGATGTAGAAACTTACCAGCATTTCTTACAATTTTCTGTGGAGTATTCTAAGAATAAACATTTCATTGACATTTAATTCACAGACTAAATTGCAGGTTATATGTCCTGAAGGCTTATTTAGTCAGGGTATCCTTGTAAGAAAATTCTTATCTGACTAGTCATCCATCAAAAGTTATTTTTCTATTTTACCAACCTGTGTGTGTGTCATACACCCATTGAAAAATCATGTGTGGGAGGGAGGTATCTGCTTGTCTTTGGTCTGGTCAACCAGTAACCAGCTCATATGATGTTTGTGCAGATTTCTTTCAGAAAGGCAAGTACTTCCCCATCTTGCCTAAGTGAAAGTTTCCTTATAGCCAGAGAGGACATTAAAGTCATTCAGCATTGACAAAATTAAGTTGATAGTGAATTTTATTGACTCTCACCATCTCTCCTTTTAGCAGAAGGAATTATTGGATTTTCTCACAACATCATGAGAAGGGGACAACAATTTTTAAGCCAGCCCTGAAAAGGTAAAAGAGTACAATCATCAAAACACGTGCTATCCAGCTGCATAGATGTGAAAATGTAGCAATGTGTCAGGCAAAATTCACATGAGAACACCCTATGTATGTAGGAAGGATCCTCCGCTGGTTTAATGCAGTTTTGAGCCTCAATACAATTACAAAATAGACAAAATAAACACCCTGACCTAGGGCATGGCTACACTTGCAGATGTTGAAAGCTTTGAGTTAAACCAGCCTTCGTAGAGCGCAGTAGGGAAAGTGCTGTAGTCTGTCCACACCGACAGCTTCAAGCGCACTGGCATGGCCACATTAGCAGCTCTTGCAATGGCCACAGAGAGCAGTGCATTGAGTAGCTATCCCAGCATGCAAGTGGCTGCAACGTGCTTTTCAAATGGGGGGGGGGGTGCGGTGGAATGTGTTGTGTGTATGTGGGGGCAGAGAGTGGGTTTTGGGGGGGCTGAGAGCATGTCAGCACGCTGTCTTGTAAGTTTAGACAGCAGCAGACCTCCACCTCCCCCCACCACCACACACACACAGCATTCCACAGTAACGGTTGTTTTGTCTCGGAGCAGATAAGCAGACGGCTGTCAAACGGAGCTTTCAAAGGGCATATCCAAAACAATGACAAGAGTGGCCACTTGACTTAAGGGGATTATGGGACATTTCCAGAGGCTGATCAGAGCACAGTAATGCAACACCTCATTCACACTGACACTGGGGTGCTCCAGCAGGGGCGCATCAAACGTTATTCTACTCGCCGAGGTGGAGTACCAGCAGCGCTGTAGCCGTGGAGTCAGAGCGCTCTACGTGCCTTGCCAGTGTGGACCGGGAGTGAGCTAGTGCGCCAGGAGCTGCTTTATTGCGCTGTAACTCGCAAGTGTAGTCAAGCCCCTAGTTTATCTACTCCCTACTCCTTTCCATTTTCTGTGCTACTCCAGCATTTCTCACTTTTGGTTTTATTCTCTAAAGTAGAGTTAAAGTCTAGAAATACATCATCACTACAAATGTCAAAGCTGAACTCTGATGACAGCTCCCTAGGCTAATTTATTTTATAGGTTCTTGGAGGGACCTCCTTAGAGCAGTCATATAGAGTGATAAGGAATTATGCCATTCCATAAAGGCAAAGCAATGACCTAAGTTAAATTGGTTCATATTGTAAAAGAACTAGACCCTTATCAGACAAATTGGAATGAAGCCTTTGACAGAATGTCATCTGGTCATCCTCAGAAGGACTTAATTACCTGAACTGGTAAATTCTCATTCTGCTCATTAAGTGAACTCAATACAATTCAATTTCAATGTTATTAGATCACATATGACATGTTTTGGAATTTAAAAAAATCCCAAACCATACACAATCTAAATCAGCAACATCCATACCTCCTGATAAACTCACTTCTCTGTTTATTATAAATAAATAAATAAATAAATAAAGAAGACTTAATTAGGCCCAGAAAGGTTAGGTTGCCAATAGCTAAAGGGAAGTTGTGGGCAGTAGAGGTTGCCAAGAATCACAGATCAAGCAATGCAAGTTTGTACCTCCCCAAATTAAATCCTTGTCCTTCATTTGTTAGAGCATTTTCCCCACTTATTACTTACATGTGGGCACTGATATAGTTGAGAGTCAGTTACATCTGTCTAAATGAAACATCTGGAAGTTTGGGGGTTGTTTTGAAAAACTAGTATAGTCTTAGTGGGGAAAAAATATTTTACATCTTTACCACTTGCTGCTAAATGTATGTATCAAACACTAACTTCTGTATGCCTTACCGTCGTTTTTCTATCACACACGTTGAATGAAAAGGCAATGTAAATTTCATTCCCAGTATAGATTATGAAGGCCTGATCCAAAACCTGTTGAAGTCAATAGCAATCTTTTGCCTTAATTTAGAAAGGCTTGGCTGTTAATAACCACATTTAGGAATTAAGCTATGTAAGAGACATCATCTTGAAAAGTTTTCCATTATTTTATGTAGATTCTCTCATCCTTCATTTCAAATTACTCTGGAAGGAATTGCTGGAGATGGTGTAGCGCAGCAGTTCTCAAACTTTAGCAATCCAAGAACCCCCATTTTGATTTTAAAAATTTTGTGGACCCCCAAGCCAGCTTCTAATTTTCCCCAGGGGTGCTCAACCCCTGCTCAGCCCCAGACCCTGCCCCCACTCCACCCCTTCCCCCAAGCCCCCACCCCTTCCCCTCCTCTTCCACACCTCTTTCCACCCCCTCCCCCCTCAATGCCTCCTGCATGCCGTGGAACAGCAGTTCTTCGGCATGCAGGAGGCACTAGGAGGGAGGGGGAAGAGTAGATCAGTGGGGCAAGCAGCCCCAAACATGACTTGCAGACCCCCTCGAGTACCCTCACTGACCCCGGTTTGAGAACTGCTGATGTAGGGAACTATTGACTTTATACGTATACAGAATTTTCTTCTAGTAAAACAAAGAATTTGACATATATGTCTCTAAGATTGTATCAATTAAGTTGAATATATGGTTAAAGGAAGAGCTCAGGAAATCACCTCTCTTTTCCCGTAACAACATTGCTATGAATTGTATGGATAGAATACAAAGGCTTATGGGGTAGGGACGTATTCAAGAGAAGCAGAGGCTTGTGAATCATTCAGAACACTCATTTTTAACCAATTCCACAAGTGTCATTTACAGGTGCCTTTTCTATTTTTTGTATCTATACAAAATGTCCTGTCCTCCAAAGGCAGTTAATACAAGATGTTATGCAATTTAACAAAGAAAAACATATCAGATAAGGGGCCAAATTCTGACATGGTGAAAGCTGATTCCAATGAAAGTCATACTTTCTTATTCTAGGGCAGAAACCAACTGCATTTCCAATTCCTAAGATCTCAAAATCTAAGCACAGTCAAAAATAAAACAAGGTTTACAGCTAGGAAGTTGAGAGGACAAGGTGGGCAGAGATGATCCCAGGAATCAAAATTCAGCTCTGGTGTACAAACGCCTCAAAGTTCAGGAAGTTTTGAATCTAGAGTTTAGGTTTGGCCCAGTCTGAAGAAAGTTGTTTATGTTCCAGCCCATTTCTAAATGCAAGGCAATAGGGTAAAGAAGATTTAACAAAAGAAGTGGGGTTTAAGGGGGTATTTGAAGGAAGGTGGGAGGTTTGTCCCAAGTACAGGGGTTGCATGGTAAAAGGTGCAAAGCTGAGAGTGGTAGGATAAGACAAAGGGCCAAATTGTTACATTTAGCCACTGACCAGAGAAGGTGCCAGTGTAAAGTCTCAACACACCAAAAAGAGTTCAGAGGAATACCTTCCCAAGCAGCCTAGCTGGTTTGCACAGGCTGCACCATCCTTTAATAATCTATCATGTTAATGCAGTCAGACTGGCAGAACTGTTTGTTCTGGAGTCTGAAAGGGTTTGGAAATTATAGGTAATTGGCCAGGGGTTAATGTTGCAAATATCCTCTTACTAGACCACAGTGAAACCTGAAAAACAGCCATCAGTGGTGAATCTGAACTGTTGATTAGCAGAGTTCTTTGTTAGAATCTGAACATGAAAGTTCTGCGATTCTGCTAATTCTATTATCTAGCCTTTGAAGAGAGAGTCTGCAATTATTTGCTGGATGAAAAAAAAGGCAGCAACACTATAATATTTCCATAAAATTATGTGAGCAATTGCCATAATATTGTTGATGTGTCAGACTCTGAAATTACATATTCACTAAAATATGACTAAAAACAAAGTGTGTATTTTACTTCAAAAATAAAATAGCTAATTTATCTAATTTCATATGATGAAAACCATGTCCCTGTCAAGTTAATGGGAACTTTTACATTGACTTCAGTGGGGCCAGGATTTTACCTGTAGTGTCTAAAACACTTCACAGAACTATTAAAGATGACCTGCAAAGGAGGACAGCCTGAAGAGTTTCTGTTGCTCTTTCCCCAAGAAAGTGTTTATAATAAAAACTGAAACCTTGTTTTCATGGTTTCCTGGCAAGTCTGTGGGGAACCGGTAGGAAGACAACAGAAAAGCCATGCAAATGAGTCCTGATTGAAGGGGGAAGTGGTTTATAAACAACAGTGTACGTTTAACACCAATTTAACTCAAATGTCAGATGTCTTTCTCAAATATTGAACACATTCCGCCCTTCAGTGAAGAGCTGAGAAAGCTACCATTCCACATCTGAGGGCTAGAGAGTCTTCCAGCAACACTGGACTTTACATGCTAGGTTTCATGTTTTCAGAGTATTTTTAGTATTATTTTCTTCCCCCTCAAAACACTCTTGACTTCTCCTTGCGTTAGTTCTCTGTGCTTAGTGGCATTTGTTGCTTCTATCAGTTTAGTGACATCTGTGAATTTCATTAACAATTCTGCATACTCCCTTTTTCAGATCATTAATTATATATGTGTTAAGACTGATCTTATCACTGGTCAGCTGGCACCGTCCCTGATAAAACTGCATTGCCATTCATCATTACCCATACTTTTATAGGTCCTTCATCCAGTTTGGACTCCTACTGAAGCTTAACCCCACTATAATCCAAATATATTACATGATATATGATCCCTCCATCCACAAATGGTTTTAGGTTTACAATAATTAAAGGATTGGTCCCTAATGTTATCATTCTAAAAAGAGCAAACAAAACTATCTTGTGAGATTTGCTTTTCATAAACACTTTCCATCTATTGCTCATGGTTCTGTTAGCCTCTAGATGTTGAGAAATCTGTCAATATTTGTTCCTTTTTATAAAACAAATACTAAAGATTATATACTAAAATAAGATACTGTAGCATTTCTGCTAAAGGTTTTTCCTGCACATATAGCTATTTGTTTGATTAGATTTAATGTGTTGTCTTTTTGATCATGAATAAAGATGTACACACCCAAAGTCCAGAGGAACACAAGTGGACCAATATAACCCCTGGTATAACAGCTAGTGGCTCCAGTAGAATTACATCAGGGATACATTTGGTCTATTTGTTGCTTTGAAACTTGATATTGCATAAAATGACAATTTAATAGGTTTTGTATCTTATGAAAAACAGAAAAATATCAAAGTATATATGTCTTGTTATTCCTCAAGTGGACACAATTGCACAACAATGTGTCCTTTGGTCATACACACTGCTTTAAAGGTCATCCAAAATTCAACACAATTAAAAAAATTATTTAAATTAATTTAATGTCAGTGATAGGTGCTAGATCCTGAAAACTGAAGTCCTCTATTATCCACAGAGCAGGAGTAGCAGCTGCTGCCAGCTTCTCCACACTGCACCACCAGTATGCCTCTACCAGACCTGCAGCAGCCAGCTCTAGAGAACAAAAACATAGCTAAGCCTCCATCTTCATTCAATCACTGTCCAACAAGGGTGGCAATTCTTTGGTGTTGTATGGACAGCAGGTCAACATGAACTAGAAATGCACAGCATCAAAAAACTCATTACCAACATGGAAAGGATCCATCTCTCTTTCTCAAGTACTTCTATGACCTCTATTGCTATAGCACAGTGGTCCCCAACCTTTTTGTGGCCAGTAGCACATTCATGTTTTCAGAAGAGTGTGGCGGGCGCCAACAATTATTCACATACAGGGCCAGCTCTAGGCACCAGTGGAGCAAGCACGTGCCTGGGGCAGCACATGCTATGGGGTGGCATTCCGTCCATTCTGCAGTCAGAGTGGGGGTTTTTTTTGTTTTTGTTTTTTGGGTTTTTGGGTTTTTTTGGCGCCAGTTCTGGGCAGTGCAGAGAGAAGCTGGAGAGAAGCCGGGAGGACAGAGAACACTGGCACCCTGCAGCCTACAGCCCCGGAGTACTCTGTCCCCAGCAGGCGCGGGGCCGCGGCTTCTCTCCAGCTTAAGCCACGGCCCCGCGCCTGCCAGGGACCGAGAATACCAGCGCCCGCAGTCTGCAGCCCAGAGAAACCAGAGAGAAGCTGCAGCCCCGTGCCTGCCATGGACCAAGAATACCAGCGCCCGCAGTCTGCAGCCCAGAGAAACCAGAGAGAAGCTGCAGCCCCGTGCCTGCCAGGGACCGAGTGTTGCATCGCAGGCGTACATGAACAAAGCTCAGCAATCAGTGTGATTGGCAGCAAAGTTCTTTATTTCTCTCCAGCATGCTCTTATATACAATTAAGGTCAAGCAATCAAGCAGTTGCTAATTGGTTAATAAGGTACACACAGGCACAACTGTAACTTCATTGGGTAATTGCCATTCTGTCTAACCTTCTAATTTATTATCCTGTTACTGCCTACCAGCAGATAAGAACTAGCCTCATCCTTGAAACTTGCATGTCAGTTTCTCACACTCTCATGCACAACAATCCCACAACCGAGAACACCGGCGCCCGCAGTCTGCAGCTCAGGAGTTCTCTGTCCCCAGCAGGCACGGGGCCGCAGCTTCTCTCTGGCTTAAGCTGCGGCCCCGCACCTGCTAGAGACAGAGAACACCGGCGCCTGCAGTCTGCAGCCCCGGAGAAGCCAGAGAGAAGCCACAGCCCGTGCCTGCCAGGGACCGAGAACACCGGCGCCCACAGCCTGCAGTCCCGGAGTTCTCTGTCCCCAGCAGGCATGGAGCTGCGGCTTCTCTCCCCTGCTGGGCACTAGGCGGGCACATATAAATGCCCCTGCGGGCACCACATTGGGGACCATGGCGCCTGCGGGCACCACGTTGGGGACCACTGCTATAGCATCTGACCAAGTGTGACATACCAACATACAATCCAGACCAGTGTGGAGCTGTCACCTCTTCCCTGCAACTCTTGCCCTTACAATATCCTGCTGATAGTAGCTTCCATCTGGGCTGCTCACGAACAACCTTCCAGCACACAAGCCAAACCATGAGTGTCTGTGTATAACTGCAACCTGGGTTATAGTCTGCTCTCACCAAATGATCCCAACACACCCCCAGTCTCAGATTTCCCCCAGAAGTATGTGTCCTGTACTGCCCAACCCTCTCCTAGATAAAATATTTGTACTAAGTCTGCTATTCATTTAAGAGAATAATATGCCCTCTTAACTCAAATAGTTAACACCATACAGGGGTATCTTATAACTTCACACTCAACGTTGTCACACATGTTTTACCAGGACAATAATGACCAGCAAATTAGGAGTTTTCAAATGATACCTTTCAAGGCATACTTTGCACAAACATTCTTACAGGAGTATGCAGGGTATGAACACTGGGATATATTCTGTCACACCAAATGACGTAGAAGTAAAAGACTTTGTAGCACACTTTTTTTTTTTTGTTACCTGAGCATTACAGTCACTCGAAGCAGGCACAGTTTGAAATATCTTGGTTTTCCCATTTCTGCCACTAGATCTTGGTCTTAGCTTCTCACCCTAAAGTTCTCCCTTCTTAGCTGAATTCAAACTCAATTTTGCTTACAGCTGCCTTGGTCCTTTCTGGCCTAGCGATACCCCCTGGGTTTTCACCAAGACCCACAGCATAGTAGCCTAGCTGTGAAAGTTTTTGCAAGAGGCATTCCTCCTGAGGGCTGCCAGACCCTAACTACTCGGCATTTCTATGCTCATTCTGTGGATAAGATCTTGTCTACATGGGACAATTGCACTGGTACATCTGATTTTTTAACTTAAATTAGTGCACACCACTATATGGACATGCTTTTTGTTTAGCTTAATCCTGTTCTCAAATGAATTATCTTTAGCCCCCATGCCCAAAAAAGAGCTAAACCAAAATAAAAGTACCCACACAGGGGTTTACTAATTGGTTAAAGTCATACAAAAGGTTAAAACCAGTTCAATTTTCTCATGTAGACAAGCCCTTATAATTGGGGGTGGAGGGGAGGAAGAGTTGAAAGGGGGAAGATACTTAAAAAAGTACATGTGCTCCCAGACTCCTGGCATATTTTTTTTTTAAATCTCATCAAAAAGAAATTGCTCCTATCAAGGCTCCCTTATCTCTCTCTCTTACTTCAAAGCCCCTTTCTATCTCATAACTTTCCTCCCCACTTTCATCCTCCATGAATCCCACCACCATCTCCCCCTTCCTGAACCCTCAGTGTTACTATCTCTTATTTCCTTTCCCCAGTGGTCTGTCCCCAATATTACCTTGAAGAGAGCAGGGCTTCTTTGTTACTCCTCTTGCTTTTAGTTGGTGCTGGGCTGCTTGATCTCCCTGGGCATTCTCCCTAACTCATCCATACAATGATCATATGTTTTTAGTTCTTATTGCAATTACTCTTTATTCAAGTTAAAGACAAACTTTTGACATCCTCTGCAACAAGGATTTTCAGACTGGGGGTTGGGACCCCTCAGGGGGTCACAATGTTATTACATGGGGGGTCACAAGCTGTCAACCTCCACCCCAACCCCCGCTGGCCTTCAGCATTTATAATGGTGTTGAATATATTAAAAAGTGTGTTTAATGTATAGGGGGGGGGTTGTGCTCAGAGGCTTGCTGTATGAAAGGGGTTGCCACTGCTCCACACCCATTTGTCAACAGCTGCTGCTTCACTACAGTTTACTCTTATACAGGGGCGGCTCTAGCCATTTCGCCGTCCCAAGCACGGCGGCACGCCGCGGGGGGCGCTCTGCCGGTCGCCGGTCCCGCGGCTCTGGTGGACCTCCCACAGGCGTGCCTGCGGATGCTCCACTGAAGCTGCGCGGGACCAGCGGACCCTCTACAGGCACGTCTGCGGGAGTTCCACCGGAGCCACCTGCCGCCCTCCCGGCGACTGGCAGAGCGCCCCCCGTGGCTTGCCGCCCCAAGCATGCGCTTGGTGTGTTGGGGACCTGGAGCCGCCCCTGCTCTTATAGACCTATAGTGTTTCTTGTATATACCTACACTACCCATAGCATTTTATTTCTTGTAAAACTGACCTGCTATATGGCTCAGCTGTGGAATTGTACCTCCCACCCCTCATCCACTTTTTATATGAATTAGGTTAATTAGCAGCACCAGGTTGAACACATTTTAATTATGACTGCTGCCAGTATATTAGCTGATTTGAAGGCAGTAGGAATGTGGACAGGGTTAAGGACTCATCTACATGAACAAGTTTGCAGAAACAGAGACCTAGACCCTGCAAATACTTATGAAAGTGTTTGGCTTTACTACCCTGAATAGACTCACTGGCTTCAAGTTAAGTATGTACATAAGTGTTTGCAGGATTTGGGCCAGAGTTTGTGGATTGTAAATAACATCAAAAGGCAATACTTGTCTATTCTATTAACAATCTAAAGAAACTACATTAAAATGGATTTTATTTTTAATAAGCCATAAAGCAAGGATGGTCAATTTATTTTTTTATCAAGGTCCAATTTTTTTTGTCAAGGTCCAGATGCTAGAGGAAAATAAATAACTAACTAAATAAAGCTCTGGGGGGTCTGTTCAAAAGCATATAGCAGTCTGGATTTAGCCCACAGTCTGCCTATTGACTATCCCTGACATCTCCTTTACCTCTCCTCCACATCTCAGCTCCACAACACTATTTCTATTAAAACCCACTCTAAAACTAATCCCAGATTATGACAAATTATTTATGCAAGTTATTGTACTTAAACAAAACATGCATCCTTTGTTGTAAACAATGTACTCATGTATTACACCTGAGGGACATTTAGTGGAAAACATTCCTGGTTATCTAGTTAGTTTTTTAAATCAGTGATTAATATTAATCTTCTCTAGCCCTGTATTTTATCTATTTTTGTTTGCTTTGCCATACCATACATAGGTGGAAATCTAATTTGTATGTATGATTATCCATAGAATTTACTGATAATAAGATCAATCCTGCATAATTTAAACAAAGCTTTTAAGGATTTCAGAGGCTATTTTGCCTGAGCAAGGCATTCAAATTCAGGATTAAAGTTGAGCTATTGAACATATAATGCAAACCTGTAATTTCAGAGGTTCTCTTGACTCCTAATGAATAGTTCATTTTTTCAGCAATGGATCTGTTTGATTTCTGAGGACTGTTTCTTGTCAAAGACCCTGCAATCATGGAGGTTGGATTAATGATAGTACTATGCTGGTTTAGGCTCTGATTCAGCAAAGCAATTAAGCATACTCTTAACATTAAGCACATGTGCAGCACCTGTCTGAATAGTCTTTTTGAACTCAATGACAATGCACACATTAGACAAGAAGGATTTAGTCCTAAACATACTGGCAACTCACAGAGAAGGCAGATAGTTTAATTGGGACAGAACTGCTTAAAATATATTTTCAGGAGAGAGCAACTAGAAAGTTCTTTTGCCACCAGATATGACTGCAAAAGACAAAAACAGACAGACTTTCATGAACATCT
The DNA here is from genome assembly GCF_020497125.1 of Mauremys mutica. NCBI lineage: Eukaryota > Metazoa > Chordata > Testudines > Geoemydidae > Mauremys > Mauremys mutica. The sequence continues at coordinate 27,964,220 of NC_059081.1, read as the reverse complement.
GTATTTGTAAAGCACAAATTAAATTACAGAGGAAGCTGACATACATGGCTTAATTGCACCTTCTATTATCGCTGCTATTCAGAGGCTGTGATTTTTTTTCCTCTCCCCCTGTAGTAGCATTGCCAAGAACTGTGCCCACTCACATTGGGTGTGCTTATTAACTGAAAAGCCATATGCCAAGCTTTGGTATATATTTCTCTGAGAATAGTCAAGCTGGGGCTGGTTCTTGGCTAATTGCCTTACTGGCTGTGACGCTCATTCAGCCAAATCATTTAGTATGCTCAGCTTCCTTACAACATGATCTTATTGAGCCACTTTGTCCCTGCTGATGTGCTTACCCTTTTAGTATTAACTAATTTTTTTCATTGCAACACTCCTGAGAATAAATTCCTACAGGAAGTCCTCATTACCTACCTCACCCCATGTTCAGAGCAAAAATCATACCAACTTGGAGAGGGGAAGGGGAAGAGAAGAGAATCATGTTCTAATTACCTGTGAGCAGTCCCTGAAGCAATTTGCCCAAATCTCTCCCACTTTGATAAGCTACACCACCTGGGTCCTGAGCAGAATCTATTTATCAAAAATATACTCAAACAGAAAGGGTGAAGCATATCACCTCTTCCCATCTATAAATTGGATATTGGAAGGGACAATAAGATGACAGATCTCACAGAGGAACTAAGGTTCATGTATGGTTTGGATAAGATCAAGCATTTCAAAAACAATGTTTGTTGGTTTCTTTGTTACAGTTTTCCATACACATTTCTTTTTTAGTGCCCAGCCTCCTATTCCCATCCATACCTGAGACACACAATCTTTAGCACAGTATTTGGAGGAGTTTTCATCTCTATTCAGAGGGTCAAACCCAAGTTTGTACAGAGAGGGTTGGAAAGTAGATTCAAATATACAGGCAGGAGTTTAAAAGATGTAAGATGTTTTTCCACCAGCAGGAAAATAAATCTTCATAAGATTTTCCAATTGCTTTGTTCCTTTAGAATTTGAAGTACTTACATTTCTCCCTCTCTCTCTCTCTCCCCTATATATATATATACACACACACACACACACAGAGAGAGATGCTACCAAAAATAAAATCATTTACAGACACATGAGTAAACCCACAGAGTTCATTCATAAACCTTTGAAGGGTCAGAGCTATAATTTGCACAAGAGGGAGCTTGTGCGGTGCAAAAAAGAGAGTAAAGAATGAAGACAGCATAAAGCACCCAGTGTGACAGGTGGTCTGTATCAGCTCATTTCCTCTGGATGTTTCAATATGAAAATTAACACTGAAATGCACTCTGAGCTGGGAAACAGAAGAATAGAAGTAAAAGGGCTCCTCTCTATGTCAGTTCAACTATCCAGCTAAATGTAGGGAATGTATATTTTATAAAAGGTTCTCCTGTATATGTTAGCTACTTTGTCTATTTAAATATTCACAGTATTTACAAGTTGCAACTGGTATAGGTAATAGTTCACCAATAATTTCATTTCTCCCCCATCCACCCTGGTTTTAATTGTTATTCTAAGGCATCATTTTTCTATTTCCAGTGTTAAGCAAGATGTTTGAAGTAATGAATTATTGCAATTTTATTACTTAAATTAGAAACAGTAATTGCTAAATCATGTTTCAGAATACTGGAATTGTCAGCAACATATTTTAAGTTGAGTAACAAAACATTACATGCCATTACTTACAAAATCTTCATTCTAATACTACATTATGTCTTTATAACATTACTTTTGCTTATCTCTTACCCCATGAGAATGTTACAGTCTTGAAGATGGGATAATCTCTCTTCACAATTAATGCGTTTTTGGAATGGATGAAACTTGAGGGGGAGCGGAAGGAAGTTTGTAAGTTTTACAATAACTAATTCAGATTGCCTATAATTTAAACTCATTTTTCCCCACAAAGGCAATTCAGTTTTAAAAATATTTATCAAGCTTAAAAGGGACATCTGTTCAGAGATAGCATTTGTTATACAGCACCAGATAACACCTATACCCAGCCCCTGATTGGGGTGCTTCCTCTACCACAACATAAGTACTAGTAATAAGAGATCGGACACCCCCTCCACCCTCAACAAGAGCTAGTACATGTGAGCCATCTGTTCACAGTTTATCATTAGCATTTCTCTCTTCCTTCTCTGACTTTTTCTTCAGTGTCTCTCTCTATTCATTTCTTACCATGTCTCTGCCCATTTTTCATCTCATTCCTTCACTGGAGATTTTTCTTCTGTCAGCTTGTTTTCCCGAAGAGCCTTTCAGTACCAACTGGCAGAGGATCCATTATTCTGTAACTCCTGTCAGGCCTGATAAGCTCACTACATCTAACACATTGCAGTTGTAGTGTTTATCTGTGAAGTCTGTTGTGTGAAGTATCAGATGAAATCTGGTGACACACTAGTCATTAATATAATTTTGTGAGGTATGTTCAGCTGGTGTGTAAAGAGTTCTCCCTGTGTGTGCTGGAAATATGTTCCTAAAAAGATGTTTTGGAGGCAGAGATGATAAACAAGTTTGTCTAGACAAAGGAATGTGGTTTTGCCTTTTTGCTTGTCTCTCTAATTTAAATTGATTGATGCCAGAGACAATGGGCAGTTCATTTGCATTTGAGGTAAACAGTTCTCAGGAGGCTGAGGAAACACCGTGGCATCAGCACACTGGAGGATCCCTGCCATCTGAACCCCCTGTGGTCATCCTGACTCTTAAGACAGAGACAGTACACTTTGGGGAATATAAGGAGAAACAAAAGCGGGCATCACATTAGCCATCATTTAAGGGACAAAGAGGCCAGTGCTCTCTATCTTTGAATGGTGAATCCCCTCCTATGTAGGTAGGTGACACTGAAAAGTTACCTTAGGTAAGAAACTTCTTAAACAAGCATTGTAATGTGTTGAATTAAATTTTAGTCACTACAAAGTAGGATTATACTTTTTTGTGCCTAACCATTTTTGTGTTTCTGTTATCTCTGCTTAGCATCACTTAAATCCCGATTCTTTATTAATAAATGTAGTCATCTTTTATTATAAATTCACCTCAGTAATATTATATTAGAGTGAGGTGAGCATCCTCAGCTGAGCCATCAGGCTGATGTGTATTTTGTCTCTTTGGAGACAGCAGACCTGTATTTCTGTGGGCATCCAGTGTCAGCTGGTTGCTGCAGGGAGACACTTCTAGAGAACTGAAGTGTACCCAGGGTCAAACTGCAGGGCAACATTAGGAGGACTGGTGGAATCCTAAAGAGTTTGTTTGGCTGGCTAACACATTGGGTGGCAGGGAGCTGCCATACATTATAGCACTAATAAATCCCTCTTTTGCGAAGGCAGAAAGATAACAGGTTGACTTACAGTTCTGGATGCCCCAAGAAAGCATCACAAGGTGGAATTCACAAGAGCAATTGCAGTGCGCAACACTACAGTGTATTAGATGCCCTGCTGCCTAGTGGAATTCACAACCCTGAGTTAGGCACTCAAGCTGCCTATACAGTGCCTGGAGAGAGTTAAGCACCTACTAACAGGATTCACAGAAGTCAGCATGCTCAGTGGGGAGCTGTCTAAACTAGGCAGTAGGAAATGCTGAAGAGACAGGGTATGGCCTAAGCTCTATCTCTCAAAGGAGTTAGGCACCTAAATCCAAATCAAAGGAAGGGGCCTCTGTTCATGAGCCATAAACCCTCTCCTGCAGTTAGGCACCTAAGCCAGGTCAGCCCTTTCTCAAGGAAAAAAATGAGGAGAAGCCACCAGCCTATAATTTTTAGCCTAGCCATTAGAACAGCTGTGGGAGACCTGGATTCAAACCCCCTTTGCCTGATGTGGCACTAACATTTGAACTTGGTTCTCCCAAATGAATGCTCTAACCACTGGGCTATGGGGTATTCTCAGGTAGGCCTCTCCTGTTGGAGCTGTTTAACTTCATATAAATAATTAAAGAGTCATTGGAGGAAGGGGACTTGAACATCAATCTCCTGCCCACTCAGGGGAGTGCCCGCCACCACTAGGTTATGTTTTTGTCATGCTCTCTGACCAGCACCATGACCATGCATCTTTCATGTGGATGTAAACATGGTCTGAGCACATCTTTTGGATCAGACCCTGAAGGGACGATAGGTGGGGAAATGCCTTGTTCGTGAATCCCACTGGGGCTTAGGCCTGAGTTAGGTGCTGAGCAGTGTCAGAACTTAGGCTGTGTGTGCATGCCTATTGCCTAGCTGCTGAAGTTTAAGTGGCTTGAGGACTTTAACAGTAAAAACTTACGCAGCTAGGAAATTTAGGGGCCGACAAGTGATTTTGTGAGTATCAGTGGTAAGAGATGGACTTACATGCCTAACTGCAACTTTAGGTACCTAAGTCCCCCTTGTGAATCCCACACTAAGTGGGCTGTGAAGCCATGAGGTTTGTGACATGCTGGCAGTCCTCAGGTGGGTTTTGAATTATGCAAAACAAGTTTGTCCACCTCTAGTTTGGAACATGCTTGGCTCTAAAATCTGGTCAGTTGAAAACACATATGGCCCACCTCCTCACACGTCATGGTACGAATAGGTGAGAATCTCAACTTCCATTAAAAAAAAAAAAAAGTATAGCCATTGTGCCTGCAGAGAAAGCTTTGGGGGTGGGGAGGAGTGTCTGTAATAGTTCAGAACCAAGGCAGCAGGTAAGAAGAATACAGCACTTATTTTTAAAAGTCTCATTATTTTAAGCCAATCTCGTAATTTTTGAATATCTGGGTTTGACCATACCATTTGCATATAAAATGGCAGAGAGTATGTCACGATATACCTGAAAAGATACTCTACTGTGATAAGTGAATACATGCTCCCTTTGTCATGGGCAGGCAAGAGGGCCACAGAAGTGGTTGTGGGCAGGACCTTCTGATGCATGGCAGCCAAAGTTCCACAACAATAAGGCTATTTCCTGCAGATATCAGACCCTTCTCAATCCTCTCAGTGCCTCTGCTACCAGTAGCTAGCACCCTGCCTGGTACACGCCCATGTCTCCTATACAGTAATAGAAATGTAGGGTTGAAAGGGAGCTTGAGAGGCCATCTGGTCCATCCTCCTGCACTGAGGCAGGGCAAGTATACCCATGAGGCTTTAAAAACCACAACGGGGGATTTTCTGCTGCCCATTGCAGGATAACTGCTACTCTAGCATCAGTTAGCCCTTAGAGAGGGGAGAAGCTGTTCTCCACCCCATGCTATATATTCCTATGTGGCATGTAGTGGCTCCATTATTTAAATGACACTAAGAAGTCTGTGGCAGTGACAGATTACTTTCCGAGCAGTCATCTTTCCCCTTCATGCGCCTCCAGCCACAGACACCCATTTGTAGGAAAGGGGACCTAGTACCCTTGAACATTAGTAGGATCAATGTATACACAACGAATTATAACTATTTGCTTTTAGGGACTGACCACAGACTTCTTACACAGGCAAAATTGTCATTGACATCAGTATAAAATTTGCCTAAAAGAGGAATATAGGAGGAACAAGGCTTTCAGTGAGAAAATTAATAATTTCTTTATTTAGAAGATGGAGCAAATAAGTACCATGTGAATTTAGCTGAGTGCCAATATATGCCAAGGCAAGATTTCATAGAAGGTCCCATTAGACTTTCAGCGGGTGCACCTGTGCTATTCCGTTGACTTCAGTGGGACAGTATGGATAAATGATTAATTTGGCCCCAGGACTAATCATTAATTTTATCATATATAAAGACAGTGTAAGTTAACAGTTGGATTACACCAAATGTATACCACATAGGATACCACTAAGTACTTACTGAAAACCTATAAAATACAGACAGTCTCAACCACAGGGCCTGTGGATGCTTTTTAAAATAGTTCTGAAACCTGCAATATACTGATTGCTAGCTCTGTTGTGAGGACAGAAGAAATCAGTACTCTTCAGGGAAGTTTGTCCTATTAACTGGGTGTCACAACACTTTTATTAAAGTTGTTGATTTATGGAAAATGTTAATGTACAAGAGAGCCCTTGAAAATAGGTGAATTATTACAAGAGGTGAAGATTGATTGGTAGAGCAGGTTGAATTCCCAAGTCCTCCATCATCTTTTCCTTGCTACCCTATAAATAGTCGCTGGCTCCTTTGTCGTTAAATGTCGTGTTTGTTGCTGCCCTTTGGAACTCATGCTCAGTTACAGTTGCTGTTTCTGAACTTATTTTTCAAAGTGTATGAAATCAGACTTGGGTAAAATCAAAGTAATATCAAAGGACACTAAAGAAGAGGAAAAATGGGAATACAATGGGCTATTGAAATTGGCATGGGGGAGGAAGAAGGGGGATTTGAGACACAAAAGAGGAAAGTGAAGGGGAGAAAATGGCCTCAGGAGAGGAACTAAATTATACATCAGGAAGAAAAGTTCCATGTAAGAAAAAATTACCTCTTAGAGCAGAAAATAGGCATTGACAGGTTGCTGTGTGAGGAAGAGTAAAATCACAGTGTAGTGGTTATTTTGTTTTGCCCCTTCTGGTGGCAGAAACAAAAAAAGTCAGCAAAATTATCAACTTCTGATATTTGCAACTTTCTCCAGAGAGTAACACAGACGATGTGCCCAAGGCTATTTCCTGGATATGTCCTGTCACAGAAACTGCTCCTCCACTACTCAATCACCATCTCCAAACCAAACATTCCTTGTAACACAGCTGATTGAGAGTAGCCAGACTGATATCTGTCCAAGTAACTCTGCCTGTCCAAGTCATCCAAGCAAGCCAAACTATAAAAAAAAGTCGAAAGAACAAAAAGCAAAGTTCCACCATAATCATCCAGTCTCCACCATATATTGCAGCTTCGCCTTGTAAGTGTACAACATGGGCTAAATGATATATGACTAGAATCGGGTCCTGGTTTCATTTTTACCAGGCTATCCTAAATATGTTATGGTGGGGTTGGGAGAAAACTTGTTGAAGCTGGCGAGTGTAATAGCCATCCTTTATTCAGAATAAATGTAAAATGCAGTTAAGTTGCTTGTGGAGTAAGATAGTTAAAACAATAGAAGCCACCACCCGAAATACACACAACAGAGACTGAATGCACATGCAAAAGGCTGGGTGGTGTTTTGGTGTGGCAGTGTGTGTTGCGGGGTGTATGTACATATGTGTACACACAGAGAGATTCAGTAAAAAGTGCCAGACAGAAAAGCACTTGTAGCATGACCCTGAGAGAAAACTAAGAGGCAGTTTTGGGGTAAACTACTGGATGGAAAAGGGAGTTGAAATATTGAAAGAGAAAACTGTTTTCTGTTCCTACTCCATTCAGGCAAACAGGACTTTGAACATTCTTTGGAAATGAACAGAATTGCATCAAAGAAATACTTGACTCTATCATCAATTTCTTGGTCTAACAGAAACAACCTGCAAGGCCCCTATTACAGGGTGGCTGGCCTTTTTCAATGAAGCAGGCCCAGCTTTCCCATGCTAGAACATTTGTTCCCAGTTTCACCAGTTAAGAGGTGGGAGGGAGGCTGCACCTGGGGCTACAAAGAGCTAGGCTGTCAGTAAGGAAGGGGAGCAGGAGTGTTCACTAGGAGAGGCTACTGGAGTAATCTAAACGGGGAGTTGGTGGTAGCAACATGTTGGAAGCAAAAGGGCCTCCAGGAGAAAGCCCTGGGAGGCAGTTCTCAATTAAAAGAGCACAGAGGAATCTTGCCATAGGCCTTGAAACAAGAGGGACTGCAAGGCAAAGAGAAAGGTCCCCAGTGAGCTATAGCCTAGGATGGACTGAGAAACTGTTTTGTTGTTTTTCCTTATGTTTGGGAAATAAAACTGTCTGAGATGAAATGCTGGATGTGACAGTGGGTCCTTCATGGGCTGGGAACAAGCCAGCACTTTACAGCCCTGAATACCGACTAACTGCTTGGGACAAAAGGGTTGTCAATATTTTGCAGCCATATAATGCTTCATTTCTACAATACCTTATACAACTTAATACAAGAAGCAGTAGGTTGGTATGTGAATTATTACTCCAAAATGAATAGTTGTATTTTACAAATAAAGCGTTCAGCATTCTCTCTCTCAGACAAAGCGTCCTGTGGAATCTCAAATACTTGAGTAAGGACTGCAGCCCGGGGTCTAGCTCTGTAACATACTACTGCAGGAGGAATCTCAAGTACATGGGGCAGGGCAGGCCAGGATAATGAAGAAGTGTGGCCAGGGCAGACCAACACCCCTGCTCTGCAGTGGCCATGTAACAGACCTAGTAGTTCAGCTCCCCTAGCCAGGGCCGGCCCACAACATTTTGGCACCTGAGGCAGGGAGCTCAAATGATGCCCCCAGGCTCCTTCACATGGGCCAAAACTTTGAAAGGTCTCAATTCTGCCTTCTTCCTGTTCTTCTACTCCTCATGGTACTGCTCTGCTACCTACCCCAATAAAGGAGAACTAACAACTTAAAACGCCTTGTTCAAAAATTGTAAGTAACACTTAACTTTCAAACGCCTGAACAGCAAATGTAACTTTTCTTGCCTGCATAGTAAACACTGGCATTTTTATCTTTTTGAATAATCAAAGTGGTGCTTTCCATGCCTTCTTGGTTGCAAAGATTTGAACTGCTTCCTGCTGAAGGTCCACAGTCTGGGCCAGCTCATGCTCTATTGAGATGGTTGCAAGGCTGACCGGCCTTTCCTGTGTCATTGTGGAGCATAGATGTGTTTTTATTAACTTCAGCTTGGAGAAGCTGCGTTCTCCACTGGCAACTGTTACAGGAAGTGTTAGAAATATGCGCAGAGCAACAAAAGCATTTGGAAAGAAGGTGGTCACCTTATTGGTGCACATATATTCCAGAACAGCCTTTGGAGTTGATCCTGCTGAAATGTATCTTGAAAAGGCTTTCAGTTCATCACCTAAATCACTCGCATCAATATTGCGCATGTGATTCTGTGGCAACACTGTATTTAGTGCCCTGAATTGCTGGTGTGGGTCTTCTTCAGGTATAGTGAGGAGTTTTGGAATATCATACAACATCCCAAATACATGGCTGTGTTCCTTAGCTGCATGAAACGTTCTTCAACTGACTGTATTGCACAATCTAGCACCTGATTAAAGAATTCAACTTTGAATTGTTGTTTGGGGTCTCTTAAGGGATTATCCCGTGCCTCGTAATCAAAATGTCGTCTTCTTCGGTGACTCTTGTATCCTTGAATGTGTGGGGCAATAGCTTCAGTGTGAAGTTCCTCTGCCAACTTCTGTGCACTCCTCAGAATGTTTTGAAATCCCTCATCTGACCGGTAAGACTGTAGGTCTGACTGTGCTTTGTCCAGTTGTTCCATTGCTCCAGATATATCAAGGTCAACACCTTGGAGTCTCTTGCTTACATTTATTTCAAACAGTATGTCAGGCCACAACACTAAGCCACACAGAAATTTGAAGTTCTGTATGTTTCTGGAGATTCCATTTCCCTCTGCCACTGTTCTCCCACGAACAGTTTCTGTCATAGCATTATACTCCATAATGGTAACTATGGCATCATCTACCTTCCCAATTTGGTGTTTGATTGGCTTCATCGCCTCCACTCGACTTTCCCATCGTGTGGCGCTCAGTGGTTTCAGTGTGAGAGAGGATGTTCCCAGATAGTGCTTCAAAATTTGCCATTGACGAGTTGATGCAAAGAAAAATACATAGATGCCTTGAATTACATTAAAAAATTCAGCAGCCTCACTAGAAGCTGATGCTGCATCACTGACCACCAAGTTCAGTGAATTAGAACTGCATGGGACAAAAAAACTCGAGGGTTTAACTCACGGATCTGTGTCTGCACTCCTGTCATACCAGCTCCTGTAGTATCATAAATGTCAATAAATTCTAGAAAATGCTCTCTGATAGTCACGATTGCAGGGACATTTTCACTAGGTTCTGTTGTTGTTACAAAACGCACCATTAAAGTCATTTGTTCTGTATGGCTGATGTCAGGTGTGCAGTCCAGAATCACAGAGTAATATCTTGCTGATTTCAGATCTGCCACAATCTTCTGTTTTACTTTTGTTGCCAGTAACTGTATGATCCCATTTTGAATTGTTTGTTTTTCCAAGGTAGTCACCACCACATTTATTGGGTGGTGACTCTTCTTAGATGCTCCTGAAGTACAGCATCAAACTCAGCCATCAGCTCCCCAATTTTAAGGACATTTCCACTGTTTGGCACATATAGCTGATCTGAAGTGCCACACAGTGCTAGATTTTGAGTAGCAAGCATTCTCACAATGGCAATGAGCCTTTTCAGAACATTTTGCGAGTAAAGAGACTCTGATGCAATCTTCTCTTGATGCTGATCATCTATGGTGGCCTTTAACCTTAGTCTCATCTCGAGCTCTTTCCACCTATGGAATGCTCTCTGGTGATTTGCTGCCTTCTCATGGCATGCCTGATTTCTAGCCAGATTTTTTCAGTCCTTTGTTCCTGTAGAATCCAATGTGGCTGGAACATTAGACTGGAAGAGTTTGCAACAAAAACAGTATGCAGCATTCTGGGTTTTTGAGTACATAAGCCATGGCCTCTCCACTTTGTCACCATTGGGAATTTCACACCAGTAATATGTTGGATGGAAACTTCTATTTTCATTGTCTTTGGGGAACATGAAGCTTTTCACTTGCTGTGGCCCATGCAGTACAAGAAAGTCCCTCAGGCTACTGCTCAAGTGGGTCCACAGCCCTGGATCATCTAGACTTAAGGAACTAAACTCAGCAGCAGCTATTTCTTGCGCCTCCACCACACTCTTCTCTGATCTACACTTTTCTTCAGGAATGTGCATAGTTACATCTATTTGAGATGGAGATATGGATGCTGGCAGTAGCTGCCAGGTCACCTGACTAACTGGAAAATCAGGCATCTCCTCACCACTCACATCCTCACTGGGGCCGGAAGGCTCACCGTGAACATTTGTGTCTGTGTATCTGAGGAGAGCTCCTTCCTGCTTAGATAGAAAAGCTTCCTTTGCTTGCTTTCTTTTTCTGAATACTGCCCCAGAGGGGCATTTTCTTCTTTCACTCATGACTGCTGCTCTGGGCCAGCTATAGTGGCTCGCAACACTCAATTGAAGGTGACAAATAAGCTGGCTGGTAGCAGGGCTTGAGTGAGGGAAGATATCAGCGTTTTAAGGGCCTAACTGGCTCATACTACTTCAGTTGACGGCCTGTTCTCCTCAAGTGGGTTCAGGGAAGCAGCAGGAAACAGGAAGCTCCCTGAGAAGCTGGTGTTAATCAGTCCAGGCTCCTGGGAGTGCTAGAAAGGTACATAAGAGGCTCCTCCTCCTCTCTCTCCCTGCAGTTCCTGCTGCTTTGTGTTATTCCCTCTCACCTTTTCTCCTGCCTGCCTGTTATGTCTCTTGTGCCCTCCTTCCTCCAGCACAGCATTCCACCATCTCTGTGCATCTAGAGCAGAGAAAATACGTATGCACCAGCAGCAGACACAATTTTCTACACTCTGAGTCCTAGTGGTGCCTCCCGCCCCCAGTGTCTGGCACCTGAGGTGGTGCCTCATTTTGCCTCATGGTAAGATGAGCCCTGCCCCTAGCCTGTACCTGAGGAGATTCCAGCCCTTCACCCTTGTGCCATAGCAGGAATGAATCAGGCACCTTCTCACAAGCTGAGGATTGGGTGGGAGGAGGGAGATGTGCAGAAGAGGTGAAAAAGGTTAAAAAACAAAGTGCATTCCTGCAAGCCAATAAAATGAGAGGACATTAATAATTTCCACTTCAAACTTCAACAGTTTTAACTAACTTTTGTTGAAATGTAGGGGTTTTATTTTCTCCATTTGTATATCCTATAGTTAGTATATTCCTCATATGGTGAACATTACCATGGTGCTACACTGGTGAGAATAGTGTGTTTCATGGGCACTGTAGCACTGCCTTTGATTTAAAGCACTAGTAAGCTTTACTGTTACCCTATATTCACCAATAGGAGGGAGGATCTGTTCCTGTTACCAGCACAGTGCTAATGATTTAGCATTGATGATCCTGGCAGCATGGTCTCAGTGTCTAATAATTCCCAGCAGGAAAAGTTAATTGAACAATCTCCTGGCTGAGGCAAGGTTTGGTTTTCCTTTCTTCAAAGTCTTCACTTGCTTGAGGTATTTTGGGCACATTCTGGGAATAACTAAAGGCAAAATTGCTCCCATTTCAAATAGACATTTTGTTTCTGTTTAAGAAGAACTTGAAATTAGGCTGCAAGATATCAAGCTTAAGTAAAAGCAGGAGTTAGAAAGGGCATTTTTCCTAAAGCTTGATTAGGAAAGTCTTGGGTGCTCTGCAGAGTATTCAGCCAGACTAAAATGATTACTCAAAGACAACCTCACTTCACTAAGAAGTAGAAAAGAACTGACAGTGAAAAAAATTATACATTAAAACTCACACAGATCTCATTAATATTGGCGTAACTTATTTATTACTGTTTTTGTTGTATCCTTTATTTCTCATTGGTTCACAGCAGATGTCTTAAACGGATGGTTAAGGTCTCTTTTACCTGTAAAGGGTTAACATGCAGTACCTGATGACCACCTGACCAGAGGACCAATCAGAGACAGATTAATTTCAAATCTCTGTGGAGGGAAGCCTTTGTCTGTGTTCTTTGTCAGAGCTCTCTTTGGATCTAAGAGAGGTCAGTCATGTCTCCAAGTTCTCCTGGAGTAGTTTCTACTATTCAATAGTGAGTATTAATTAGAAAGGCGAATTAGTCTTATTATTTGATTTCTACATTTGCAATTGTGTGTTTTGCTGAAGGAAATTCTTTATTCCTGTTTGCTGTTACTTTGCTTTCACTGAGAAAGAAAGGGGCTGGGGGGATTCTCTCCAGAGATTGATAAGTTTAGACCCTGTATTGTTCCATCTTGGTTACAGAGACAGTGACTTTTCTTTTTTACTCTTTAATAAATTCTTTTCTATTAAGGACTTGGTTGGTCTTTCTTTGGGTGGATTCTCAGGGAAAGGGGAGGGGGAGGTATCCCTCTGTAGTTAAATCCCGGTGTCTCTCCTAGGAAAAGGGAGGGGGGAGGAAGCAGGGGGGAATGGTTTATTTCTCCTGGGTGTAAGAACTCCATGGATTTGGGGCTCTTGGAATCCCCTAGGATTTTGGGGAAGGACTGTGTCTCAATCCACATTTCCTGATTGAGTGGTGGCAGCTTTTACTAGATCTAAACTAGGATTTTAGTTTAGAGGGAAACCAGTGCAGGTCCCCACATTGGAACCCTACAGCTCTAAGTGGGGGTGAGACCTATGACAGCAGATATTATCAATAATTCTACACAGCAACAGATTGGCACCCATATAAATGCTATTTAAGCAATGATCCAAAACCAGCACTATGCATATATATGTCTATAATGTTTGCCAACTGAGGTAATGATAATTTAGTGGTGTATTGTTCTTGTATATTATACTGTAGTAGATGGTTTCCATTAAAAGTAACATTTGTTTGGTAGGGGTTCACAGGCAATAATTCATTGGTTTTTCTTATGAATTTTCCAGCAGCAACTTTGATGGCTTTACTGAGGAAATGTATGTGTGAGAACTCATTGGACACATATTACAACCTTTTTAATACACAACCAGGGCAAATATGTTTACAAAATACAATCTGGGATGCCTAACAGCCTTGTCTTCTAGCCAAAGCATAATATGGGGATTCAAGAGTTGTGCAAGTACTTTCCCACCTCTGCAAGTGACTTACTTTGTGGTGTTAGGAAGTCAGTTAGGCCCCAATTTTAAAAAAATGCCCTCTACTTTGGGGTGCCAATGGTAGAGAGTCAGGAGCAGTGGAAGCTGGACATTGCTCAGCATTGCCAAAAATTAGGTCCCAATTACCTACATTTGGTCTCAAAATTTGATGTAAACAAAATTTGGCTTAGCACTACTCTATGCCTCAATTTCCCCCAATACATAAATTGGAGATAATCCCTCTAAGTGATGTTGCAAGGCTTAATTAAATATAAATAAGGTTGGCAGAATTCGATTTCTATTAATTTTGATGGATATAAACGTTTATTTTTAAGCCTTCTTTTCTATTTTTATCCATTTAAATTTTCAGTTGTAGGAAATTATTAGGCGGGTCAGACAATTGTGATTAAGTATTTGAATCACAACATCAAGTGTAAAGCTTTATACCTGTTAAAACACAAATTGTCAACATATATTAAGTAAATATATTTAAATCAGACTAATAAGTTCTCAAGTATTATCTTTCTTATGTTGCTTATCTGTAAATTTTAATTATCATTGATAGTAATATTTTTTTCCTTGGCTTGTAGTGAATTCAACATTTTACCAATATTTAGTGATAGTCTAATTCTTACAAGCCTAAATATGACGTACATATGGGAATAAGGACAACATAACTTCAGTACTGGAAAGATAATGGAGCAAATAATGAAGCAATCTGTTTGCAAACACCTAGAAGATAATAAAGTGATAAGTAACAACATGGATTTGTCAAGAACAAATTGTGTCAAACCAACCTAATAGCTTTTTTTGACAGGATGGGCGGGGGGGAAGAGACGCTGTAGATGTGGTATCTTGACTTTAGTAAGGCTTTTGATACTTTCTCTCATGAACTTCTCATAAACAAACTAGGGAAATACAACCTAGATGGAGCTAGGTGGGTGCATAACTGGTTGGAAAATCATTCCCAGAGAGTAGTTATCAATGGTTCACAGTCAAGCTGGAAGGGCATATCAAGTGGGGTCCCACAGGGATCAGTTCTGGGTCCGGTTCTGTTCAATATCTTCATCAATGATTTAGATAATGAGATAGAGAGTACACTTACAAATTTTGTGGACGATACCAAGCTGGGAGGGGTTGCAAGTTCTTTGGAGGATAGGATTAAAATTCAAAATGATCTGGACAAACTGGAAAAATGGTCTGAAGAAAATAGGATGAAATTCAATACGGACAAATGCAAAGTACTCCACTTAGGAAGGAACAATCAATCAGTTACGCACATACAAAATGGGAAATCACTGTCTAGGAAGGAGTACTTCAGAAAATCAGGATCATAAACTAAATATGAGC